>NC_050069.1:215855489-216497535 GCF_009764565.3 Dermochelys coriacea
TCATGGAGAGGCAGCCAGAATCTTCATCATAACGTACAAAGATTTTATTATTTGTATGCATATGTTCTTAACAATAAAGAACAATGGAGTAAATATAACAGTCTATTGTATAGAAGCAGAATTGTTTCTCAGTAGTGGATTTTAAAAAACTTTTTGTTGCAAGAGGCTTTCTATCTGTTCAAATAATTAGGAACTAGATAAGGTGCCAGCATATGATGCCGAAGAATGCATATCTAGTTTTGGATTTTGTAGGTCCAATAAAACTTCTTGTGCGCTGCAAATTGCTTCCTCTCTGCAGCTCTTTATATCAGCTGTTCATATTTTCCATGAGAAGTTATGAGGTCTTTAAGAACCAGCTTGAGACTCTGCCCATGCAAATGCACAAAATGGTTTAGCTGATGGGCTTAAATGTTGCTGATTTTTTTGCTATCATTCTAAACAGTCTATACAAAATGAAATTTCAAATCTTCTCCCCCACATTTCCACACATGGCAACTGGAAGGTGGGGTTTGGAAGCATGAAGAGACAGGGGATTTTTGCATAGTGTGGGAAAAACAGCTGCATAGCGTGCAGCAGACCACCAGCAGTGCATTTGGGGAGAGAGGATCATCTGGAGGAAAGGAGTAGGAGGATGACCACTACATGAGAAGGACAGGGAGTAGCTGAGAAAGGCACGAAAGCGAATAGTATAAACTCCAGTTTACCTTTTCACTGGACATCTAGGCTATTTCTACACTACGCACCTTTTAGTGACACAGCCGTGCCGCTAAAAGGTGCACAGTGTAGCCGCTCTTTGTTGGCAGGAGAGAGTTCTCTTGCTAACAAAATTAATCCACCTCCAACGAGAGACAGTAGCTTTGTCAGCACGCTTCGTCGGTAAAACTTTTGTCATTCAGGGGGTATTTTTTTTCAGACCCCTGAACAACAAAACTTGTATCAACAAAGTGTAGTATATACAAAGCTTTTATCTTCAAACAAAAGGTAGCATTAGCAGAGGAAAGCAATGTAAAAAGAGCAGGCACTGCAGGAAGAATAGCACTTGAGCAAATTATTCATATCAGATAAGACTTGTGGTCATTAAAGATCCTCTGGTGCTTTTTCATCAGCACACAACTGTTTAACCGTGGTGCTCTTTCCAAATCTGGGTTAGGAGCATTCTGTCTCTTAAATTGTCCATGCAATTTCAGCTTGATATGTTGTGAGGGTTTTTTTTTTATTCCTCGACTTTAATTATTATCACGTTGCTGTGCATGTTTAAAAATCTGCCATGTTCCACCACCCAGCTGGCTGTATTTCATTGGTGAGTGGATATATACTGCACATTCTGCAAAACAAGAAAATGGCTTTTCTGGTATATTACATGGATTTTCCACTTTTACTCAAGTCAAGGAAATGAAATGTGCTGGTGGCTTCGGGGAGTCTACGAATACTTGCAGTGCAATTCCTTGTGCTCCTGCCAGACTCTGCTCTACTGGGTTTGTAAACCTGTTACTGACAATATGCTGGGGCCTCCACAGCACTGGCCGTTATTGCTGTGAGGATGAGCATTACCTAGCAAATTTCTCCAGGCCCTTTCCCAGCACTGCCAGCATGAGTATTACTAAATGTGCTTCAAACGTTGCCAGGTAGTCTAGTAGGAGAAATACAATAGTGCTGTACATTTATTTTGATGAGTTTTCAGATGCACAGAAATAACAAAAATATAGAGTAGGATTTTTATATTTTACAGTATTTTGTAAATATATGCAACCAGATGTACTGTATGATATAGCAGCCATTAAGATGTTAATCTTTGCCAATTATAACCCCACAGTTATTAGAGGTATTTTTTATTCTAAATCTAAGGGCAAACTGTGGTAATAGCCAGTACCACTGTGTAGTAATAGCAAATGTAGACCACTGTATTCTTGATTACATATTCAAAAGAGTAACACAATATACCAAATTCAATCCTACAGCCTGTACTCAGTCATAATTGTCAGAAATATAGGTCACTATCTTTATGGTTTTTTCCTGGCGATTTTCTGGAAAAGAAAGTTCTGTAGAGATCTAAATAAGCAGCAGGATATTCACTACTAAATAGTCTACCTTAGGATCTGCTTTTCTGCTAAGGGGATCTCAGAACAACAAAAACATCAGTGCCTGCATCTCTGTATGGTTAAAGAAGTTACATCAGAGCCCTGATATGGGGACCAGTAGATACACCACTGCAGTTTGTCAAAATCTAATGTGTAGAGTTTTGATTACCCACGTATATTAGGTTGTGGTCAAGAAACCAGCGTCTTGCGGAGAACAAAATTATTATACATGACCCACGAAAAACAAAAGAGAAAGCTCATCACTCCATTCCCAGAGAGCTGATCCCAGTGTTGCATGACTGCAGGTTCCACGTCTAAGAACTAGAATTATGTTTATTCTCTTAATTCTATATATATAATAATTTTGTTTTCCGCAAGACTCTGATTTCTTGCCCACTATATGGGGGTAATCAAAATTCTATATATATTTTTGACAAACTGCACACAGTAGGTAATAGCACTAAGTGTCTTTCTTCTTGCTATCTATCCCTCTGATTATGAAGAAAAGGGGAAATGAGCCATAAAGGCAGGGAAATGTGTTCTCAAGTCATGTTTCCTGCCACACAATTTAATTGTCTAGAGAAGTATGTTGAATGTTATATTTACAGCCTGAAGTCCTATCAGTTGTTTCTTTTTCAGCTTGTTATAGTTGTGACAACTGTGGTCCCTCAATGTTGTGCCCCTGCACCAGTGTAATACAGATGGAAGCATAGAGCAGATAGTTCCATTCTGTATGTGACTTTTACAGTGCTGCAGCAAGCGATCGTCTGTGGTGGTGTTGGCTGGTGGGAGCACACTGTTCCTGATGCTTTATTACTTGTGTTATTGTAAGGTTGGGTACCATTCTCACATCTTTTGTGAAGAAACTTCACAAATGTGATAATCAGTCAGATCACAGGATCCTCCTGCTCGATATGGGGCATCCGTACAAGAGCTCCATCAAGGGATTAGTACAGCTGTGCTGTGCAATTTCAACAATGAAAGAGATGCTTTGTGCAAAGCATCTACTATGCAACTGAAAGAGATCACCCAAGCAAACTGTTTGTTTTGTTGTCCTTCACTCAAAGACAGGATACCTACTTATTCTCAAAGATAAAGCTCCTATCTGAGCAGCAACATATCTGAGATGATTGATGGGAAAGAAAAGAGAAGCTCCTTCTTTGAAGTTAGGTGGCAGGTGAAAAACCGAAAGAGAAAGCTCATCGCTCCATTCCCAGAGAGCTGATCCCAGTGTTGCATGACTGCAGGTTCCACTTCTAAGAACTAGAACTAAGTTTATTCTCTTAATTCTAGATGTATAAGTCTACCTCTTGTTGGAAAGTACCCAGCTCTCAGCAGTCTGTGCTTGCTTCTTACATCTGTTCTCAGGCATAGTCTTCTCCAGCTTTCGAATTGATACTCTTTTTACACTGTCTGGAAATTCCTGTTCGGGTTTGGAAGAAATTTCTGACACAGGTTAAGACTGACAGAAAGAACATATTGTCCGGCTACTCTGGAAGATACACAGGAGGCAATGGATGTGGTTTAGTTAGGCCACAAGTGTATTCACTTAAAATATCTGGGACCACTCTGCAATAAATTGTACAATGCAGGTAATCATCATTTCCTTAATCATTTCCACATAATTCCCAATCAGATCCTAGTTCTCCCACTGTTGGGGCCTTGTGCCTTCCTCTCATATGAGGTGAAAGGGGGCTAGAAAAGGACAGAGGAACCCCTAGCCCACCTTCCTCAGCTCCCTTAAGGGATGTTTTCCTTTAAATCCTTTCCCAATCCATTTTATCTGATAACTATATCCCTTTCATACAGAGAATCTGCACTGGACATCTGCCACAAGGAGGTACCACCAATTATGCTTGGCTTCCTTCCCCACCCTCATCCTAGGTTCCTGTAGGGAGCCAGGGTGGCTTCCTTCCGAACCAGAAGGTAAAGAGCCACCTTCTCAGCCTGAGAGGGCGGGGCCAGACCAAGCTTACTCCAATCCCCGGAAGGGGAGAGGTGGAACAGGAAGTACAAGGGGCGGGGCCCTTTGCCCACTGAGGGGAGCACCAGGGAGGGAGACAGACAGACAGACAGACACAGGCTGCTGGCTGTTCCCTCCGGACCCTGCTGCCGACCCAGGGGAGGCCCTGGGCCAGGAGAAACCTGACCCGGAGGAAGTACTGAGGTGACCAGGACTGCCAGCCGCCGAGTGCCTGGAGGGACCAGGCTGTAACCCGGGCCAGTGTGAGCCTGACGCAGAGGGGGAATTGGAGCTGCCAGCAGCTGAATACCCGGACGAGCTGGAGGGACCGGAGGGGCCCCTTGAGAGACCGGGTAGGAAGTAGCCCAGGGGCAGAAGTGCACAGTGTGGTGGGTGTGTTTGGTCAGGGTGGCGCGGATGGTTCCCCGCTGACCCAGTGGCAGGACCCTCTCCTCCCTCCAGTGTCAGGGCCCGGGCTGGAAGGCAGTGAAGTTGGGTGGGCCTGCGTTCCCCTACCCCGGCCAACCCGCCTTGGGTAGCAGAATCCCGAACGCCGCACACTCAGGCCGGTGCTTCCCCCGGCCTGAGGGGCGCGCCGCAGACTCTGGCCGGCACACCTTCTCCACTAATTCCCCAGTGACCGAAAGGTGTGACTAAGGCCTGCCAGTGGGACAGTAGCTCTCCATCGCCCCTAGAGATTGAAACCTGTCACAGTTCCCATATATTCATTGATACCTTCCTTTTTCATGGACGTGAACAATATTTGCGTCCACTGTCTGCTCCCAGGCTGCCAAAGAGTGCACATGGAGCATCAGCCGGTCCCATAGCAATGCCCCTCTTTCTATGCTAGCTCAGAATTCCCTCATCCCCTACGCTCAGCTATGAATTTCCCAACAATCCAAAAGCCCACTTGTATGCCCAGAATACAATGCTGTGCCTGCAGATCCACACCATCACTCACTTGGCCTGTTTGCACAATCTTGACAGTGGAAAAACAAGAAACTTTTCTCTCATTCCCTACTGCAGCTCTCATTTACATACTGTATACAGTTGAATGGCATTGGCCAATTGCCTGAATCAACAGCAGCCCCTATCTGGAACGATTGGGAACCAAATTATTTTGCCAGTAGGCCCAACTTTCTGAAAAAGCCCTTTCTGGAAACCGTAATAAATTAATATGTTGTGAGTATGTAATAAATTAGTATGCCCCATCACCATGAATAAAGAGGGGCCCCTCTTCAATGTGTCTCATCCTATATAAGTCCTTAATATCCTTACTGGGAAAATCCTTTCCCTATTCTCCTCCTGTAGCATTATGGACTCATCTTACTCCCTCACTTGGTTTTCAAGCTCGTTCAGGGTTAAGACGACTGATTGTTCCTCCCATTGTGAAACCCTCCACTCCAAAGCCCTTTCCTGAGGTGTCAGGCTCTAATTCGAGAGTCAGACTCTAAAAGCTTAAAAACATGCTTCCAGGAATGCAACCTTGAAGAAGGCTACCTCCTGTCTGCTTCTGCATATTTGGCTAAGAAGTTGGCCCCAAAAACCTAAGCATCTGCACAGTGATGGGATGATGTAGATCCTCTCTAGGGCCCAGTCCCTAGGCCACCCTACTAAAAACCTAGTGACTAAGAACCCGCTACAAGGATCTGAGTAACCACTCATCCTACTGGCAAATATAAAGCTTGATAGGTGACTAGAGATGGTAGATGCAGCCCTCAGGTTCCAGAGAGACCATGTATTGCATTATCTGGTCTTCCAGAATAGGTGATAACATGGACAGGCTCTTCCTCCTCCTGAAATTGCACAAAATCATTGGAACACATGTCATAAGCCCTAAATATTTGTGGTGAAACTGAGTTATGTACTGCCCCATGATACACCCAGGCTCCAGTCGTCTGTTCTAGTTCCTTGTTGGTGCCAGGACCCAAAATTTGTCCACCTAAAATCGAGACAGTGAATCAGCTATACCATTATCAACCCCATGTGTATGTTAAAATTTAAACACTGTAATATGAGTGTCTTTATCACCCTCATAATCCTGCATGATTTGGAAGACTGGCAATTGGTAACATGTACCCCAGCAATGTTGTCACTCCAAAACCCCACTCTTTTGTTTTCAAAATCTGTTCCCCAAATAGTTAATACCAAAATGTGAAAGAATTCCAGGAATGTTGTATCCTTTACTCTACCTCTGTGTGTCCAATCTGAGGGCCATTTCTGGACACACCCACCTGCCTTGGTAAAATACTCCAAAATATCTTCCTTCCAATGCATCTGAATGAACCTGTAAATCTGCTTCTATTGTCCATTTGTCCCTTTAAAAAGATACTCTATTAAATTGATTCATAAACTGTTCCCAAATGCCCAAATCCTCCTCCTCTCTTTATTAATCATTATATAATTGAGTTTGACTTTTCCCACAGTGACACTGACAATCTGATACTAAATGCCCATCCCAGGGCCACCATTTAGCATGCAAAGTTAAGATGCCAATAATAGATTGTAGCTCCCATTGTGTAACCTTGCCCACTTTACCCTTTGTAATCAACCCCAGAAGTTAGCTGGGGCATTGTCTAGATATACCAGCGCACATATTTAACTCAGTCCTCAGATAGGTCATCTTTATAGAGAGCCTGTCTGTTTTTTCATCAGCCAGCGGTACCCTCAACATACCAGCCAGGGCCTGGAATGTGGCCAGTAGGCTGGCACACTCCTCAGAATCTGCCCTACATACAAACAAGAAGTCATCCAAATGGTTTACCACCTGGTGTCAACCAGACTCCTGCACCACTGCCACCCAGTCCAGCATTGTGTTGAATTTTTCAAACACTGAGCAGGAGATGACCAATCCCATTGGAAGTGCATTATCAAAAGAAAACTGACCCTCAAAACAGAAACACAAGAAGTTAAAATCAGAAGGATACTCTGGCAGTAACAGAATAACCAAATTCATGTATATTTTGCCAACGATGCCTCTAGGCCACAGGTCCTAACCATGCGCACAGTCTCATTGAAGGAGGAATAGTGCACTGCAGATAATTTAGGGCCTATCATATTAATGACAGGTAGTGGATCAAGCAGTATTCACCAGGAGCCTTCTTAGGAACCAAGCCCAGGGGAGATACCCAGAGAATATAAGAATGGCCATACAGGGTCAGACCAAAGGTCCATCTAGCCCAGTATCCTGTCTTCCAACAGTGGCCAATGCCAGGAGCTTCAGAGCAAATGAACAGAACAAGTAACCATCAAGTGATCCATCCCCTGTCACCCATTCCCAGTTTCTGGTAAACAAAAGCTAGGGACACAATCCCTGCCCATCCTGGCTAATAGCCCGTTGATGGACCTATCCCCCCACGAACATCTCTAATTCTTTTTTGAATCTTCTTATAGTCTTGGCCTTCACAACATCCCCTGGCAAAAAGTTCCACATGTTGACTGAGAGTTGTGTGAAAAAATACTGCCTTTGGTTTGTTTTAAACCTGCTGACTATTAATTTCATTTGGTGACCCCCTAGTTCTTGAATTATTAGAAGAAGTACATAACACTTCCTTATTTACTTTCTCCACACCAGTCATGCTTTTATAGACCTCTATTATATCCCCCATTAATTGCCTCTTTTCCAAGCTGAAAAGTCCCAGTTTTATTAATCTCTCCACATATGGAAGCTGTTCAACAAATCATTTTTGTTGCCCTTTTCTGAACCATTTCCAATTCCAATATATCTTTTTTTTTTTAACCCTTTTTAGGTCAATGACTGAATGACCTTGCAGCTCCATGCTCTCCCAAGCCACACCCATTTTGCATCTGTCTCCTGAACTCTACTGCACCTCTACCACACCTTGGTGTCATTTCAACTCACCCCTGCCAAAAGTGGCTGTTTCTCTTGCTGGTCTCATGCTCTGCCTCCTGGATCCTAGAGGTAGCTCATTCCCAGTTCTGGCTCTGCTTGTCCTGTAGCACCTGGTAACTCATGAATTATTGCTGAAACGTACATGCATAACTTCAATCGATTATTGGCCTGCTTCCCAAAGCCTTAATGCTTGCTGTCCTGCACCATGGGGTAAGGGGTCCCCCTTTGGATGACAGCCCGTGTACCCTGTACTGACTGAGATCTTGTTGCCTTAGCCTTGTCCCCTCTCCCTTGTGTAGGAGAAAGGAATACACCTACCAAAGACATGCTTCCAACTGATCCTGGTAAAAAAGGGCTTCTCCAGGGCTGCATGGGGTATAAATACTCCTCCACTCTTGCAGTCAGCTGGAAGGGCAGTAAAGTGACCCTCTCCTGACCGGGCTCCAGCTGCCTCCTGCACATCCCTGAAAACCTCCCACCTTCTTCCCACTCCTTGTCCCCTCCCATTTGTAGGAGGAACCCTTAAAAGGGCAATGACCCTTTTTTGCCAGCCAGCCTGCACCCCATACGCGCACACAGTGAAGGCTGCAGTGAACACATTGTGCATAATGTTCGGCTTTCCTGGTAAGGGCCAAGTTCTGACTCAGTGTACATGAGCATGGTGCCATTAACTTGAATGTTTGGTTTGTTGTTCAGTTTGGTTCTTTAAATTGTTTCACTTCCTACAGTTCATTAAATGATGATTACAATCAAAATCATCATAATGTGTTTTAACATACAACTACTGCACTGTAACATTTGTTTGCACTCTAAGAGGTGTTTTTTGTAAAATTAACTACATTAAAAAAACAAATTTCTCTTCAGTGGGAGCCCCAAAGCTGTCACCACACTGAACGCTGAGTGTAGCTGGTAATTTACTGAATTTCATTTACAGTTGCCAACAGCCTTTCTATGTTTGTTCAGGGGCTTCAGAGCTAGACGAATAATTTGCAGCAAATAACTTATTCAACTAGCCTTGTCTCTTTCCCTTTGGCCAAACTGTCTGCAAACAGAGCACATGTTTCACAAATGTATTTGTTACTCAAAATTATTTCCAAATTCCTTCTTCTGCGGCTTGGTTCACTGTGAGTCTTCACTAGGTCAAGTATGAGCTATTTTCATTGAACACCTAGATCTCATGGTGTGTTGTTGTACTTTGATGGATATCAGTGCGCTCATGGCAAATTTTACAAAGCTTGCACAGGCTCAAGTGCCTTGCTGGTTGCTCCTAATGGGACTTAGCGTATATTTGGGCACTTGCAGATTTTCAGAAAAAGTTGCCATGGGTATTCCCACAAGGTAGGTCAGTGGGTAAGGAGCTGGCCATTCTTCCTGGATTTTTAAAAGTGCACACAGGCCTCCCCACCCCATGCACCCAGCCAGTTGTTACTGGTGCAATCATCTCAAGGAGGCATAAATTAAGTTATTGGGACACCAGATAATCATTGAGAAGCCCACTCAAATCAATTAAAAACACAAAAATAAATAGGTGAGAGAGAAACAGAGATTTTGATACACAGAGAGAAAATATAAAGTTTCCGGAGGGAGAGATGGGGGGTAGGCTGGCCCAAAGGAGGAGCATTAGCTTTCTCTGTTTTCAATCAGCAACAGCATGATCTTTGGCCACTTTTGTAAACTAGCTCTGAACTTACTTTATTTGCCAGCTTTGCCACAGCCTGCCTATTTATTTCTGATATCTCTGTTTCGTCTTGATTGTTAAAGAATCCCATAAACTGCAGTGAACCACAAAGCAGACTTCCAAAAAGGGATCCTTGAAAACAACAAAGCAAAACAAAACACTACTTTTCCCTGCAGTGGAAAGATGATTCAATAGGGCTCAAACTTGAAAAATGGGCTAAAAGAAAGGAAGGGTCAGCTTTTATAATAAAATACAAGTGGGAAAGAGATGGAGGGGTTAGAGGGAAATTGATTTTTGGTTTATTTTCAGTGTCTCATTCCATCCTACGTATTGGTAGTTCCTGCTCCTATAGTAAGGTTTTAAGCAACAGGATAGTGTTGCATTTGTTGTTTGCATCTCTTTACTTTGATCTATAGCTCATTGAATTGCTTTGTCTTGTTAGAATCTGAAATATGCCTTCAAACAAGGCTTTTCCCGCTGCCTTTTTCTTTGACAGCATTACACAACTGGCTCTTTTCTATTTTGATACTGACATCTATTGGAGCTTTGAAGAATATTCCTTTGAAATATTTATTTTTTTCCAGATCATAAAGTAAATACCAAGGAAAATAAAAATCTCAAGCAGAACAAAAGCAAATAAATTCATTTCAGTGATAGAATTTGATCAACTGGATACTAATATTTGGTTTTGTATGTATACGTCTCTGCATGTGTCAATATGTATCTACAAAAGATGGCAATACAGTCGTAACTAAAGAAGGCCCAAACTATACAGTTCAAATACGATTTTGAAACCATCATACCAGAAATACAGGTAGGTTTTTTGTTCAGCCCATAAAAGACATATAAAGGCAATATGAAGTTAGTATCTGGATTTAGATTCCAAACCCTTCAAAGTTCAAGGGTGTGCACATTCTTAAGCTTTGATTCAAGGCCATTTTTAGCCTTAACCCACATACTTTTTAAAATAAAGAACTGTTGGAGCAAGAGTGATGGCTGTTATTTAAATTTATGATCTTTGTTCGTGCCACAAGCTGTATTACTGAGGGACATTTGTATTTCAGATGGGAAAGATGGAACAATTCATAAGTCAGACAGATAACTTCAGAACTTCATCTTCACTTGATGTAAAAGCAACCAAAAATGAAAGCTGGTTTCAATTCTAACATTCATTGCAATTCCTCCTTCACAGGGCCTCCACTATTTGCCTTTGGATAAGAGCACTATAGCCTGGAGGGCAATCCTGATGCTGTATATGCAGGAGATGCAGGTCTAGTGGAAGCCTTTGTGTGGGTGCTTTTCAGAAGGACAAGTCTAGTTACCAATTAAAGAAGTTCATGAAACTTAGACAGTGAATTTGCCAGTTATAAAGAAAAAAAGAGAGTAGCAATTAGCAACAGCCAGGATTGGGGGCAAAAGGAGAGAAGTTAAATTCTTGAGCTTCAGTTTTATGGAATCAAAATTTAAACATGAATCTCAGCCAACAGAGCCAAGTTTCTCCTGGTATCTCACCAAAAACCATGAAAACCTACACATTTCACATCAATTTACAGCAAAATCATAAGTTTGCTTGAAATTATGTCAACTCTCCTGGGCTGTCGTAAGTCTTACAATATTTGGGCTTGTCCTTAAAGCCCCCATTCCTAGGGTCATGTAATTACATGAGAATCTCAGTTTTCATTTATAGAAAGTCAGTTTCTAGGCCTATAGTTGCAGAGAAAAACTTGCAAATGTGATCCGTGGCACAAAAACTGGAAGGCAAAAAAAAAGTGCCAAAATCATTTTTCAAAATCTCTTTATTGTTAAGACAAATTCATGATTTTTGGAGCCTCTCTCATGATTTTTAAATGTGTAGGATAGGCTACTGAAATGTTGTGATTTAAACTTAGATAGCTCTTACCATGGTCACTATTGAAAAGTCTGCAATTGTCAACATTTACTGTGTAGTGGTTTCTAGGATACCACCCATTTTTATGTATGTGGGATAGGAAATAGCACTGGTATGCATTGACAAATGTAGGCTTTTTAATGGCAAAAGCTTTATACATTTGTATCAGTTATATTGGTACATTAATTTTTAGTTTCTTTAACAACATATCAGACCTGGGTCAAATCTACTCTAGTTGAAAATCTTGTTTTTACAATAATGACTAAGAGAGATTCACTGCAGATATGCCAAAGCAAAGTGGGATACTTACTATGATTTTTGCATACCAATATCCAAAAACACTATTCATTCATAAATGTTTTATAGCCTATTGAGTGATCAATTTAAAATTAATGAGGCTTTATTAACTTGACTAGATCTCTCTTGATCTAACCAATTTCTCTTGACTAGATGATTACTCAAAACTTGTTATTTTGCAACTGCTCAGTTCACATGATAGGGTGTGGATTTTATTTATGTGGTTTAATCCTTATAGATGCAGTCTACTGGTTTTACAGCTTCTGAATTGGTTTATGTTAAATTTATTGAAATGTATTCCCTTCACAGACACGTTGAGTTTTGATATAAGGTACCACTGAAATTAGGAGATTACTCAATATTCTGATTCACTTTTTTCCTTCTCCCAATTTTTCTGCAGTATTTGGGATGTCATGCCAGTGATTTAGTTTCCCCAGGCATCTCAATAGTAGCTTAATTATACACTATGTTCTACTTTTCACTGAGATCTCTCAGGATGTAGTTGATTTTTAACACCGGATTCTTAAATTTTTTTAACACAAATAGTTTTTGCACCTAAAAATAATGCAGCTTGAATAAAAAAAGGTGTAACAATTTTTTGTTTTCTGTTAATTACTGTTAAAAACAAATTAAGCAAGGCTTTATATAAATATCCCTATATTTTCATATTTCATATTCAGCTAGCAATGAGTTAAACATGCTGGTTGCTGGCAGTTCATTTTTTTTTTATGCTTTTAAGAACCTAGACAGAGGCTTCTCCCTGTCAGAGTATCTGCTACTTTGATCTCCTTCAAGTCATTGCCTGATAATGCATTGATCCATTCGCTTATTGCTGCCAGAGTATTAGACACGTTTTTCTAGTTGCTAAGCAGCTAGATACATTAATCATAGGACCTTGTTAGTTCCCTCCTACTAAACTGTTGTTTTTTTCTTGCAGTATTCTTCTTTTTTAGAATGATAGTATGGTCAGACAATGAATTTAACTAACAAATTAGAACAATATGATGATTTTTTATTTCAGCTGTTAGAAGTCTGAATGAAGAGGTTGGGCTAGATTTAGAACACCTGGTTCACCTCCCCAGAGCCAGAGAGGTCCTTTACACAGAGGAAAGGAGGATTCCCCCTTAACTGACAGAAATTGGTGTTTCCACAGTGTCCTCCCTCAGGCTTTTCACTAGTGTCAGTGAGCTAGAGCACCTATAAAACCTGCGGGGAATTCTGCAGAACCTCTTCAGGCAGGAGCTGCTGTGCGGAGGTGTTCGTGCACAACCTGGACATCCCCTCTTCTAGTCAATACAACCAACTTTTCATCATCCTAAAGGGTTGTAGCTTCATTGGGAGTTAACAGAAGCCCAAAAGTTGGTTGTTGAACCCCATGATTCACCTACCAGGGAAAGGGGAGCAATGTAAAAAATCTCTGTAGATCATTAACAAGATCCAGTTGTTAGGGCATTAGCTTAAGAATCAGGTAGACCTGGATTCAGTTCTTTGCTCTACCACAGATTTCCTGTGTGACCTTGGGTAACTCACTTAGTCTTTCCGTGTCTCAGTTCCCTATCTCACAAGGGTGTTTATTGTGGTGTGCATAGTTTGGCCACTACATCACTGCCTTAGTCATAGAATCATAGAACATTAGGGTTGGAAGAGCCCTCAGGAGGTCATCTAGTCCAACCCCCTGCTTAAAGCAGGACCAACCCCAACTAAATCATCCCAGCCAGGGCTTTGTCAAGCCGGACCAAGTCATGGGACCCCTTCTAAAAGCAGGATCAAAGTTCATTACTGGAAAAAAGGTATACAAACACCATGGTGAAGACTGCCTGAGTAGACAGAACTGTGGTAGTGATTTTGTGAGGAAGATGGACCACCAGGTATTGGAATAGGGCCACCAGCTCATTTGGCATAATGATCTGAACAGCTGCATTATATTAACAGCATTTCATCACTGACTTTGGTCAGATCCAAACCCATGACCTAAATGTAAAAAAAATCTCTATAGATCATTAACAAGATCCAGTTGTTAGGGCACTAGTTTAAGACTCGGGTAGACCTATATTCAATTCTTTGCTCTACTACAGATTTCCTTGGGTAAGTCACTTAGTCTTTCTGTGTCTCAGTTCCCTATCTCACAGGGGTGTTTATTGTGTTGTGCATAGTTTGGATACTATGCTAATGGGGCCACATAAGTACCTTACAGCAATGTCCTGAGGTTGTATTTTTAAACTAAGCTTTTTGTCTTTACTGTGGTAATAAAAAATTAATTCTTCCTAGTAATGTGTATTGTTCGATGTTTTAAGGATGTGGGGGGAAGAGGAGGACCTTTAAATGGAATGTTGTGGAAAACTGTCCCTTTACAGTGTTTCATTTTATTGAAAACACACTTTTAATTCGTTTATTTTTGCATGTATTTGCTGTATAGGTGTGCTAAATGGGTAAGTCCTCCTGATCGTTAACATTCCATTGGTTAATTGAAATGGAGATGGTTACCAGACCTACAGAAAAGCAAAATAATACTCTGCAAGGGAATACTGTGTCCTTGAAATGAAATTATTATGCACAACTTTGCTTTTGTTGCTAATTATTTTAATCATTTACACTGGTGTAAATCTGGAATAATTTACCTCAGAGCTCTTTACATTTCCTGATACTTTACATTAATTTCAAGCCAATATTGATTTTGATGGACTCCTAGTCCCAAGGCTTTTCATAGGTACTCTTTACTCTGTATCTCACCCATTTCTCTTGGGGCCAGGTTTCAAGTTGGTTCATATGGGGTTCAGTAACTCTGTAGATGTAACATCCTCTGCCTATGAGCATTTAAATGTTGGTCTTTCAAAATGACCTGTAAGATTCCAACATTACCTCTAACCATATTGCATAATTCTGTACCATATGTGTCTGAATTATTCTGTATGTCTTTGCTCTAGACTGTAATCTCTTTGGAATAAGGACCATGTTTTATTGCCAGTTTCACTGGCACTTGATAAATATTAAATTATAATTTATAATACATCTATTTTTTCTCTTGCATATTAACTAATTCAGTGTAATTTAAACTATGCATTTCTTCACTGTATGTGTCTAGGGCATTATTTCTACTCCAGTGCATCACTTTTCACTACATTCAATTAATACTCATTTAATTTCCTATTCCGCCTTTGAGCCCATTTCCCTAATCTGTCAAGATTATCCTGTAAAATAGCTACATCTCTCTGAGTCTTAACTACTTCCCCAATTTTAGTATCATCCGTAAAATTTAATGATCCGGTCATATTACAGCTTTGTCTACATCACTGAATAAAATATTAAAGACTGCCAGTGTTAATCTAGAGCCCTATGGGACTCCACTCCTCACCAGCTCTATTTCCACCTTTAACTCTAACTCTCCACTTTCTACACACTAACTAGAGCCTTGATCCTGCAAGTGACTCTCTGGGCAGATTCCTGCATTTGTGGGGAGCACAACTGAAGCTAATGAGGCTCTACACAGGGTACAGATATCTGAGCATGCACAACAAATTCCAAGTCAGGGACAACAGATAAGCACAGATGTGAACACTCCTCACATTGAAAAGAACTTGATATTCAGATCTGAACTTTGTACCATAAATCCATCTTTAGTACTGTCCCCCATTTTAATAATTAATTACCAAACCCATGCTTAAGGACTTTGGTATGATCCATCCTTTCAAATTTTGTCTAAGGCTTTCTCATATCCAGATATATCAAATCTATTAGATTCCCTAAACCAATAGTTATTTCATTTTAAAATGTAATTAGATTTGTCTGACATGATTTGCCCTTTTCATATCCATGACTCACAACTATTAAATTGTACTTGCATTACTGTAACTTATAAATATCATCTCAAAACCATTTCTTCACTTAAGAGCCTGATTTCTGTGCACCCTCAACTCTAGTTACAGGCAACCAGGAGTTAAGGGAATTCAGCATCTTGCACACTTTAGCAGGGATGTTGGATTTATAGGTCTATAATTTTCAATCTTTTTCCTAGAATTTTTACTTTATATATTAGGACTGTACCAGCTCTTTTCTAATCTGTTTTTACTTCTCCAGGATCACAATACTTCTCACAAATAATGACACAAATATTTGATCCCTAATTTTACATGTTACACAAAATGTGACCCTATTTAATATCTTGTTCTCTAGTTACTTCTCTTATCTAAACATTTATTTACTATTTTTCTCCAGTAAATTCTGTTTCCTTCAGTTATCCTCGTTAATATCCTAAAATAGCCTTATCTTATTTATTCAGGATGATACCTGTGCATGGTGATTTTATCTGTTCACTATAGTTTGATCCATTAAGTTCATTTTTATAAGTAAGATATAGTTAAGGCTGCCAGACACTTCCATTATAAGACTCTGTTTTCAGTTGCTTCTAACTTTTTTGTCATACTTTTACCATTTGAGCTGAATTTTCAGAGCTGGATATTCCACCTCAGGCTGAATTGTTTGACTACGTTTCAGCAAAAAAAAAATTTTCAGCTGTTTCTGAGATGAGATTAGAGAAATATGTTTTGCCCATATAAAATAAAAATCTGGTGACTTGTTCTTTGAGATGATCTAGCACATCCGGGTTTTAGAGCAGAGAATTGAAATTTGGCCTTTTTGTATCAGGGATGTACCTTTTGCCATCCCTGTGAAAATCTGCTCAAATTCAAACAAGTTATAATCCTTTGAAAATGTAGACTGGCTAGAGCTTCACAGCTAAATTCTCCAAAGATTCTATCTGCATTGAGTGTGCTCCACCCCAGGGATACAGGGGCTAAGCAGGAGTTTCCCAGCAATTGCTGCTCCCAGCTGCTGTGGGCCAAGCACCAGAAGGAATATCTTAATGCTTTTCCTGCTGGTTCCCAGGCAGCATGGAGACAGAAGCCACATGATCTATATGTAGAAAGAAAAGGAGTACTTGTGGCACCTTAGAGACTAACAAATGTATTAGAGCATAAGCTTTTGTGAGCTACAGCTCACTTCATCGAATGCATCCGATGAAGTGAGCTGTAGCTCACGAAAGCTTATGCTCTAATACATTTGTTAGTCTCTAAGATGCCACAAGTACTCCTTTTCTTTTTGCGAATACAGACTAACACGGCTGCTACTCTGAAACATGTTTATATGTAGAAAGGAGAAGAACTGAATCTGGGGAAGGGCGGGATAAATTGGGACAAGAAATATGCAGGAAGGGGTGGAAATTGGGACTGGAAGCTGGTGGGGGAGCAAGGGAGAGTAACAAGAACTTGGAGTTGGGGTGAGGGAAACTGGGACTGGCTAGGCAAGGAGTCTGGGACTAGGAGATGGAAGGGGGAGGAACTGGGAGAAGTGAGACTAGCCTGTGTGCTGAAGGGGGCAAGAGTCCTGGGGGAGGGGGAGGGGAGCAGGAATAGTATGTGATCACCTAATTAAAGACTTCATCATAATGCATGAGCACAAACACCATCTTAATTCTGACTTTTCCTAACTTTTGGGTGTTTGACTTTGCAACCTTTTTTTTTTTAATCATAGGTGTTTTTTGTGAATAGTGTATTATATAGGCGAGAATTTTCAGATGTGCTCAGCATTCACAGTTGGGGCCAGTTTTCAAAAGCACTCAGCTCCTATTTAAGCACGAAAATAAGTGTCTGGATTTTCAGAGGAGCTCTCCATGTTGGGTGCTAAACTCTTGAAAATTTGGAAGCGTCACTGTAGGAGGTGCTGAGTGAAAAACATTTTTCAAAATGTGACCTTTATTTTGGAGCCAAAATGGAAACTGAGCTCTTCTGAAAATCTGGTCCCAGTTGTTAGCACTGAGCACTTGGAAAATCTGACTCTAAACTCTTTGGGTTATGTGGCTCATAGCGCCTAAAGTGTGGTAGGCACTTTACATAACTATAACAGAAACAGATACTGTCTGAAAGAACTTAGTCTAATTTAGG
Organism: Dermochelys coriacea; assembly: GCF_009764565.3. NCBI lineage: Eukaryota > Metazoa > Chordata > Testudines > Dermochelyidae > Dermochelys > Dermochelys coriacea. The sequence goes on from NC_050069.1 coordinate 215,873,183, forward strand.
CATAATATTACAAGTGATACTAGAAGAAGGAGGCTATTGGGAAGGAAGAACAAGGGTTATAATAAAGATCATGGGATAGTGAGTCTATGATTCTGAGTTATCAGTACTCCATACTAATTAATACAACTTTTAGATACAGTGCTGTTAATGTCACCGGCAAAGATACCATTTGCTTCCTAAGTACATCTCTCATACTGAATCTGTACATGGTCTTCACTCTGAAGGAGGATGAAAAACCTCCTTTGAGGCAGCAGTATGCTCTCATATCCATCTGCTAACAGAGGCATAACAGCAATAAAAAATTCATTCCCCACTTCTTTCCTCAGAGATTGAAAGTATCTCATTCACAACAACTCAAAGAATTAGACTGAGGTTTTCAGTGCTACTCATACTGTGTCCTAATTATCCAGATCCTTCAAAAATGAAAAGTAGGATTATGTTAAAATTTAAACAATTCATATAGATTAATCAGATTGTAAAGATACATTTCCTTTAAAAAACCAAAGTAGGAGAATATTACCAAGAAGAGGAAATATATCAAGCATGTTGAGGTTTCCTTTTTTCGATTACACATCTGCACTCAGTGTGCACTCCTGCCAATATAAAATATACAGTATTATCATCTAATTACTCTGAATCCAGGTTAAGAGCAGAATATCCAGATAAAAATATCGGACTGGTACAGAGAGAATGTATGATGCATTCGCTGCACGTAAATTACCCTTGATTAAACTGAGATGCTGGCACCATAGTTTTATCTAGTGAAAGCAGCAAATACTATACAGCATACCAAAATGAAGAGTTTTAGAAATGAAATCAGTGGAAGATGAGGATGCTCAGAGCCCAACCGGAAGAAATAAGATCAAATCTCTGGTAGTTACCATAGTGTAATAGACCAATGGGACAATTAGTTTCTGAAAACAGCCTGTGCCAGATGTCTTAAAAGGTGAAAATCCCCAGCAATATACCTTGATTAAGGTTCCAATCCTGTTGAGCATTCTGAACTACCACTAGGCTTGTGAAGCTGGTGGGGGAGGTTAGGAAATGGCTTTCATGTCTCCAGACTCCTGTAGTCTTCCCAGTATTGTGCCCAAAAACTTGGGCTTGGTTTTGTGAGGGATGAATTTCACAGTCAGCCCCCAATCCTGCCAACACTTATGCACATCCTTAACTTCACTACCGTAAGTAGTCCCATTGATTTCAGTGGGATTACACATGGTAATAAAGTTAAGCAAATGTATCAATGTTTCTGGATTGTGGCCTAGGTGAGAAGGCAGTATGAGGATGTGTCTTTCTTTAAAACTGTAGCAGTATTACCCACTTAAGCATTCAAAAGTGAGGTAACATCCAAAAAATATTGCCACTAAAAACACACACTCACTTTGGCTTCTGATTTGTGAGACTTCAGGGGAGGATGCCTGGCCCCAATTTGTGTGTCATCATTCCAGGTTCAAAACTCAAGTGTAAGTACACAAATGTAAAGGGAGATTCCACTTACCTTTCCCTAATTCCTGGACTGGGGAAGCTGCCATTCAGTTTATCTATTGTTGTAGACTCCCCAACTTCCTCCCTGTCCCACTAAGTCTATTGCCCTCTCACAATATTATCTATGCTCCTCCACAGTCCCCTGTTCTACATTTTTTTTCTCCCCTTTTCCCTGCATAGTGTTCAAGTACTTTGCATTTTTCCCTTTTCTGACCCCTTTTCCTTTTCTCCTCAACTACCTCCTTTTATCCCATATTCCTCTGCACCTCCTTATTTTCCCTCTGTACCCCACATTCCACTATTCCCTCAGGTTCCTGTCAAGCTTTTTAACCATAGTGCACATGGGGCAGCCATCTTCCCTTAGGGTATACCGGCTTCAGTCTCATTGAAAATAATAGGAGATGGTGGCCATTGGTAATAGGACCAGCTTCACTTACTTCTACAAAGGTTTTCAGGGAAATGGTGCCCACCGCAGCTGAGAGGAGTCTATGGCTTCAGGCTACTTGAAAATGATGGGAATGGGGGTGTAACCCACTTGGGGTTTAGTGAGCATGGCTCCTTTAAAACTTTGTCCTGAGGCAGAGGGCATGCTGATTGTTCCAAGAAGAGGAAGTGCTGTTTGTTCTAGAGGCGTAGGGAGAGGGAGTGTGTGTCTGTAGCTCCAGACATGAGGGCCTACAGCGAGCAGGCTCTCAAATAGAGAAGCAGCCGAGAATGTGCCCAAATCCTGGGAGGGACAGAGTGGCCTCTTGGGGACGCCCCAGGAGAGGAGCCAGGAGGAGCACTGTGCCAGGGAGGAATCACCCAAAGAGAACAAACTGGAGCTGGACCTAATATCACTGTTGCCCAGAGCTGTATGGGGCTGTGAGTACTGGGGCTTGTGACCTTGCACTCGGAATAAGGAAGGAGTCTGTAAGCTAGGTAAGTGGGGAGGTTGTCGCTCTGTGTGGGTTTGCAGATAGTGGCAGAAGAGGGCACTGGACAGGTTTGTTGTTGAACGTTTACTGGTGCCAAAGACAACAAGGAGCACCCAAGACTCACCGACTGGAACTCTGCCCAGGATTCCTGGACACTGAGGATAGACACATTGCTTGGTGTCTGCCCTTTCATATTGTGGTACCACTGTGTCTGTGGGGCCTCATGCTTCCTCTATATCCCCCTGTTGTTTTTTTTCTCCATTCGTCCCTCTGTGAATAAATATTTGCATTGTACTATTCTGCTGAGTATGTGTGTGTGTGAAGGGAATTTCCCTGCCATGTTCCTGAGTATGCCTTTTGTTGGCCAGAGCTGCCTGGAAAGCACACTCCATCTTGGCCACAAAGGTGCTAAAGTTACACTTGGTGGCCCATATGGGGACAAGCAGTACACACATGCACAGAGCTATGTCACACACCTTGGGCTGTCCTATACAGAGCAAAGAGACACCTGAGTGATATTCTTCTCAGTCAAAAAACACAACAACAACCATGGAGAGGGGATTACTAGAAGACCTGTGCCAAGGGGCATAGATCTCTGTAACTATCTCTGTAAGGTTGTGCTGGTGGCGGAGTTACCAGAAGACATGGAACCAAATGAAATTGAGGAGAGCCTAGATGCAGCAGGAATACTGGAGAGAGTGAAGATCCACACCTGTATTTACAACTGTGTAGGGAAAGTCATGGTAGCTGTATGTACTCACTCCAAGGAAGCAGATCTTGATAAGATGCCCAAAGAGGTGCAAGTGAGGGTACCCTCTGGAAAATTCTATGGCCAGAGAAATCCTCTACTAGTGTGCCCATGTCACTTGAGGTGGAAACTTTCGTGCAGAAACTGCGAGCTCTGATGATGAATGAGAAGTGGACATGAGAGGAATTAATCTTGACTTTAGTATAGGCTCAAACACGTGCAGCACACAACCTGGTGGAGTGGACAAAAGAGCTCAAAGATGCATTGAAGTTGGCATATGAAAGTGCACCATACAAGTGTTTACATCCTTTCTCAGGAGTGTCACCTGTACCCTGAAAGGAGTATGATTATGAGACCTGGAGGGATTTTGCTTTGTCCCTTGTCCAAGAGTGGGAATGTTCTGATGCTGAGAAGCAGAAACATGTGCTTGAGAGTCTGAGGGAACCTACCATGTGAATCATCCGATTCCTGAAAGACTCCCAACCAGTTGCAATAGTGCAAGACTATTTAGCCACTCTTGAGAATGTCGACAATGCCACTCATAGTGCTGGAGATCTGTACTATCGTTTCCGTCACACCTGTCAGGAGCCCAATGAACAATTGTCAGATTCCATCAAGAGACTAGAGGATTTACTGCAGCAGGTAGTGTGGAAAGAAGGAATCCTGACCAAGCACATTGATTCTGCTAGGTTGGACCAGATCCCTTGGATCACTCAACAAGATGGATTGATGTTGTGGCAACTGCAGATGAGGGAGCAGGCCCAAAACACTCTCCCGTTCCATGATCTCATTTGAGAGATGCATGAAAAGGAGCAATTGTGGCAGGTGGACACAGTGGTGCAGCCAAAGAAGGCACAGAGTTATACCACTGCGGTACTCGGAGAAAAGGAGAAGGCTCTCAGAGATTTGACCCAAGAAGTGGCCATGAGGAAGGCTCAGACATATTGTGCCACCCACAAGAGGGGAGAGTAGCAGGAGAGGTCCCCGAATAGAGGACCAGTAAAGGGATGGTAGCCTGCGAGGTTTCTGTTACCACTGTGGGAGAGATGGACACTACGCCTTGAACTGCCAGAATGAGACAGACCACGCAAGGGTATCTTGGAGATGGCAGCAAACCATGAGGGAGCTTCAGGGAAAAGCCAAGCAGGCTTGCAGGAGGAGCAACCCAAGACCCTTAAATTCCAAGGCTCCCAGGAAAGACCACAGACGAGGGTTACCCGGAAGGGCTGGTAGGATCCCGCGCTGGTAGGATCCCAGGCTGTAGTGCCCATCTGTACAGAAGGACAACTTTGTGAGGCGTTGCGCAGATCGCAGGTCACCATACTTTTATGAATATAGTTATGGATATGCTGAGAGGCTGGTTTAAGGTAACTCTGATTAGAAAAGGGATTTTATCTAATATGAAAGTGTAAAGCCTGATGTTGTTTATTTTCTGTATAATTTGTAAATGCTTGCTTTCTCTTACTATTTCATCTTGGAATCTATGGTTTTTCTATTAAGTAAACATTTTGTTTATTTTTATCCCAAGTAGGTCTCTTCTGTGCAAACTGTGTGGCGCATGTATGCCAAAGTGAGCTGGTAACCAGTGGGCTGGTTTCATGTCTTCTGGGGTGATGAACCAGAGGGCAACAGTCAGAATATCTGGTGATTAAGAACTTGGAAAGGACGGATATGGGGAGACTCAGGACTGGAAGGGGTATAGTATCACCCTGCATGGAGTAACTGGGCTTGTTAGAGCCAGGGTAAGACCTTATGCTTTTGGGCAGGCTACTGGTGTCTGAAAAGTGAACCATAGCTGCACAGCATAAAGGTCCCCCAAGACAGACGGTGACAGAATCCCTTACTGGTCTGCATGGACCCCAAAACATCACATCATCATATAGCTTGTCAAAATCAATCTGAAGGCAAAGAATTTCACTCAACTTCTCAATATCAAACTATTACACTTCATTGTCCACTCCAGAGGACTGACATTTGTTTGTCTTGAAACAGATGTCTTGAAATAATACCATTTCTGAAGCTGTGTGAAGCATCTTAATAAAGACTTTTCTGTTTCCTCCTAAATTTTACCCTATTTGATAGACATTGCATAATTTGTCCTCTTTCCTTCTGTTTAGTTTGGAATGAAGACCTTCCATGTCACATTTGGCATTGTTGCATTCTTGTTTTTGAGTGCTTCGTAAAATACTCCCAGCAGCTAGTGCCAGAAGTAAATGTAACAAAGAGGAAGAGACTCCTGATCATCCGCACTGAATGCTTCCATATAAACTTGGCACATGCGTCTCTCTCCCCACCCCCCGCGCACACACTCAAAAACAAAATATGCCTTTTAAAGCAGGCCACCCTTGTAAAACTCATTCTATCTCAAACAGAAGGGACAGCCACCTTGCTGGCACATGACACCAAAGTTTCTTATACTCAATTTCTACAAAAATGAAAAATGAATGGAGAGAGTCCATCTTCTAGTAGAGGAAGAGAACTCACTCTACAATTTCAGAACAAATCATTCAACGTCATAACTCAATGTGTCATGCTGTTTTTAACACGGTTGTGAATTACATGACATTTGTAGTCCACCTGAATATTCTGTCATTCAGTTGTTTCAGCTTCTAGTAAACTGATCGTTTTTTCTCAAAATTAAGAGGTGTTATCAGCTACACAGGATGGCATGCAGTTTATACTAAGGCTGTTTTCTTTAACTTTTGAAATGTTTTCAGTAATGACATTATTTGTCTTGTTGTAATCATCATAAAAATCAAGTAAACAATTTGTAATCCCTGGCATCTCTGAAAAATAACTAACAGTTATCAGGGAAAACTTATTTCCCGTATGCGAGGTGTCCAATCCAACTGAGAGAAAAAAGCACCAACTCAAGTGCTTTCAATTTCAATTTCAGTGTCAAAACAATTTCAGTAATTCTAGTTGCTTTTGTACATCTGAAATATATTTAATTTAATTAATTTATTTATTTATTTTGCAATATCTGAATCTGGTAGAAACTTTGGAAATAATTTGTTACCAGAATCTTGACTAGAATACTTTAAATGATGAAACGTACAATTGTAAATTTCTCCTATTTCTGATGCTTTCATTAGATTTTCCTGAGGTTGGTTCATTCTTTCTTTTGCAAAAACGATGTAATTTGAAGTGGTGTCCATTTCGGATTTTTCTTGGTATCTTTGTATTTACATTCCACATGAATGGTAATAGCTCTTCTTCTCCCTTTATATTTAATGTAAAATGTTTAATGATACAAAATGCATTCAGTCATAAATTCATTGATTTAGAGAAGCCAATTTTTATGCTCAGGGTCATTGTCATCATAAGTACAGTAGTATTTTTGCCTTTTCATAGTACCTTCAAAGCTCCTATATTTTGAAGAGCCATCGCCAAAATCATCCATTTTGAAAAATGGATCTTTTCCTTTTGAAAGTGCAAAAAGCTGTTATTGCTCATGAGCCATAGTTATGTTTGGTCGCTATGAGACAGCACTGACTTCACGGTACATAACTTGAGTCTCAGCACCAATCCAAAATGAATGAGAGAGGGCAAGCACATATTGGACTGACATTTCTACACCAGCTGGACTAGAAAGTACCCAGGAATATATGAAATTATTGGAAAGCTGACAACAAGATAAATTTGATTTACCATTCAGTAATCATTTTGAGAATTCCCTATGATTTTTCTCTTGAGTTGCTTGCAGCAGTGTCCAGGAGATTATTCTTTAATTCTTGGAGACTACAGGACAATCCTGGAGGATTGGCAACCCAAGAGCAACAAGAAAACAAAACAACCAGAAAAGCATCCTTATAATTCATAATATTTGGCTGATTGGATTCTAAATGTAACTTGGCTGTTAATTTAGCCTCAGTGGCTCCACAGCAAGTTTGCAGAAAATCCCTTAAGATACAGTGGTAGCTGGCTGTAGTAGTTTCCAGCACAGCCTGTCTGGACAGACCTCTCTGGCAGAAACACCTAGGAAACCACAGGAATACCAGTAGAAAAGGGCACAAAAGTGCCTGAGCTAACTCAACCCTGTGAGTGGCCGGTCAGCCATACCCCACTGCTTTCTTACTCTTTTCCCAACTCAGTCCTGGCTACATGAGAGGGGGAGCAGCCCAGACATGGAGGAGCAACCAGGTGGTAAGGGGCCTCTTGATCTATCTCCATACCATTTCCCCTGACCCTTTAACAAGGTGTGAATGAGCCCTGCTGGTCTCACTAGAGGATTCACTGAAACAAAATGGCTGAACCATGCAACTAATTATGTAATAGTGTATTATTCACTATGGGTGTGTCTATACTGAAATAAAAAAGACTTGCAGCATCGAGTCTCAGAGCCAGGGTCAACTGGCTCAGGCTCACAGAGCTCAGGCTATGAGGTTATAACGTTGTGTGACTGGAGCCCCAGGGGAACAAGCTGAGGTCAGTCAATTAGGGTGAACAGAATGAGGCAGACCATCCCCAAAGTTGGTGGATATTCCAAAACTTGGATATACAGCACAAAACAGCTTCTATAACCTCACTGGTTACCCAGAAGCCAACACACAGTTCCCTTAAAGCAACCCAGCCTTAGGCCTCCACCCAGACACCCAAGCCAAATATGATGAGGATTACTGAAAATTTTATTCATCATATAAAAAGTTCTACCAATCCCAAAGGATCGGACACATTACATCCCAAGTTAATGAATATTTCAGATCTTACCCAAATACATGCTACAGCCAATTCTCATTAAATAAACTAAAATGTATTAAAAAAGAAAAGAGCGAGTATTGGTTAAGAGATCATTATACTTACAGACATGAGTACAGGTCTTAGTAGAGATGATAAGCTTTATAGCTGCAAAGCATTCTTTCAGAATTAGTTCATAGGTTATAGTTCAATGTTCATATTCAGGGTGAACCCAGGTTTAGGACTGGAGATCTCAATCTTGCATTTAAGCTTCCCCAGTATGAAGCATCAAGCTGATCTGAGATAAAAAGGATCAGGACCCAACTCCTTTTGTATACAGTTTCAGGCCTTCTTTGACAGCTCGGAGTCCTTTGGCAAACAATAGGCAATTATGGAGTCTTTTGAAGTAGACCTATTTCCTAAGCATCACCGGTAATTAGCTACACAAATTAACATAAGGCAATTTATCCTTTAGGCAGTCTATCACAAACTTTAAAGAGACATATAGACAATGACATTATTTCATCCAAGATTCATCTAAATGAATCTCTGAATCAATAGCTACAGTGACGGACAGGAACTGTCTGTTTACATGGCTAACATCTTAACAAGATATGAGCACACACATACAATTAGTACCACCTCTAATTTTAACAATATAGGTTTGCATTTCAAAGTTCTAGCCTATCTGCCATGGAATGGCCCTAATTACCATTCACATACTTTTCTAACATGTCTGTAAAGATTGGCTTTGCATCATTTAGCCTGCAAGCTGCTTAACCCTTTCTGGCCATATGTCACACTGTATATAAGATTCATTGCATTTATATAACAGTGATACCAACAATGATTTGCATAGCCATATTTTAATTAGATAACATCACACATTGCAATATAGATTTCAGGCTCAGGCTGAAGCCCGGGCTCTGGGATTCTCCCTGCCTTGCAGGGTGTCAGACCCTGGACTCTAGCTCAAGCCCAAACATCTCCACCACAGTTTTATAGCCCTGCTAGCCTAAGTCAGCTGATCCAGGACAGCCATAGACTTGCCACAGGTCTTTTATTGTAGTGTAGACATACCCTATTGGGCTCAGTGAGGCAAAGTGGCTGCTTCACCTGAAGGCTTCCCCTAACCCTTTCTCAGGCAAGGGCTTAGAGAGCTTCCATAGAGGTCAAGGAGCCCACTCAGGGATCATCTCAAAAGAGTTAAAGTTTCTATTGTTACCCTTATAGCTGTGGAGGTAGAGCTGGGTGAAATTGTTTGACTGAAACATCTTTTCAGCGAAAAATGCAAGCTTCAACATTTTGTGAATTTATGTCAAATTTGCCTTTTTTTTTTTTGAGCAAAACAAACTGAAAAAAATCAAACATTTTGGAAATGTCAAAATGAAACATTTCAATCTTTGGATTCAAAATGATTTTTTGAAATTTCATTCAATTTTGTTTTAATTTTTTTTTAAAAGACATGCTCACAATTAAAATGAATCTATATGTTGCTGGCACAAAATGCCCAAGGCAAACAACAGCTGGATTCGTTGCCTGGTGTGTGTCGCCCAATAATCACAATGGGGTGGAGAAGTAGAAAAGTTTATTTGAAGCTTTAAGCAGTACAGGGAGACAACAATCTCAAATCCTGCACACCAGTGCAAGCAGTTACACATATTTTATACATTCATTCTTTAGCATACTTATCCAATAGCAAGCTGCCCTGAGTATCCATATAGCCAATCCGGTATACCAGCCAGTTCCCCTTTTTCCTCTTATCATCTATTCCCCCATATATGGAGTTGTTTGTTCAGCATTATCTAACATTCCTGTCCTGCTTGACCTAATCTTGCTCCAGCCAGTCTGCGCCTGCAATACACTGTTGCAAACTTCTCAGCGTGACCGCTGTGAGTGTCTCCGGGCAGAAAAGGGAAGGGGGGGCCATCTGGGCCTAGAGCGAGGGGGCTTCATCGACACTCGTGGTTTTCCATCCTCTTGAGTTACCTAATGGCCATGCCCGGTGTCCCCAACAACTCCCTCCTTTGAGAATACTCAACAGCCTTGTCTCTGAGTTTTCTCACTTGGGCTCTTATCTTTTTATAAGGGGACTTTGCATAAGCACTTTGTGATAGCCCTGAAGGGAATGCATTGCCATGTTTTTTTACAAAGGCTCTGACACATGATATTGCACAACATAACACCATCAGTACGATTAAAACAGGAAGAAAACTTTTCAACAACAGACTAAATAAACCACCAAGCCAAGATGACAAACCCCAGCCTGAAAACAAGGTTTGCAACCAATCACTCTCAGGGGCAGTGTAAGTAGCCTGTGCTCCGGCTCGGGCATGGGCCTCAGCCTGTACCACCTTATCAGAAGTCTCATAACTGCTGTCATTTACATATACACAACATCGGGACCCGACAAGGGCACAAACACCCCCTTGGGATGCCAAAAGGTAGTCTAAGGCCAGCCTGTTTTGGAGGGAATATGTTCTGAGCTGCTGTACCTCCTTGTTTAATGTTACTACTGCTGACCCTAGATCACGAATCGAGTCCTCTAATTCTAAGGCTACTTTTTCAAGCACCATTTGAAGCCTTACAATATAGCAGCCTATGCATGCTATGGCTGGCCCGGTAATCAGTGGCACAATTCCCAGTATGGAGCACCCTATAAGCTTTTCAGTTGTGAGGGGATTCTTAGGATTGCCCTCCAAGGCCGCATTGAGTCGCCGCAGGGTCTCTTCTTGTGACTCAACAGAGGTATCTCGGGTATTCTTAATCTTTCTTTTGGGCAGTGTGGTGGTTATTGAAAGATGAGGAACTCCATAAGCTATATAACAGCTACCTTCCAATTGGCTGGCAATACCTTGTAAGCCTTTCGGCCACATACAAAATAGTGACCCTGTAGGGCCCAGTAAGGGCTGTTTCTTAGAGGGATTCCTGGGATATTTAAAGCCGCTTTTCCAAACAATTAATATGCCCCCAGGGGGGCTTCCCATCCTCCTGAGTGGGTACAAGGGGGGGTATTCCTAATTGTGCCATTCAAATTGCACTCGCCATAAGGACCGCTGCAAACCCACCATTGGCCTGATATAGTGGAAATATTAACTGAACAGCAATTTATATTTCCTGAACCTCCTTTTGTGGAAGGATCATTTGTAAGAGTTTCCCCAAAAGGAGAGGAACCATTACATCCACACATTTGACCTCCCCTCTCGGTTTTTATCCAATATCCATCAGCCTACTGTGTAATAACACAAGAGCTCCTTCCCACAGGATGCCTATAGTGATCAGATAGGTTTCGGGTAAAACAAAACACTCCCTCAGTGAGCACTGCAACTGAATACTCCTGATCCTGGTAGGTAGCTTGCTGCAAAGAGATCTTATCCCAGAACAGTGAGTCCGTTCGATTTCTACTTTCCTGCTCTTTGGTGGCGGCTAATTCTGCTAGGGTTAAGGGCAGCATGACAAGGGGCACTGCTGTTCTGGGGGAAAGTGGAGTCGGAGCACACACCCAGCAATCAGTTTGGTTTGTTAAAGTAGCAACATGGTGCACAAGTAAACAAAGGAATTATGTTTCCGGTACGCACAGTTTAAAAATAACAGCATAGAAAATAACAGGGTTACACGATTAATTATTACCGGGGTCCTCCCAGTCCAGGGTTTCCAGGTTTTGAGTGGGCCCATTTTGGCGCTAAAGTGCCCGCTGTTTGTGTCTCTTAAACAGTAACCTTAGCCCAAGATCGTCACTAGATGAGGAGTCAACGGGGTGGACGGTCCACTGCTCTGCTGATGAAGGGGTGGGTACTGCCTTCAGACGCGAGTGATGGATCCAGTTCTTGTGTCGCTCGACCTTTGCCGCCGTATGGGAGATCAGCAGAATGATGTAGGGTCCTTTCCACTTTTCCTGGAGAGGCTCGTCTTTCCAGGTGCAAACAAGCACAGAGTCGCCGGGCTGTAAGGAGTGGACGGGAGAGTCCAAGGGAAGAGGCTGGGAGTCTTTAGTATACCTGTGAAGAGACAAGAGAACAGAAGACAGGGAACACATATATTGAGACAAAAAAACATTACCCAGCTCCCACTCCCCTGACAGAACCGGTGTGCCATTCATAGGCCATACCCTCCCAAACATAATTTCAAAGGGACTAAGCCCTAATCTACCCTTTGGGAGAGCGCGGATGCGGAGCAGAACGAGGGGTAAGGCATCAGGCCATCGCAGGGAAGCTTCTTGGCACACTTTTGGAAAGATGTCGTTTAAGGGTCTGATTGGTACGTTCTACTACGCCGCTGGCTTGTGGTCTCCAGGGCATATGGCGTTTCCAGGGGATCTGCAAGGCATTCGAGATGCTTTGGATGATCTTTGTTGTGAAGTATTTCCTGTTGTCAGATTCCATCCAATGGGGAAGTCCGAAGCGAGGAATGACCTCCTTAACAAACTTAAGGGCCACCGTCCTGGCAGTGCAATTGCGGCATGGGAAGGCTTCTGGCCATCCGCTGAATCGATCCACTAAGACAAGGAGATATTTGTACTCTTGGGTCCGAGGAAACTCAGTAAAATCTATTTGCCACACCCATCCGGGGCCCGGAGTGGGTTCCAGAGCAGCGGGTGGCCCTGGATGTCCTGGTCGGGGGTTATTCAGTCCGCCTGTACCTGGTAGCCAGGGGTTGGAGTCCAGAAGTTATAAAGTATTTTCCCATCAGTTGGATAAGTGCTTCCCTGCCAGCATGAGTGGTTTGATGTAATTTCTGTAACACTGGCTGGATCAGGCCCTTCGGCCTGGTACCTTCCGGGGAATGGAGCCATCCTTCCTTTTCCTGGAGACCGAGTTTGTCAGTTAGCTGTCTCTCCTCCCCAGAGTACTGCGGGGTTGGAAGCTCCCCCACGGATGGGATAAGGGCATGCATATGGGCATTCTCAGTCTGAGAGGATATCAGGGTGGCTTAGCCTCTCTATCTGCCCGGGTGTTACCCCTGGCCACATCTTAATCTTCCCTTTGATGGGCTTTACAGTGTACCACCGCCACTTCTGAGGGGAGTTGTATGGCTTCTAGGAGCTGGAGGATTTGGGGCCTGTACTTGACTGGGGAGCCTTGAGCTGTCAGCATTCCTCTTTGCTTCCATAAACCAGCATGAGCATGTAGCACTCCAAAGGCATATTTTGAATCGGTAAAAACATTGACCTGCTTTCCTTTTGACAATTTAAGTGCACGGGTCAGGGCGACTAGTTCAGCCAGCTGGGTAGAGGTCCCAGTGGGCAAACCCTTGGCTTCCACAGTGTCATGGAGGGTTACGACAGCATAGCCCGACCTCCTTTGCCCATCTATCACAGCGCTGCTACCATCAGTATACCACTCATGATCTGCGTTTAGGAGGGGTATATCTTTTAAGTCCGGATGGCTAGAGTATTGGGCATCTATGATCTCTAAACAATCATGTTCCTGTTCCTAAGTCTCCGGTAAGAGGGTGGCGGGGTTAAGGGAGGGGCAAGACTGTAAGGTGACTTCAGAGTTCTCTAGAAGTTTAGCCTGGTACTTAGCCATCCGAGCCTGGGTGAGCCAAAGGCCTCCCTTTGCATCCAATAAGGCTCGGACCATATGAAGGGTATATATCTGTATTGTCCCTCCCAAAGTTAGTTTCTCAGCTTCAGACAGCGTCAGGGCTGTGGCTGCAACTGCCCGCAGGCACGCTGGCCATCCCTTTGCCACTTGGTCCAGCTGCTTAGAGAAATGGGCCACGGGACGTTTCCATGCTTCCAACAACTGTGTGAGCACTCCTAGGGCCACCCCCTTTCGTTCATGTACATACAACTGAAACGGCTTAGTGAGATCCGGGAGGCCCAAAGCCGGAGCTTCCAGCAACTTCCTTTTCAAGATTTTAAATGCCCTGTCGGCCTCTGGGGTCCAATAGAAGGGGTCATGATCTGCTCCTTTTACACAATCATACAGGGGTCTAGCCCACAGTCCAAATTCCCAGATCCATATTCAACAGAACCCCGCCATGCCCAGGAAGGCTCTGAGGCGTTTACGATTAATGGGAACGGGAACCTGGCAGACAGTCTCCTTCCTCTCATTGGAAAGCTGACGCTCCCCCTGCCTTATGTGGAACCCCAGGAATTGTACCATCAGGAGGGCAATTTGAGCCTTGCTTCTTGATACCCGATATCCTCGGAGGCCAATAAAATTCAGGAGACCCACAGTGGCTTTGAGGCATGGGGTTAGGCCCACTGTAGCAATTAACAAATCATCTACATATTGAAGAAGAAGAGCCCCTTCCTCGTTGTTCCACTCTTCCAGATCCCTGGCCAAAGCCTGGCCAAAAAGGGTGGGGGAATTTTTAAATCCCTGGGCCAATACTGTCCAGCATAGTTGCTTTTTAACCGTTTTGTGTCCTCCCACTTGAAAGAAAAGATTTCTTGGGACGAGGTATCTACGGGAATAGTGAAGAATGCATCTTTGAAATCGAGGACCGAAAAATGGGGATACTGGCCTCCTACAGAAGCCAGTAAGGTATACGGATTCGGAACCAGGGGGTGCAGAGTTTTAACCTGTTCATTAACCGCCCTCAGATCCTGTACCAAGCGATACGTGCCATCAGGTTTTCGTACGGGCAGGATGGGAGTGTTCCAGGCTGACTGGCATTCCCGGAGGATCCCATATGTTAGGAACCAATTTATAGTGTCCTGTAAACCTTCTCTGGCTTCCCTCTCAATTGGATACTGTTTAACTTGCACCGGGCCTTTTCCTGGCAGGAGCTGAACCTTAACAGGGACTTGATGGGTAGCTTTTCCTGGGACCCCCACTGCCCACACTAGAGGGTACACCCGGTCTTCCCACAGGCTCCATTCTGTGGCTTGCATAGCTGAGGGCTCAACTGTAAGGGTCCTGATCCATGCATTCTCGGGGGGTAGGGTAAGGGTTATTTCGTCTTGAGTAAACTGCAAGGTGGCGCCTAGGCGACAAAGCAGATTCCGTCCCAGCAGAGGCGTCGGGCACTCGGGGAGATAGAACTATATCTCACAAGCTGGTCTATTTCCCAAAGCGCGTCTGCTGGGCATACAGTGGGCACTTGGTGCCTCTGCCTGTGACGCCCACCATGGTAAGGGAGTCTGCTACCGGCAACTGAAGGGGTCGATTCACGGCAGTTCGTGCCACTCCAGAGTCCACTAAAAAGTCTATTTCCGAACTTCCCACCCGCATCTTTACTCGGGGTTCTGGGGGCAGGGTGGTCCGTCCCCTCTGACACCCGTATTCCTGTTCCTCCATTGCCATCATAGGGGCACCTCCTTTTCCATTTCTTTCTGGGCACTCATTCTTCCAGTGTCCCTCTTGTCTACACAAGGCATACTGGTTGCGACCCAGTCGTCTCTCCTGCGGGCCCGGACATCCGCGTCCACGGCCCCTTCCTCCCTGGCCACTTCCCGTAGTGCCGGTCTGTACCGCCGCTACCATCATCCTAACTTGCTTTTTCTCCTTTTCTGCCTCCCTTAGACTATAAGCTCGGTTTGCTGTCTCTAAGATTTGTGCCATGGTCATGCCCATTAGATCCTCTTTTTTCTGTAACTTTCCCTTAATATCAGGGGCTGCTCTGCTCGTGAAAATTCCCTTAATGATTGCCTCAGTTTCCTGATCATCAGGGTCTGCATTGGTGTTCTGTCGAATAGCGTCCCAAATACGCTGTAGGAAGGCCCTTGGCTTTCCCTTAGATCCTGCATTACCTCATACAGTTTTGCCCAATTATTATGTCGGACAGCCGAGTGATGGAGTCCATGCAAAAGCAACTGCTTATAGGTGGTAAGCCGGGTCATACCCGCAGGATCATTTGGGTTCCACCTGGGGTCTACTTGGGGGACCTGCTCATCCGGGTCAGGGACATTATTATGATCCTGGTCGTACTGTCTCTGTGCCTCCTCCCTTGCCTTGGACATGACCTGTTGTCATTCGACCTGACAGTAAGGTGCGCAGGAGGACGTTGCAATCGTCCCAATCCAGCTTATAGCTGCTATGGCAGCCCTCAAAAACTGAAATAAACCTACTCGGGTTGGTAGAAAACTCCCCTGCCTGTACTTTAAAAGCAGCCAAATCCATAGGGTTAAAGGGCACATGAGTATAGATCTTCATAGTCGTGGCCAGACGCTCACCCATGCCAGTATGGGAGATCTTGGTTTCGGTAAGTAAAGGATATAAGCCCACTGTAGGGGCCCTATCAGGCGGGGGCATGGGGGCCGAAGGGGACACCAGACCTGCCATTACAGTTGGGGTGGGGGTCTGGGGACTAACGTTAGCCACTACTGAACCAGTCGGAGTCAAATTACATCGCTGTAAGACATCTGATTGATTCCACAAAGCCAAAAACAAATGCGCATACAGATGTTCGTTCCATTTCCCCGTTCGCTGACAGAACAAAAGTAACTGGAGGATCGTATTGTAATTAATTGACCCTCCTTGTGGCCACCGCTCCCAGTCCTCTAGTTGATATTGAGGCCAGTCAACTGTACAGTATCGTTTTAATTTATTCTTAGTCATCGGATCCGATCCAAATACCTTCCAATTTGCTAGGATACACTCTAGGGGCGTACACTATGCCCTCCCTTCCGAGCTCTATCCCTGTCCCATGCCTACAGGGTAACTCTGGCCGTCCCCAGGTTCAAAACAGAGCAGACAATCCGGATTTCAAAAGGTTCCTCCTTTATCCGAAGGACCGGTTCCCCACCGTCACCCGCAGCACTTCTTCACTTATCAGGCACGTTGCACCGTTGTGCCCTACGGGGCCGGTTGGGCTATGCCCTTTCGAGGCCCCCGGGAATCACACTGGTGTGCACTGGGTGTCGGTTGGAGTTCTCACCTGCCGGTCCCCGCAAGGGATCCGGGCAACGCTTGTGTTGTAGCCTCTAGCCCACTCAGGGATGCCAAAAACTGTTGCTGGCACAAAATGCCCGAGGCAAGCAACAGTTGGATTCATTGCCCGGTGTGCGTCGCCCAATAATCACAACGGGGTGGAGAAGTAGAAAAGTTTATTTGAAGCTTTAAACAGTACAGGGAGATAACAATCTCAAATCCTGCACACCAGTGCAAGCAGTTACACATATTTTATACATTCATTCTTTAGCATACTTATCCAATAGCAAGCTGCCCTGAGTATCCATATAGCCAATCCGGTATACCAGCCAGTTCCCCTTTTTCCTCTTATCATCTATTCCCCCATATATGGAGTTGTTTGTTCAGCATTATCTAACATTCCTGTCCTGCTTGACCTAATCTTGCTCCAGCCAGTCTGCGCCTGCAATACACTGTTGCAAACTTCTCAGCATGACCGCTGTGAGTGTCTCCGGGCAGAAAAGGGAAGGGGGGGCCATCTGGGCTTAGAGCAAGGGGGCTTCATCGACACTTATGGTCTTCCATCCCCTTGAGTTACCTAGTGGCTATGCCTGGTGTCCCCAACATATATGTAGGGCATAGAGCAGTGGTATTCAATTACATTTTTCTGGAGGGCTGGTTAAGGCAATTGTGTTGCTGGCAGATCTGGTGCCAGCTCATGCCATGGTCCTTAAGTCTCAACTGAACACTGACAAATACATAGGTGGAAACTGGTCTGGCTCACTTGTGTGTTGGTATTGTTAAAATAGATGTTAAGTTTACAAGTATGTGTTTAGACTTTTTATGAATGTCTTGTAGGATGCTGCATGAATTAATCTCATTTATAAAATCTGTACTCCATGTTATAAGGGGCTAGTAACTGATTGCATTGCAATCTTCTGGCCCTTATGCTCCCCTGCTGGTCCCAACTGCAGTGTCCCTGCACTCTGGCCTGCCTCTAAGCACCCTCCCCACCTCCATCTAGGCTGACTTGGAGGATACTCTGCAGCCAGGGAGGGAAAGGGGCCACCTGGCAGGGGAGCACAGGGAATGGATCCGCTCCTGAGGGCCTTCCATCTGGCTTACCAGCTGTTACTTCGTGCTCCACTCAGGGGGCTTCATTGTAAGGGTGTCCCTGCTATCCAGCTCCAGCTTGCCCCATAGTCCTGGCAGCTCCAGCCTCTGCACCACCCTGCCAAGTGGCCTCTAAACCAGCAGATGCCAGCCTGGGCAGGTGGGAGGGCACTTGGAGGCCACTTGGAGGCAGGTCAGTGGGGGGACACTGCAGCTGGGACCAGCAGGGGAGCACAGGTAGCTGGAACCAAGTAGTGAGGCTGTCCGTCCAGCAACAAGCATGATAGAATAGCTGATGTCCTGTGGGCCAAATAGAAGGCCCTGGCAGGCAGGATTTGGGCTGCAGGTTGCTAATTGAAGAACACTGTCATTAATGTGGATGGATCTGGTCAAGGCAAAGGCAATATGTATTGTCAAGGAGCTTTCAGTGGGACTTAGGCACTTTTCAAAAATTTAATCCTTACACTGGTCAGTGTAGGGCGATTGAGAGAGAATATTCAGGAATCTGTTTTAATCCAAAATAGTTGTTTTCCTTTAATATAGCTCTGATAAAGGGGATTGAATCACCATACTCTTGTCCAGGTGTTTGTAGTTTCCCCATTCACCTCAATGAGTGTAGTCCTGCATGTCTGCCACTGCGGTGCTGTCTAAACCTATAAATCAGTCTCATGTGCAGCTCCATTTATCTGATTCAAAATGGTGTCTCCCAGCAGTAAGCAGGTGCTGCTGGCTTCTTCTCTGCTCCTGAATCCTGAGGAAATCTGAAACATTGAAGGCAGTTCCTGTGTTACCAACTCTAATGCTATGTGGAGCTCACTGAGTTGTGTCATTACATGAAAATCTCAACTTTCATTTTTTTAAAAATGTAAGTTTCTAGACCTCATAGTTGTGGAAAAAAGACTTAAAATGTGAACCTTTAAGGCTCAAAAACCAGCAGGCAAAGAACCCCAAATCAAATGCTTGGTTACAATAAACTATGGTTTTAAAATAATCTCATTGGGGGGAGAGGGGAGTTGACTCCAGATTTTGAAACACCTGGGACTGGCAATGTTGTAATTCCCTTTTTGGGGAGTATTTTTCTAAGATATGAGCACGCTCACTTTCTGTAGAGTAGTGGGGAAGTGAATGGAGAGGCTCAGCTCAACCTAGTTTTCTACCCCCTCTGGCTATGTTAAGCTATTTTATGGAAGCTGTTTGAGGTAATTGGGATACTCTTTTGGGAAGGAGTACTTGTGGCACCTTAGAGACTAACTAACAAATTTATTAGAGCATAAGCTTTCGTGAGCTACCGCTCACTTCATCGGATGCATTTTTTTCCACCAAATGCATCCGATGGAGTGAGCTGTAGCTCACAAAAGCTTATGCTCTAATAAATTTGTTAGTCTCTAAGGTGCCACAAGTACTCCTTTTCTTTTTGCAAATACAGACTAACACGGCTGCTACTCTGAAACCTGTCTTTTGGGAAGAAGCACCATGCAATGGGTAGGGCATCAGATGGAGTATCAGGAGACCTGTGTTCTGTTCCTGGCTCTGCCAGTGATAGCCTGTGTGATATTAGGCAAATCACTTAGCTCCTGCTTTTTTGGAGGTTCTAGGCACTCATAGCTCCATCTGGGCTCAATAGGAGCTGTTGGTGCTTGGCTTCTCTGAACTATCATGCCATTAAACCTCCGTATGCTTCAATTTCCCAATATGTGTAACAGGGATACTGATACTTAGCTCAGTAAAGCCCTTAAGATTGCAGGAAGAAAAAACTATAAGAATGCTTAGTAGGAATATTGTATTGTAATATGAATTAAGCCTTCAGTGACTTCCTCTTTCCTAGTGGTTAGTTGTTCTGTTATACTGTTTTAGAGATAATACGTATGTTTGATACAAAGTAAGACTTGGCAAAAGAACATTTAAAGGTACTCTACAAAGGCTGACTTATTTAGGATTGTGCTGTTTGTTCCCTTCCTTATGATGTGTTTCTTGAAAAGTGGTGAGCTTTCTGCTTGTATTTTTTACCGTTGGGAATATCAAGAATGTCAAGTCGGGCCTTCTAGTTTTGCTAAGGAATTTGTTAGATGTCTGAGATTCTATTTATTGTGAGCTCTTGCTTCTTGGACAGAAGCACTGAATTTTTATCCTTTATTCAAAATATTGTCTGTTTCAGTTAAATAGCTGTTAACAAAGACAAATTAAAACAAGTTTTAAACGGTCACATTAAAAACCCCTTCTCCTCTCAACTGTGTACACTGTGTTTGAATTCGTGATCTCATCACCTGACTAGCTCTTCAGTTATCTAAGAGTCTTGAATGGTTAATGAGACCTATGTTTCTAAAGTGTAAAAAAGAGAAAAAAATTATATTTTTAAAACTTATTGGATTGATGTCATGAAGGAAAAAAGGTCCAAGCTCAATTTATCTTTCCCTCTTCAAATCACCTTTAATGTGTAATTGTATTGCTCTCTATATAGGAATGAATGTAGCTATTATTACAATACATCTGGTTTCCAGGATATTCTTGACTAAAGTTTATATTTTTCAGTATTAAGAAAGTTCAAATGAGAGAGGAAGGAAAAGCATTCCAAATAATGTTTAAAAAAAATATTGGCATTCAGTGTGCCCTTGACAGAGCAAATTATTTATTTCTATACGCAGGGACTAGTTCTAGAAACTCTCCAAATCCCTTCATATAAATTTGCTTTCTGCAGATTACACTAATGGATTTGTTTTCCAGTGGGGTGCAGGTGGATAATTCATCAACCAATCCTCAAAAGTAGGAGGATGGGTTTCCTTCCATTTAATTATAATACATTTTACAGTAGCTTCCACTAGAGCCAATTTAATAATCTTCTCCATTTCAGCTAGAAAAGATGCCGGACCAACGCCCCCAGTATTCCCACAGGAAGAGTCTGGAGGTGCTTACTTGAAATTCTTCCTCACTAGCATGAAATGATTGAAAAGGAACAAGTTTTAAAGTTTTTTGAGCAATTCTAACAGTGTGGTTAAGCAGCCCTTATATAATTGTCTTGGGAAAATTGTGACTATCGGACCCTTTCTTATATGATTTTGAAACTTAGCTCTCTAACAAAATCCTACTCTTTGCTGACCAAAATTAATGAAAAAAGGTTTTTGTGACTCATATAAACAGTGTATGTGATTTCTTGAAGTTGCTTTTCATCCAGTTCGCTTCCAGAAGAAGCAAGGTGTTTGCTTCAAATTGCTAGCTTTGGAAGCATTTGTTCTGGTCTGCCAGTGTTTCACTATTCTAGCAAGTCACAAGATGTCAGATCTTTAGATGTGGTACTCATCTGATATATTCAGTTCTCAGTTGTTTGTTTCACAAAACCTAAATGTTGGTTTGTCACTCAGCAAATGTTGCAGGTTTTTGGGGTTCATGCTGTTGCAAACATCACAAAAATTTCTGAACTTATAGGAGAGGCTGCAAGTCCAATAAGGCACCCGGTATCTAAAGGTGAACACAGCCTTTCAGCCAAATGAGCCGATATGAACTTAACTGTTACTTCCTATTGTGTCTCTCTGTCAACCAGTGTTGTCTTATATGTGTTGTGTGTCAGCTTGTTTATCCTTGTTCAAGTTTTGATCCCAGCCAGACACTGGATAAACTGATCAGCTCACCCTTTGGGGTTCAGGAAACAGATATTGAACTTGCTTTAATCTTCCTTTTCAAGACATTTCAGCCCAAATTGCCTAATTTTCTCCTGCAATAGCCTTGCATTCATATTGAACAGGGAAGTGACAATCTTGTAGTACCCCCACAGGAGATCCCTCACAGAACAGATGAGGAATTGCCCAATACTTCTCTCTGGATTCTTTCAGAGAACAAAAGAATAGAGCTACACAAAACTGGCTTAGCTGCCAGCGTCTGCAGCTGTGTCAACGCCACTTCTCAACTGCCAAAAGCCTCCAAGTCTGTGGACGTTATTCAACAGCTCTTATTCCACCTGGGAATGGAGAGTTATTTTCCATTAGACGTTGCCTTCATTTTAATAAAAGAGATATTAGATTCTGTATTACTGGTCTAGTGGGGTTAAAATGACCCTTTATAGCCAAACTATGATCCCATTTGGAAATCTGTTGAGGCTAACGCAGGTGGGTTGTACAGGCTAGTGAAATCCCAGTTTGGAGCATTGAAGCATCTGGAGAAGACACTATTTCCACACTGCAATCACGCAAAATGATTTGGCTTACCTGTTGATTATTTCAGCCCTGCCCTACACATCTCATGGGTGTATGAAGTTTAAAGTTATATAACATACTGAGAGAAACAACTCCTACTAATGCCTGTATGGCAGATCATTTACTAACAGAATTAGATAGAGCAGGTATGTAAAAATTTACTGAACCTGTCATGTGGCTGGATCAATGGGAAGTTAGGCTGAATACCCAATACCGTGAGGCAGTAGCATCAAGAATGACCCAGTATTCTAGATCTTCCACCCTAGAATTTCCACTCCCATGGAGTATAGCAACAGTTGTAGAATAATTAGGAATACCAACCAGCAAGCAAACATAATGATTTAGGCATAATTTTAATCACCCTTTGTGAGTGACTCTCTGAGCAAGTGACTAAAACATGTGAAAAAGTTCTTCAGCTCCTTGTATTAGTCAGAGCCACAGTGTCACATATTTTTCTCAAGATGAAAACACTATTTCTGGTTTAGGGTACTTGAATTCCATGATTCCATACATTTTTGTTCAGATCAAGCAATAATACAGGATGCAGGGGCTCTATTAGCTATTGTCTAAGTACCACACTCCTCTCGTGCAGCTTCAATAGAAAAATGTCATTACTAGTAATTTATTGATAACACTCCTAAACGGTAGCTGGACTGACTTAAAGGATGCTCAGAGGAGGCCAGATTTTTAAAATATTATTGTCTTGTGCCTATAGGCCCTGATTTGTGAAAGGTCCGTAAGATGTACCTAATTTTAAGCACGTGAGGTAGTCCCATTTAAATCAATGGGGCTACTTGCATGCTTACGTACCTTGCTGAATTGGACCATAATTTGCAAATGCAGTTGATGTAATTTAGCTGTCTACCTGATTTGCATGTGTACTTGTGTATTCAGATATTCAAATTACTTAATTGTGGACACATAAATGAAGGCTGGATTGAGTCTCTGTTCAAAGTCAGGCCCTTAGTTTTTCCAAAGAGCAGAAATTAATCAGTCAAATGATTAAAGTATGTATTACTCTTTTTTTTTTTTTTTTTGACAATTAAGGAACAGTTCATAAGTATTTGCAGTTGATTTTCATATGTGGAAGCTTTCCCTGAAAGATGCAGTTTCCAAAGAATGTTTGAACAACCAATTTGAATCCATTTTTTAAACCATCTACCCTCTCAAATCAATTAAATTTACACATTGAAATCAATCTGTATGCAAATGCCACATGGCTAAAGCTGTGTAAGAATAAATGCTATTGTTGAACATCTTATATTTTTACAGCTTTAGGCTCTCATCCTGCAAAGACTTTTTTAAATGTTCTTAATTTAATGAACTGTGAGTACCCTCATTGACTTATTAAGTTAAGTAAGTGTATGTAAATTTTTGGAGGATTGCAGCCTTAGTGAGAGATTTTGCTTTCTCCTTCTCTGGGTACTCAGGTGCTATGGTGAAATTTTCTGAATAAAAAGCTTTTTTAATTAAAAATTGCTTATAAACTTTTTGGGAAAAATGCTTGACTTTTTCTCTTTGCAGTATTTTATCAAAAATTTTTACTGAAACCATAATTTTAAATAGCTATTGGAATATTTCATTTCCTGAAGACCAGATTTTCAACAGATGAAAAAGTCAATGTTTTCAATTTAAAAATTTCACAGAAATGGCTTCATTTTGATAAGTGTGACATGAAAACTTCAATGTTGACTTTTGGTTCCCTGTTAATCTCTATCAGATACTTTCAGGGACAATTCAAGGTCTTTTTCACAAACAGCAGGCCAATTTTCTCTGAACTTCCTAGGACAAATTCATAATTTTGTTTTGGAGATAAAATTAGCTATTTTAATTTTAAAACATTGTTTTCTTTTAACTAGAAGGGACAAGATTTCATTGTGAAATGTATCAATACTTCTGAAATCAACTTTGTACATAAATAGTTGCTAACTGAATGTTACTGATTTAATACAACTTCCCTCATGATGCTGCAATGCCAATTTAAATAAAACATTAATGCATGTTTTAGAAAGCTAAATCTGCAAATTTGAAATTGGTTTTAATAATGACGAGGTTTCCACAGTTAAGTCCAGCAAGGAATTGGACTCTGTTGCTGAGAAACAGTGTCTTGCAAATATACACATACTTCATAGGATACATTGTCAGTGCATATGGGACAAATAAAAGCCATTTGGGAAGAAGTTCAAAAGAAATGTTCCAGTGACTATTGAAACCAAAGACCTTCTGTCCTAAAATGTAAGGAAAATTTAGACAAAATGAGCATATTCCTTTGAATACCCATTAGGCCCAGAAGAATTTGTATTCCAGACTTGATCAAGCTTTAATAGAGATAATGGTGAGACAGCTCCATAAAACTGCACATGCTTCTCCAGGGAATCTCTTATGTTCCAGGGAAGGGACCTGAAATAGAAGCACCTTTAAAAAAGTATTGTTTAAAAAAGTATTCATTCACATATGACTGAAATTATGCTCCATTCCAGAAAGGCTTTTCCTTACAGTAACATTTGGCCAATGTTTCAGCCTTAGTGCGAAAAATGAGTTATTTCAGTTTGGTCTGTCTTATAAATTGTAGTTTTAAAAGTTACATAAATGTTTATACTGTGGGAATTTTAATTTTGAGGTTCCATATAAAATGCATTTTAACCATTACAGAGCCTAGATCATCTTTGGGTGATTTTATTGTCCTCTAATCATGTTCTATTTAATTATATAATTAATATATAAGGACAGCACTCTCTTTACAAAAAAGGTACAAGTGAGCTCGAGACACATAGGGTGGACTTCATACAAGAATGGAGCACCTCATGCAAGGTCCTCCATATTTAGGGTTTGGAATTATGTGATTATATGGTAAGGGTTACTGCTATACATAGGTAGTAGCATAGGTATAGCAGGTAGGTATTTACACCATCCCCAAATAGGTCAGCATTGGGAGGAGGGACTGTTGAGGTCATGCTATAAGTGACTACTAAGTGCATACTTCTAGTGGTCCAAACCTCTCGTATAGTAGGGGATGCAGACAGTCATTAGCTAGTATTCCAGTCAGCAGGCTGCTGTAGCAGTAAGGAGAGACTGTGTTGCATTCCTAGAGCCTGCTTGTAGTTTGGGGGATGGTGGATTCAGTTCCCTCTCTCGAAAGATCCTCGGAGTTGCTTGCACAAAGACTGATTACATAGGCTTTGTGCAGGAGAATGTAACTGAATGTGCATGGGTGAGCTTGATAACAGTGTTTATGATAAATCTGTACCTGGGTGAGTTATGGAACCATGATTCATAGGTGACTATATGAAGCCCACCTTCCTTCTTTTTAAGGAAACAAAATATGGGAACGTTGTATGTGTTAAATGTCTGTTGTTTGTTTTTACCCAACCACAGGTGCTACCTGGCTTCTAGAGATTTTAGTAAAAAGAAAAGGAGTACTTGTAGCACCTTAGAGACTAACACATTTTTTAGAGCATAAGCTTTCGTGAGCTACAGCTCACTTCATCGGATGCATTTGGTGGAAAAAATGAGGGGAGATTGATATATACACACACAGAGAACATGAAACAATGGATTTATCATACACACTGTAAGGAAAGTAGGTCGGAGTATGACCAAGAGGCTACTTGGCAGCTCTCCAACACCACTTTCTACAAGCCATTACCCTCTGATCCCGCTGAGTTACCAAAAGAAATTACAGCATTTGCTCAAGAAACTCCCTGAAAAAGGACAAGAACAAATCCGCACAGACACACCCCTAGAACTCCAACCTGGGGTATTCTATCTGCTACCCAAGATCCATAAACCTGGAAATCCTGGACGCCCCATCATCTCAAGCATTGGCACCCTGACAGCAGGATTGTCTGGCTATGTAGACTCCCTCCTCAGGCCCTACGTTACCAGCACTCCCAGCTATCTTCGAGACACCACTGACTTCCTGAGGAAACTACAGTCCATTGGTGATCTTCCTAAAAACACCATCCTAGCCACTATGGATGTAGAAGCCCTCTACACCAACATTCCACACAAAGATGGGCTACAAGCTGTCAGGAACAGTATCCCCAATAATGTCACGGCAAACCTGGTGGCTGAACTTTGTGACTTTGTCCTCACCCATAACTATTTCACATTTGGGGACCATGTATATCTTCAAGTCAGTGGCACTGCGATGGGTACCCGCATGGCCCCACAGTATGCCAACATTTTTATGGCTGACTTAGAACAACGCTTCCTCAGCTCTCGTCCCCTAATGCCCCTACTCTACTTGCGCTACATTGATGACATCTTCATCATCTGGACCCATGGAAAAGAAGCCCTTGAGGAATTCCACCATGATTTCAACAATTTCCACCCCACCATCAACCTCAGCCTGGACCAGTCTACACAAGAGATCCACTTCCTGGAGACTACGGTGCTAATAAGCGATGGTCACACAAACACCACCCTATATTGGAAACCTACTGACTGCTATTCCTACCTACATGCCTCTAGCTTTCATCCAGATCATACCACTCGATCCATTGTCTACAGCCAAGCTCTACGATATAACCACATTTGCTCCAACCCCTCAGACAGAGACAAACACCTACAAGATCTCCATCATGCATTCCTACAACTACAATACCCACCTGCTGAAGTGAAGAAACAGATTGACAGAGCCAGAAGAGTACCCAGAAGTCACCTACTACAGGACAGGCCCAACAAAGAAAATAACAGAACGCCACTAGCCATCACCTTCAGCCCCCAACTAAAACCTCTCCAACGCATCATCAAGGATCTACAACCTATCCTGAAGGACGACCCATAACTCTCACAGATCTTGGGAGACAGACCAGTCCTTGCTTACAGACAGCCCCCCAATCTGAAGCAAATACTCACTAGCAACCACACAACAAAACCATCAACCCAGGAACCTATCCTTGCAACAATGCCCGTTGCCAACTCTGTCCACATATCTATTCAGTGGACGCTATCATAGGGCCTAATCACATCAGCCACATTATCAGAGGCTCGTTCATCTGCGCATCTACCAATGTGATATATGCCATCATGTGCCAGCAATGCCCCTCTGCCATGTACATTGGCCAAACTGGACAGTCTCTACGTAAAAGAATGAATGGACACAAATCAGACGTCAAGAATTATAACATTCAAAAACCAGTTGGAGAACACTTCAATCTCTCTGGTCACTCGATCACAGACCTAAGAGTGGCTATCCTTCAACAAAAAAGCTTCAGAAACAGACTCCAACGAGAGACTGCTGAATTGGAATTAATTTGCAAATTTGATACAATTAACTTAGGCTTGAATAGAGACTGGGAATGGATGAGTCATTACACAAAGTAAAACTATTCCCCCATGGTATTTCTCCCACCCCACCCCCCACTGTTCCTCAGGCTATTTCCAGCAGTTAACAAGAATATCTATCTTGCTTGTCACCATGAAAGGTTTTCCTCCTTCCCCCCCCATCACCCTGCTGGTGATGGTTTACCTTAAGTGATCACTCTCCTTACAGTGTGTATGATAAAACAGTTTCATGTTCTCTGTGTGTGTATATATCAATCTCCCCCTTGTTTTTTCCACCAAATGCATCCGATGAAGTGAGCTGTAGCTCACAAAAGCTTATGCTCTAATAAATTTGTTAGTCTCTAAGGTGCCACAAGTACTCCTTTTTCTTTTTGCGAATGCAGACTAACACGGCTGCTACTCTGAAACCAGAGATTTTAGTGAAATCTTTAGAATTGGCCTATAAATCTTTTTATACAAAACTCCCCTGAGCTCTACAACAGCAAATATGTGCTCATAACCCAATTAAGAGGAACATTCCTTAATTTATTGGTTAGATCTTCAAGTATAGGTCTCAAAGTTGTACTACATAATATGCATATATATCTGCAAACAGGGACAGAAATAGCTAATTTAAAACACAACTTTGTGCATGTTATTTCATGCATCAATGAGATGTACATTTACCAGTCTGGGCACCAATAATCCCTTGTCTGAAACATTATGGACTCTATTTGTTACCTATGGTAATTGACACCTTGACCTTAAGTGCAGAGAATTCTTTTAAGATGTATCTATCCCCTTGTAACTTGCTTCTATGAAACAAGCAAATCCCATTTCCTGAACACTTTCT
Source organism: Dermochelys coriacea (assembly GCF_009764565.3). Classification (NCBI taxonomy): domain Eukaryota; kingdom Metazoa; phylum Chordata; order Testudines; family Dermochelyidae; genus Dermochelys; species Dermochelys coriacea. The sequence continues at coordinate 215,901,229 of NC_050069.1, forward strand.
TTCCCCGTTCTCAGTAATTACCCCTCCAAACCTGGTCTTTCCCTTCTTTGCCTTTTCCTTATTATCTACAGACCATTACCTATCTAAGATATTGTAACTTAGATCACTTGTCTTTGCATGTTCAGAAGATAAATGTCTCTAAGTTGTTAAGTTATACTTTTGTACTATACAAATAGTGTTATGTGAAAGTATATTGGTATTAATGTGACTTGGGAACTTTGTATACTTACCTATTTATTTTAAAATGACAAATAGGAACGTTTTAAAGCTCTGGGGACTGGAAAATCTATCACTGGAGGTTTTTAAGAACAGGTTGAACAAACATCTGTCAGGGATGATCTAGGTTAGCTTGGTCATGCTTCAGCGTGGGGGACTGGACTTGAAGACCTTTCAAGGTCACTTCCAACCCTACGTTTATATTCTATCACTTATTCCAAATTTTGAGCATCCCCTTGAGACTGATGAACAGTAAGTTCTCCCTTCATTGTATTCAAGGTGTTTTATGGGTAAAGCATTATATGTAGGTTGTATATGCAGAGATCTTCACCCTCTCTTCAGTGCCTTTATGCTACATAAAAGGGCCAGGATGGCAGAAAGAGCCTTCTAAGCTCTCTATCCAATAGAGGGGGGATTCATTCAGTGCATTAATTGCAGAAGGCAGCCATTAGGCTGCCCTTCAAGGACATCTTTGCAAGCCCTGCAATAGGAGTGTTCTGGGGGCAAGAGAGCTGTGTAGCTGCAGCACACTGGGGAGGCTACGATAATTTACACCTGTTTCTAGGGAAGTTGAAGTTAAACTGGGGACCTCCCCAGCTGCGAGAACAGCACAGGATTGAGAGGTGCAAAGGTGGCTTAAGGCCATCAAGCTACCTTTCCCTCTGGGCTGTGATTTCAGTAGTGTACCTCTAAGAGTACAGAATCTCACCTAGTGTGAAAGATACCATGTATAAATAGGCTTCATTTACAGTTAGGGAATCATCATGGCAAAGAGACTTTTATTTAGCTGAATCAGGTAATGTGTGCCAAGACATCATCTAGGAGCTCTATGATTGGTCTGTTTAGGTGCCATTTGGGAAGCTAATTGAATGACTAGCAAGGGAATGGTTACCAAAGTCATCCATGTATAACATAGATATGTCTACACTACCTGCTGGATCGGCGGGCAGCAATCGATCCAGCGGGGGTCGATTTATCGCATCTCATCTAAACACGATAAATCAACCCCGAGCGCTCGCCCATTGACTCCTGTACTCTACTGGCACAGGCGGAGTTGACAGGGGAGTGGCAGCAGTTGACTCACCGCAGGGAAGACACCGCGGTGAGTAGATCTAAGAATGTTGACTTCTGCTATGTTGTTCACGTAGCTGAAGTTGTGTAACTTAGATCGATTCTCCCCGTCCCAACTCCCCCTCTACCCCCCCAGTGTAGACCAGGCTTAAGATAGTGAAAGGGCATAACCACTTTTCTGAAAATTCAGCTTGAACTGTGAAAATATCATTTGGCTATGTTGTAATATTTTGCTATCTTCCCATATTTTCACCATACAAAAGCTGTTTTCGATGTCACCTTTGGTGCAATCTGAGGCTACTAGGCTGAGCAGGGAGTTAAGATTTAAGTCCTATTTTTCATTCACTCAAAAACTTTCTTCCTGATTAGGTCAAGTCTCTAAAACTCTGGTCCTTGGTTTCCCTATGTGTAAAATGATGAGGATAATGGTGATTTACCAATCTTTGTAAAGCCCTTTGAGATTGATGGATGAAAAGATATTTATTGATACAAGTGCTGCGTACTTTTTCCCCATTTTGTGAATTTTGTACTTACATCATTTTGACTTTGTGACCTCAGTCACATATCCAGCTGTAATACTCCTCTTTAACCCTTTCTCCCATTTAATCCCTTAATTGCAATTTTTATGAGTTGAGACTTTATTTTTCTCCAGGAGAATGCAGCACTCACAGGCCTCCTGAATTCACCCTTAATGCTACTTCATTGATTGGCTAACTGCCTACAAAGGAGGTACTCAAATAGGATTATTTGCAACTGACTGCCAAGATTGCATGACATAAACAAACTCTTATCTTCAAACTAGGGTTTACAAGTTTGATTTCAAATCTGGATGTGTGTCGTCACCTTGCCAATGCCAGCTCAATAACATACAGGGTATTAATTTTTCTGATACTTTAATAATAATAATAATAATAATAATAATAATAATAAAGCTAGCATGTAAAGATGGGAATGGTGTACTCAGAGCAAATTACTAAGATAAAATTCTGTTTTCTTTCCTACACTTCTAATTCTGTAAGTAAATTTTTGCATTCATGAATCTTGAAATTCATTTAAATGTTAGTCTTTATTTTTATTGTTATTCCAGATTGCAATTTCCTGAAGCCCAAATTCTCCAAATGTTTATAGTGCATGTAATATTTTTATCAGCAATGAAGCACCATTGTGGTAGATGTTAAGAATATTCTTGCACATTTGCACTTTATCAAAGTATTACAATGATCATAGTAAAATCTGTATATTTCATAAAGCTTTCTCTGATTATCCACTGAGCAATACTGGGGTAATTATTTATTTGGGTGATAGAAATTAAATGGGACTAGAGAAAAGTGGAAATTTCCAGAAAAATAATAAACTTTCAATTCTACATGTCTTTTCAAGTCACAATTGAAAATGTCTTTTTCCATTGACTGTATATGTAGTCCCTAGAACTGGTTAGAACAGTGCCATGTAAATCAAAATTTTGAAGAAAACCAACAATAAACTTGTTTTATCCCCCCATTTTTCAATTAGTTTTAGTTCTTCTACTGTCTATTGTGTAATATTGCATACATTATAAATGTTTTATATAATTATGTAAATATGTTTCTGTTCACAACTCATTGATGTTAAAGAGGGACTAAACGTAATTATCCAGTCCATCTGCAAATATAGGATTGTTCCTTATAATTAATTGTACTGTGGGGTAGTTGGTTTTCCCCCCATTATCTACTCTTTATGTAATTCTGTAATATGTTAAGTATGTGCTTTCTTCCTATAGAAGTCAGTAGGATTCTGTTATGGAAAAAAAAATTATTGGTTTGATCCAAAGTTGATAGACTTCAATGGGTTTTGGATCAGGCGCTGAATGTACCATGGTTTGTATTGCGTGGTTTAAAACTAAGCTTATTATCTTTTACGCCCAAAACAGTTATTTATATTGATTGTGAGATTTAGTACATGTATTTAGAGGCACATCATGCCTATCTCACTCAGTGAATTAAATGGGATGACTTATCTAAACAAGATTTTTGCTCAGGATGTCTGCTATGATGAGAAGGGGGTGATTTTTTTTTTAAAGCAAGTATTTTAGAGAATTCTGTTTGAATGAGGTAATGGAGAAATTTCAGTATCATGGGCAGGGAGACCCCAAAACCCATCTGTTGCAATGAAGACACCATGCACTTGCACTGTGTGCAAGGACTAATCGTAATTTTTTCCCTTTGGCAAAGGCATAAAGTGTTTTTCAGCAGTTTGTGATGCTCCTAATCACATCATAACTGCAACTGCACACAGCATATTGTAATACCACCTGCCAAAGTCTCTCACTCACCTTTGTGAAACATTTTGTACCAATTCTGTTCTTGTCTATTTCAGCTCAGATTTGTAACCTGTGAAAGTAAATGGAACTTGTAAGGCAAATACAGCACATAGAACCTGAAATTTAAAATAAAGAAATCACAGTGCAATAACAGAATAAGAGTGGAATCAGTGTAACAATTTATAATTTTTTCATTTCAAAGGAAAAAAATGCTCATACTTGGGAGCTAGCTAACCAGAGGGGACAAAAATATTGATCGTTATTTAGGTCAAATGCATAGCTATGAAGAATTGGAAAAATAGTTGAGAAAGAAGTGAAATATAGTGTCCTATAAGCACAATAAGGAAGACACCCATCCTCAAAGCTAACAGTGCCCCTCTGACAAATAACCAGAGATTTTAACAGTTGACAGTAAAATCTACCTTCAGAGACGAGGCTCAACAACACATTGATGTGCCTGTCTGATCTCCACTTACCTTATTGATCCCCAGAATTATCTGGAGCAGTGGCTAATTTTCCGTAAAGTAATGCAGTGAGATTAACATATAGGAAAAAATAGGTTCTTGTGGCACCTTAGAGACTAACAAATTTATTTGAGCATAAGCTTTATGCATCCGATGAAGTGAGCTGTAGCTCACGAAAGCTTATGCTCAAATAAATTTTAGTCTCTGAGGTGCCACAACTACTCCTTTTCTTTTTGCGAATACAGACTAACACGGCTGCTACTCTGAAACCAGGAAAAAAGATGTTGTTCATTTTTTTTTTTTAAAAAAAGAGAAAATTAAAGTAATATATGGATGAATCAAGTCTAATAAAGAACCATCATGAAACTTCAACTCAAATTAAGCCCAAACAGAAACTCCCTAGATGTTTGAGTTACTTAAATTACCATTTTAACACTATGATAAATGAAGGGTGGGGGGGAGGGCTAGCTCCCTTTTATGGACACCCAGCCAATTAGCTATAAAGTCGCTCTTGGTGGCTTTTCTCTGCTTCCTTTCCCTGTAAAGGGTTAAAAAGTCCCCCAGGTAAAGGAAAGGAAGTGGGTACCTGACCAAAAGAGCCAATGAGAAGGCTAGAACTTTTTAAAATGTAGGAAAAAACTTCCCCTTTGTCTCTGTTGTTGTTCTCTGGGAAAGAGGGGAACAGGGAGCAGTTATGCTGTGAGAAGCTTTAAGCCAGATCTGAAAACCATCAGATCATATCTGAAACTACTTTTAACAACCAAATATGTAAGTTTATCGGGAATGTTTAGAAAGACGCGGTTCGGTTTATTTCTGTTTTTCTTACGGCTATGGACTCCTCTGTGTTAACACCAGATGATTGTGTTTGCTTGTAACCTTTAAGCTGAACCCCCAAGAAAGCTATTTTGGATGCTTAATTTTTGGAATTGCTCTTTTGAAATCTAACAATAGCCTGAGTTTTCAGATATGTTTTCTTTCTTTCTTTAATATTTACCTTTTTTAAGAACAGGTTTGGATTTTTTTTTGTGTTCCTAAGAGGTTTGCACATATGTTGTTCAATTAGCTGGGGGCAATAGCTAATTTCCTTTGTTTTCTTTCTCAGCTCTTTCCCGGAGGGGGTGTGGGCTGAAAGGGCTTGAGGGTACCGCACAGGAAGGAATTCCCAATTGTGCCTTCCTGGGTCTCAAGGGGGTTTTTGCATTTGTGTGGTGGCAGCATCTACCCATCCAAGGTCAGAGAGAAGCTGTAACCTTGGGAGCTTAATACAAGCCTGGAGTGACAAGCATTAATTTTTAGAATCCTTACGGGCCCCCACCTTCTGCACTCGAAGTGCCAGAGTGGTGATTCAGCCTTGACAAACAATTTTTTTTAAATTTTCACTTCTAGTTTCTGCCCAGAAATTGGAAATGCTGAATTACTATGTGAAAAGTACTCCCCTGGAAGTCTGAATGGAAATAGGACTTACTGAGAAACTCTCAAAGTCTATGCTCTTAAAATTCCTAGCCAAGTTTTGCTGAAATATAGGGTGAGTTTGTGCTGCACGTGCAGAGAGCTCATAGCACAGGGACAGGGAGTTTTCAACTACTTTTACATTCTTCCAATGTTTGGGTGTTCTGTGGGCCAGAGTAGGAGCTGTCTACCAGCCTGTCCCTGCCTGCCTATGCACAGCATTCTGCCCAGAATCTCTCTATTTTAGCTCCAACCTCAACATCCAGGGCTGTCCTTACCCATACGCAAAGCACGCAGCAAATTTCCTGGTGCCTTGTGCAGCTGCATGCTGCTCCAGACCCTGCTCCGGCTCTTCCTGCCAGCCCCGCCCCCACTTCCCTGAAAATTGCAACCAGGCCACACCCTGCACTCACCGTGGGGTAAGTGGAGCAACCCAGCCCCAGCCTGCTCCGCTCCCCTGGCTCCCAGCCACGCCACCGGCGAGTGCTGGGGAGAGGTTCCCCTCTCCCCTCAAGCCTGGGAGTCAGGAGAGCAGAGCAGCCTAGGGCCCCAAGCCTCCGCAGGGGGCCTGAGTGAGGCCTCAGGTCTCCGTGGGGGCAAGGGGAAAGGCTGGCCACTTCCTGCGGGAAGTAGTGACCCAGCCCCAGTCTGCTCTACTCTCCTGGCTCCCAGGCTTGGAGGGGAAGGGGGGAACCGCCCACCAGCACTTGCCGGTGGCGCGGCTGGGAGCCAAGGGAGCAGACCAGGCTGGAGCTGGATCACTCCACTTTCCACAGGAAATGGCCAGCCCCTTGCGGAGGCGTGGGGCCACTTCTCCCTTCCCCCCCGCCCCTCGCTCCTCCCATGGAGGCAGGGGAGCTGCGTAGGGCACCAAAATAGCTTGGGATGGCCCTGCCAACATTCCCCTTCTATCTCAGTGCACTCCCTATGCCAGGGTTTGCATGGGGTTGCATGTCTTCCACAGTCCCCGAATCAGGGAAATAGTCCCCAGCCAAATTTGGGGAATTTATTTATTTATTTATTTATTTATTTATTTAGAGCCCCTTTACTTGGAGCACAAGATCTGGAGCAAGGATGAGACACTCAGCCAAGAGGTTTAGATAAAAATGCAAATTTATGGATCATAAGCTAAACTGTACTGACACTCTGCACCTTCTAAGGTTTGTCTACCATTGCTTAGTCTAGGGTTACCACACGTCTGGGTTTTCCTGAACACAGCCTCTTTTTTGAGCTTCTTTTCTCTGTCTGGGTGGATTTTTCAAGTAACAGGAAATGTTTGGGGTTTTACCAGAGCAGACAAGCTGCAGCTCAGAAGGATCTTGGCTTGATCCGCTTCCTGATTGGTCCTTCCCTAGTATCCGCAGCTGATTGATCCATTCCCCTGCAAGCCACAGCTGCCAGATGCCATCCACCCAGGCCCCAGCTCCCAGCAGGAAGGCGCTAACTGATTGTTGTCGCTGCATCCTGCCACTGTGCCAGGGGGCAACGCTGCTCCCCACCTCCACTGAGTACCCCTGCCACAGGTAATTCCTCTCTTCCCCTTCCCTCCTTGCCCCAGCCCTGTCTTCTTTTTGGGAACCTGAAATATGGTAACATTAGCTTAGTCAATAAGCAGATGTATTTAGAATTTCCTGGCTCCAACTGTCATCCCTGAAGGAATCTGGGTAACAAGCTCAGTTTCAGGCAGAAACAAACTTAAAATATCATTCTGCTCTCAAAAGTGACTTTGTAAAATGGCCATCTCTTACTCTGCAGATCTGGCTTGTGTAATCGGGGTCACATCTGCTTGCTTTATTTAGCGCTTTTATTGGTGGTTGCTCTTGTTAGTTCTGCAGAGCCAATCTAGTTGTGGCCTGGATGCTGTTCCTTCATATGCATGATCAACAGAATTGTTAATTAAGTTCCAGGTGGGTGAGGTAATATCTTTTATTGGATCAGCTTCTGTTGGTGAGAGAGACAGGCTTTCAAGCTACACAGAGCTTTATTTCAGGTCTGAGAAAGGTGCTAAGAGCATCATGGCTAAAGACAAGATTGAACAGATAGTTCAGCATAAGCAGTTAGCACATATTCTAAGGGACTATTCAAAGTGAAGTGGCCCATTAACACCCCTATGCTATGACTATAAGTATTAATGGGCCGCTTCACCTTGAATGGTCCCTTAGAATAAAAGATATTACCTCACCCATCTTGTCTCTGGAATTTCCTGGGACCAACATGGCTACAACAACACTACCTACATATGTCAAAGAATAGTGACCTGTTAAAACCCCCTTGCCCCAGGGTTTTTCCTGACTTCTTTTCCCCCTATGACTGGAGAGATGTTAAGTGGGTTATAGATTGTTGTAATAAGCCATAAATCCAGCATCTCTGTTCAGTCCACTTCAGTCTCTCCGGTCACTCAATTACAGACCTGAGGGTGGCTATCCTTCAACAAAAAAAACTTCAAAAATGGACTCCAGGGAGAGACTGCTGAATTGGAATTACTTTGCAAACTGGATACAATTAACTTAGGCTTGAATAGAAACTGGGAGTGGATGAGTCATTACACAAAATATTTCTCCCCCACCCACCCCCCCATTGTTCTTCAGATGTTCTTGTTAACTGCTGGAAATGGCCCACTTTGCTTGTCACCATGAAAGGTTTTCCTCCTTCCCCTCCCCTCCTGCTGGTGATGGCTCATCTTAAGTGATCACTCTCCTTACAGTGTGTATGATAAAACCCATTGTTTCATGTTCTCTGTGTGTGTGTGTGTGTGTGTGTGTGTGTAAATCTCCCCACTGTATTTTCCACCGAATGCATCCGATGAAGTGAGCTGTAGCTCATGAAAGCTTATGCTTAAATAAATTTGTTAGTCTCTAAGGTGCCACAAGTCCTCCTTTTCTTTTTGCGAATTCACACTAACACGGCTGCTACTCTGAAACCTGTTCAGTCCATGAATTTAAGATACTAGGATTGTCTTTTAAACATGTTGTGCCACTTTTCTTTGAGAATGACGACTGTGAGGTCAGATACACAGTGAATGCTTATCAATATTCTGTGGGGGTTCATTTGAGAGCATAGTGATTGTTTGAGTTCACCTCCATAGTTGTTGTTGGAGCATTTGCACTGGATGAAGTTCACCACCTGTTGCGATACCCATGGATCTTGAAAGATGTGTTGTGAGGGGTGTTGATCATCACAGCAGTGGAGATATATCTGCAGATTTTGCATCTGTTGTTCTGGCAGGATCTGGTGCCGCTTTGATTTCATGTGTCCTGGTCTATGGGACCTTGTTTCTGATGAGGAGCTTGGAGAGTTTGGGGGTTGTTTGAAGGCTGTAAGAGGGGTTCATGAAACATTTATTTTAGGATGGGGTCCTCATGAAGTACAGGTTTTAACTGTTTGACGATACCCCATATGGGTTCCGGTGTGTGGTGTAGGTGACCACAAGAGGTGTGTGGTCAGAGGGGGTTTATTTCCATATTGAAATAGGTTCTCTTGGGTATTTGGGTGGTCCATTCCATGATGTTATCTACTGCTCTGGTGGTGTGTCCTTGTTTAGTGAATGGTTTTTAAGTGTGTTAAGGTGTATATCCTGGACTTTCACCTCTGAGCATATTATGTGGTATCTGAGTACTTGGCTATAGATAACAGATTTTTTTTGTGTGTTGTGGGTTACTGGTTCTGTGAAGGTATGTTTGGTGATCCATGGGTTTCTTTATGCATCCGATGAAGTGAGCTGTAGCTCACGAAAGCTTATGCTCTAATAAATTTGTTAGTCTCTAAGGTGCCACCGGTACTCCTTTTCTTCATGGGTTTCTTGTATATGGTTGTCTGTAGGATTACATTGTAAAAGCTCATCATGATGTCCAGGAAGTTGATACTAGTGTGGGTGTTCTGGAGAGAGTTTAATGGATGGGTGGTTGTTGTCAAAGTTGTGATGGAAATCGGAGAGAGAGTTTAGGTCATCTGCTCAGATGCTAGTTTCATTGATGTATCTCAGATATGTCATTGGTTTCATGGTGCATTTGTCCCAGAAATACTTTCTCAAGATGCCCAAAGAAGAGGTTGGTGTATTGTTTCTGGGCAAAGGGTTCATTCTTATGTCACTGTTATGGATGAGGATAAAATGGATGAGTTTGGCAATGTATTTAGGATGGATATATGATTGTTGTTCATTATCTTGTAAATATTTGAGTCTGGCAGTGATGCCATTATTGTGAAAGATGTTGATGTACAGGGAGGTCACATCCATGGTAACAAGGATGATGATCTGTGGGAGGTTGTTGTTTGAGTTTGTGGAGGAAGTCAGTTGTGTCCTGGAGGAAGCTGGCCATTTGTGTGGTTAATGGTTTGAGGATGGTTTCTGAGTCTCGCTATTCCTTCAGTCAGAGTGCTGTGGCCAGATATTATGAGTCCGCCAGTGTTCCCTTGTTTGTGTCTTGGAAAGCATGTAGACGGTCCCTAGGGTGGGTTCATGAGGGATTAGGTGTAGAGTTACTCTTGCAGTTTTTTAGGGAAAGATTTAATATATCCTTAAATTCCTGAGTAAATTGTGGTGCGGGGTCATTTGTGAGTTCAACTCTCTATTTCACTTTTCAGTCCTTATCCTCCAAGAAAACCTGCATAATGACTTCATAAGATGACCCTGGGAGCTTAAATTGCTAAATACTAAAAATCATGGACTAAATAGAAACACTGGATTTATGACTTATTACAACAATCTATAATCCATTCCCCTCCCCCATGCTTTATTTCCCCTTTTTCCCTATGACTGAAGAGGTGTTAAAGGGCCACTTCACCTTGAATGGACCCTTGAAATATGTGTTAACTACTTATGCTAAACAATCTGTTCCACCTTGTGACACTCAGAGTATCTTTCCCAGCCCTGAAGAAGAGCTCTGTGTAAGCTTGAAAGCGTCTTTCTCACCAATAGAAGTTGGTCCAATAAAAGATATTGCCTCACCCACCTTGTCTCTCTAATATCTAGAGACCAACCTGGCTACAATAAGATAATAATAATTTCTGGTTAAACTAGACCATACTTTTAGACAGACATTCAGTCTTGAGTTAGATTCCAGATGATGGAGAATCCTCTACATCCCTTGGTAAACTATTCCAAATGCTTAATTACCACAACTTAAAAATTTGCACCATTGTCCAGTGTGAATGTCTAGCTTCAACTTCTAGCTATTTGATGTTATGCCGTTGTCCCCTAGATTAAAGAGTTCTCTATCAGAAATCTTCTCCTCATGTGGATACTGAAGGTCATGGTCAAGTCACCTCTTGATTCAACAATGCTCTTTCTTGAAGGTCACTTCTCAGAATAGAACTGTTTTTAAGTGTCTTAACCATTTAACTTCAATGTGTTTACAATATTCAGTGGTCAGGAAGATCTGTCTTTACTTGGACCCAAATCCTGCAAACACTTATGTATGTGCTTCAATTTTCACACACGAGTAGTCCCATGAGGCTCAATGGAACTACTCGCATTAATAAAATTAAGCATGTGTATTGAGTTTGTAGGATCTGGGCATTGTGTAGAATGTTTACATTTTCAGTGGTTCACTGATATTTAACTGTGCATTTCCCACTGATGATGATGTGACTCACAGGGTGAAATACTCCTACACCATATTAAGAATCTAATGATACGTCTTCATAAATATGAAAAACCAAAATGATATAGAATATTCTTTTAGGTACTAGAAGGCTACATATTAGTAGGCTAAATCCAAATCGGATTCATCTTTCAATATTCTAGATCTGCGGATTCCTGATTCAGTTACAATCAACCAAGTAAAACATGGCCCATGGCTAAACATCAGCATGGATGTAAGATGCTAGGAAAATGACTGACATCAAAGATTAAGGTTAGATTAAACAAAACACAACTGCATATGCAGCGGGCTGGATTTCTGCCAAAAGAGAGAAAGGACTGGGCAGAAAATGGAATAGCTTAACCCTTTACATATCTCCAGATATTCTGTAAAAATATGCACACAAGAAAGCAATGGTGTCATGGCAATAATTCATATATTGTATGTATGTTTGCTGCTACACTGGAAATAATGGTTTCTGCCTTGCAGGATGTGTAGTTATTTACACCTGTATAAAGTGACGATAAATGGCTGTCAAATCACAATGGAAATATTCTTCACCCACATTGCACAGGTGTAAATGCGCAGAGCAGAACTGGGCCAAAAAAGCAGAAAGTATTAAGTGATGCAATGTGATACACCAGTGGTAAGACCCTCACCCCTGCTCTGTCCTGTTTTACACCATGTAAAAAAGACTTGAGCCCCATAAATTGTCCCTAAATGCCCAATTGCTGGCTAGGGAAGGATTTCTCAGAATATAGTCACTGTGGTAGAGAGCTGTAAGTCTATCTTCCAAAGACGACTCTGCAAGCTGTTGTGTAATAGGTGTGGTAATCTGTGCTGGTGCAGGAGATGCAGCATGTAGTGCTGCAGATATTTTGGACAATGCAGCAGCTCTGGAGGCTTCTGTACATTTTAGTTCTCCAGGACTGTTACTGACACACCACCAGGGCTGCGAGTTCTTTGCTGTACCTCTTAGATAGGGATTTGCTTCAGACTCCTAAATGTACATAGAAGAGCAGTCACACCTCAAATACATTTGCAGCACTGTCTTTGGGGCTTACATAGTAGCTTCTTTACTTTAACCATTGCTCAAAGGACACTTAACAAGCTAGGGATAGTTTTTGGCAGAAAGGCCACAATTTTGTTTGTTGAATAAACATTAGGAATGGAAATACACAAATAAGGAAAGGAGTACTTGTGGCACCTTAGAGACTAACAAATTTCTTTGAGCACAGCTCACTTCATTGGATGCATTCGGTGGAAAATACAGTGGGGAGATTTATATACACACACAGAGAACATGAAACAATGGGTTTTATCATACACACTATAAGGAGAGTGAAATAAGGGGAATGGATGCAGCCTTTGCAGCAAAAGATAGCTGTAACTGCTCAGTTCAAGCATGTTTGAATTGGCAGATCCCAAGATCAAAATGGCTACTTAGCTAGGGACTTTCTGATGTTGGCTTGGCCATGCTGTTTAGACCAAAGGCCATGATCCTTCCTGTAGAGAGGATTAGAGCTGCTATTGAGAGAGACTCCAGGCGCTCTCTGCAACTGAGTGTCTTTAGTTCAAGCTATCCAATGAATACCACAATTATGGGAGATATATGCCCCTCTCTACCTACCATCCCAATCCAAGCAACTTACCCCATGCTGAGACTATATCTTCTCCAAAGTTGTGACAAAACATACTGACGATAACACCATGGTTAATCAGCATTGCAACGTTAAATGTCAATACAATGTCCTGAGGAAAATGTGCTTCCTTCAGCCTTGCTGTCCAATGAGTGGGTGGGAAAACCTTGCTGCTGCAGAATAGGAGTGTAAAATGATGGTGGTGGAACAAACAGTTCACCCTCCCAGCTAACACCCTCCCAGCTAATCACAGTGTTCCTTAGAGCTGAAAGAGAACTTTTGCACAGACCAATAAAAGGGTGGGCTATGATTGGTGGGGAGGTGGCAAAAAGCTGCAAGTTTTGCTGGATTATTTCCCCTATCCTTGCAAGTCTGTGTGGAGTGGACAAAAGGAGCATTAAGGGGTGGCTGATAAGTACCTCAGTTTTATGATAAAATATTTTGGAAAGAAAAAAACATCTTCTCTAAAAATGGTGCAATAGTGTTGCACCTAAAGGGTGAATGTGGTTGATGAATGGGTTTAGAGAAAACACTTTTCAGCTGGTGGTAATGCAATATCAGGCTTTAATGACTCATAGGTAGAAGTGTAGAGCTGTAGTTGCAGGACAAACAACATGTCAGAGAACCTTTTGTTTCACCAGTAGAGTGAGCAATATAGCTGTTTCAGCTCCTGTGCTTATTCCTGGTATTACAAAATCAGTGCCAGAGAGTGCTGTATTTCAGGATACTGTGTCATTTAGCATATGCTAGAGCTAGGAGGTGAGTCTCTATGAAAGGATCCAAGAGCCTCAGAGCTTAAGAGATGGTCTAAAAAAATTGAGGGAATTTAGTGTTCATGAAAGTTAAAGGACAAGCCTTTAAGGCAGCTTTGTGGTTACTTGGTGCTGCGGGAACAGCACAAAACAGCTGGACAAATCTAATTGGGGTGCTCTTTGGTCAAAATGTCAGATGGCAAAGGGCTCCTGTTACGTAAAAGTAAACCCTAGTAGGCCTGACCAGCTCAATACACTTCTGTGACACTAAGCACACCTGTACACATACCCTACACATCTATTATCATAATCTCTGTACAATGTATGCCTTGGGAGGTATCACTTGAAAACTAATAACTCACTGTCATTAATATTCTTGCATGATGTACATACACAATTTGTATTAAGAGTTAGGAATGTATGCTGGAATTATGATTAAAGTGTGCCATGCCAGAGGGAGTTGGTAAACAGGTCTGTCCAGGTCTTGAATACAAATGAAGCAAGGTTGACCAGAGACAATGGGATTGCAATTTACATGTGCTGTAAACAGAATAATCAAATCTCATAAGGTGGTTGGAGGTCAGCATGTCTGGACCAGCTTGGTTATCAGGCAATTAAGGCATATGGGCATGCAAGATAAACAAAGTTATTAACTTGTTACCAAGCTAACAAGTGGCAGAAGAGATTGGAGAGGGAAGCTTGGTCTGGGTTTTACTTTTCAAAGAATCCATTTCAATGGTTTACTGGCTTATAAAGAAAGGGAGGGCTGAACTTCAAGTAATAAGCAAGTGCATCAGCTGATTGTATACAGTATTACTGTATTATGAAGTGTGGTCTTTTCCAAAAGGTAATAGCACGCTGGTGATTGATATCATTGTGAAATGTCTATATTAACACTATGTAAAAACTCTGTGTAAAGAGTTATGGATATTCATTTGTACTGGGCTGTACAATCTACCCGGACAGGAGGGAATGTCATTGAACTTGCTGGGAGATAAGCAAGGACAGGAGCCATATTTGGTATTCATCATTAGACGGATACAAGAGGCCAGAGTTCTTGCAAGCTGAGAAAGATGGGTACTTCAGTCAAGGAGGTGTTGAATCTCTGGAACTGAAAATAGGTAAGAAACCTGCTTACGCAAAGATCTTTCACTTAAGACGACAAGGGAAGTCAGTACCTTATACTTTTGTGGGAGGTCCGGACTGAGGAAAGTCAACCATGGCTAGGAAAACTAATGATTGGTTAGAGAAGCCATTTTGAGCAAGGTCTGTATTTTGCTAGATTAAGTTTTAGATTTTAAATGCATATGTTCACTTTTATTTGCTTGTAACTTTTTCTAACTTTATTCCTTTTACTTTGCATCACTTAACCTGTGTCCTATTGTAAATACATTTGTTTTATTTTACTATAAACAAACTCAGTATGGTGTTTAAAGGGAAAGGTGTATTCACTCCAGTCAAGTTAATAAGCTGACGTGTTTTTGTGTCTTTAGAGGAACAAATGACCCTTCTTATTTGTCTCAGCTGCCCAGGAGAGGGCTGGACACTTCAGGGCACATGGTTTTGGGGAAATTGGGGACTGTGAATGTGTTGGAGTCACCCTGCTGGTTGTAAGCAAGGCTGGTGGAAGCTGAAGTGGGGCTGTAGACAGGCTGCTGGAATCACAGCTGCTGACCCAGGGCTATCTAGCACACAGACACTCAGGGAGTTACCAGCATGCTGTGAGCAGCCCAGGTTGGGAGCTACAACAGCAAAATATTGTAAGGCATCCAAAGTCACAGTGCAAGGTATGATACAACCCCTGACTGGTCTGTATTTCCCCGCCACTCCAAACTGTGACACCCTGTGGTAACCTCACACGCTACTGTCATATTTCTTTAAAATGTGTCCTGTAGTATGTCATTTGAAAGCTAATTACATGGTTGTCATTACTATCACAGTGAAATGTCTGTAAGAATGCTGTATATGAAATTATGGACACATTTCTGTAAACTGTCTGGAAGGAAACCTATTTTGCCTCCATTGTTGAAGGGGCAAGACAAACATTTCCCATGCAAAAGGAGCAGAGAGAGGTCAGAGACATTTACATCAGAATTTGAAAGAGAAACATCTGCATCAGAAATGCTGGGGGGACATGGTATTGGCTCAACAGGGGATAGTGGGGCTGAATCCCTGGAGTTCTTTCTGGCTCTGGCCATTAGGACAATGAAGTTTGGGAACATAAGGAACTGCTGACAGACTTAAGGGGTATCCATCTCCTGAGGGAACAAAGAAACCAGCACTTTGATTCTGTGAGGGTTGGATCCTGGCTGGAACAGTCAGGCTGAAGAATGCTACCAGTGAGTAAAAAGCTATATTAACCAAAGCTATTTCTTGCTAGAATTAAGTTTTAGACACCAAAAAGCATGTTGTTTTTTTTCATGCCTGTTTCATACCGCTTTCACTCTTGCATGAAATCACTTAAAACTATATGTTCTTTGTTGTTAAACTTATTCTCAGTTTTACTACCAACTATCTCTGTGCTGTGGGTTAAGGTGGAGTGTATAACAGCAACTGAGCTAACAAGCTGTGGTGTACTGGTTCTTTGGAGGCAGCGAACTTGGTGTTACCTTGGTGAATGTTCAGTAAGTGGATATGAATACTACAGAGGAGATGGTTTTGGGGTGACTAGGGACTGGAAAGGTTGTTGGGGTCACCCTGCAATGAGTAATTAGGCTGGTGGAAGCTCAGGATGAGACCTTTGTGCTGTAAGCAGGCTGCTGGTGTCAGGGTTCTGAGCCAAAATTGCACAGCCTAAGGGCTACAGATGCTGACGGAACTCTCAAAACATCCCATTAATATCTTTGCTTGCCCAAAATATTAAGGAAGAGAACTACTAGGTAAAAATCTAATAGTTTGAGGCCAGGTATCCCAGTCAAGTAGCCAATTCCTTATTAAAATCGAGAGGTCGTCTGCCTGGCTGATCTGTTACAAAAGGCTTGTCTACATGGGGACAGTCAGGAAAGTTAATAGAAATTAACTAAAAGTGCAAAGCTACAGTGAACAAAGGCCACTTAATTAATGCAAGTGTTCGCACAAGGTTTAATGTGCTTTAATTTATGCACATTATTAATGTGTCTTAAATGTATTGAGATTCCCTAGGCAGGCAAGCCCAAACTCTTTGTTGCCATCCAAGTATTAACATTTGAGCCATCATGCAAGAGCTATGTACATGGGCAAAAGAGAAAAGGCAACAATTGTCCACCTGAAATTAGCAAGATTTAAGTGGGAGGATATTTTGCATCCAACCTCTTACCAACTACTATTCCATTTCACTGGTGGTGACTGAAAGTGATTGCTATTGACAGTGTGAACAGGTGACTGCCTTTACTCTGCTTCAAATACAATCCAAACTCATTGCAGTGGGTCAGAACTTACCCTTCCAGGAGATTTGGTTTCAGTCACAAAGGAGACTTAAAATCGAATATCATGAAATCCAGCCCAAGCTGTCTCCTTATGTTTAGCTGCTCCCAAGGTTCCTCCCCAAGGAGTGAGGAGCTCACACCCCCAATTTTGTCTAAAGAGCCAATCCCGCTTGATTTATATGCAGACAAGATAATGAGCCACTTTCAACAATGAGTCCACAAAACTCTCCTAAATCATATTATTTTTATTCTAAATAGATGGTTATATTTTTACATCCTGTCAAGATATTAATTGCTGCTGAGAATGCTTTAATTGGAGGAAATTTATATTCCCACGCTGTTCTATAACTTTCTCTTTCAAATTGACATCAACTGTAGTTCTTATAGATTAGAAACACTGTTTATTATAACTATCACTTGAAAAGAGAAGCACTTTTCCATAGTTACTTCATGGCCATCTTTAGTTTGTGAATCCTCTTTGACATGGGTAGTAGATCTGGAACTTGCAGTACAGTTGGGCTATACCAATGACTAAGTTTTCATTTTTGTTTCCTTAGTCCATTGATTTGTTGTTTTGTATCTGAGATGGGATCAACAGGGCTTCAATGTATTTAACTGTTAAGAACAAAATTAAAAAGCTGAAAGTATTAATGAGGTGCACAGGAAATATTTTAGTACTGAGGTACTAATGTGTGGGTAGGTGGGAGGAGTGGAGTAGTATTCTGAATACCTTGCATTTCTTTGCTAGTGAATTGATAGCCCACTAAAGGGAGGTCTGGAAGAATGGTGCACTTTGAAAATAAATTTCAAAATCGGAAATGCTTGTATCAAGGGCATACACAAGGCCTTTAAGTAACAAGTCGCTTAATTGCTCATAAGTAATAAATGAGACTCCTGGTTCAAGATGCTTTCACATAAAGGTAGGCTGAGAGAGTCTCTCTTGGGATTTTTTTAATGATGGAGTGTAATATTAAGTTCAGCACAACTGGACAAGAAGGGAGGGCAACATAATTTATCAAAGTGATATGACCTGAGTTACTGGAATTCTTTATACTTGGTTATTAAAACTTTTTTTAAGTGTGCCAAATTCAGGCTACAAAATGTTTCTCAAACGGAGAACCAGTGCATCCATATATACTGAGGAAAGTCAGCAATCCATAGCATGAAGCCAGGTAACAAATCCCTAATTCATATATAGGCTTCTTATCACTGATTATTTTGCAGAAGGGAGGCTAAAATGAATTCCTGTTGGATTCCTTTTAACCCTTCTCCAATAGTAGGTGTGGCTATTGAGCAACATTATTCCTCCGGCTCAGGAAGATGATGCTTCCATTGTTTCAGTAGCTCTAACACTTGCCACCCCTCTACTCACTTGTAGAAGCTAATCAGATCATGGGGTAGCAGTTTGGGGAAGACGACATTCTCTGTGCTGCTTCAGTGGCCCTGTCCCCACACAGTGCAAGAGGATGAGGAGTGGACAGAGCTTTGACTCAACCACCCTTTCACCATTGTATACTATATTAACCAGCTTGCCAGGGAAAACGTATTATAGGAGGTATCGAGCTGGCCTGATTCTCATGGTAAAGCCATGACTCAGCCCCAAGAGAAGCAAAAGAATAATTTAGCTTTCTATAAGTCATCTTTTTGGATCTGTTTTGTCATTTTCATTGTCTTTTTCTGCCCTTTTTCTAGAAGCTCTTATACCTCAGACTAGTATTCCCTGCTGTATGTATTTGGTGACATTTCCTTTAGTGCAGGCTTCATTTTATTGTATTTTCTTCAAGCAGTTGTGAATAATTCATTGTGTTTAGTGAGCTATTGGTTATGCATGTGTAAAATAAAATAGTTCATAGCATGAAATTCAATATAAGCTATTTATGCACTTCTAATAAATATATAAATCAACAGTAATTCTCAAGACCAAAAGTTCCCAGCACCGCGAGAACCACAGAAACACTATTAACGGGGTCCCTTAGAAATAAAACTGGTAAATACATATCTGCAATTTTATAACCCTTCCCCAGTTTTTCCAAATATAACGGTAGAGCTGGTTTCTGATAGTTACACCTAACCCATTGAACATCTTCAGAATGAAACTTTGTTTAGGTCAATGCCAGAATATCCTTCTAGAAATTCTTCTTGGTACTTAAAATCCCCAGTCACAACTGAATGGTATTGTGCCACATCTGACATGCTGAATTAAGTTAGAGGTTGTCTGATGACAAAAGCAGTGGTGTGTGTGTGTGTGTGTGTGTGTGTGTGTGTGTAATGTGACTCCCAGCTCAATGACCATTTGTGCTGCTCTGAACTGTCTCAAAAGGAAAATTCAGCCAGCACCAGGAATTCCTCTGAAGGAAGGATATAAACCCAGCATTGCTGGCTGTACACCACCCATCTCCCAGTCTCAGGGGACATGGCTAGGGGCATGAGGATGGCATTTCCACCACCAGTAGAGTGTCTAGGGGACCGCTCTAGCCATTAGCATTCTAGTAACTAAAAACTGTCTCTAGGCTGCTCTTAATTAAACAGGGTTCATTTACCTCTGGTTAGATTGTGGGTTCAGGGCAGCAAATTTTCCCAGTTACCTCTGGTCCTTTGATGAGCATAGTATGGCTGAACCCAGGGATCTGGCCCCTAGTGTCAGACGTGTGTTTGTACGTAATAGATATGTATGTAAATATCTCCGACATCTACGTGCTTTGCCCTAGCAACTTGTACATGTTTCCCAGTAATACTCCACAGGCAACACCCCCCAACTCACAGCATTCCCCTCCCCCTGCCCCCAGTGACCTTCAGTCTCATTTGGCTTTAGCAATTACTGTACCTTAAAGCTCTGTAATGCAAGTGAGTGGAATGCAAGTGTTTGCTATTTCAAAAAGACAAAAAGGTTTTAATTGCAGCAGATGCTACTTATATCCTTTAGGAAACTTTTTTTTCTGAAAAATACTTATTTCTTTTCGAAGGTCTAGAAACTTTTTTGAAAAACCAATGCTGATGGTTTTATACATAACTGTGATATATAGGGAAATACTGTGAAAGGCATACTCAATATTCAATGGAGATTTTCTCCTTCAGAGGAAATGTTCTATTGGAGGCATAAAAATGTGTATTTAATGTCTCTTCTTTGATGAAACTCTATTGAGGAAGTATTATCATTACTGTTTATAAAACCTTCCAGTTCAATCTCAAGCAAAGGAACTATGAAATAATCCTTTGTTGATTAGATTAATTATATAAGACCTCACCTACTTCTGTCATATCTTTGGTGTGGACACAAGCCTGGATACTCATTGACCTACATTCTGAGCCTTTTGAACAAACGGTCTTCCCCACACAGGTACAATATTTAATTTACTGAATAATATATTAGATTTATTCACATAATTAAATGTATGTTACCACCACTATAGCAAATAAATAAAATTAAAAAAAATGGAAGAACAAATGAAAATGTGCAAGGAAGCAAATACAATTGTTCCATAGAAAACACACTTGGATCCTGAAAGCATTAAAGGAATAAAATGATTGATGACAAAGCCTATCATTTTATTTCACAGTTGTTCCTGCATTGTGCAGCACATTGCGAATCGTAATTTATTTGGGGGCAGAGGACCCACATGTGCAAACAGTAAATCAAATTCTAAGCATGAAATTTAAAAGTTCTGAAAAAAATGAATAGACACTTTATTATAAAAAAAACAAAAAAAACAATTATAAATGAAAGCTCTACTTCAGTTTCTTTATTATAATGAGGCATACCAGATCCTAGATCTTCCTTGAGTCATATAGAGACCCCACTTAAGTGAGCACGATTCTAGAATATTAAAGGCAACACTGTTGAATTGTGCAGAAACATAACATTCATAATTATAAATAGTCTTAATCAGAGATTTATATTCTGTTATTGCATGGAAAATTGACATAACTAATGCCTTCTAATGTATCTTGGAGTTACCTTGGATAATTCGCTGGACATGTGTATATATATTTTTTTGATACTGTCAAATTAAAGGAAGAGGTATTAAAGCCAATCGCAGACAAAACAAGGATCCTCTCACTGGCCTATTCTTGGGGCAGTGCATGTACTCACAGACTATAAAATTACAGTCTAGTCCTGAGCCATTTGGGGCCTGATCCAAAGTCCATTGATGTCAATGGCTCACATCTTGTATTTCTGCAGCCAAACTTAATAGTCATAACTAAGCAGTTACAAAGACACATCCTGCAGCTTTTTAAATCTCTAAAGAGTAGAGAGCACATACAGTATTCTGAGTAAGTTTTTGCTATTGGTGTTGCTCTAAGGTGCTCTAATAGTGAGTGATGCTGCTGTTACTGCCTCTGAATTAGCCTATTTTCTTGGCGGAGAAAAATCACCAGCCCGGTCATTTATTGTTTGCGTCAAAACTGTGTTGTGATGATTCTTCTATGGCAACTTTATTGAGATTAGGAAGAAAATATTGAAAGGGTAGTGTGAATGTTCTTAGGCTTTTCTTACTTCAAAATTCAGCCAAAAAAAATAGACAAGTGTGTTTTTGTCATGAAAGTTGCTATAGATGCTTCTCAAAATGGCAAGATGAAATTCTTCAGTCTTGTTTTTCATGTTTTCAATTAAAAAGATAAAATAGAATTTAGGGCCAGAATGGATCATTATCATCATCTAGTTTGGCTTCCTGCAGGACACAAGTTTTACATAATAATTCCTGCATTGTGCCTAGTCATTTCTTCTTTTTTGGGACTACATGATTGATCATCTGACTATGAATTAGAAATGTGAGTGAATTAGTTCAGTACATAATTCTGACATGTCACTGTTTTGATTCATTATTTGCTTATGTTGCATATAGTGAAAAGAATTGTTCCATCTTAACCATGGCAAAAAAACCACATACCAAGACTATTTCACCCAAAAGTTCACCCAAGCAAATTACATTTTCTGTTCTGAGTACAGTGATGTCCTGCTAGTATTTTAGCAAGGGGCTCTCATAAAAATGCTATCAGTTTTCCTGGGATGTATATATTAAGGTGCATGTGCTTTCCCAGAATTGGGTCTTGAGAATCAGTTAGTTTTTTATTTTATTTTTTATTTTATTGTAACCAAAAGCTCCGCTGTGTCTTGTAGCCATTATTAAATGGCATGATTACTGGAGCTCCCCCATGGAAATATGGAGTGCACCTTTGCCACACTTCAGAAGATGCAATGTAGCCACCAAGGGCTCCTCTCCTCCCTTGTCTGACCACCAGGGGTGCCCTCAGGAAGCAGTCTCTAAATCCAGTGAAGGACAAAGGCTATGATTTTGTTTGGCCCCTCCACACATGGCTTAAGGGAGGGAGAGGTTCTTGTGCATTTCCCCTCCCACACACACACCTAATTCATACAGAGGGATGGCTATATTCTGACCCCAAATAAGGAGGTAGCACCACTTGAAAAATAAGTTTATATTAAGTTCATTTCATGGAAAGTGGTAATACTTTGATCCTGGAAGATACTCTGTTCACATTGATGATACAGTACAGTGTTCAGCTTTAAATGTGAAGGAGGGTGAGGTGAAGACCTTGTTGGGCCAATAGGCATCCTTGCCTAATATTGTGGTGATTCTATTATTTTGCATTATCTTCCCTGTTAATCCCCTGTGCAGACAAGCCCTTAAAGACTCATTTCCTTTCAGTCAGGGTAGATGAGCTTTGCTCTATAATCAGAGGCTTAAAAAGGGACTGGACTTTTCTGAAGGAGAGCAACCCAAATAAATCTCTTCAGAAAGAGGCTGCAGGCAAACATGTGGAGGAGACAATGGCATAGGGAGGAGAGATTCCGGTTTATTAGGAACTGGAGAACCTTTTGGGAAAGAGAGCTATACGGGAAGGAGGAGCTCCACTTAAACCAAAACAGAACAGATTGCTGGCCTGTAAAATTGAAGAGGTTGTAGAGGAGCCTTTAAACTAAGGGCTGGAGAAAGCTGATTGGTGTGGAGGAGCACATGGTTAGGACAGACGCATTCCTTTGGGGAGGATTTATTAAAGGGGTTACTCAATATCCTAGTAAAGAGGAGAGGATAGAAGTTGATAAAGTATAGGTAGGAGCTGAAGAGAAACAATCAAATGAGAGTCCCATTCAGTTGCATCACATGAAGGCAGACAACTAAATATTGACAAATTTTGTAAATGCTTGTATACAAGTACAAGAAGTTTAAATACTAAGATGGGTGGATTTAAGTGCCTAGTATTAAATGAGGATGTTGATATAGTAAGCATCACAGAAACTTGGTGGAATATGATGATTAATGGAACACTGTTATACCATATATACAGGAATGACCGTAGGTTGCATTGATGGGGGAGTGGCACTATATGTGGGAGAAAAATGTATAGTCAAATATAGTAAAACTCTTAAATGAATCAAACTGTACCATAGATTCTCTATGGATAAAAATTCCATGCTTAAATAATAAGAGTATAGAAGTAGAAATGTACTACCAACCATGTGACCAGGATGGTGACAGTGATTATGAAATGCTCAGGGAGGTTAAAAAGGCTACAAAAACAGAAAAGTCTGTACTAATGGGAGATTTCAACTAGCCCCATATTGACTAGGAACATGTCACCTCAGGATGGCATGCAGAGATAAAATTATTAGACACCACTGATGACTGTTCTTGGAGCATAGTCCTGGAACTCACAAGAGGAGAGGCAATTCTTGATTTAGTCCTAAGTGGAGCACAGGATCTGGTCAAAGAGGCAAACTATTAGAATTCTTTGAGCATGCCAACAAGCATGTGGACAAGGATGATCCAGTGGATATAGTATACTTGGCCTTTCATAAAGACTTTGAGGAGGTCTGTCACCACAGGCTCTTAAGCAAAGTCAGTAGTAATGGAATGAGAGGACTTTCCCTCTTATGGATCAGTAACTGGTTAAAAGACAGGAATCAAAGGGAAGGAGTAAATGATCAGTTTTCATAAGGGTGAGAAGTAAATACCAAGTCTCCCAAGGATCTGTACTGGAACCAGGACTGCTCAACATATTCATAAATGATCTGGAAAAAAGGGGTAAATAGTGAGGTGACGAGGTTTGCAGGTGATAGAAAATTACTTAAGATAGTTAAGTCCAAAACTGAATACAAAAAGTTGCCCAGTCACCCAGTTTTGAGAGATCACTTTGTAACAAAATGGCAGATGAAACTCAATGTCGATAAATGCAAAGTAATGCACATTGGAAAACATAATCCCATCTCTCTCTCTCTCTGTGTTATATATATATATATATATATACACACACACACACACACACACACACACACACACACACACACACACACACACACACACACTGATTGAGTTTAATACCATTCAACAAAGAAATCTTGGAGTTATTGTGGATAGTTCTCTGAAAGAATCTGCTCAATGTGCACCAAAGGTCAAAAATGTTAATATTAGGAAAGGAATAGATAAGACAGAAAATAGCTTAATGCCATGTAAATCTCCATGGTATGCCCACACCTTCAACACTGTGTGAAGTTCTGGTTGACCTATCTCAAAAAAAAATATTAGAATTGGAAAAAATACAGAGAATGGCAACAAAAATGATGAGGGGATGGAACACCTTTCATATGAGGAGAGTTTAAAAAGACTAGGACTTTTCTGCTTTGAAAAGAGACACGGGGATATGCTAGGGATCTATAAAATCATGAATGGTGTGAAGAACGTGAATAAGAAAGTTTTATTTACCCTTTCACATAAAACCAGAACCAGGGTTCACCAAATAAAACCAATATGCAACAGGTTTAAAACAAACATAAGGAAATACTTCTTCATACACAAACATAGTCAACCTGTGGAACTTGTTGCCAGGTAACGTGAAGGCCAGAAATATAACTTGGTTGAAAAAGGAATTAGATAAATTCACCAAAATGGTCAGGGATGCAACCCTATGCTCTGGGTGTCCCTAAATCTCTGACTGTCAGAAGCTGGAACTGGACAACAAAGTAAATTCACTTGATAAAGCGACTTGTTCTGTTTATTCCCTCTGAAGTGTCTGACACCACCAGCTGCCAGAAGACAGGACACTGATGGACCATTGTTAGATGGACCATTGTTCTGACTCAATATGTTCTTATAAACACTCCAAAGCAACAAATTTCTGTATCTGAATTTTTGATTCACTTAATTTGAACGACTCCTCCCATGTTCTCTAAAATAAAAAAAATAGTGATTCAGGACATGACTAACTTGTTTTTTGTTTTCTTTTGTTTTCCTATTGAAATGCAAGAAAAAAAATGTGAAGTCCTCTCTAAAGAGGAAGTGTTGTTGTTGTTCCCTTTTATGTTAAGGAAAATTTAATGCTATGACTTGTGTGAATTAGACTCAGGACTCAGAGGGTAGAGTGACCAGATAGCAAGTGTTGAAAAATCGGGATGCGGGTAATAGTTGCCTACATAAGACAAAGTCCCAAATACCAGGACTGTCCCTATAAAATCAGGACATCTGGTCACGCTATCAGAAGGAGAGAATAACTCCTGTAAATAAATAATAAAAAGTCTGCTGAAAATTGATTTCCTCCAAATACCCTTCCTTTTGGGGGAGAGGGGAGGTTTAACTGCAGATTCTCTCTTTCCCAAGCTATTAATAGCAGCTATATATATGCTGTGATAACATCTCAGCAGTCACTCTATTATTTTCTTCATTTTTTTTTCCTTTTCTTTTTTTCTTGCCTTCTTGCACTTCTGGGGCTGTCTGGCCCATTTTAGACTAAAAATAGCTCTGCTGCTGCTGTTAAATGTGATGAATTCGTCGCCCACACACTTCCTGCTTAGAAGCACAATCTCGTTTCTTTCTGTACTTCCCTAGAATTTCAGGCAGCAGGATGCTGCTAGCACAAAGTGTATTGTTCAGAGGGAGATGATGTAGGGAGAAAAAGGGGCTTTATATATATGAAATGTTGCTTAATCTTTATTCCCACTATGGTCTCCTGAGGTTCATATGTGTTTATGTATGTGTGTGCGCAGTTAGTTATAATTGTTACTTAGTAGGGGAATATTATCAATCTCTGTTTATTGTTTTCACACAGGGCCCAGATAGAAAACAGCATTACATGGACTGAGAAAAGATTTGCAGGGGTTTGCTCTCAGAAATAATTATATGAGGTGATTTTATACCTATTGGATTAATGACAAAATGATAGTATAAGATTTTAGTTGGAGATTTGAGCAAAATTATAAGGGTCCAGTAAGATATAGTCATAAACATCTGAAGTGCTTTTTTTAGAAATGAATTCTGATCCTCTTGTAATAAGGAGTTTCAAGTAACTTAATCTCATATTTTGTCAGTATTTTTATTGGGTATATTTAATCAGGAAGACTAGATAATTAATATTGAAAGTGTAGTTTGTTTCAGATGAAATGTGGGAGAAATGGCACTGTGAGAACTATGTATGTTTTGGAATGTGAGGTTTTAAAAAAAAATCAGATTAAATAATAGCACAATTTCAATTTTTTGTAGGTAAAAATATTAGTTTTCAAATTTAAAATTTGGGAGGGATTTCAAGTTTTATGAGGAAGTTGGTGCTGTTATGCAAGCATAAGAATCACTCATCTCTAGGGTGACCATATTTCCCCATGGTGAATACGGGATACCTGATAAAATTACTTGTATTCAAGCAAGTTCAATGGCAATCAGAACTACGCAATACAAACGTTCAAATTGACTGAGCCCCCATTAAAAAGAAATACTACCTTCCTGCCACTCCCCTGTGGCTGAAAGCAACTTGTCGCTTCCTGCCCACCCAGTGTTGAAAGGCAGCCAACACATCCAGGCTGCTGCTGGCCATGAACATAACCTAGCTGCTTCCTGTCCCCCTGGCTACGGGGGGGAGGGAGGTTGGCACATGCAGGACTCAGCTCCTCCTGGCTAGCGCCCTGGGCCAGAGGGTCTTGGGTTTCCCAGGGCATCAGCCCAGCCAGAGGCAGTGAGGGAAGGAAGGAGCCTGCAGGCCAGGCTGCTGGTGAGCTGAGCACTCTGACTAGGGGCCGGTTCTCTGCACAGTGCTGGGAACAGAACGTGCCCTGCCGGGGGGGATATGGAGTAGCAGGGGGACTGGAAGGGCAAAGCAGGGAGAGGTCAGCAAGAGGGGGAGCATGTAAAGGGCCGATGGGTGGGCAGCAGAGGCAACACGTAACCGGCTGCCTCCTGGTGTCTGCCCACACTCACCAGCCACCATAGCGCGCAGCTAGCACTAGCCAGAAACAGGACAGAGGATGGGGCATGTTGGCCGAAAGCTGGCATGCCGCGGCGGAAGCAGTCAGCCCCACCATCAGCTTTGTACACCCATCCCCATTGTCAGCCACTGGACCCCTGCACCCACAGCTGGTGGGTGGGTGGCTGATGAGCAGGAATCTGGCCAGCAGCAGGACCCACCAGTGCTGATGGGGGCGGGGGAGACAAAATATGGGACAATTTTCCCGTTTTTAAGAAAAAGTTGGGACACATACAGGATGGCTTAAACATGGGACTGTCCCTTTAAAAACAGATCTGGTCACCCTACTCATCTCAGAGTTAAAAAAAATATTAATACATATATTACAGTAATGAGTTTACTTGACTAATCAATTGGAGCTTTACAGTTGCATTCCTTGTGTTGATTGATTAAGAGGCTGCTTTAATTTCTAAGAAATAATATTTACATTCATTGCAAGGGCTACTTACAAGTGGTGCTGGAAGGACCTTGACACTCGCCTTTGTTGTTGCAAAGCTGTGGTATCCGCTAAGGCACGAAAACTCAAGTAGCATCTTTTGTGGTTGCAGCAGATCTTCATTAGCCAATTTTAAGCTCTTTTATTTGCAAGCTAGCTAGAAGCCATCAATTAAAATCTTAGCTAGTAACCTTTTGGTTGGCTTGTGATTCAGCATCCTCAGCAAACAGCCCACATAACATAGTGACTGGAGATGTGGTGGTTTGTTTGAATTGCATGTTGAAATTGAGAACAACAGCACAACTTCTCTTATTCAGCTCTTTCATGTTCCATGGACCTTTAAATAAATCTCATGCGATTTTACATCAAATGTGTAAAAATATGTTCTCAAACTTTGCCATAGTAAGTAAGAGAGACCAATTCTTCAAACCCAAAATTTTCAAGAAGCTATTTTTAACATGGGAAGAACTCATTGCAAACCTATAGACAAGCCTGGTTTTGTCAGAAATTTAAAGAGGACTATTAGTGATATTGGAAAATTCTTTATTAGCTGCCCATTGTGACTTTTCCTAATGAAAGTGGATTTTAATTTGAAATACTATACCAGTGAGTAGGCGCTTCATAAAAGCTTGATGATACCTAGATAGAGCAAGACTACTTCAAGAGTTAGCATATGAAAAAAGAATTCTAATTTGTGAAAAGAGTGAATTTGAACCAAGCCTAAATTTGTAGTTTGTCATATCTCTCAGAACACTTTAAACTCTAGAAGTGGTACCATTTTAGAGGTGAAATGTTCCATAGGTTCTGAGTCATTTCTGATCTTCCATCAGAAGTTCCTGTTGGGGACACATGGCAACCTAATCTTCACATCTGAATTTCTGTCGTGCATAAATGTATTTCAGATACTTTAGATAAGTTGTTCTCAACCCATGGCTCCTGAGACACTTGTGCCCCAATCTGCACACAGCTGCGGCCCATGTGACATCCTCAGGGCCATACAAGTTTTGTGTGTGTGTGTATGTATATATGTGTGTGTATAGTGTGCCCACATAACACACAGAGAGGTGCATATGAGGCCCACGATGGTTGAGAATCACTGATTTAGATGCTCATTGGTTACTAAAAAAGGAAAGGAGTACTTGTGGCACCTTAGAGACTAACTAACAAATTTATTTGAGCATAAGCTTTCGTGAGCTCACGAAAGCTTATGCTCAAATAAATTTGTTAGTCTCTAAGGTGCCACAAGTACTCCTTTCCTTTTTTTGCGAATATAGACTAACGGCTGCTACTCTGAAACCTGTCATTGGTTACTGTCCAAGGTACTGTATGATCTTTCCTGAAAATATAATAAAAGGGGAGTTTGTCAGTTTTAGAAATACTTGCTCTTGTTTTTTATTAATAAATTACACAGATTTTTATCTCAAATAGATCACTTAAGCTATTAAGGTAGTAAGTCATTACATTTCTCTTACTACTTGTTAGCCATATTTCCGAAGTTAGTATTAATTTCTGTGTATTTAAAACACTGATGCAATAAAAAAACATGTCAAATGACATTAAGTCAAGCCAACATTTTCAAACCTGAGAGCAGACTCCTAAATTCAAGTTTAGGCACCTAAATAAATGGCTTGATTTTGCTAATATGCAGAGCATCATGAGTGGATGAGAATCCCAAGAGATGGGAGGGGATTAAACAGATGTGAGCCTAGACAGAGACATGGGCTAGGAATAAGGAAATGAACTAAAATAGACAGGGAATAAAGGGAGAAGGTGTGGGCATGCTAAAGTTAATGATAAAATCTAGGGAATAGAGGGAAGGGCAAAAAGAGAATAGATGGGACCAACAGATGGGGGAAAGAGTAGTAATGAGATGGAGAACAAAGGAAGCCACCTCCTTTTCTTAAATTATCCATTTCCTATTATATCTGGCTCATTCTCTAAACTAGTGCTGCCACACCCTCTGGCATGCTACTCCGACCATATTATCTGTGTTTGTATCTTCTCCAGCTCCATCCCCTTGCCTTACAGTTCTGTCTCCTTTTCTTGCCTTGCTGCATCTTGATCTGGCCATTTCACTCTGAGAGGTTGACTAAATACATCATTTAAAATGTTTCTCCATACAGCTAGCCTGGAGCAGACTGTACTTAAATAAATCTCCAGCCTCAAAAGTCTTGGTTGCATTGGGCAATACTAAACTCAGATTTGAGTCATCACTTCAGTGTTAGTGAAATGTACTCATTTAGATAATAGCTAAGTGTCTGAAAAGTTCGGGAATGAGAAGGATATGCTGCTACAGGGCAGTTGGCACACAGTGTTTCTTGGGGTATCTCCTCCCTACCTATTTGGACTTTTGCCAATACAACCTTTACTATTTTATCAGGCAGTTAGTGGAAATCATGGCCTAGTTTTATATTAGTTGTCTTTTCTGAAGTCAGTTGGTATTGTACAATGTTTCCAAGATTCTTTTAAATAGCGTGAAAAATAGTTCAATATTTAAAGCTGATATTCCCTCACAGGACCCGACCCCGCCCTATGAGGACAGTAACATTTTAATACAAGCTTTTGTAGCAATTTCGACCAGTAGGCTGTGCTGTCGCAGTTCTTCATTCATTAGTTTGCTAGAGGTTATTCTTTTATTATACATTTCTGCTTTTCTAAAACGAACCAGGGTCTTTGCATCACTGTGTTGAAAAGTCCTTGAACTGGTTTCCTGAGAAATATTATCATACCAATTTGATACCTTATAATTAAGCTACCATCATGACTGATCTTCAATGTCTACTTTATATCATGGGCACTATCAGGGTGGGTAATTTTTAAACAGCCCACATTTTATGGCTTAGCTTGTGAATGCAAATCTTTCTGCTGCTATGTTCTCTACCTTTTTAGATTCTCAGGAGCATAAAATTCAGAATGTGAAACATTTAGAGGTTTAAGGCTAGCAGGCTGACACATTTATTAGATTGACTTTTTTCCTTCAAAACAGCTCAATTTTTATTAGATTGCATGAAGCACTCTGAGCCCTTTGTGCCCTACATAAGGCAAGGTGTATTAAATTAGATTATTTTCTAAAACCAAAAGAGAAGAAATTGAATTGGCTCTAATTGTTGCAAATTAAATCCTGAAATCAAATCAATTTTGTTTAATTTCAATTATCAATAGGGTGTAAGGGGATTGGATCATATAAAATGAGCATGAATAAGGGCATGCAGAGAAATCATCTATTTGAACACATGGAAACATTTAAAAAAAAAATCTATGATCCCAGATTGCTACAAACCAGTGTTCCCATATTGGAGGGCAGGAGTAAATGCTCAAAAATAAAACTATTGTACAATCCTCAACATTTGCTAATGATGAATTTAGAATTTGCTTTAATATTTGTACTATAGATTATTGACCTTGAATACTTGATAACCACTGACCTGTTCTGTTTGCTAATTTATAAATGACATTTTCTATCCATTTTTCCTTTTTGTCTGCCTTCTGAATTCAGATCAAATATAGAATCAATGGATACTTCACTGCATGTTGGATTATGATGCATTTTGTTTTTGTTGTTGTAACATGATTCAGTACCCAGTGTAAGCTCCCCTGTTTTTGTAATGTTGAAAGGTGCTAATAACATGCTCATTAGGAGTCATTAATGTATAAGCATCCAGACCCTCCTTAAGGAAATTGTGTGGGTTAACAGGCTCTCATTTAAAGGACTCAGACATATAAAGTTCTGATGTTCCTTTGTCTTGCAAAGCAGCTGTACAAAAGGAGGTTGATGCCCAGGCTTCCCCTTGAAGACCTTATTGCCCAAATGGGGAGCTTTAAACTAGAGGGCTATAATTGGGTGGCCCAGCCTGGAGACAGCAGCAGACAATGACACTATACACATGCTTACCTCGGTTTCCCTGGGAATCCACCTTTACAAGGGAGTATTGTCTTAATGGCAAATGCAAACTCTTATTAATATAACATGAATCTACAGATCGCTTGTAGTAAAAACAGTTCTCAAATCCCCAAAATAAAACAAAGTTATAAAGCTGCAGCTCTTTAATCCCACTCAGAGGTCAGCTTTCCTCCATCACCCACCCAAGAGTCATTAACCACACTGTCTCAGTTTCTTTGGTCCCTGTTCCAGGTCCCCAATCTCAAGGCCTTTTACCTGAGAGTTCCAAAACGAGTCTTCTCCCAAAGGCCAAGTCAGATCTCCCATAAGAGCACTCCCCACAATGTTCCACTCAGCCAGGCCTTCTTGACTGTGAGTCCTACCCCTGCTCAGAGAACATTCCCTCAGGGCTAACCCCTTGTTCTGGACTCATCTTCCTGCAGCCCTCCACTCAGGCCTTCTGCAAAGGGGCTTCCAACAGTGTTCCTCCTGTTAATGTCCCTCCTGTCCAGTGTTCCTCCTATCTGCCTGTTAGCCCTACTTTTGCTCCTGGGATCCATCCTCCAGCATGGGCCCTCTTGTTTTGGGCTCATCTTCTCCTAATCAGGCGCTGATTCTTCCTAAGGGCTTCTCCTTTAACTCAATGAGGGTTCCCCAGCTGTGGCTAGTCCTCACCATCAACCTTTTGCTCTTCCAAATGGCTCTCAGTACCAGCTGTTTTCTCTGACTGCTGCTTCTCCCTCGATCTCTTTTCTCCTCAGGCAACTGTCACCTGCTCTTTTATGCCTGCCTCTCTCAGGGTATGTCTACACTGCTATGTCAGCCCAGGGTTAGTGAGACCTAGTCAGCCCACCCATGTTAGGGAACCCTGGGCTTGAGGGTCTACTTTGTATTTTAACCCTAGGTTAAGAATTTTCTGACCCATGCTTGAACCTAGGACCCTGGCATCCATGCTGCAGAGTACAGACCCAAATCAAAGTAACCATATCCTAGAGTACTTAGCACCCCTCTCCCCTCAAAATGTGACTGCTCTAGCCCTAGGAATGTGATGCACTATGGGAAAACTTTACTGCCTGCCCTGCATGTTACATGGACGCACCTCCCTTTGCAAAAGGCTTAATCGGTTCACTCACCACTGCAAACCCAGGAGGCTATCTGATGGTGTGCTCGCAGATCAGTGAGTAGAACATAATGGGTTAATGCTGACCTGAGCTGTTGCCATTTGCCAAGGAGGGTAGGGGTCTTCCATTTTCAATAGAGTGAATTGCAGATTGTTGGGATGGAGAGGACTAAGGCAGTTGTCCCATGGAATTGTGGAATTCTTCTGGGTGACTCCTGGGACCCAAGTCGAGCATGACTGTATCTCTACACTGAAAAGCAATAGGGACTAGACCCTGGGTCTTGGTTTGACTTGAGCTCGGAGCCTCTAGCCCAGCAGAGTCCTGGGACCCTGGGTTAGCACAATTGCAGTGTAGGCACAAGTGAGGAGGGAGGGTTGGCTTGAGTCTTGGCTCAAGCACGATTTACATTGCAGTGTAGACATATCAGGCAGCTCTGATTCACAGGGCACAGGTATCCTCTTATGAGCCCAATCGGGGCAGCTGATGCATGCACTGATTTCTTCCTTCCTTCTTAACAGGCCAATTCTACCCTAATTAAATAAGGGGATTCCTAGCTGTCAAGTTCAGGGACTGGAGCTAGAATAGAAAACTGGTTAAGACTATACATGTTTTATCCCCACCTCTGCTAAGGGAACAGGACTTGTATAATGCTGTAAATAAACAAATTACATTATGAAAATGTCTAACTCTGCATCACCAATTTCTTAAAGTAAGAAACTGACCTATGAGACTCCCAAATCTGCTACAGCTTAACAAAAGGACACCATTATTTTAGGGCCAAATGCTGATAACCTCTTCTGTCCTTCTGTGGAATGCTGGTGATGCAGTGGAAATGTTATGGATACACCACACGGGGCAGCCCATGGAGAGGCCAGCTATGGTTACTCTGCCATCCCCATGTAGAGGAGAAAAATGCAGAGCTACATGGTGTCTTCCTATGGAAATGTGGAGGAAGGGCTAGGCAGCATGGTGTTGGGGTAGTTGACCAATAGGTGGGCAACCAATAGGTCGAAGCCTACCCATATAAATCGCATACAGAAACTTCAGCTTTCCACCTCAGGCCTTGGGGAAGCTTTGGGGAGGCCTACACTGGCAAACCTCTCATAAATCCTGTGCTCAAAACCTACTTATTTGACCCTAAAGAAGGCAAGGCTGTTCTTGCAGAAATGCAAGTCCTGTCAACCTGCAACCAACTATGGGTTTAGACTCTCCTTGTGCATCCTCATCACCAATGGCTATAGGTACTTAGCTAATGAGCAAGAGTTGGGGGTAGATTTTTTTTTTGTTAAATGTTTTGCCTGTATGTATTGTCTTTGTCACCTTTGTGTGAAGTTGCGCAAACATGCTGGGTTTATAGACCAGCTTGGTACTTTGATGGTTCATGCTCCCTCCTTGTAACCTTTAGCACATTGACAGCCTATGCCATCATAGCGCACGGAGTGGGAGCTTGAACAGAGGATGTTCAATGCTCCATCCCTGCACTAATATTGAAAACCTTCACATGAAGGGTACATCTGACTTGCAGCTGGGGGGTGTAATTCCTGGCTGAGGTAGACCTACATGAACGAGATTTGTTCTAGCTATCCTGTTAAAAAAGCAGTGTAGCCATCATAGCTCTGACTTACTTTCTGAATATATCCTTTGTGACTAGCCCGACCTGATACCTATGCTGCTGTGATAACACTGGTGATATTTTTAGTATGCTAGCTTGATCAAAGCTAGGGTACATCCATCTACCTGAGCTGGGAATTACACCTCCCAGCTGCAGTGTAAATGTACCCCAGAAGATCAATATGGGAGGCAGCTTGTGGAAAGGGGTTAAAGCGAGGAAAAATGACTAAAAAACATTCATAGACAAAAAATGTGAGGCTGGACTTTAATTATCTGTTTTAAAGGGAAGCTAATCCATGGGGAAGGTTGCTCATCACTCTTCATTTTACACCATAGTGTTGCTCTGGTAGTTATACGCTTATTTAACCCGGAGTACAGTTGCAAGAGTAGATTGCACAGAAATAGCATTGCCTAGTCAAGCAACACTGATGACAACACCTTGCTGTGAAACAAGATCTTTGAGAAACTCAGTTGTTTCGGTTCAAAGGGATTTGTGTGAAACATACATACAGATATAGGGTCACCTTGGTTCTCGCACCTAAATTTGCTGAGAGTTTTGGGTTCAAATGAATGTGAGAAGTCAGCTTAAACCATCAGATTCTGCTTGATTTCCAGTCCAAACTAGAAGAGAGCTCCCAGTTGTGCATGATTTTCCTCCCAAATTTACTAAACCCCCACCCAAATCAGCTCCTTCATGAAAGTTGAAACCAAGTAAGTTGGGCCTGGGTTTGGGGTTTCACTAAGAATGTTTCACTCAGTTCTTATTACAGTTTAAATATTCCTTTCTCCCACTCCACTTTGTCTGTTTTAAACATATTTAAATTGAATGATGCACAGTATAATTATAATGGATTACAGTTCTGTGAAGGAAAAGGGGGCAAGTATATCTCTTGGGTGCAATCCTGGCTCCTTTGAAACCAGTAGGAGTTTTACCATTGACTTCACTGGGCCAAGGTTTTGGTCCTTGTGCAAAAGGGGGCAAGGGACACATTTGGAGCAAAAATGAGCTTGTTCTGCATTTGAATTGAAATTCCCTACTTGGAGTAACCAGAATTTGATTGAAATTTGAATTCCATGTGGACGGGTGGCTGGCAGGATGGAGTTCACCCACCTCTAATCTAAAAAGAGGTTGTGGTGGTGTGCAGTCTTTACAGTTTATGGATTAGAATAGCAGTTGATGCCCATCCAGAACCACTATGTAGGAGATTTGGGCCACTGGATCCTTAGTCATATATTCTTTGCTTTCTTCCCCATCCCAGCCCACAATTTTTCTCTCTATGGCCTTTGTTTTCTGAGCTGGCACGAAACCCTGCTCCCCTCCAATAGTGGCTTATGTAAGGCACAGGGCTTCCACCAGTCCTCTGCACAGGAGTACATTTCTTTCATAGGGAACATAACTAATAATAAATATCTGATTTAAATGTGAACTGATTCATGTTCTGAGTCTCTCTTAATAAGGATCAGAGAGATTCTCTGGTTCCTTCACCCTCTGGTATTATTAAATCTTTCAGTATTGGATGTCTCCTCTTAATGGAAGAGTGAATATTTATGATTTACTGGTGGATTTGTATTGGTTGGAGTATTTCTGGCAAGTAAAGGAGTATTTCACATCCATTTCAGAGTGCAATGAAGCAGTAACTGTTTTTTTGTTTTTTTTACAGATCAGCTAACATCTACATGCAAGAGAGTAACTAAGCAAACTCAATCGGTTTGTAGTAAATATTCATTGAGCACATATAAAAAAATCCATAAATTCATGCTTGATGGGGAAAATGCAATTCTACTCAATAGTCAAGCATAATGTGTCATAACGGTAATGTGCATATTGTATGGTACATTTTTTACTCTAAAAACTATTCTCCAACAGTGTTATCCCTGGGTGGAGCTAAAATATCCTGTAGTATGTGATACCAGACAAATGAGACAAACATTTTTTTCTTTGCTTCATTTAATCTACTTTCCCCAGAAGGTATTAAATTTCATTTATACACAAAACAAATGGTGAAATTAAGATCCCCTGTGTATTTCCCTTAATGTACCACAGACTTATTAGATTTTCAGACCTTAATAAAACAAAAGTTCACAAATGTGATTAGGAATCAGTGCACATCTAATGATACACAATTTTTCCAATTTATTTCAAGCAGGAATTAATTTTAATTCTCTGCTAGAATGACATTGGTTTTAGATTTTTTTTTAAATATTTTGAATAGAAAATGTGTTATGAAACAATGACTCAGTAATAAAAATGTTTTGTTTAATTATCTCTGATTCCCTAGTTAGGTAACAAGATTGCCAGGATGTTACCAAACTGAAAATGCCTCTTTAGCAAAACCAGAAAACTAACAAAAGCTTTGAATATCATCTTTGTTTCATATTTGCACCGTGATAGGACTTGTGAAGATGGCTAGTTTCCAAGAGAACTTTAAATAAAATATACATGAGTTAACAATCACTGTACAAGTATCAGAGTAGCAGCTGTGTTAGTCTGTATTCGCAAAAAGAGAAGGAGTACTTGTGGCACCTTAGAGACTAACAAATTTGAGCATAAGCTTTTGTGAGATACAGCTCACTTCATCAGATGCATTCAGTGGAAAATACAGTGGGGAGATTTATATACATAGAGAACATGAAACAATGGGTGTTACCATACACACTTAGCTTATGCTCAAATAAATTTGCTAGTCTCTAAGGTGCCACAAGTACTCCTTTTCTTTTTTTACTATACACACTGTAACGAGAGTGATCACTTAAGGTGAGCTATTACCAGCAGGAGAGCGGGTGGAGAGGGGGAAACCTTTTGTTAGTGATAATCAAGATGGGCCATTTCCAGCAGTTGACAAGAATGTCTGAGGAATAGTGGGAGTGGGGTGGGGGGATAAAGATGGGGAAATAGTTTTACTTTGCGTAATGACCCATCCACTCCCAGTCTCTGTTCAAGCCTAAGTTAATTGTATCCAGTTTGCAAATTAATTCCAATTCAGTAGTCTCTCGTTGAAGTCTGTTTTTGAAGTTTTTTTGTTGAAGAATTGCAACTTTTAGGTCTGTAATCGAGTGGCCGGAGAGACTGAAGTGTTCTCCGACTGGTTTTTGAATGTTATAATTCTTGACATCTGATTTGTGTCCATTTATTCTTTTACGTAGAGACTGTCCAGTTTGACCAATGTACATGGCAGAGGGGCATTGCTGGCACATGATGGCATATATCACATTGGTAAATGTGCGGGTGAACGAGCCTCTGATAGTGTGGCTGATGTGATTAGGCTCTATGATGGTGTCTCCTGAATAGATATGTAGACAGAGTTGGCAACGGGCTTTGTTGCAAGGATAGGTTCCTGGGTTAGTGGTTCTGTTGTGTGGTGTGTGGTTGCTGGTGAGTATTTGCTTCAGGTTGGGGGGCTGTCTGTAAGCAAGGACTGACCTGTCTCCCAAGATCTGTGAGAGAGATGGGTTGTCCTTCAGGATAGGTTGTAGATCCTTGATGATGCGTTGGAGAGGTTTTAGTTGGGGGCTGAAGGTGATGGCTAGTGGCGTTCTGTTGTTTTCTTTGTTGGGCCTGTCCTGTAGTAGGTGACTTCTGGGTACTCTTCTGGCTCTGTCAATCTGTTCTTCACTTCAGCAGGTGGGTATTGTAGTTGTAAGAATGCTTGATAGAGATCTTGTAGGTGTTTGTCTCTGTCTGAGAGGTTGGAGCAAGTGCGGTTGTATCGTAGAGCTTGGCTGTAGACAATGGATCGTGTGGTGTGGTCTGGATGAAAGCTGGAGGCATGTAGGTAGGAACAGCAGCCAGTAGGTTTCCGGTATAGGGTGGTGTTTGTTTGTGACCAGTCCACACAAGAGATCCACTTCCTGGACACTATGGTGCTAATAAGGGATGGTCACACAAACACCACCCTATACCAGAAACCTACTGACCACTATTCCTACCTACCAAGTTCCTACTCTGAACTTGTTTTTCCTGTCTTTACAATGCACCGTCAATAATTCCAATCTCTAAATATACTGTGTAATTTGTAAATGCTATAGCATTTCTAACTTGACTAACAGGAATTCTTCACAGCAGAGGCTCTGTTGTCCTGGGGAGCAATTTTAGACTTTTTATGTAATAATTCACCAATCAGAAAGTGGGTTTGAGAGAGAGATTAAAACTGAAAGGTATAATTATGAAATTGAGAATAGTTATAACTTACAAGGCTGGGATATTCTGTATAGTTCTTACATGTGGTTAGTTATAGATAGTTGGGATCTGTATATAAAGGAGTAGTAAAGATCTCAGGAGTTACCAGTCTGATTGTCTGTTTCTAGTTGCTATTAGCAGATTATTAATGGCAATTCTCTAGTTATAGTCTTCCTATAACTTGATGACAGGTTTCAGAGTAGCAGCCATGTTAGTCTGTATTCGCAAAAAGAAAAGGAGTACCTGTGGCACCTTAGAGACTAACAAATTTATTAGAGCATAAGCTTTCGTGAGCTTGCATCCGATGAAGTGAGCTGTAGCTCATGAAAGCTTATGCTCTAATAAATTTGTTAGTCTCTAAGGTGTCACAAGTACTCCTTTCCTTTTTGCTATAACTTGATGTATCACATTATCTACATTATTATATAAGATGCAAACAGTGATGTTTCTGCCAAGCATACCTATCATGCATTTATTACTTTGTGCTTAACTACTTTATGTAATTAATATAATGGGATTATTTATTTTGGTTTTCGTTTTATGCAATCTCCATACCAAAATGTGTCCATCCAAGGTCTGGGCACCTTTGAATACATTTAAAAGCACAAGAACGTAGGATATACAGGGTAAATATTGACCAAACCTAGTAGTATACAAGCCAAAGATATCAGAGTATGGTTTAGAGCAGGGGTCGGCAACCTTTCAGAAGTGTTGTGCCGAGTCTTCATTTTTTCACTTTAATTTAAGGTTTCACATGCCAATAATACATTTTAACGTTTTTTAGAAGGTCTCTTTCTATAAGTCTATATATTATATAACTAAACTATTGTCTGTATGTAAAGTAAACAAGGTTTTCAAAATGTTTAAGAAGCTTCATTTAAAATTTAATTAAAATGCTAATCTTATGCCGGCGGCCTGCTGCCAGCCTGGGGTTCCATTCACCTAGGCTGGCAACAGGCTGAGCGGGATCTGCAGCCAGAACCCCGGCTGGCAAGGGGCTGGCAGCCAGAACCGCAGACTGGCAATGGGCTGAGCAGCTCAGCCCACTGCCACTCAGCCCGCTGTGGGTCTGGGGCTCCATCCGCTGGCTCCTGCTAGTGAGGGTCCCGGCTGTCGGCCCCTCTCAGCCCACTGCTGGTCTGGGATCCTGGCCCTGCCCACATAGAGTGGGTACCTACTTTCTCCCTGGTTCTAGCCCATTCTCTTCCTCTCTCTCTCTGCACTGAGCTGAGGGTGGGAGTGCACTGAGCACAGGGCTGGGGGTGAAGGAGCAGGCTGGGGGTTAGGGTGTAGGGTCTGACCAGGAGTTAGAATGAGGGAGGCGGCTCAGGATTGAAGCAGGAGGTTTGGGTGTGGAGTACTTACCTTGGCAGCTCCCATTTGGTGCGAGGGGTGCAGATGGGAATGGGGGGGGTGCAGGAGCTCCCATTTGGTGCTCAGGGTGGGGGGTCAGAATGTGGGGGGTGCAAGAGTCAGGGTATGGGGGGTGCAGGAGTCAGGGCAGGGGGGCTGCGGGTGTGGTGAGGGGGTGCAGGAGTCAGGGCATGGGGTGTGGGGCGGCCGGGTATGTGTGGGGGTGCTGGAGTCAGGGCTGGGGTCATGGGGGGTGCAAGGGTCAGGGCAGAGGGCTGGGAGTGTGTGTGGGGGGTGCAGGGGTCGGGTCAGGGCAGGGGGCATGGGTGTGTGTGGGAGGGTGTAGAGGTCAGGGCAGAGGGCTGGGGGTGTGGGCTAGGGTCATGGGGGTACTCCCAGCCCCCTGCCTAGAGCGGCTCATGGCAGGGGGCTGAAGGGGATATGCCCTGATTCCACCCCACCTTCCCCAAGACCCCATCTCCAACTCTTCTCCTCCTCCTCCCCGGAGCAGCGAGCGCGCTGCGGCTCCACTTCTCCCCCTCCCTCTCAAGGGCCATCAACTGATCGGCAGCAGGGAGGGAGAGGAGGATGGGCAGGAATGCAGCATGCTGGGGGAAGAGGCGGGGGAGGACCAAGAGGCAGCTGGCAGGACCAAGCTTCTTCACCCTGCCCCCGCTGGGGGGGGGGCGAGCAGAGCAGGCAGGATTTTTAATGGCATGTGGCTGCCTGCCAGGGTCCTGGCCTGGGTTCGGCAGTGGGCTGAGCAGAGCTGGTGGCTGGGGCCCAGCAGGCAGCAGCGTGCCATTAAAAATCGGCTCACGTGCTGTCGGTTGCCGATCCCTGGTTTCGAGTCAGGTTGATTTCTGTTTGGTCAGCATTTTAGGACTAACCATCTTGCTGTTTTTGCATAGTTGACACAACACTATTCATATCTTCTATCCATGCTGCTCACTTTCTAAAAAAAAGTTCCTCACCAGCAATTAACTTCAAATGTGGAACATAAAATATTACTGTTGCTGTTAAAATTCTACATCCAGAAGAGGCTTAAATGACTGCTAAAGAATACTAAAGGAACTACTTTGTCATTATATTTTTAAGATTCTATCGAGAAAAGCAATGCTAAATTGAGCCACATACTTCAGTGTGTATAAAGTTGAGGATTTGCATAATAGAAACAATTTGTAGATACAATTTCAGTCAGGAGATAATTTTTGTGGGGTAAGGGAGAGAATTTCATCAGCCACTTGTTTGTAAAACAGGAAGTGAACCTGGAAAACTAAGCTGACAAGATACTCCATTAAGGAAAGGCTTGTTAATAGTTGACAATAAGGAAAATAGTAAAATAATTAGATGTGCTGCCAAGCCCCATTGTCTTGGAGGATGAGAGCCTAATTCACTCTGGCAATATTCAGAAACTAATTAATCCTTTTCATTACCAGATACATTCACAACTCATGGTCTATATTCTTTCATTATTGATTTTACAGTTCAATCAGACTTTCTATCTATTTTATATCAAACAGACATAATCCAAAGAAACAGACTACCTAGTACTCTGAAGCATTCCTTCTTTTCTCAGGTTATAGTGTGTTTCATATGGAGATTTATAGCATGCGGGGGACGACATTTTTTCCCTCCTTCTGCTCTCCACGTGTGTTGGAAGTAAATCATGACTGATGGTCTCTGGAAATAAAATAGAATAACCCAGATTTAATATAAGTAGAGAAAACATTGCATGCTGTGTGAGCACGCCACGTTCCCTGACAAGCTGTACTTTCTAGAAAGACAACTACAGCTATTTTTAGATGGCACTGCAATTTTTTTACTTGGGTATATTATTTTTAAAAGGATACATTCACTTTTCATGTTTTGAAGCTTCCACTTGGAAAGAGAGAAATGCAGAATTAAAAAGACCATATACTTGTTTATAGCATTTTTATATTCATTCCAACTTTTTTCAATTTCATAGAATCATAGAATATCAGGGTTGGAAGGGACCTCAGGAGGTCATCTAGTCCAACCCCCGCTCAAAGCAGGACCAATCCGCAACTAAACCATCCTAGCCAGGGCTTTGTCAAGCCTGACCTTAAAAACTTGTAAGGAAGGAGATTCCACCTCCCTAGGTAACGCATTCCAGTGTTTCACCACCCTCCTAATGAAAGTTTTTCTTAATATCCAACCAAAACCTCTCCCGCTGCAACTTGAGACCATTACTCCTCGTTCTTTCATCTGCTACCATTGAGAACAGTCTAGATCCATCCTCTTTGGAACCCCCTTTCAGGTAGTTGAAAGCAGCTACCAAATCCCCCCTTATTCTTCTCTTCCACAGACTAAACAATCCCAGTTCCCTTAGCCTCTCCTCATAAGTCATGTGTTCCAGTCTTCTAATAATTTTTGTTGCCCTCCGCTGGACGTTTTCCAATTTTTCCACATCCTTCTTGTAGTATGGGACTCAAAACTGGACACAGTACTCCAGATGAGGCCTCACCAATGTCAAATAGAGGGGAACGATCATGTCCCTCGGTCTGCTGGCAATTCCCCTACTTATACATCCCAAAATGCATTGGCCTTCTTGGCAACAAGGGCACACTGTTGACTCATATCCTGCTTCTCATCCCCTGTAACCCCTAGGTCCTTTTCTGTAGAACTGCTGCCTAGCCATTCGGTCCCTAGTCTGTAGTGGTGCATGGGATTCTTCGTCTCACTTATCCTTGTTGAACCTCATCACATTTCTTTTCGCCCAACCCTATAATTTGTCTAGGTCCCTCTGTATCCTATCCCTACCCTCCAGCGTATCTACCTCTCCTCCCAGTTTAGTGTCATCTGAAAACTTGCTGAGGGTGCAATCCACACCATCCTCCAGATCATTAATGAAGATATTGAACAAAACCGGACTGAGGACCAACCCTTGGGGCACTTGATACCGGCTGCTAACTAGACATGGAGCCATTGAGCCCGACAATCTAGCCAGCTTTCTATCCACCTTATAGTCCATTCATCCAGCCCATACTACTTTAACTTGCTGGCAAGAATAGTGTGGGAGACCGTGTCAAAAGCTTTGCTAAAGTCAAGGAACA
This sequence comes from Dermochelys coriacea, assembly GCF_009764565.3. Lineage (NCBI taxonomy): Eukaryota > Metazoa > Chordata > Testudines > Dermochelyidae > Dermochelys > Dermochelys coriacea. The sequence goes on from NC_050069.1 coordinate 215,944,003, forward strand.
ACATGTCCACTACTTTCCCCCCGTCCATAGAGCCAGTTATCTCATCATAGAAGGCAATTAGATTAGTCAGGCATGACTTGCCTTTGGTGAATCCATGCTGACTGTTCCTGATCACTTTCCTCTCCTCTAAGTGCTTCAGAATTGATTCCTTGAGGACCTGCTCCATGATTTTTCCAGGGACTGAAGTGAGGCCGCCTGGCCTGTAGTTCCCAGGATCCTCCTCCTTCCCTTTTTTTAAAGATGGGCACTACATTACCCTTTTTCCAGTCGGCCAGGACCTCCCCTGATCACCATGAGTTTTCAAAGATAATGGTCAATAGCTCTGCAATCACATCCGCCAACTCCTTTAGCACTTTCGGATGCAGCGCATCCAGCCCCGTGGCTTTGTGCTCGTCCGGCTTTTCTAAATAGTCCCGAACCACTTCTTTCTCCACAGAGGGCTAGTCACCTCCTCCCCATGCTGTGCTGCCCAGTGCAGTAGTTTGGGAGCTGACCTTGTTCGTGAAGACAGAGGCAAAAAAAGCATTGAGTACGTTAGCTTTTTCCACATCCTCTGTCACTAGGTTGCCTCCCTCACTCAGTAAGGGGCCACATTTTCCTTGACTTTCTTCTTGTTGCTAACTTATCTGAAGAAACCCTTCTTGTTACTCTTAACATCTCTTGCTAGCTGCAACTCCAGGTGTGATTTGGCCTTCCTGATTTCACTTTTGCATGACCGAACAATATTTTTATACTCTTCCCTGGTCATTTGTCCAATCTTCCCCTTCTTGTAAGCTTCTTTTTAGTGTTTAAGATCAGCAAGGATTTCACTGTTAAACCAAGCTGGTCGCCTACCATATTTACTATTCTTTCTACACTTCGGGATGGTTTGTTCGTGTAACCTCAATAAGGATTCTTTAAAATACAGCCAGCTCTCCTGAACTACTTTCCCCATCATGTTGTTCTCCCAGGGGATCCTGCCCATCAGTTCCCTGAGGTTGTCAGACTGCTTTTTCTCAAGTCCAGGGTCCATATTCTGCTGCTCTCCTTTCTTTCTTGTGTCAGGATACTGAACTCTACCATCTCATGGTCACTGTCTCCCAGGTTCCCATCCACTTTTGCTTCCCCTACTAATTCTCCTCGTTTTGTGAGCAGCAGGTCAAGAAGAGCTCTGCCCCTAGTTGGTTCCTCCAGCACTTGCACCAGGAAATTGTCCCCTACACTTTCCAAAAACTTCCTGGATTGTCTGTGCACCACTGTATTGCTCTCCCAGCAGATATCAGGGTGATTGAAGTCTCCCATGAGAAACAGAGCCTGCGATCTAGTAATTGCCGTTAGTTGGCTGAAGAAAGCCTCGTCCACATCACCCTCCTGGTCCGGTGGTCTATAGCAGACTCCCACCACGACATCACCCTTGTTGCTCACACTTCTAAACTTAATCCAAAAAGAAAAGGAGTACTTGTGGCACCTTAGAGACTAACAAATTTATTAGAGCATAAGCTTTTGTGAGCTACAGCTCACTTCATCGGATGCATTTGGTGGAAAATGAAGTGAGCTGTAGCTCACGAAAGCTTATGCTCTAATAAATTTGTTAGTCTCTAAGGTGCCACAAGTACTCCTTTTCTTTTTGCAAATACAGACTAACACGGCTGCTACTCTGAAACTTAATCCAGAGACTCTCAGGGTTTTCTGCAGTTTGATACCGGAGCTCTGAGCAGTCATACTGCTCTGTTACATACAATGCAACTCCCCCCACCTTTTCTGCCCTGCCTGTCCTTCCTGAACAGTTTACATCTATCAATGACAGTACTCCAGTCATGTGAGTTATCTCACCAAGTCTCTGTTATTCCAATCACATCATAATTCCTTGACTGTTCCAGGACTTCCAGTTCTCCCTGCTTGTTTCCCAGGCTTCTTGCATTTGTGTATAGGCACTTGAGATAACTTGCTGTTTGTCCTGCTTTCTTAGTATGAGGCAGGAGCTCTCCCCTCTCGCACTCTGCTGCTCGTGCTTCCTCCCGGTATCCCACATCCCCACTTACCTCAGGGCTTTGGTCTCCTTTCCCCAGTGAACCTAGTTTAAAGCCCTCCTCACTAGGTTAGCCAGCCTGCTTGCGAAGATGCTCTTCCCTCTCTTGGTTAGGTGGAGCCCATCTCTGCCTAGCACTCCTCCTTCTTGGAACAACATCCCATGGTCAAAGAATCCGAATCCTTCTCTCTGACACCACCTGTGTAGCCATTCATTGACTTCCACGATTGGACGGTCTCTACCCAGGCCTTTTCCTTCCACTGGAGAATGGACGAGAAAACCACTTGCGCCTCAAATTCCTTTATCCTTCTTCCCAGAGCCACGTAGTCTGCAGTGATCTGCTCAAAGGTCATCCTTGGCAGCATCATTGGTGCCCACATGGAGAAGCAGGAAGGGGTAGTGATCCGAGGGCTTGATGAGTCTCTCCATCACATCATGAACCCTAGCTCCAGGCAAGCAGCAGACTTCTCAGTTTTCCCGGTCGGGGAGGCAGAGAGATGACTCAGTCCCCCTGAGGAGAGAGTCCCCGACCACCACCACCCACCTCCTTCTCTTGGGAGTGGTGATTGTGGAACCCCCAACCCTAGGACAGTGCATCTCATGCCTTCCAATCGGCGGAGTCTCCTTCTGTTCCCTTCCCTCAGATGTATCATCTGGTCCACTCTCCGCATTAGCATCTGTGGAGAGAACATGAAAACGGTTGCTTACCTGTATCTGCATTGCTGGTACATGGACGATCCCCTTTCTTCTTTAATACTAGTATGGTTAATATTTAATCTGTAGGGCGATTTGCAGTTTATTGCTAATAACATGTAGGCTCTCAAATCCAAACCAAACAATTGCAAATTGAATTATTTCCCCCCTTTGGATTTAACTGTTCATCTCATATAAATCTGAAATGCAGTGTATAGTTCGTTTAATTATGAAGGATGTGCCAGACCTGAACAGTTCAAAAAAATTCATCCAAGATTTGTCATTAACCAGTTACAAGATATTCAAGCCATAAACAAAGTTTATGAATAATTCATTTGAAAATCTAGAGTATGAACAAATGATGAATAATCATGAACTTATCTGGAATTCATTAATAGCTTATGAATATTTATGATCAGTTGATACTCCTGGGTGGTTCATGATTCCGTAGGAAAAAAAATTACCTGTGTGCATCCAGACTTGTGAAGGAGAGGGGGAAAAAAAAAGGCCTCAGGGTACAACAGTATCAAAAATACTTACTTGCAAAAGGAAGTGCTGAAAGAAGTTGGGTCAGCAAAGGATTTTAAATACTTCCAGAATATTATCTTAGAAGTGACAGACAGGTCAGCAAGCACAGAACACTTAATATCTTTGATGTGTGTACGTGAAAAGTAAAATATAAATGCACTAAAAAGCCCTATTAATTTTACAGATACATAATATTCTAGTCTAATAGTAATAATGCCTGGCATTTGCTCAGAGGTTTAAAATATTAATTAGATCATCTATCAAACTATATTTATTTGCAGTGGGCATCTAAACATTCACAATGATATTGGTGTACTTTACTTCCCACATACATTACACATCAGCTCTGGGCTTGTCATAAGAAGTCCCCCCTAAGGATAGAAAACTGATTTTCTAGCAGCTGAATTACTTTGATCAGTAATATATTTGATGTAATTTTGTGAATTAATGAATTTTGCAAAGGGGACTATTTATGCAAATTAGATTGACTGACTGGTTCTGGTTAATGTTTGTTCATTAACAGCCCTCCACCTCTTCCCCCTTTCCCCACCCCACACACAATGCTATATAGAATACACATTATTCTACAGAGTTTTCTTGGAAAATATTTTAAATCTCATAAAGAATCCTACTACTTTTCCTGTTTGCTACGCCTCATCCAACTACATGTAAACGTCTAAATCTCTTTATTAGCTTTACAGGATTGTAGAATTTGTTTAATTTTTGTGTGTCCTCTGACTGTTTCTGTATTAAAGTAAAATTTTAAAGACAAAGAATAGTGGCTCAGAAAGGTGTGAGAATGAAGTGTTTCCTCAGTAAAAATCAAAACTATGGCTTTATGTATTATGCTTGGTGAAATATTTAGATACACATTTTTAAAAATTTAATCATACTCCTCTCTAGCTCTCTTTAAGCAATTCTGCCTTACTTTAGCTTTTATGTAGAACTCAGTCTCCAAAAAACCTTGTCTATACCAGGGCCTTGTCCCAATTCTAGCTGCTGTGGCTGGTTTGGTCTGGCGTAGAACCTGTAGTAAACAAATTAAATATTTCTCAATTGTATTGAATGCAAATTGCATACTTAAAATTGCAAGTTTTGCAGCATATATTATATGTCCTGCCCCTGAACCATGGAACCATTTCTTTAAGAAACCTCCAGTTTATCACAGCGTATTTCAAATGTCAATATTTACTAAGTTTACTCCACCACAAAATCTGAGAATCTAAGAAGCAGGGTTTTTTTTCCTGTTCTCTCACATATTGTGGTGAGCTAACTATTGGTAAATGTGAACTTTTTAATGGCAACTGAATTAATTATCAAATTATTACATGCAGCCCCATAGGATAGATGAGGTAAACTCTGATTTGCACCAGTGCAGTTTACTGTGGTGTCAAAGTGGAGTGTGGCACTATTGCAAATGACAGTATATTCTGTCTATCCTGCAAGGGTTTGCACATGTGTCCCCTATAATTTAGCACTTCCTTGCTGTTTCACATCTAAAATAAAATTCTAAGTTTATTTAGGACAGAGTCCTTTTCCTTTCTGTATTGCTACACAGAGCCTAGCACACCTTTGGGTTGCTGTAAAATAGAACATTTAAAATATCATTTACTTTGAACAATGTTCATCTGGCATGAGTGCCCTTGTGCTGCCCCTTCAGCGAGATAAATATCCCAATTTATCTGGAACCAAATTAGCGGTCCAGTAGGACAACATGTGAGGGAAGTGAAGGCAGCAGCTTTCTGGAATCATGGAGCAGCCAGGCAAGTACAGCTGGAGTTAAGACCAGCAGATGGGCTGTAAGAGGCTATGCGGCTCAGTGACTAGTGTATGGAGAGTGGTCTGGCTGGCTTTCCACAGAGACAGTAGAGACCAATGGCTGTCTGACAGGAAACCAGGATGGACAGAGGTCAGTCAATGAAGAAGCCATTGAATATTTTTTTCTCCCACCCTGGTGCTTTGCAATCTGTTAAAACTGGACTATTCCTCCTCATCTTCCAGCATGGAGGGGCTCCTGGTTTTTAATTTAATTTAGTTATTTAAACTTGTCAATGTTCTCAAGGGACTGCCGGAAGGTGGAGCAGCTCAGAGAACTGACTGCTTTTCAAACACCGCTTGAAGAAACAGGAGTTTTCCCTAGACCAGAGGTTTTCAAACTGTGGTCCGTGAACCACCGGTGGTCCATGGATAGTTCCCTATAAGGTATGCACCTGGGTAGCTGCACACAAGAGAATGAAGGACCATCCACCTACTTTTCCCTGCAGGGGTCGCTCCACTAATTAAGTGTCTGGACTCTGGAGAAGACGCACATGTAAGGTGAAGTGTTGGCCTTGGGGGGGATAAGGGGTAGGTGGGAGGGGGCAGTGGGGTGAGAAGAAGGGCTGGGGGAATTTCGGACATGCAGGGCTGTGGCAGCCAGAGAAAGAGGAGACTTTCCTCCGCTCCAAGGCTGTGGCTTCTGTGGCAGGGGAGACCCCCCCCCCTTCCCAGCTCGGGGGCTGCCGCACCAGAGGTGAGAGGGAGAGACCCCCTCTCTTCCCAACCCCAGCTTGGGGGCTGCTGTGGTGGGGGAGAGAGGGTACATCTATTGCATTAGAAAGATAAGACTACTGATATTAAAATGAGTAGTGTGCTTTTATTTGTAGAACAAAAAAAGTTTTACTACTTTTTTTTTATATAGCGCTTCTATCCAAAGAACTTTACAATAGTTAGCTAACGGTACAAACAACGTTTGGAAAGATCATTTAAGTGGTCCGCTGAGACCCTCAACAACTTCCAAGTGGTCCACAGGAAAAAAAAAAAGTTTGAGAACTGCTGTCCTAGACCTCTTCTCTCTCTCTTTCAATACAAGAGCTGTTAATGTTTTGTTGTTTTGTTTTTCTCCTTCTCCCCAGTGGCCCTCTTGGCAGGGAGAGGATCTCTGGAGGAAAGGAATCTTCAGGAAATGGCTACTTAAGGAGAAATCGCAGCAATGTAAGAGGCCTAGTGAAGGTCAAAGGGGCTCCTGCCCGCAGCCCATCTGCAAAATGATGTGCCTCCCCCAACTCTACACCATTGTGGCAGGCTAGTCTTAAGCTCTTTGGAGAAGGAATTTAACAGCAGGAGCTGGCTTTGCAAATTGCTCTGGTTTCTTGGTGCTCCAGAACCATCATGTGTGCTGCTTTGTCTAATTACCCTTTTTATTGAGCCTGACAACTGCTTTCATCCAAACCACATTGCTCAGAGCTTCTAGTTGCTTACCCCATCAGCCTGCCAGTTCCAATAAATGATCCAAAAGACAAAGATCCTGCACTAAAATGTCAACAGTAAGGGAGGAAAATACCCCATGTTGTTGCACGGCTGTGAAATCATTTCAGCAAAGCTTTAAAGATCATAAAGCATTACTGCATGAGGAAGGGGCTTTGAGCATGAGTGTGCATGCCTAGCTTTGCTTTTCTCTTCACTCCTCCCACCCCTGTCATTATCATCCCTTGCCTCCATAAATATTTATAACTAAATAAATAAAAAGGCATTTTCATATCTCTTCAAGGGGCAGGTCAAATTTATGGATGGCTAAATGCATTTTACCTTTTATCCTCATGATTATGTGGCTGCCACAGTCTGAGAGACAAGGTGGATGAGGTAATATCTTTTATTGGACCAACTTTTGTTGGTGAGAGAGAAGCTTTCGAGCTTACACAGAGCTCTTCTTCAGGTCTGGGAAACTTACTCAGTGTCACAGCTAAATACAAGATGGAACAGATTGGTTAGCATAAGTAGTTAACCCATATTTCAAGGGGCCATTCAAGGTGAAGTGGCCTGTTAATACTTCTCCAGTCATAGGGAGGAAAGGGGTTATTGGATTATAGATTTGCTAATTACAATAATAGGCCTGCTATAAGATGCTTTCGCTTCAGCAAATTAGAATACTGTTGGAGAATCAAATACACAATCTTTTTCAAGGTAGGCTACCTACTGTAAACCATGCATATTACTGTATTCACTTGGACTGTGAAGCAGTATAGCATTTTCAGGGCAAACACAGAAGTATGTCTGTATATCTTTTTGCATTTAGTGAAATACCCTTTATTTAATCAAATGTTTAGAAAGATAACAAAGTTTAATGGATTTTATCCAAGTTACTATGAAATTCTAAACTCACTCCAAGCAACTAACTACTCTGCCAAATACATCAGACCATATTATCAGCAATGAATGCAATGAACTTTGAAAAGAGAGCTTGCTTTCAAAGCAATCTGAAATAAGTTCTTCATCAGTTAAAACAAATGTCTCCAAACTATCTGAAACACATTCCTCAGGTGGGAAAATATCTCATTGCCTTGGAAGTAAATGGAACGTAAGGAAATTTGTTTTATTGCTGTAGCTAATGCCACTATGGTGTATTCACGATTGGATGTATACAAAATGCTTGGAAAGCATCTTGGCTTATCTGGTAAATAGCCTATGGTGGTCTGTTTTGAGGTTGTTGGTTTTTTTCCCCTCTTGTCCAATGGATCAGTGACACACAGTTCACTTTTTACTTTGTCCAGATCTACAGTCATGGGCAACAGCCAGGGTTAAATTGTGGCAACTCTCTTCCTCCTTCAGCACTCCCAAGGTTTTATATTCTCATCACAAACAAGCCAGCATGAACTGCTGTTGTACAACTCCCAACAATGGCAAGGCAGCTGATGTGCTGTGAAAGATGCTTGTTACCCAAATCACACTTGTCTCACCGTTATCTCTGGAGCTCCACCTCCTACCACATGTTTGCTGAAGCCATCTTATAGTTAGATCACAAGCTCGTTGGGGGTAGGGACCATCTCTTTGTTATAGCAATATACAGTGCCCAGCACAATGGGGCCTCAGTCCTTTGAGGCCTCTAGGTACTATTGCAATATACGTAATAAATACATTGTAATAAAACTGTTGCCAAAACAAAAAATCAGCCCCATTAACCTCTGCCCTTCCCCTAAAAACTAAGGAGACATGTTGGAAGAAAGAAGAGAGAGCATGTGCTTGTCTGAATTGGTAGTATTCAAGTATATTAGCTGAGCTGTAGGATAGCAAGACCTGCCATTGAGCAAGTACTGATAGCTCAAGTTAAATTAAATCCTAAGTGTATAATGAATGAGTCATCTACATGTAAACCTTTTGAAAGTCATTTATTTCTTAGTATGATATGTTATCTAGAGCTGAATGTCAAGGGAAAGTAGAGATATTGAACCAAATTCTTCCTCCTCACTGATGCATTGAATTCAGTGCAATTGCTCTTGAGTACAGTATCTAATGAGAGAATGCATTTTGTTTCTTGGTTTTTGATAGCTTCTTGCACTGCTTGTGTTTATTTTGAAAGGCCACTTCTTGCCAATAGATCTAGTCGTAGACTGGCTGGGTCAGAGGACAAAATGTCATTGGAAAGGCACAAGACCCATCAGACAGACATTGTAAGAGCATAACCTGAATAATACATTGAAATTCTTATATCATATACTTATATTCTTCTTATAACTAACAAAACTAGGAAAAACTGCTATACATAGAAAAGCTGAGGTGCTCTGCTTTTTGTTATGAATGAGTGGAATTCTATTTTAAGGAAATGCCTATTTGAGACCATTTTGAGACCTGGAAGAATCCCTGAATGCAAATTTGTTTTGATTGGTTACATGGTCACTTTTCTGACTTTCTCTGACTGATGGGCTGTTGCTGAGGTTGGTGTGGAGATCCACTTACCCTGTTCTAGTTAGCTGATGTCTCCCCAAAGATGCTAGAAGTTGTGGAAGTAAATGGCTGATGTCACTGTTCAGGGCAATTGCACATGTATTCCCCCTCTATGATCCAGCAAGGGCACCTATTCTCAGGCTTCTAGCTTCCTAGCTGCTGCTTTTCTTGGGTGAAGAGCCATGTCTCACTGTCCTCTGACTGAGGTATTTCCAGGCTGTACAGTTCCCTGCCTTCACTGTTATTCCCAGAAGACACAGGCTGCCCAAATATACCTGCTTGCTTTCCATTTAGAGATGGTTAACAGTGTGACTGCCCACAGTTATAGATACTACACAGCTCTTTCTATGCACGCCTTTTTTTTAATTCTCAGGGTAAAAACATGTCAGAGAAAACATTAAAAACAATATAAGAACCTACACGCAGTAATAAGCTTACGAGACATCCCACACTCTAAGAACTCTCGTTGGTGATTAATCCTTCCAACCATTCCCTTAGGGTTGGGGCCCACCTTGATCAGAAATCCTGCCTATTCGCTGAATCAGAAACCAGGCCCTTTGCCAGTTGAAAACCAGGCTATTTATCCTTTTTGTCAGATGATCCCTGGAGAATCCCATTTGAATTAGTAAATGCAAACCTCTCTACAGGTGGTGTTTCTCTAGAGATGTGACAACCTGAATGAATTTTTTTAATCTCCCTCTCCTGTTCTCCTGTTTACCCTTCCCATGGAAATGCATACAATCCCTCAATAACACATTTTTAATACAATGGACACCAAAGATATTAAACTCACTTCAATAAGGTTTAACTCAATTCAATAAAGTTTGTCCAGGATATTACAGGAGACTGTTACAGCTGGCAAAAGTAATCTCTCTATATTAACGAGAGAAAATGTCAAGAAAAAAGATAAGACAGTGACCTCTTTAAAGTTCTGGATAGTCGGTCTGGAAAGAACCTACACCCTTAATCTGATGCCTTGCCATTACTCTATGCATCTGTTTATTGACGTTTAATGCTAATGTAATTCTCAATACACTAATTTCCAGGACGAGGAGAATAAAGCAGTCTGCTAGGGTTGGGTTTAGAACTAGAAAGCACAGAGTGCCGGCACTGGATTACATAATCAAGGATTTTACGTTGTCAGAAATGTACATGTTGGTTCATGGAGAATGTTGATCATATCCCTAGCAAATTGTCTACTGCTATGGTTTTTCTGAGGAGTCAAATGCAGCCCCAGTGAGTTTCCACCAGTGTAATTCATTGTAGTTTTGGAGATATTGATGTCTCTTTGGACCACATCCTGAGAGCTGGATCCATGCTTGTCTTGGCTACCTAACATTGCGCCTAGAGCCTCCTTGCTTATCTCTTTGCAAATGGGTAACAATTCAATATCTGTGATGATTTAATAAAATCAATCATCAGCCTTTGATACAGTAACAGGTTAGTATATGGCTGTATATATCTCTATCAGTCAGTCAACCCCATTCTGTTTTGTGAATACCTTTTTGATTTTAAACTGGTATGTGCCCTTCACTTTTTTGCATTGTAGCTTCCATATTGAGCAAGGATACCAAGGAGCTGTTAAGTAGACAAGCCACCAATGAGTGCCACCAAGAGTCATCAACCTTGATGGTGCTCCATTCAAATGGGACTACTTTAGGAAAATAGTCTGGCTGCAATCCAAGAAGCCATTTTTCTCCATGGGGCTGAGCTAAACAAAAAGTCACCAGACAGGGTTTTTGAAGCTGTGCAGGAGATCACCTGATATAGGAGGCCAGATCTCTGTTTAAGGGATGCATCTTCCTGGTCTGGGGCCCTCTCATCAGCTGGACGTCTGCTGACAACAAAAAAGCTAAGTAGGAGGAGTGCAGTGCAGGAAGGTGCTGGAAACCTGAAAGAACACAAAACCAGAATCAAATCAAAACCCAGAAAGCTCTTGGAGGAAGAGGATTTATGCACAGATGTTTATTTTTCCATAGATCTGTAACTTGTGTGTTTGTCTAGGAGTAGCGTGTGTCTGGTTTAGATGTTCCTTTGTAGAATCTGTAAATTCCCTCTAATCTCCAAACAGTTAACAATAAATCAGAATACACATGAGGGTGGAACTCTGGGAGGGTGTGCTTAAGATACTGGAGAGACTTGGGAGTCAGCACTGATCTTGGTATTTATAAACTGATAAGTGAAGTCACATTTACCAGTAAACAACAAATTTTCATGTAAAGAAAGGAATCAAGGCAAATTTGATCTTAACTCTATTAAGAAATAATCCTGTGGAAAAATGACTTATCTATGTAAGTTTTTTTTAAAAAAAGCTCTTTGTAGTATTTAATAGATTTTCCCTCTGATAGCTTTAATCAGGATTAAAATCCACCAGAAAAAAAGGACATCTTCTTTTGTTAAATTCTTTAGGTTTTGAGAGTAATTTTCTAATGCCTAGTCCAACCCCCTGCTCAAATCAGGACCAGTCCCCAACTAAATCATCCCAACCAGGGCTTTGTCAAGCCTGACCTTCAAAACTTCTAAGGAAGGAGATTCCACCACCTCCCTAGGTAACGCATTCCAGTGTTTCACCTCCCTTCTAGTGAAAAACTTTTTGCTAATATCCAACCTAAACCTCCCCCACTGCAACTTGAGACCATTACTCCTCGTTCTGTCATTTGCTATCACCGAGAATAGTCTAGATCCATCCTTAGATTAGTCAGGCATGACTTGCCCTTGGTGAATCCATGCTGACTGTTCCTGATCACTGTCCTCTCCTCTAAGTGCTTCAGAATTGATTCCTTGAGGACCTGCTTCATGATTTTGCCAGGGTCTGAGGTGAAGCTGACTAGCCTGTAGTTTCCCGGATCCTCCTCCTTCCCTTTTTTAAAGATGGGCACTACATTAGCCTTTTTCCAGTCGTCCGGGACTTCCCCCGATCACCATGAGTTTTCAAAGATAATGGCCAATGGCTCTGCAATCACATCCGCCATGGGTTGGTAGAGAAGGAACTGAAGGCAGTTCATCTATCGCAGTCCTATATATTTTTGATAAGGGGCATGAGGATAGTGAGGGTGCATGCACAGGCTGAATAAGTACTGATGCTGAAAATCTCCAATCGAAGATGACTGGGGCACATGCACACCACAAGCAGAGCACCCATAGCATACCCATCTCAAAGAACTGCACAAGGTGAGTCATCTCTCCTTTCTTTTTCTCGTTATTAGTTGGGAATAGGAAATGAGCACCTCTCTCACCCATCTCTTTGGCAGGGGACGTGATCCTGCCTTAACTGTAGCAGAATGACAAGGGGAGCCTCCCAGTTTTTGAAAAGTCTAGAGGTGGGGTGTGGCCTTCCCTGGAACATACGTGTGTGTGTGTGTGTGTGTGTGTGTGTGTGTGTGTGTGTGTGTGTGTGTGTGTGAAAAGAGGAGTTTCTTGGCATGATAGACCCTTTCCTCCCACCCTTTGGCTGACAGGCACAGAGAGGTTTGTCATGAAAAGCTCTGTCTTTAGGCTGTGTAGGTCATTTAAAAATAAACAGAAAACCACACACTACCAAACAAACAACTGCAGGCAGTTAGGGAATAACCTGCCTACTATGTCCCTTCACATCATTTCTCTGTCTGATTGCCAAAGAATTTGTACATAGGAAAGATAATAGGCACAACATAATGCCTACTCTGGCACTATGTTGTTGTTACCAAGGAGGAAATACTCCTCAGAATCATAGTGGGAAAGACCCTACATAAGAATGGCCATACTGGGTCAGACCAAAGGTCCATCTAGCCCAGTATCCTGTCTTCTGACAGTGGCCAATGCCAGGTGCCCCAGAGGGAATGAACAGAATGTGCAATCAGCAAGTTATCCATCCCATTGCCCTTTCCCAGCTTCTGGCAAAATGAGGCTAGGGCCATAGCTCAGTGGTTTGAGCATTGGCCTGCTAAACCTAGGGTTGTGAGTTCAATCCTTGAGGGGGCCATTTAGGGCAAAAATTGGGGATTGGTCCTGCTTTGAGCGGGGGTTGGACTAGATGACCTCCTGAGGTTCCTTCCAACTCTGATATTCTGTGACACCCTCCTTAGCACATCCTGGCTAATAGTCATTGATGGACCTATCCTCCATGAATTTATCTAGTTCTATTTTGAACCCTGTTATGGTCTTGGCCTTCACAACATCCTCTGGCAAGGAGTTCCACAGGTTGACTGTGCATTGTGTGAAGAAATACTTCCTTTTATTTGTTTTAAATCTACTGCGAATTACTTTCATGTAATGTATTAGGAAGCTAAAAAATGACAAATTGTAAGTGCTTATATGCCAATGCTAGATGTCTAATAATAAGATGAGTGAACTAGAGTGCCTCATATTAACTGAGGATATTGATATAATAGACATCACAGAAACTTGGTGGAATGACGATAATCAATGGGATATGATAATACCAAATACAAAATATATCGGAAGGACAGAATAGGTCATGCTGGTGGGGGAGTGGCACTATGTGTGAAAGAAAATATAGAGTCAAATAAGGTAAAAATCTTGAATGAACCAAACTGTACCACAGAATCTCTATGGATAGTAATTCCATACTTGAATAATAAAATATAGCCATAGGGATATATTACTGACCACCTGACAAGATGCTGATAGTGACTGTGAAATGCCCAGTGAGATTAGAGAGGCTATAAAAATAAAAAAACTCAATAATAATGGGGGATTTCAACTATCCCCCTATCGACTGGGTACATGTCACCTCAGGATAGGATGCAGAGAGAAAGTTTCTTGACCCCTTAAATGACTGCTTCTTGGAGCAACTGGAACCCACAAGAGGAGAGGCAATTCTTGATTTAGTCCTAAGCAGAGCATAGGGTCTGGTCCAAGAGGTGAATATAGCTGAACTGCTTGATAATAGTGATGATAACAATAAAATGTAACATCCCTTTGGGAGGGTCGGGAATCACCACAGCAGCCTTCCACAGTAGCATTTAAATTCAGAAAGGGGAACTATACAAAAATGAGGAAATTAAACGGTACACTGACAAAAGTGAAATCCCTGGAAGCTACATCAAAACTTTTCAGACACACCATAATAGAGAGTTAAATGAAATGTATATCCCAAATTAAAAAACATAGCAAGAGGACCAGAAGAGTGCCACCATGGCTAAACAACAAAGTAAAAGAAGCAGAGGCAAAAAGGCATCCTTTAAAAAGTGGAAGTTAAATCCCATTGAGGAAAATACAAAGGAGCATAAACTCTGGCATGTGAACTGTAAAAATATAAATAGGCAGGCAAAAAAAGAATGTGTAGAACAGCTAGCCAAAGACTCAAAAAGTAACAGCAATTTTTTTAAAGTATATCAGAAGCAGGAACCCTGCTCAACAATCAGTGGGGACATTGGACGATAGAGATGCTGAAGGAGCACTCAAGGAGGATAAGGCCATTGTGGAGAAACTAAATGAATTCTTTGCATCAGTGTTCATGGCTGAGAATGTGAGAGAGATTCCCCAACCAGAGCCATTCTTTTTAGGTGACAAATCTGAGGAACTGTCCTAGATTGAGGTGTTATAAGAGGAGGTTTTGGAACAAATTGATAAGTGAAACAGTAATAAGTCACCAGAAGGTATTCACCCAAGAATTTTGAAGGAATTCAAATGTGAAATTTCAGAACTACTAATGCAACCTATCATTTAAATCAACTTCTGTACCAGATGATTAGAGAATCGCTAATGTGATGCCAATTTTTAAAAAAGGCTCCAGAGGCAATCACAGCAATTACAGGCTGATAAGCCTAACTTCAGTACCAGGCAAATTGGTACTATAGTGAAGAACAGAATTATCAGACCCATTAGGTGAACACAATTTGTTGGGGAAGAGTCAATGTGGTTTTTGTAAAGGGAAATCATGCCTCACCAATCTACTAGAATTCTTTGAGGGAGTCATCAAGCATGTGGACAAGGGTGATCTACTGGATATAGTGTACTTAGATTTTCAGAAAGCTTTTGACAAGGTCCCTCACCAAAGACTCTTAAGTAAAGTAAGCTGTCATGGGATAAAAGGGAATGTCCTCTCCTGGATCATATCTGTTAAAAAAAAAAAATAGGAAACAAAGGGAAGGAATAAATGGTCTGTTTTCAAAATGGAGAGAGGTAAATAGTGGTGTCCCCTAGGGACCTGCATGGGGACCAGTGCTGTTAAACATATTCGTAAATGATCTGGAAAAAGGGGTAAACAGGCTGCAAAATTTACAGATGATACGAAACTATTCAAGATAGTTAAGTCCAAAGCAGATGGTGAATAGTTACAAAGGGATCTCACAAGACTGGGTGACTGGGCAACAAAATAGCATATGAAATTCAATGTTGATAAATGCAATGCACATGGGAAAACATAATCCCAATTCTACATATAAAATGGGGTCTAAATTAGAAGTTATCACTCAAGAAAGAGATCTTGGAGTCATTGTGGATAGTTCTCTGAAAACGTCTACTCAATGTGCAGCAGCAATCAAAAAAGCAAACTGAATGTTGGGAATCATTTGGAAAGGGATAGATAAGAAGACAGAAAATATCATATTGCCTCAATATAAACCCATGGTACGCTCACCTCTTGAATACTGTGTGCAGAACTGGTCACCCCATCTTAAAAATATATATATTTGAATTGGAAAAGGTACAGAAAAGGGGAGCAATAATGATTTGGGATATGGGACTGCTTCCATATAGTTGTTAAGAGATTAATAAGGCTGTGACTTTTCAGCTTGGAAAAGAGATGACTAAGGGGGGGAATATGATAGATGTCTATAAAATCATGACTGGTGTGGAGAAAGTAAATAAGGAAGGGTTCTTTACTCCTTCTCATAACACAAGAATGAGGGGTCACCTAATGAAATTAATAGTCAGCAGGTATAAAACAAAGAAAAGGAAGTATTTCTTCATACAATGCTCAGTCAGCTTGTGGAACTCCTTGCCAGAGGATGTTGTGAAGGCCAGGATTATAACAGGGTTCAAAAAAGAGCTAGATAAGTTCATGATGGACAGGTTCACCAATGGCTATTAGCCAGAATGGGCAGGGATGGTGTCCCTAATCTCTGTTTTCCCGAAGCTGGGAATGGACCTCAGGAGATGGATCACTTGATTACCCATTCTGTTCATTCCCTCTAAGGCACCTGGAATTGGCCACCGTTGGAAGACAGAATATTGGGCTTTACTTTGGTCTGACCCAGTATGGGCATTCTTATGTACTTGCGCAGCAATTTTTAGTTGTTCAGAAAACCTCCATCTAATAAACTGTCTGCTCCATGACCACTCACAGAACAATTTTATGTCCATTTAGGAGAAAACATACCGTGGTGACACACATACAATCAGTACCAAACTGCATTGGAGGGACTGGGCAGGGAAAAATTAGGTCTTATGAGTGTTTGGAATTTCATTTGTTCCTCTTCCTTATTGTACAAGAAACTTTTCCAACACAGGGCGTTTCCTGAAGGAATTAATTCTCAGCTGTACTAAATGGCCCTCTAGCAATCAGCTCTTTTAACCTGTCATTAATTCGTTGGAAAGGCTCTGTGTCTCATGTTGTGGTTTAAACAATATAAATTCTTCTTTTTGTGATCAACTGCCATTCATCCTGAGTTTTGTTTTGCCTCAAAACTAGCTTTCCCAAAGAAGCACATCTTTCTGTGAGCTTGTAGCCAGTGTCTAATTAACTCTGAAAACCAGCCTCTTTAGCTCATGAAATGAATGATCACACTGTCAGCATGAGGAATCAAAGTGGAGTCTTGTTTAATATTGAAGCAGAAACTGCCTTCTTCTAGATTCATACAATTGCAACATATGGTGGAGTGCTGGAATGAAATGCTGGATATAATATAGTTTGCCATATTTCTTAAGCAAAAATATTTTGAGAAAAAAGATGGAAAATGAAAAAATTGAGTGGAAGCCAGAAGATTGTCTTGCAAAAAAAGCATTATTTATAGACAAAATTTTCTATTTAATAATATACTTTCTTCCTCTAATAGCTGCTGGTATATTGTACTAATTTTAGCCTGTATATGAGATTCATAGTTTGTGCCCCATCTCCTGCATAACACTTAACTGAACAGCCCACTCATAGAACATTTTTCAGTTTAACCTGAGTGTAGGATTGATGGAATTTGAGAGGCTCTCATACAGGACATTTCACTCTGCCAGAAGGCCTGTGTGGTGTTTGAATTAGAACTACTTATACACAATACTGTAGACACAGTGTTTCCAAGCATGAAATAATCATCTGTGTAGTAAACAAGAGTAACTCTTCTCTTGGAATTTGTTTTTCTGTACAGAACTTTGGGCACTCTAGAAATGCCTAGGTAGGAAGCAGTGTGATATCCAAGGGAAAAATCTTAACAAACCATTTTTCTCAAACCGGGATGCCAGATCCAAAAGTTCAGATTTACACTCAAATCCAAAAAATGGGCCAAGATAAAACACTGGTATAGTCCAGATTAAATCTTTTCAGAAATTTAGATTAGGAGTCAAATCCAGATCTGAACTCTGTGGCTCAGGCCAATTTCTTACCTGACGCAGTGCAAAGCAAGCATTTTGTATAAACATGTTTTGTAGGTGGAATATAATGTAACTGTTTCAGTGAAGATGTGTGCTTACTGATGTATGTATAAATAAACTTTTATCAGAAGCAAATATCGGAATGGTACACTGGTCTAAGTACACAGACAAGCTGATATACTTAATTTACACTAGAAATTCTAATATAATTGATTTGGGCATCCCTATTATTATTATTATTATATAAATATGAACATTACACCTAGTGATCTGTAAAACAATACACTTTCCAAATCAGACAGGAAAACAAAATTTTCAAATTTCCATTCTACAAGAACTAAGCAATTAATATATCACACCCTTGAATTCAGATATGCCCATTTGTGCACAGAATAGCTCTGCAAGCTGTTTTGCTATTCCTCTGAGGAACAGGGTGTTGCTCTCCCTCAGCTGCTCAGATCCTAAGGTAAACATAAAGCCAGAATTCACCTAGGAAATGGGATCAATTTTTTGACACAAGCCAATCTGGTTCCCTTATAATGTGTGATGTGGAGATCATTCTTTCTTAGAAACTTCTCAGAATTCCTTCTGTAGCCTTCTAATTGCCACCTCCTCAAACTCCTACTTTCCCAGTCCCACCTCTTGGGCTCTACTGAAACTAATTATCGATGAAATGTGATGAAATCTGGAAAGCACTGGCAAAAATTACACCAAAGTGGGGGACTCCATGGGAAATTCATAATATGTGACAAGAGCAACATTGGGGGCTAAATGGTTTATTTGTATAACAGGCAGAAGTTTTTTAAATGTCTCTGTTTTATGAAGCCAAGACCAGGATTATTTTTTTCCCTCCCTCAGCTTTGTTTGTTAGAAACCAAGCGCTAATGTTCGGCTTTAGAGAGGTTATTTAGGATTAGTTTCACTTTATAGAAGTCAAATTGTACCTGTGTGTATGGTTATGGACTGATGACAAAGCTTACTTGCATTCATTACATACTGTTATAAGTCTTTCAGTAGGAATAATAATATGGTTGCCTTCTAGCAACAGTAATACAAGTAATGCTTAATCTTTCCCTGTGCAATAGGATAAGTTCAGCCTGAGGCTAGGCTTCCACTGGAAGTGATGCTTTGAGAAGATTCTACATTTATAATGCAGAAAAAGTAGGGCTGCAGAATATTTTTTAACTACTTTCCAGTAACTCTCCTGAGTTAACAATTTGGAGGTTCCCTGCTAAAAAGAGTGGCAGAAAAAGAGCTAGCTGCTTTGTGCAGCTGAGTAAGAAGAAGATGACCATGTTTAGAGCAATGCCCCCTAGGATCAACTGATGCTTAAAAAGGGTATGGATTGTTACATTTATTTCATACTCTTCTGCGAGGCTGTCTGAATCCAGCTCTCTGGGAATGTAAAGTTGCAGATCTCTGAGTAGGAGTCAGTGTCTCCTTGAAATAGAGCCTTCTGTAAAGCTTATGGAAAAACCCAATAAAAATTAGTAGAGACTGATAAATTTTCTAAAGGATATGTAAACCAACATATAGAACTTTAGAATTTCTATGGCAGGGATATATTTCGCTCATAAATTCTATGAGTCTAGGGGTAGACCACCATTCTCTTTTATATTCTGTACGTTTTAAAAATAATTTCTATAGGTTTAATATTTATTAAATTTGATAGGGCTTATCTATAAGGGAAGAGTGAACAATATTACAATACAACTGTGTTCTGCCTTTTCTGTTCGTGTGGCAGTAGCCACATCCATTCTTTCTCTAGAATGACCTTTGTGTTATAAGAACAGGAGTACTTGTGGCCAGAGGTGAAAGTAAGCTGGTATACCCTGATAAATTTAACTAACCGGCAAGAGCTGGTGCGCCATACCGGGGTGGATCGACTTCCCCAGGTGCAATTTAAAGGGCCTGTGGTTCTCACACCGGCCCTTTAAATTGCTGCCAGAGCCCTCATGTTAGGGGGCTTATTCCTTCACCTACTTACTTCCCTGGTCCTTCTCGCATGAACAGAGAGCAACAATACCCGAAGTCCAAAGGTGCAAACAATTCAATGTTCATTGGGGTGAACTTCCAGCAAACTTCTGCCTGTTATACAAATAAATCATTTAACCCCCAATGTTGCCCTTGTCACATATTATGAATTTCCCATGGAGTCCCCCACTTTGGTGTAATTTTTGCCAGTGCTTTCCAGATTTCATCACATTTCATCGATAATTAGTTTCAGTAAAGCCCAAGAGGTGGGACTGGGAAAGTAGGAGTTTGAGGAGGTGGCAATTAGAAGGCTACAGAAGGAATTCTGAGAAGTTTCTAAGAAAGAATGATTCCAGTTTCCTTCCTTAGTGTCCCCCTTCCCAGCTCTGACACCACAGAGCCTTACCCATGGCCATGTTCCCATTCCTGCCCTTAGCTAAACTTGATTCCAATTTCCCCATTCCCATTTCCCCACCCCTGCACACTTCCTGATTGACTGCAGACTATATAGTAAAATTTGAGTTCTGCTTAGCTATACCTTAACCAATCATTTTCCTGAAATTTAACTAACCAATTCTAACATAATGTAACATGATTATGTAACCAATTATATCCACCATCTTAATTAGTTTACATCCAGCAAAATTAATTATACAGCAGACGGAAACAATCACAGAACCAGACAGAGATTATACAGACAAACAATAGCAAAGTGGGAACTATAATGACAAAACAATACAGAAGTGAGGATTTCACATCTCAGCTATTGATAAGTGAGTTCTTGCCAGACAGGATGCTATCAAACTAAGTTTCCTTTTACATTTTCTAGGCACTTCCCTTTCTCTGGAGGCAATAGGCACTCTCAGGGCAGGATTGTATTCCTAAGAGCCCAATAGCACCTTATTTCAATGTGACTAGTTTGGAATGTGAGGAGGTGACCGGTCGCTTCCCAGCTTCTGGTTGCCTCTGCTGCTTAGCCAAAGGCCTTAGCCTAAGCACAGGGCCTCACACTGTCACAGTAAGAGAAGGACTTTACACTGGCAGACAGTGATTTTGATTCTCGCTTTTATACCTCTAGAACTAGCTAAATGATAAGAATACACCTAAATTCTTAGAGTATAGGCCTTTACAGACAGGCCTGAATATCTATATTCTAACACCCCGCTGTTGGAGCCTTCGGGTAGCGGTGATTTAAAGGGGCGGGGCGGTAGCGGCTCCGGCAGGCTCCAGGATGATTTAAAGGGCACGGGGTGGTAGTGGTGGCTGGAGCCCTGGGGAAGCGGCGGCGGGGATCCGGGGATATTTAAAGGGCCCAGGGCTCCAGCCGCCGCTATCGCCCAAGGCCCTTTAAACCGCTGCCAGAGCCCCCAGCTGCCACTGTTACCCTGGGGAGGGGGGAAGGAGGCACTTGCCGGTACAGGGTGGGCCAGGGCTGGCTCTAACCTCCCACAGCCCCTCCCCCTTCTGCCAGAGGCCCTGCCCTTTCCGGGGGCCAGAGCCGGCCCCAGCCCAGCCCCATAAAAGTAAATCCCTAGACTTACTTTCACCCCTGCTTGTGGCACCTTAGAGACTAACAAATTTATTAGAGCATAAGCTTTCCTGGGCTACAACACACTTCATCGGATGCATAGAATGGAACATATAGTAAGAAGATATATAAATAAAGAGAAGGTGGAAGTTGCTATACCTTCTCTGTATTTATATAAATATCTTCTTGCGGATACAGACTAACCCGGCTGCTACTCTGAAACTTGTGTTATAGCCACTCATTAACAACTACCATCTTGCAAGAGATAACACTTCTAGAGATAATTGTTGTTGTTGTTGTTCTATAGGATTCTATTCAGGTTATTTTGACTATGCCTATTATTGTGCCTTGAACTAGCATTGTGTCTGAGTACCTGAGGGTTCAGCCTAGGTTCTGGTGTTCTGAAGAATCAATATTTGCCTGTGTAAGAGGTAGAAAGGTGGAATTTAACTAGATAAAATTCTTCAGGAAAGCCCAGAAGGTTACTCAGAAAGCCCAAGACTATTCTTATGTGTGGCTGAAATCTTTTCAACTATGCAAGAGTTTAAAAAAAGAGACCCAAGAATGTCAGCTTTCCCTCTTTTTCATTGGGATCACAGATCAGGACCATAAGGGTTCATTTTCTGGCCTTTCCTAAGCATGTTGACTTCTTCAGACTTGGGGTTCAGCCTTTTGTACAATCATTTTTGCTAGACTGATAAAAGTTAGACACCCTAAAGGTGGTGTTAGCTTCCTTTATGGGATTTGGGAAGAATGCAATGTGACTGGTAAGTATCCGAGTGTGTGTGTTTGCTTGCTGAGGAAGTATCCGAGCGTGTGTTTGCTGGGAGGGCAGGGAGAGAGCCTGAATGAGTGTCTGATTGGCTGCTAGCCTGCAGGGGGCGGGCATTAGGGTGTCTGTGTGTTTGCGTCAGGGAAGCCTGGCTGTTTGAAAATAGCCAGAGCCTCGCGAACCAGCTGAGCGGCAGCGAACCAGCGGAGCAGCGGGGACAGCAGAGCAGCTCACAGCAGGAGTTTGCCTGGGACTGCTGAGCGGCAGCGAACCAGCGGAGCAGCGGGGACAGCAGAGCAGCTCACAGCAGGAGTTTGCCTGGGAGTTCGCCTGGAGTGAGCCCAGTGAGGCTTACATCTTGCCAACGTCTCTGAGGAAGCTCATAGTAGGTAGGTGATATGGAAGGGGGGGGGGGTTCAGCTATTGTGACCTGCACTGGATGTGCCATGTTTGTCTTTCTTCCACAGGACAGAAGCGACTTTGTCTGTACAAAGTGCAAGCTGGTCTCCATATTGGAAGAGAAGATTGAAGGTCTGGAGCAACAGGTAACGACCCTGCGTTGTATACGAGAGACTGAGGATTTTCTGGACCAAACTCAGGATAGCCTTCTAGGGGCACAAAGCTCTAAAGATATAGAGCAGGTTGCACAGAGGAGCAAGAGGCCAGTGAAGAAGCTTGGCAACATGTGACCTCCAGAAGAGGTAAGCGGAATGTCCGGGTTCCAGTAACACAGACACAGGTAACTAACCGCTTTCATGTTCTCTCCACAGGTACCATTGCGGAGAGTGGACCAGATGATATGTCTGGGGGGAGAAAGCAGAAGGAGACCCCGCTGGTTGGGAGGCATGAGATGCGATGTCCTGAGGTTGGGGGTTCCACGACCACCACTCCCAAGAGGAGAAGGCGGGTGGTGGTGGTCGGGGACTCTCTCCTCCGGGGGACTGAGTCATCTATCTGCCGCCCTGACCGGGAAAACCGAGAAGTCTGCTGCTTGCCAGGGGCTAAGATTCGTGATGTGACGGAGAGACTGCCGAGACTCATCAAGCCCTCGGATCGCTACCCCTTCCTGCTTCTCCACGTGGGCACCAATGATACTGCCAAGAATGACCTTGAGCGGATCACTGCGGACTACGTGGCTCTGGGAAGAAGGATAAAGGAGTTGGAGGCGCAAGTGGTGTTCTCGTCCATCCTCCCCGTGGAAGGAAAAGGCCTGGGTAGGGACCGTCGAATCGTGGAGGTCAACGAATGGCTACGCAGGTGGTGTCGGAGAGAAGGCTTTGGATTCTTTGACCATGGGATGGTGTTCCATGAAGGAGGAGTGCTGGGCAGAGACGGGCTCCATCTTACGAAGAGAGGGAAGAACATCTTTGCCAGCAGGCTGGCTAACCTAGTGAGGAGGGCTTTAAACTAGGTTCACCGGGGGAAGGAGACCAAAGCCCTGAGGTAAGTGGGAAAGCGGGATACCGGGAGGAAGCACAGGCAGGAATGTCTGAGAGGGGAGGGCTCCTGCCTCATACTGGGAATGAGGGGCGATCAACAGGTTATCTCAAGTGCTTATATACAAATGCACAAAGCCTTGGAAACAAGCAGGGAGAACTGGAGGTCCTGGTGATGTCAAGGAATTATGACGTGATTGGAATAACAGAGACTTGGTGGGATAACTCACATGACTGGAGTACAGTCATGGATGGTTATAAACTGTTCAGGAAGGACAGGCAGGGCAGAAAAGGTGGGGGAGTAGCACTGTATGTAAGGGAGCAGTATGACTGCTCAGAGCTCCGGTACGAAACTGTGGAAAAACCTGAGTGTCTCTGGATTAAGTTTAGAAGTGTGTGCAACAAGAGTGATGTCATGGTGGGAGTCTGCTATAGACCACCGGACCAGGGGGATGAGGTGGATGAGGCTTTCTTCCGGCAACTCACGGAAGCTACTAGATCGCATGCCCTGATTCTCATGGGTGACTTTAATTTTCCTGATATCTGCTGGGAGAGCAATACAGCGGTGCATAGACAATCCAGGAAGTTTTTGGAAAGCGTAGGGGACAATTTCCTGGTGCAAGTGCTAGGGGAGCCAACTAGGGGGAGCGCTTTTCTTGACCTGCTGCTCACAAACCGGGTAGAATTAGTGGGGGAAGCAAAAGTGGATGGGAATCTGGGAGGCAGTGACCATGAGTTGGTTGAGTTCAGGATCCTGACGCAGGGAAGAAAGGTAAGCAGCAGGATACGGACCCTGGACTTCAGGAAAGCAGACTTTGACTCCCTCAGGGAACAGATGGCCAGGATCCCCTGGGGGACTAACATGAAAGGGAAGGGAGTCCAGGAGAGCTGGCTGTATTTCAAGGAATCCCTGTTGAGGTTACAGGGACAAACCATCCCGATGAGTCGAAAGAATAGTAAATATGGCAGGCGACCAGCTTGGCTTAATGGTGAAATCCTAGCGGATCTTAAACATAAAAAAGAAGCTTACAAGAAGTGGAAGGTTGGACATATGACCAGGGAAGAGTATAAAAATATTGCTCGGGCATGTAGGAAAGATATCAGGAGGGCCAAATCGCACCTGGAGCTGCAGCTAGCAAGAGATGTCAAGAGTAACAAGAAGGGTTTCTTCAGGTATGTTGGCAACAAGAAGAAAGCCAAGGAAAGTGTGGGCCCCTTACTGAATGAGGGAGGCAAGCTAGTGACAGAGGATGTGGAAAAAGCTAATGTACTCAATGCTTTTTTTGCTTCTGTTTTCACTAACAAGGTCAGCTCCCAGACTGCTGTGCTGGGCAACACAAAATGGGGAAGAGATGGCCAGCCCTCTGTAGAGATAGAGGTGGTTAGGGACTATTTAGAAAAGCTGGACGTGCACAAGTCCATGGGGCCGGACGAATTGCATCCGAGAGTGCTGAAGGAATTGGCGGCTGTGATTGCAGAGCCCTTGGCCATTATCTTTGAAAACTCGTGGCGAACGGGGGAAGTCCCGGATGACTGGAAAAAGGCTAATGTAGTGCCCATCTTTAAAAAAGGGAAGAAGGAGGATCCTGGGAACTACAGGGCGGTCAGCCTCACCTCAGTCCCTGGAAAAATCATGGAGCAGGTCCTCAAAGAATCAATCCTGAAGCACTTAGAGGAGAGGAAAGTGATCAGGAACAGTCAGCATGGATTCACCAAGGGAAGGTCATGCCTGACTAATCTAATCGCCTTTTATGATGAGATTACTGGTTCTGTGGATGAAGGGAAAGCAGTGGATGTATTGTTTCTTGACTTTAGCAAAGCTTTTGACACGGTCTCCCACAGCATTCTTGTCAGCAAGTTAAGGAAGTATGGGCTGGATGAATGCACTATAAGGTGGGTAGAAAGCTGGCTAGATTGTCGGGCTCAACGGGTAGTGATCAATGGCTCCATGTCTAGTTGGCAGCCGGTGTCAAGTGGAGTGCCCCAGGGGTCGGTCCTGGGGCCCGTTTTGTTCAATATCTTCATAAATGATCTGGAGGATGGTGTGGATTGCACTCTCAGCAAATTTGCGGATGATACTAAACTGGGAGGAGTGGTAGATACGCTGGAGGGGAGGGATAGGATACAGAAGGACCTAGACAAATTGGAGGATTGGGCCAAAAGAAATCTAATGAGGTTCAATAAGGATAAGTGCAGGGTCCTGCACTTAGGATGGAAGAATCCAATGCACCGCTACAGACTAGGGACCGAATGGCTCGGCAGCAGTTCTGCGGAAAAGGACCTAGGGGTGACAGTGGACGAGAAGCTGGATATGAGTCAGCAGTGTGCCCTTGTTGCCAAGAAGGCCAATGGCATTTTGGGATGTATAAGTAGGGGCATAGCGAGCAGATCGAGGGACGTGATCGTTCCCCTCTATTCGACACTGGTGAGGCCTCATCTGGAGTACTGTGTCCAGTTTGGGGCCCCACACTACAGGAAGGATGTGGATAAATTGGAAAGAGTACAACGAAGGGCAACGAAAATGATTAGGGGTCTAGAGCACATGACTTATGAGGAGAGGCTGAGGGAGCTGGGATTGTTTAGTCTGCAGAAGAGAAGAATGAGGGGGGATTTGATAGCTGCTTTCAACTACCTGAAAGGGGGTTTCAAAGAGGATGGCTCTAGACTGTTCTCAATGGTAGCAGATGACAGAACGAGGAGTAATGGTCTCAAGTTGCAATGGGGGAGGTTTAGATTGGATATTAGGAAAAACTTTTTCACTAAGAGGGTGGTGAAACACTGGAATGCGTTACCTAGGGAGGTGGTAGAATCTCCTTCCTTAGAGGTTTTTAAGGTCAGGCTTGACAAAGCCCTGGCTGGGATGATTTAACTGGGACTTGGTCCTGCTTTGAGCAGGGGGTTGGACTAGATGACCTTCTGGGGTCCCTTCCAACCCTGATATTCTGTGATTCTATTCTATGATTCTATGATCAAATGATTAGAGCACAGGACTGGGGTATGTCTACATTGCAATCTAAGCCCAGGATTAGTAGAACGTGAGTAGCAGACCCTGGATTTGTTAACCTAGAGCTTGAGCATCTACACTCATTTGTAACCCTAGGTTAAGAATTGCTGAACCCTGGGGCTCCAGCATCTACACCGCATTATGTGGGCTCAAATCCAGTCACCATATCCCAGACTTCCCAGAGCCCTCCCAAAGTGTGACCACTCTAGCCCTTTGTTCATGATGCAGTGTTGGAAAATTTGACTCTCTAGAGGACAAAGAAAGTTGGCCCTTGGGATTGTGGGTTACTTTTGGTGGTCTCCCACAGCTGTCTCTACACTGAAAAGCAATGAGGCTTGACTGGGTCTTTGCTTGACTCAGGCTCAGACCCTCCACCCTCACAATCCCCATGGGGTTAGTTCAATTTGTGTGTAGATGAAGAGGGGTTAGGCCTGAGCCTGCATTTGAACCCTGGGCTGGGGACTCCGGAGACATGCTTTCTTTTGTTCTCCGTCACAGACACAGACTGTCTTTGTGACTTTAAATAAGTCACACAACATCTCCATGCCTCGGTTTCCATGCTCCAATATGGAGCTGATAATACCTTTCAAAACCATTTTGAAATGCCTTTTGAAGAAAAGTAATATATAAATATAAATTGTTACTATTAAAGGCATTAGAACCCTTATTCAAACTAATTGAATCCATTGAAATAAATTCTCTTTAGTGTGGTTTTCTCCACCCAGAGACTGAGAGAGCCAGAAGCCCTTCTTATTTATCCTTCCTGTTAGGAGAATAAACAAAGATTTGCACATTGACACCATTCAAAACTCTTCCTTTTTGTGCAGCCGTGGTCCCATGTATTCCACTGTACAAAAGGGTTATTGAAGTGTTCCGGCGAAATGCTGCTGGTTTTGTAAAGTGTGATATCATTATACAAACTTTTACTTCTTATTGAGTGAGTGTTTGGGCGCTGGGCAGGATGAAGGCAGAGGTTTCACTTTTATGGATCAGCAGTTCTTTTATTCACCATTTTGTGCAGGTCTGGTTTGTTTCTGTTGGACCCTTTGGGGCAGGTACTAATTCTTTTATATGTGTTTTTAGTGACAATGGTGGTCATGGACTCCACAGGCTGAACCCCGCTACATGGAAACTAATATATCATCTTTATTTTTTTTTCTTTTCAAGATAGCAGTAAATATGCCCATAAAAGTTAGGAATAACTGTGCCCTGGTCTACACTACAAATGTATGATGGTATAACTACCAATCCACGCCCCTAAGCAACGCAGTTATACCGACCAAACACCCAGAGTAAACAGCACTATGTCGGCGGGAGGGCTTCTCCGGTTGACAGAGCTGCTGCCTCTCTGGGAGGTGGAGTAAGTACGCTCTCCCATTGGCGTAGGTAGTGTCTTCACTAAGCACTACAGTAGCTCTGCTTTACCGCTACAGTGCTGTATGTGTAGACAAGACCTCAATTTTTCAGGCTCAGCTACTTTTTTAGATTGCAGATGTCATAAAAACCCCTGTATTTCTGGATCTGTTTGTAGCTAAGATCAGAAACGTAGAGGAGCATCCAATGGTCCCCTGATATCCAGCACATAGCATTGTTTTGCTTTTTTCTTTAAAAAAAAATAGAATATTCATTCATGCTTTGGACATGATATAATACTATTATGCTGAGAGGTGCTGGTGGCTGCTGCATCACAATCCTCATTGAGACTGGGTGTGACCAATAATCTTCAATTAACATTACTATCAGCATAAGCTAATCAGAAGCACCCCCCACAACTAAGAAAAAAAGGGGTCATGAACCTGCCCAAGAGATTGAACTGAGTGAACAGAAGGGTTTTGCTGAGTATTGGGGGGGGGTGTGTGTGTGAGAGAGAGAGAACATGTAAACAGGCAGATACTGGGAGATATGGAGAGACCGACAGATGGGAGGAACAGCTGAGAGCACAGTATTTGACCCTGGAAGAAATCTGGGGAGAGGTTTTTGGGGTAGGATGCAGGCTGAAAAGAGTGTTCTTGGTGCTGTGAGCTGCTATTTGATCCCTTTTGCATTCAGAGATGCAGGACTTGGTTCATTCTTTGTAAATAAACAAAAATGTATCAGAGATATCTGACTAATATAAATATGTACTCCCAACTGGAATATCCCCAAACTTCGACTAGCCACTTGAGAGCGAAAGGGGAACAGTACCTTCGTGTCTAAATTACAGCATACTTGCAATAATGAGAGGTATACAAACTTTGTGGACCAGACTCTACCTTCCATGGAAGGTAGCATGCAAACCTCTGAGAGCTCTGAACTGTGCAAGTGTCCTGAGGAAACTATGCTGTATCATCTCTTGGACAACAACAGAGCATCCTGATTTATCAGAAGGAGCAGGAGGCATAGCCTGCCAACTCCATGGAGCCAGTGCATCAAAGGCTAAATCCCAAGAATGTCTGTCATCCACTTAGATCAGTCCCTCCCTTCCCCCAGTATTTGCTATTTTTCTTGCTATGCTGCCGTTGGCTGAACTGCCACCTGCTGCAAGCTCCTTTCCTTTCTGTGACATTCAAAGACCAATAGAGGTGGTGGTAATACCAGAACATTCAACATTAACTTGTGCGGTAATTTGTCATATTAATTAACATGGGTTGCCATGGGAGCAACAGCGCTTCACAGAGCTGTTGTTCCCTGAGTTTTTGGCCCCCCTCTCACCTGCCCACGTGTCCCTCCATGCTGATTAATGTGTTTTTGATTCCTTCCAAGCTTCAGAATGAAGGGGACTGTATGATTCTTTGGAAATAATTCTGCTTCTAACATTATCCCTTGTTGCGTACAGCATGGTAGATAAAGCTCTGGAAGTAAAACAGTAAATATGAATGAGAGGGTGTGCAATAGTAGTGAAATCTGTTTTAGAAATGAGTGTAGGCTTATGAGTATAACAGTCTTGTCTCCTTATTGATACCATTAAGGATAAGAGAAATGAAAAGCTGTAGTTCTTGCTCCCACCTTGCGAACAAGAGGGATCTTGCTGCAAACAAAGGGTTATATCGGAACCAGCATATATTCAACTATTATAAATCATTCAATTTTTCTGAGATAGCATTCTCTGTATTTTCTTTATACCGAGTATATAATAGGTAGATAATCTTGTTATTTAGGCACTGCAAAGTAAGCAGGTTTCATGGCTGAGGGCCTGAACTTGCAAGCACTCCCAAGTGCACAACTCCTGCCGACTGCAGTGGAGGCTCAGCTTCCACAGAGTTGTAGAATCAGGCCCTAAGAGAAGATGTCATTTTGTAGCGGAAATGATTCTCCAATTCCTTTTAATTTGCTCTCATCAAACCACCTAAACTAAAGGTAACCCCAAATTTGGCGCTGAAAAAAGGCTCAAAGTGATTTCTCCCCCAAGCTCAGTGGAAATGTAAGTGAGCTACAGAACCCTTCTGATTCTGTTAAATTTAAAAGAATGAACTTTAAGCTTTTTGTAATGTTTACTTATTTGGAGTATAGTGTCAAGGGCTGGCTACCCAAACTGAAGAAACAAAGTTGAGATCAAGAGAGTAGGAAAACTGAGATTAAGAATGGAATGGAAAGTTTTACATGTGACTAGAGATGTATGCAGTTAGCCTATCATCCTGGGGCTTCTATAGAGCCCATCACCATAGTACTGTGGGATTCTTAGTTATTCAGTCTACTGGAAGCGGAGAGAGGTTCACTAAGATGTGAGTTACAATGGCATTGAATGCAGGGGGAAGAGAAATTCACTGTGCATTTCAAGTCCCTGCTCTAGACTTCCTGTGTGACTTGGGCAAGTAACTTAGCTTCAGTTCACCATCTGTAAAATATGGATAATACTTCTTACCTATCTCATAAGGCTGTGGGGAAGATCAATACATTAATAATTGTGGGAATAAGAACCATATAATTACTGACAAAAGGAAGTAACCCTTTCATCTAATTATATCAAATAAAAGCCACATAAAAGTAGACCAAGCATTTGAACACACACACATAGAAAATCACAGATATGCCTTGCAAAACATTTATTTTAAAAACTAATTAGTTTAATTCTCATAATGTAATAATAAGCAACAAAGAACAGGTAACATCCAGAACTCATTGTTCTCTTATGTACCTCTAACAAACATCAATTTTGTCTTCCAAGCCTAGACTCCTTGTCATCATCCTGATAGTTTGGGTAGTGTCAAAACAGCACTGAGTAGTCTCAGCTCTCATTAAAATTAAAAGAAACAGAAACCTTGACCCTTCCCTCACTTTCTCACGCTTATGGCACTATCTCTTGGCTTTAACTAAGGCTTTGTCTACACTACGGCTTATAGAAAAGGAGTACCCGTGGCACCATAGAGACTAACAAATTTATTAGAGCATAAGCTTTCGTGAGCTACAGCTCACTTCATCGGATGCATTTGGTGGAAAAAGTAGAGGAGAGCTTTATACACACACACACACACACACACACACACACACACACACACACACACACACACACACACACACACACACACACACACACACACACACACACACACACACACACACACACACAGAGAACATGAAACAATGGGTTTATCATACACACTGTAAGGAGAGTGATCACTTAAGATAAACCATCACCAGCAGCAGGGGGGGGAAAGGAGGAAAACCTTTCATGGTGACAAGCAAGGTAGGCTAATTCCAGCAGTTAACAAGAATGTCAGAGGAACAGTGGGGGGTGGGGTGGGAGGGAGAAATACCATGGGGAAATAGTTTTACTTTGTGTAATGACTCATCCATTCCCAGTCTCTATTCAAGCCTAAGTTAATTGTATCTGATGAATTGGAATTAATTTGCAAACTGGATACAATTAACTTAGGCTTGAATTGAGACTGGGAATGGATGAGTCATTACACAAAGTAAAACTATTTCCCCATGGTATTTCTCCCTCCCACCTCACCCCCCACTGTTCCTCTGATATTCTTAGGTTTCAGAGTAGCAGCCGTGTTAGTCTGTATTCGCAAAAAGAAAAGGAGTACTTGTGGCACCTTAGAGACTAACAAATTTATTAGAGCATAAGCTTTCGTGAGCTACAGCTCACTTCATCGGATGCATTTGGTGGAAAAAACAGAGGAGAGATTTATATACACACACACAGAGAACATGAAACAATGGGTTTATCATACACACTGTAAGGAGAGTGATCACTTAAGATAAGCCATCACCAACAGCAGGGGGGGGAAAGGAGGAAAACCTTTCATGGTGACAAGCAGGTAGGCTAATTCCAGCAGTTAACAAGAATATTAGAGGAACAGCGGGGGGTGGGGTGGGAGGGAGAAATACCATGGGGAAATAGAAAAGGAGTACTTGTGGCACCTTAGAGACTAACAAATTTAGGTGCCACATTCTGAACGCCACTAGCCATCACCTTCAGCCCCCAACTAAAACCTCTCCAACGCATCATCAAGGATCTACAACCTATCCTGAAGGATGAGCCATCGCTCTCTCAGATCTTGGGAGACAGACCAGTCCTTGCTTACAGACAGCCCCCCAATCTGAAGCAAATACTCACCAGCAAGCACACACCACACAACAGAACCACTAACCCAGGAACCTATCCTTGCAACAAAGCCCGTTGCCAACTCTGTCCACATATCTATTCAGGGGATACCATCATAGGGCCTAATCACATCAGCCACACTATCAGAGGCTCGTTCACCTGCGCATCTACCAATGTGATATATGCCATCATGTGCCAGCAATGCCCCTCTACCATGTACATTGGCCAAACTGGACAGTCTCTACGTAAAAGAATGAATGGACACAAATCAGACGTCAAGAATTATAACATTCAAAAACCAGTTGGAGAACACTTCAATCTCTCTGGTCACTCGATCACAGACCTAAGAGTGGCTATACTTCAACCAAAAAGCTTCAAAAACAGACTCCAACGAGAGACTGCTGAATTGGAATTAATTTGCAAACTGGATACAATTAACTTAGGCTTGAATAGAGACTGGGAATGGATGAGTCATTACACAAAGTAAAACTATTTCCCCATGGTATTTCTCCCTCCCACCCCACCCCCCACTGTTCCTCTGATATTCTTGTTAACTGCTGGAATTAGCCTACCTGCTTGTCACCATGAAAGGTTTTCCTCCTTTCCCCCCCCTGCTGTTGGTGATGGCTTATCTTAAGTGATCACTCTCCTTACAGTGTGTATGATAAACCCATTGTTTCATGTTCTCTGTGTGTGTGTATATAAATCTCTCCTCTGTTTTTTCCACCAAATGCATCCGATGAAGTGAGCTGTAGCTCACGAAAGCTTATGCTCTAATAAATTTGTTAGTCTCTAAGGTGCCACAAGTACTCCTTTTCTTTTTTCTGATATTCTTGTTAACTGCTGGAATTAGCCTACCTTGCTTGTCATCATGAAAGGTTTTCCTCCTTTCCCCCCCCCCTGCTGCTGGTGATGGTTTATCTTAAGTGATCACTCTCCTTACAGTGTGTATGATAAACCCATTGTTTCATGTTCTCTGTGTGTGTGTGTGTGTGTGTGTGTGTGTGTGTGTGTGTGTGTATATAAATCTCTCCTCTGCTTTTTCCACCAAATGCATCCGATGAAGTGAGCTGTAGCTCACGAAAGCTTATGCTCTAATAAATTTGTTAGTCTCTAAGGTGCCACGGGTACTCCTTTTCTTTTTGCGAATACAGACTAACACGGCTGCTACTCTGAAACTACGGCTTATGTCAACCTAACTCTGTAAGCATCTACACTAAAATGTCACTTTTGATGATAAAAAGAAAAGGAGTACTTGTGGCACCTTAGAGACTAACAAATTTATTAGAGCATAAGCTTTCGTGAGCTACAGCTCACTTCATCGGATGTGCTGACTTAACTCCACCTCTGTGAGATACGTAGCGCTTAGGTTAATGCAGTTCTGTTGATGGAGTGTCAGTGTAGAAACTGTGTTACTTGCATTGATTTTAGTGGCCTCTGAGAGGTGTCCCATAATGCCCCACCCTGACCGCTCTGGTCACTGTTTTGAACTCTGCTGCTGGGCAGCCAGGAATGCAGGTACACGCCCCTCCCCTTTTAAAGCCCTGTGAATGTTTGACGTTCCGTTTCCTGTTTGCTCGGCATGGAGAGCTCAACTTGCTACTCCCCAGCTGGCCATGCCACCTCCCCGCTGCAGACGTGCTCCTGCCTGGAAGGATACAGGAGGTGGTAGATTTCCTGGGGAGGTGGGGAGATGAGTCTTTGCAGGCACAGCTCCAATCTAGCCATAGAAATGTTGATATTTGAGGAGATTGCTTGGGACATGGGACAGAAGGGCTACAGGAGGGACATGCAGCAGTGCCATGTGAAAGTCAAGGAGCTGCAGCAGGCATACCAGAAGACAAGAGAGGCAAACAGTGGCTCTGGTGCAGAGCCGCAGACATGCCACTTTTATAAAAAACTGCATGCCATCCTCGGCAGAGACCCCACCACCACAACCACCAAGAACCCTGTGAGATACTTCGGGGGAGCTGGAGTCAAAGGCCCCTGGAGCGAACAGTGAGGAGGAGGAGTATGGAGGACTGGCGACTGGATCCAGTGGCGCAAAGAGCCAGGACCTGTTTTCGACTCCAGAGAAGTCGAGCCTATGGTCCAGTATGGGTGAGCCTGATGCAGGGGAAGGAACCTCTGGTAAGTATGGAGTTTGCTTTGATATTGCAGGGACACATCTGTTCATTCACTTTTTTTTAATCGGGCTAGAAGAGGTAGTGACATAACCAATAGAGGTAGAGTCGCTATCTGCTTCTCATTCCCCTGTGCAGTTAGGCAGAGGGGGCCCTGCAGAACAGTTTGTTTATGTGCACTGGGATGTTCCATGAATCCTCCACAGAGATCTTGAGGAAACTTTCCTGGAGTAGTCTGCAATCCTCTGCTGAAGGTTTCTAGGAGGGCTCCTTATTGTTCCACCGCGGTAGGACGCTTTCCCACGCCACCCAGCAATTACTTCAGCAGGCACCACTGCAGCACACAAGCTAGCAGCTTATGGACCCGTGCAAGAGCTGTTCTCTTTCAGTCTCCATTATCCTCAGGAGTGAGTTGATAGCTAAAGTCATCTCTGCCTGTGGAAAACGGTGCAAGTATTCAGTTCAATCACCCTATCCGCATAGACTCATGTCTGTGAGCTATTCCCCCACTCCATTTTCCCAACTTGCTCCCTCCTGCCCCAGGCCATACTCACCATGGCTGGGACTGCCACCATTCCCTATAGCAGTCCTGCAAGCCTCTGGTGCTTTGTATACCAGAATGGACAGGGATAGAGCAGAGAGGAGAAAAGCACAGGAAAAGGAGAGAGATGCTAGTGCTTCTCAAGTTGCAAACAGACATGCTGGATCTCTGGAACTCTTGTTGATCTTCAGGTTCAACAGACCAGCCTCTGCAGCCCTCAGAAAACTACATCCCAGGACCTCCATACACCCCACTTCCCACACATTCCACATGGTATCTGGGGCCACTGCACTATGCCTATCAATCCACCCCAGAGAAGCCACACATACACTGACCTGTGAGAGACACGGTTGGTGTACAAGTTTGTGAAAAAAGTGAAGGAAAATGAAAATGAAACTGTTCAATGAAACTGACTGTTCTTTCCCCTTAAATGGCTCTTCCCTGTATTTATAAAGTTTAGTTCGGTTACAAATATGTCTGTTTGCATGGGTTTGGAATAAAAGTCTATTTATGCAAAATTAATTTATCTTTATTAGTTCACAACATATGCTGGCTGGGGCTGATATCATTTCCAAACAATAGCAATAGGTGCATTTGCGATGTTATATTACTACACACTGCACTCATTACTAGGTTCATACCAGGGTGCAAAAAAAACCAACAATGCCAGGCAGAGCACACTACAGCAACACACATTACTGTGGTCTTTCAAAGCCTTGCTGAATCATATAGCTCCCCACTGAGCTCTTCTTATAGTCCTGGTATCTGGCTGCTTAAATTAGCATTCTGCTGTTCCACCTCCACCCTGGTGGAATCTTCCCACCTTTGCTTCACAGATATTATGAAGCACACAGCAGGCAGCTCTAACCGTTGGGATACTTTTTTCACCTAGGTCTAGTCTTGTGAGCAGACCGCGCCAGCCACCTTTCAAATGGTCCAAAGCACATTCAAATGTCATTGTGTACCTACTGAGCCTGTAGCTGAAGCACTGCTGTTGAGGTGGCTGGTGTACGGCTTCATGAGCCGTAGGAGTAAGAGGTGGGCAGGGTCTCCCAACATCACTATTGGCATTTCAACATCCCCAATGGTAATCCTCTGGAAAGAAAGTTCCGGATTGCAGCTTTCTGAACAGGCCTGTACTCTTAAAGATGTGTGCATCATGCATCTTCCCTGAACATCCTGCGTTGATGTTGGTAAAAGATCCCTGGTGATCTACCAGTGCTTGCAGTTCCACAGAAAAATAGCCCTTTCTGTTGAGGTAATCTGTGGTAAAGTGACCTGATGCCAAATTAGGGATATGCGTTCCATCTATTACCCCCACCACATTGCTGCAGAAACCATCCACTATGTC
This sequence comes from Dermochelys coriacea, assembly GCF_009764565.3. Taxonomy (NCBI): domain Eukaryota; kingdom Metazoa; phylum Chordata; order Testudines; family Dermochelyidae; genus Dermochelys; species Dermochelys coriacea. The sequence goes on from NC_050069.1 coordinate 215,979,720, forward strand.
CTTCACATTGCTCAGAGTCACAGTCCTTTGTAGCAAGATGCCATTAATGACCCTGCACACTTGCATCACAGCAACCCCCACGTGGATTTTCCAACACCAAATTGATTATAGACAGATTGGTAGCAATCTGGCATTGAAAGCTTCCACACAACGATTGCCATTTGCTTCTCCACAGTCCATGCAGCTCTCATTTTGGTGTCGCTGTGCCAGAAGGCTGGGGTGAGCTCTGCACAGTTCCAAGAATGTGGCCTCGCACATCTGAAAGTTCTGCAGCCACTGCTTATTATCCCATACGTGCATAATGATGCGATCCCACCAGTCAGTGCTTGTTTCTTGGGCCCAGAACTGGTGCTCCACCATCTGCAGCTGCTCCATGAATGCCAACAACTTTCTTTCCGTGTTGCACAGCAAGCTAGCTTTCAAAGAATCATCATGTTCCCCATGTTTCAGAGTAGCAGCCGTGTTAGTCTGTATTCGCAAAAAGAAAAGGAGTACTTGTGGCACCTTAGAGACTAACAAATTTATTAGAGCATAAGCTTTCGTGAGCTACAGCTCACTTCATCGGATGCATGTTCCCCATGGCTCCTTTGGCGGCTCTGCAAATACCGCAGGATCAGGCGTGTTGTGCTCACAGTGCTCAGCACAATAGTGCAGAGCTGTGCAGGATCCATGTTTCTCACAGAGATGGCGGACGCATGGGTTTGCGGGGCTTTTGAAAAGAGGTGCGGAACATTATGGGATGTGGATAAAATTATGGGAAAGGGAAAACAGCATCATGGGACATTGAAACAATGTTCCCAGCAACCCCCTATGCAATTTGTTTGCCCCCATAAGGCATTGCAAACCCTTCCCAAAACACCCTGTGCTACATGGTGGCAAGTTGCACAATGGGATAGCTACCCACAGTGCACTGGTCTCTGCATCAATGCAAGCGTTGGTAGTGAGGATGTGCACTGCTAACACAAGGATCATAATGTATTCAATTTCCTCAAAGAAAGGCCTAAATGAATAACTTTATATTTTTGCTGCAAAGCATTCGGACACACTTGTTGGTCTACTTAATACATAAGTGCTGTACTAATGAGAAGGGAACTTGGTGTGCCATGAATCTTATGTGCCAATACCAAAAGAGGATGCACTGGCCCATACTTAGTTGCATTCTTCAGCAACTACATTCTACTATATTTTTAATCTACACTTTTAAGCATTCTGCATTCTACTACATTTTTAAGCTACTACTTTTTCATTTTTACAATGAATCTAATTTGCCAATAGCAAAAGGGGATGCACGGCCCATAATTAATTTAATTCTTAGGCTACTAGTTTTTCTTTGACCCCGAAAACGTATTCTTTGTCTTAGTGGAACTTTACAGTATTTTCAACAGCCACCTGCATATTTACCAGCACTGACATTTTTATGGATTGTTGTTTCTAGATGAATGATCTCCTTCCCTCTCTGTTCCTTCATTTATAGGTTTGTATTTTACCCTGCTTTGATTTCCTAAATAATTTATACAATGTCTTCAGTTACAGCCCAGAAAATTCAAAGCAGATTTTTATTTACTTCTTTTTTTCTCTGTATGGTCATATTGGAAAACTGCATAACAGAAAGTTCAAAGGTAAAAATAGTGTAAAGCACATATTAATGTACATTTTAAGAAGCAATAGCTTTCAGTCCTATTTCTTTTAGCAGGAGTGCACTCTTCATCTCCTATGAAGTTCCCCAATCCCACACAACTCCTGTGTGGCACTTGACTATCCCTCCAATTGTGATCTAAGTAATATGAAATAGGGATCCAATACTTAAACAGCACAAATATCTACCTCTAAATTCAGTTTCTTTCCCATCATGGGATCATGCACAAGTGACATGACCCAGCCATGGCCTTCTGGTCAGGGTTCTCCAATCCAATATTTCATAAATTAGACCTCTGCTGTGGTACCCTTTAAGCAAGGGCAGGAAAGCAGCTATCTTCAGGTGGCTGTTTACTTGAAGTACAGGGGGAAATGAGTTAGTCCAGATGAGAACAGGCACAAACCTTTATCTGTTGCCCAAGCCCAAACTTTTCTTGAGGTTTGGGAATGATTCAGTTTCTCTTCTTTCTCCATCCTCATAACCATGCCTTACATTTGCTGATCTCTGGCAGTCTCTCCATGGGGCTCTACTGCAACTATTTGTCTTGCATGGGACTTGGGTGTGGTGCTACATGAGACGCCACCAGGGAAGAGTCTGAGCAGGAGATAGGAGTGAAGAAGAAGCTGGGCATATTGTGGAGGCTGCTGGGCTTTGTTTCTAGGTCTCCAATGAGGTTAGATGTTTTGGAAGAGAAGCACAGAACTTCTTTTTTCTCCTCCCCCTCCCCCCCACAAATATTGGCTTTGTTGAGGAGAAATGAAATCCTGACCCCATTCCAAAGAAAATGGTCATTTACTCCAGTCGGGCCAGGATTTCACCTATGTCCTTTGCTGTTGAGCCTTCTCCCAAACATCTGTTGCTTGTGAAGTTGAAGACATCCAGCTTCTTCATTTTCAATCACGTTTAACTGTATTCTTCCTTTAAAAATAGGACTTGTTCTTAAATAGAAAAAAAACAATAATTCTGTCTAGGTCAAAAAAAACCAAAAATCAGTGATTTTAAAGCTACTATAAACATGCACTTTGAACATTATTAATGTTTGGTGTAATTAAAAATCTCCTTCATGACAACTGGATGTTGATTCCTGCAATAATGCCTGTAGTAGATGGCAATGCAGTAAGTGGTCTATTGATTTATATTGAAGCTTCATTACCTGACACCCTTCCTATTATGATCTATAAGTGACTATCAAAAAGACATCATGAAAAGCATTTACAAGCTGTTTTCACTTCTCAGCTGTAGGTCTATCAGATTGATTATCTGAGAGAATATCGTTACACTAGTCTAGTTCATTTCTTTTCATTCACACAGTTTGTTCACTTGACTGCTGCTGCTTCACGGATTCAATTTAGGCTGCATTATCCACATACACTGTTCTTCATTCACTCTTTTATTCCAAGGATGTAATAAGAGTTTAATGTTGTTGTTTTTTAAAAAGTATGATTGACCTCTTATTTTTTTCTAAAGTTTCAGATAATGTGTCTTGAATGTCTGTCTGGCTCTAAATATTTACCCGAAATATACTCTAGTTACTCTGTCACATTATCATCACGTACTACTCTGGGTAGCTTAATTGTTCTTCTTTCTAACTTGGCTTTCTTTTACATGCACTTCAATATTATGGATCAAATACATTATACAGAACATACAGTACCATTTGTATAGTGGGATCTAGACATCCATAACAGATAAATATATACTTCCTATCAAAGAAATTTAATAGAGAGAAGGGTAAGGTCATGCATTTAGGGATTAATAACAAGTATTTTAGTTATAAGCTGGGGATGCATCAATTAGAAGTAACAGAGGAGGAGAAGGACCTTGGAGTACTGATTGATCACAGGATGACTATGAGCCGCCAATGTGATATGGCCATGAAAAAAGCTAATGTGGTCTTGGATCAGGAGAGGTATTTCCAGTAGAGATAAGGAGGTGTTAGTACCATTATACAAGGCACCGGTGAGACCTCATCTGGAATACTGTGTGCAGTTCTGGTCTCCCATGTTTAAGAAGGAGGAATTCAAACTGGAACAGGTACAGAGAAGGGCTACTAGGATGATCCGAGGAATGGAAAACCTGTCTTCTGAAAGGAGACTCAAGGAGCTTGGCTTGTTTAGCCTAACTAAAAGAAGGTTGAGGGGAGATATGATTGCTCTATATAAGTATATCAAAGGGATAAATACCAGAGAGGGAGAGGAATTATTTAAGCTCAGTAGCCTTCCAAGGGAAGCAGTGGGGGCAAAAGACCTATCTGGCTTTAAGATTAAACTTGATAAGTTTATGGAAGAGATGGTTTGATGGGATAACATGATTTTGGCAATTAATTGATCTTTAACTATTCATGGTAAATACACCTAATGGCCTGTGATGGGATGTTAGCTGGGGTGGGATCTGAGTTACTACGGAGAATTCTTTTCTGGGTATCTGGCTGGTGAATCTTGCCCATATGCTTAGGGTTCAGCTGATTGCCATATTTGGGGTTGGGAAGAAATTTTCCTCCAGGGCAGATTGGAAGAGGCCCTGGGGTTTTTTTGCCTTCCTCTGTAGCATGGGACACGGGGTCACTTGCTGGAGGATTCTCTGCTCCTTGAAGTCTTTTAACCATGATTTGAGGACTTCAATAGCTAAGACATAAGTGAGAGGTTTATTGCAGGAGTGGATGGGTGAGATTCTGTGGCCTGCATTGTGCAGGAGGTCAGACTAGATGATCATAATGGTCCCTTCTGACCTTAATATCTATGAATCTATGAAACAGTTTGAACTGCTGTGTATTACTTTCCTATTTTATCTTGCTGACTTACAAATTATTTCTTCTCTAGAGCTGTTTGAACTTACCTGACCTTTAAACATGTGGAGTAAGGGGAGACTTTAAGCACAGTGGCTTTCACGTATTAATGCCTGCATTCAAGTCCTGGCTTATATCACATATAGAAAAAATGTCCTTTTCCCAATTACCGTTTCTTCATATCACAAATGACCACACACTTTTTTGGAATGAGTTGACTATGCAGTGATAGGGACAGCCCATTAGCAAGAATTTTTAATGAATCTGTAAACTCAGGAATAGTACCGAATGATTGGAGAATTGCTAATATAGTTCCTATTTTTAAGAAAGAAAAAAAAGTGATCCGGGTAACTACAGGCCAGTTAGTTTGACATCTGTAGTATGCAAGATCCTGGAAAAAATTTTGAAGGAGAAATTAGTTAAGGACGTTGAAGTCAATGGTAAATGTGACAAAATACAACATGGTTTTACAAAAGGTAGATCAAGCCAAACCAACCTAATCTCCTTTTTTGAAAAAGTAATAGATTTTTTAGATAAAGGAAATGCAGTGGATCTAATTTACCTAGATTTCAGTAAGGCATTTGATACCGTGCCACATGGGGAATTATTAGTTAAATGGGAGAAGATGGGGATCAATATGAACATCAAAAGGTGGATAAGGAATTGGTTAAAGGGGAGACTGCAACGGGTCCTACTGAAAGGCGAACTGTCAGGTTGGAGGGAGGTTACCAGTGGAGTTCCTCAGGGATCGGTTTTGGGACCAATCTTGTTTAATCTTTTTATTACTGACCTTGGCACAAAAAGTGGGAGTGTGCTAATAAAGTTTGCAGATGATACAAAGCTGGGAGGTATTGCCAATTCGGAGAAGGATCGGGATATTATACAGGAGGATCTGGATGATCTTGTAAACTGGAGTAATAGTAATAGGATGAAATTTAATAGTGAGAAGTGTAAGGTTATGCATTTAGGGATTAATAACAAGAATTTTAGTTCTAAGTTGGGGACGCATCAATTAGAAGTAACGGAAGAGGAGAAGGACCTTGGAGTATTGGTTGATCATAGGATGACTATGAGCTGCCAATGTGATATGGCTGTGAAAAAAGCTAATGCGGTTTTGGGATGCATCAGGAGAGGCATTTCCAGTAGGGATAAGGAGGTTTTAGTACCATTATACAAGGCACTGGTGAGACCTCACCTAGAATACTGTTTGCAGTTCTGGTCTCCCATGTTTAAAAAGGATGAATTCAAACTGGAGCAGATACAGAGAAGGGCTACTAGGATGATCCGAGGAATGGAAAACTTGTCTTATGAAAAGAGACTTAAGGAGCTTGGCTTGTTTAGCCTAACTAAAAGAAGGTTGAGGGGAGATATGATTGCTCTCTATAAATATATCAGAGGGATAAATATAGGAGAGGGAGAGGAATTATTTAAGCTCAGCACCAATGTGGACACAAGAACAAATGGGTATAAACTGGCCACCAGGAAGTTTAGACTTGAAATCAGATGAAGGTTTTTAACCATCAGAGGAGTGAAGTTTTGGAATAACCTTCCAAGGGAAGCAGTGGGGGCAAAAGATCTATCTGGTTTTAAGATTCTACTCGATAAGTTTATGGAGGAGATGGTATGATGGGATAATGGGATTTTGGTAAGTAATTGATCTTTAAATATTCAGGGTAAATAGGCCAAATCCCCTGAGATGGGATATTAGATGGATGGGATCTGAGTTACTATAGAAAATTCTTTCCTGGGTATCTGGCTGGTGAATCTTGCCCATATGCTCAGGGTTTAGCTGATTGCCATATTTGGGGTCGGGAAGGAATTTTCCTTCAGGGCAGATTGGAGAGGCCCTGGAGGTTTTTTGCCTTCCTCTGTAGCATGGGGCATGGTTGACTTGAGGGAGGCTTCTCTGCTCCTTGAAGTCTTTGAATTTAAGGACTTCAATAGCTCAGACATGGGTGAGGTTTTTCATAGGAGTGGGTGGGTGAGATTCTGTGGCCTGCGCTGTGCAGGAGGTCAGACTAGATGATCAGAATGGTCCCTTCTGACCTTAGTATCTATAAATCTATGACAGGAGTAGGAAAACACTACAATGTCATAAATACCTTTGAATAGCAACCACTCTGCTATTTATACCCTTTTATAGTCTTAGGCCTGGATTCAGCAAAGCATGTGCTTTGCATGCTTAGCAAAGGAGAGAAGCAGGGTTTATATGTATAAGATGTAATATTTATGTGGAAATATGTTTTTACCAAATTTGCCAGTAAAAGTTGTATCTTTAGAATTCTTCATATTGAAACCAAATTGGTAATCTCTCTAGAGTATTGTAGTGAGAATTTAAAACACACAGTCAGCCTCTTCACCCTTCCAAAATATACAAGATAAGCAAATTGTGATCTGTTGTCAAACAGGTTATAAGAGATTGCATAACAAAGGGCCAGAGTGTGTCACTCTTAGGGCTGGTCTACACTACCACGGTAAATCAATCTAACTTGCACAACTTCAGTTACGTGAATAATGTAGCTGAAGTCGATGTAATTAGATCCACTTACCGCAGTGGATACACTACACTGTGTCGATGGGAGAGCATCTCTATTGACTTCCCTTGTGCTTCTTGGGGAGGTGGAGTACACAAATTGATGGGAGTATTTAGTGTATCTTCACCAGACCTGCTAAATCAACATTCGCTGCATCGATTGCAGCAGCGTCGATCTACCGGTAAGTGCAGACATGCCCTTACAGTACTTCAAAAAAGTATTCACCATTAAAGTATAGTAAGTACCATGTAAATTAGGGTGGCAGAATCTGACCCACAATGTTTTACTGTCTGAACCTGATCCAAAGGCCATTGCAATCAACGGAAAGACTTTCATTGACTTAACTGTATTTTAGATCATGCACATATATCCAGGTTATGTTAAATTCTCCAACACCCTGATCTTTTAACTAATCTTTGGAAGGAAGGTTTTTACTGGTTCCTGGTTTGGTCCTAATCAATAACTATGCATTCTGTAGGATGCAAAGTACAACAAAGTATTTATGAGAGTGTCTACTGTAAACAGTAACCAAGGTTCCACAATAATCAGAAAATGTCTGGAGATGTATTTGGATAATTGTATTAATGGTGTCACCTGTCAGACTAATAATTCTGAAGTCCACTTTCTTTAAGTTAAATATGAGTGCTCTTTGGCTCAAATTTTAATAATGCGTTTTATTTATACAGGGATATGACAAATACACACTTCCGAGTGGAACAACTCATCTTTGAGTAATATTGAACCTGAAAAGGTTTAAGTTTCAGATACACAAAATAGCCACCACCATATGGCAGTGGCTATTTTCAGTACAGTTTAGTTCTCTCCACCTTTTTCCCCCGCTCACTCCTTCTATGCTTGCCACTTTTCTGAAACCAGAGAGGTTCTTTCTTGTTGTGGCACCTAGGGTGATCAGATAGCAAGTGTGAAAAATTGGGACAGAGGGTGGGGGATAATTGGAGCCTATATAAGAAAAAGCCCCAAATATCGGGACTGTCCCTATAAAATTAGGACATCTGGTCACCCTAGTGGCACCATTTATAAATTTGGACGTTTCAGCCCACAAACTCTGTATGTGTTGAAAATAAACATCAGCAGGAGGTATTAGGTGCTTGAGAAATGCAAGATCAGGCCTTATGTTTTACAGTCCATTCCCTAATGAGACCTTTATTGGCTGAGTCAACTCAGACCATAATCGAAAACAACTTTTCAAAATCTGCAGTTTTTTTTTTCAAAGCACCCCATGTTGCAAGAAAACAATCTCTCGTTTATTTGACTTGCAAAGGTTTCCCCATATATATTTTAATGAGGCTATAAGCCAGAATTTGTGTTGCTTTCATTTTTACTTAATGTGTCTCTGTGTGTTGTATTTGTTGTATCTGGCATTTGATAATGTGTTTTTAAATGTTTGCCAGTTTCTTGAGAGAGAGTTGGAGATGATCAGTGTTTTTTCCTTTGTGAACAATGAAGGTCAAAGAAAAGCAGATTGGGTCAAATTCAGACATATAGGTGGGCACATCTCCACAGCCTCATTCAGTGGATCAACACTTCCTAACACCTTGACTCAATCTGGCCCTATATCTCTTGTCTAAGGGGAACTTCTCCATTGTCTGAGCATTTGACTGCTATGGATGTTGGAGACTTACTAGCCTGTAAAATATTTCAATATACAACAGTATAATTCTCTGTATGGACTCAATAGTCATTATAGGACATAATTTTGGTAGCTACAAATAATAAAAGTATTGAGGGAAGGACTAGCAGAATTTTTTAATTAAGTGGATTTACCTTCTAAACTTTCAGCTTATTTTTGCTCTTGTCCAATGTTCAGCATCTTTGCTCAGCCGTAAAGAAACCTAAATATTATTAAAAAGAAAAGGAGTACTTGTGGCACCTTAGAGACTAACAAATTTATTAGAGCATAAGCTTTCGTGAGCTACAGCTCACTTCATCGGATGCATTTGGTGGAAATATTATTGTGTCTCTCCTAGCTAAATCAGTGCAATTTTGTACAGGCTATAGAAATAGTGTCAGGCCCAAGTCCTCCCAGCCCCTTTGCCATGGTGGGAGGCCCATAATGTCATGGATCCACTGTGGCAGTGTGCTGCAGTGCGGGTTGGGAAGTGATTCTGCAGCCTGAGGACTCGGCAGCCCTTTGGGTGCTAGAGGAGCATGGAAGGCAGTGGATTTTGGACAGCAGAATGGTGTAGCCAAGGTGTTACAATGTGTAGGTCCATTGCCCACTATTATTCTGTGTAAGTGGATCTACTCAGGGAGGTGTGGATGATGCTACAATAAGATGCAGTAATATCTATAGAACAGATGAATCGCTTCTCCCTTGCACACACATTTTGGTCCTCTGTGCAAATACCTGTTAGCTAATTTTGGGTGAACATCAGAAATTTATCCAAAGAGCTTGTTGTTGTTGTTTTAAAGATGAAATCTGAATAAACATTTGCAGAGCACAAAACTGCATAATCACTACAAACTAGATTAAAAGTATCCCAGGAACCACAGTTAGACACAGTAACATGAGGTTATAGACGTATGGATTCATTTTTCACAGCAGGCAAACATAACTGATAGTATTTGTGGACTTATCTACCATAAAGTGAAAATCTCTCCTTGGGGATTAATAATTGTCATTGTTTGGCACCAAGTTCTAATCCTAACAAAATGTTAACTGCTAATTATAATATTATTGGCCAAATTCATGCCGGGTGTAACTTCATTGAAGTAGTTGATTTTTTTGCAAATTTTTAGAGATAATTGAACTAAATTTCATTATTTTTGTTATATTTCTGTCTACACATTATTGAAGCACAGAAGTCATCAATGGTTAGTTAATGGTCAGCAAAACTGCTGACTCCCTGAAGACTAAGATGATGTAATGGGTCAGGAATGAATATTTCTTCAGTCTCTATATACACTTCTCAAAGTTGTAAATGAATCATACTTAAAAGCCATCCTGGTAGAAGTCCTCAGGTGGATAATATTGCCTTGCCATCTGGCTAAGCTAATGATGATGACATGCCATGGAATTGCCTATTTCCTTCCCTCTTATATCCTCCCAAATTAATGGTCAGTTACATCTTTTCTGCACGGTTAGAAAGATCTGTACTGGGTTTAAAGTAACTGTGCTCCTGTTGCTTGTTTTTCTTCAAGATTGATGCATATGCAAGGTTGGGTAACTGACTTGCTAAATATATCTCAACACCAAATATCCTATCTTCTGTTAATTGCAGTTCCCCTTAATAAATATATTTCTCTTTTCATCAACAGCATAAGAAATGTTCTCTGGAACGTTGGCTGGATTTTTGTCTTTTAAACAGCTTTGCCCATGTAATGTCTGTTGTGAAATTAAATCCCAAGAGGTCAGGAAATTTGATTCTCTTGGTAATGTTAATTTGCCCACTATACGCCTAGTGAATGTAATTCACCACTGTTACACCCCAGTTTTCCAAGGGTGGCCTGATTTTTGTAATCTTGCCAACTAGTGGCATCCTCCCTGCACCCCCCCCCCAAAAAAAAGTTTGTGTTAATCCTAAATGGAAAATTTGTTGGATTGATGCCTACTATGCTGCTAGGTCTGCACAGCTGAGATTACTAACACCAGACAAGCTCAATATGTTTTCAAAATCTTTCTTTTAAAATTGCTGGTAGAAAAGCCTGTCCCATGGTAATTCACAGAAAACTAGGATCTGCTCCAAGCACGATTAATACTGTAATATGGATGACTGTCTGCAGGACACAGGGACAAATACTGCGTTGAACTGTGATAGATCATTGTGCTCTACCAAAATCTAGTGAAAGAGTCACTGAGAATGAAGCTTCCAGTTATGATATTAAATATTAATTCAACTACCAACATGGAAAGTAAGGTTCCCTCCACCTCTCCCCGCCCCCCAAGCTCATACACTTCAAAAAGCTGTGACTAGAGAGTCGGGTTCAGCTTGCACACCTGGAAGCCAAAAGAACAAGGAATACTGTTTTATTTGTAAACCACTGTTTCTTTTGAATTAATCTTTATTGCTTCAGTACCACAGAAAAATTAACTTTTATTCTGGGCATCCACCTGTAGGCAACCCAATTGAAGAATAATTCTAATTTCATATTCAGCTTGTGAAATAATCATGAGGAGACAGTTCTTTGGTTACCCCAAACCTTAACATAAGGTATATTCTTTGATTGCTGTGAATGTTAAAAATTATATATTATGAATGAAATTCACCTGCGCCTGCACAAAGCTAGAATAGTTAGGCCTTGTGCAGGAGATTCCGTGTGGGATGGGAGGGACAGAGTCTATCTTCTTAGTATGTGGGCAGGCTGTTGAGCTCATCTGTAATGCAACTATCCACTCTACATTTTAGTTTTATGGACTAGGGATCCTTTATCAAGATTGTCCTGCATGGTCTGATCTATTGGCTTACTTAGGACTTACTTATTGAACCCATCTTCACGATCTACAAGGGGTACTGTGAGGCTCCTTTGTGTGGCTGCCAGCACCACATGTTCACCACCCCAGGTTTATCACAGGGTTTAGCCCTATATGCTATTCTATCTTTAGACAAAGGATATGTCTACACTACCCGCCGGATCAGTGGGCAGTGATCCATCCAGCGGGAATCGATTTATCATGTCTAGTCTAGACGCAACAAATTGACCCCCGAGTGCTCTCCTGTCGACTCCTGTACTCCAGCTCCGTGAGAGGTGCAGGCGGAGTCGATGGGGGAGCACCAGCAGTCAACTCAGACGACACCACAGTAAGTCGATCTAAGTATGTCTACTTCAGCTACATTATTCATGTAGCTGAAGTTGCATAATTTAGATCACCTCCCCTCCCACCCCCATGTAGACCAGGGCTAAGAAACAAGCAGATTAATTCAGTTCCTATCCTTGGAGCTCATACACCAGAGACAAATGCATTCAATAACATATCTGTGGCTTAGTTGGTTCCTTTCCTGTGAAACCAAATCACAATATCACTGGGGGATTTTCAAGTAATATTGAAACTGTTATGCAACATTTTCTTTTGTCCATATTTAAATTATTCCTTGATTTGGAAAAATATAAATAAAAAGGCTGCCAAGGTTCCTAATACTGTAATGAACACTACTCAGCCCAAGAGGTTAATGGCTTTATATTAGAAAAGACACACTGATCATGGCATCTCCATTAATATATTACTTTCAACAAAGCATTAGCCTATGGTAAACTTTCTATGTGTCAGGGCTACTGGAATCCATAGGGAGAAGGTTTCTGATAGTAAAGGGCACATTAGTTGAATCCTTACTCTGAGTGTGAATTGATTTTTTTTAATAGTGAGGGTAATTAACCATTGAAATAACTTATCCAAGGGATGGATGTTTTTCTAGAAGGTATTCTGAACTCAACCAGAAGTTGTGGACTTGATGCAGAAATCACAAATCATGCAGAAATAGTGAAATGCTATGGTTTGTTAGGAAGAGGCCTTAAAATATACAAATCTATAGTTGACATTCAAAAAGGCCAACATAGAAAGACTTAAATAATAACATGGGGCAAGTTGCTTTATCCTCAAAGCCACACATTGATCAGGATTTTAAGATTTCAAATATAATAATCTTCACAATGCAGCTGTTTGAACTCTTTAGGTTTTGTTTCATGTAATTCACATTAATGTATCCTGTCATAACAGATTGGAAGGTCTGGCTGTATGCCTGAAGGTTTGCTTGGAGGTATCTGAAACTTTTTGGACAAATGACCACAATTTCAAGGGGGAGAATCAGACCACCAGGCTTCCCAAAGATATCTAAAAAGAAAAGGAGTACTTGTGGCACCTTAGAGACTAACAAATTTATTAGAGCATAAGCTTTCGTGAGCTACAGCTCACTTCATCAAATGCATCCTTTTTGTGAATACAGACTAACACGGCTGCTACTCTGAAACCTGTCAAAGATATCTAAGGTAAAGTTGGATATGGGACGTGAGTGAAGGATGAAAACAGAAGGGACTGGTTTGGGTGGGACATTAGTTTGACTACTCTCATTATCAGGAAGGCTTTCCTGATATTTCTCTCTGTTTCTTCCATCCCTGTACTTCTATTCATGCCCCCTTTAGTTACCCTGTCGTCACTTGATGTTTGTGACCTCCAGCTATATGTAAACTTATGTCATCACTGGATGCAGCCTTATCCTCGCCTTCTACAACTCTATAGTGTCATCCCTAAACACTTTGCCTTAATATCAACACAGATAATGTTAATACAGTATTTTCAATATTTCCTCCATTTTTCAAAGGCTCCCTCCTTCCAAGGGAAGACTTTAAAGGCTTGGAAGCATTAACAGAGCACAGCAAAGCAAGAATTTCAGTCACCCTAGTTTGGGATCAGCAGAACTGTTTTTTCTTCTTCCCAAAGTAGACTTGTGGGCATCATCTACAAGCAAAGTCAGGAGGGAATGGGAATGATGTGGGAAGTTGTTGCGCTTAGATAGGGAGTAAGTAAAAGATGTTGATGTCTCAGTCAGAATATGAGTTCCTAAATAAATGGAAAATGTAGGTAAAGATTTATTTCTACAAAAAAATAGGACAGAGTTAAAGAAAAGTGTTGTCTAGGATTAATTTTATATTAAAACTAAAAGTAAAGATATTAAAAAGTAAGAATAAATTAGGATCCTAAACCCAACCTAGAACGATCTGATTTTCAAAAGTGATGAGCACTCACACTTTGACTTAAAATTAGAGCTGTGTGAATAATTGATTTGTTTAGTTTCTTGGCACTTCTGGAAAAAAATAATTTTAGGTATATAATAATTTAAAAAAAAACAGCAAACCAAAAAGGCAAAATAATTTCATTTGGGTTAATTGAAACATTGAGGTTTTTTAAATGGTTTTTAATTTTTTAAAATAAAACTTAAGGAAATTTCAAAAGATAGTTTAGAATCTCAACTTCTCATTTCACATTTGTTTTGTAGAATTTCTATTTTTTTTGGTCAAAACAATTTAGTGAATTTAACCCAAATCTGTTGTTTTGGGGGAAAAAATTTCAGCCAAAATTGTTTTTGCCCCACTGCATTTAAAATTCGTATAAGAAAATTAAAGCAATAGAAACTTTTGGGGACTCAACACTTCTTAAAATCAGGCCACTCATTAGGTGCTTAAGTATTAGGAGTTTAACTTTAGGAGTTTAGAAGTCTAACTTTAGGTTCCTATTTTTTTAAAATCTCAGCCAAAATTTAAAAAAAAGTTAAAATCAAACAATAATAAAGCAGGATGTGGGAGGATGTTTGGGTGACTCAGAGTTGGGGGGTGAAGATATGAAATGAAAAAGCTAAAGGCTTGATTCAAAGTCCATTGGAGTCTAGATAGATTCTCATTGGACTTAAGTGGCCCATTAAAATCAATGGAGTTAGGCACCTAAATACTTTGGAGGATCTGGGCCTATGCACCTCTCATGACCACTTTGCTTGCATGCTCCAACTCTTTGTGTGGCTTTTGTAAGCTCTTTGAGCCGGGCCTTATATTTACCTTATATTTGGAATATGCCTAACACATTAAGGGCACATCTGCAATAATAAAATTATAAAATACATTATATTATACTACAGATAGGATAATTCAGCTGTACAGTAAATCCTCTAGCTACTGAGGGACCATTTTCTAAAACAAACCTAGAAAGTTTGTATGGGCCACCTCTGCAGTAAGTTTATATGATACCAGCTGTTTCTGTGAGATGAAACAGGATGGATTTGTATTGGCGTTTACTGCACCAATCTAATGGCGAGACCATTGCTATTTTAGATCTTTTGAAAGATGGAAAAGTAGCTCAAAGTAGCTAAACTGAGGCAGCCCTTCTCAGGAACCAGCAGAAAGTTAGGGAGGTATAATTAATCCTGACTCAGTGCAGCGGGATGGACTAGATGACCTCCTGATGTCATTTCCATCCCTACATTTCTATGCTTCTATTAAAAAGGTGCCTTTGTAAACCAGCAGCTTAAAGTCAAAGGTTTGCCTGGCAGCAGGCTTTTACCTCTGGAAAATTATCAGCCAGAGCTAGAGGCCAATTTTGTATAGTTTCATAGTTTCAAGAATAAATAATAACAATAAGGTGAAATAGCACTTTGCAAGCCAAAGCCACTTAGACTGCTTTAACCCAATCAGTAGCAATCCACTGCAAAGAGATACTGGAATCAGTAGGGTCCAATCCTGCACTTAGGTCAATGGGTCCAGGATCAGACTATTAGCCTGCTCAGAACAGATACCCAGAGATACAGCAGCCTGTTTTCAAAAAACTAAAAGGATCTTCCTGGTGTAGACCAGATAGTCTCAGAATGAGTTGGTTTTTATTTTATTCAATAATTTTTTTAAAATTACCAACTTCTCTCTCCTTGCCACCTTTTTTTCCCCCTCCTCCTCTTCCTAGCTAGTGAATAGGGAACTGCAAACAGGAGACTTTGAGAGGGGGAGAAGGAGATCCCCCTGCTGAACAAACAAGGTGTGACTAAAAGAAAAGGAGTACTTGTGGCACCTTAGAGACTAACAAATTTATTAGAGCATAAGCTTTCGTGAGCTACAGCTCTCTTATGCTCTAATAAATTTGTTAGTATCTAAGGTGCCACAAGTACTCCTTTTCTTTTTGTGAATACAGACTAACACGGCTGCTACTCTGAAAGGTGTGACTACTAACCTTGGGGTGAGTGAGTTTGCTTGGCTGTTTGTGTTTTGCTTTCTCTTTCAGGTTATTTCAGTTGGGATTGTGTGTCTGGGGATTGTTTGAGCCTTTGTTCCCTGGATCATCATTGATCATCTTTGATCAGCCTCAATCAGCCTTGTGATCACCCTCCCCCTGTGTGATTAATGAGGGGGTAGGGCTGACCTAGGAGAGAAGGACTTAAAAGCCAGAGGCTTAGCGACCAAGGGAGTTTGTAAGAGGAAGTCACTCTGAAACCTGTCATAATATAATCGATATGGTTAGGAGGGGCTGCATCGCCAGTGTCAACGCTGCTCCTGTCTCCTTCACCTGAGCCTGTATCCAGACAGAGAACCTTACCATGGATTAATTTACCCAGATCCTGATGTGGATTTACAGAGATTGAGGTCTGCATTTCCCACTCACAGAAAATCAGTCTGTAGCAGAATCTTAAGCTGCTCTTGCGGCACCTTCCTCCTGAGTCCAGTTTGGGAAGGCCCCAGAACCCTGCGCAAAGAAGGACTCGCAATACCCCAATTCCATTCTCCATCTTATGTATCCCATAGTCTCTCAAATAGGCAATAGTCCCCAGAGTCTTCTATCTTCACCTTGTATCGGGTGACCATGTGCCCCCATTCTTTACCATGTGTGACGAGCTCAACTCACTACTGCAGCGCCTCCTGCTGTGGCTGTCCTGGGAATTACCTCAGGCGTTGTCAGTGCACCTTCCTCTAGGTGGTGTCTCACCTGTCGTCTTGTCTGTCTCCAACTTCAAGGACCTGTGTTGCTCCCCAGACCACGTTGTCATCTTCTGTGCACAGGCCTCCAGTTGTGCCCCAGTCAGTTCTTTCCCCCCTTCCGAGGGACCAACAGTCCTCAATCCAACCATTTGTCGCAGTGGTAAACTGCAGTCCCAATTCTTTTTCATTGAAACATAATAAGAATAAAATCTATTCTTTGAGCAAAACCCTCTATCACACCATTGAAAATCGAAAGCTTCCACTGACGTTTTTGCAGCAATATATTGAGACCTCTAGGCAGGATAATGCATCACAAACTTTAAATTGACAAAAAAAATTAAGTAGCTTAAGTCACACCCAGCCAAATGAGGTTATAGGACTATGAGAAAGAGAGAGAGAGAGAGAGAGAGAGAGAGAGTCTGAAACGAAATTTCAGTGTGTGAATTAAAGTACAAATTGGGATTTATTTTTGCAAGTCTTGGCCAATAGATTTTAATTTGACATTATACTTGCAAATGGCATATATTAATACATAATCCATGAGAAGGTATATCCGAGAGAAGACTAGTTAGTTAATTTTGAGTCCGCATGAACTGCGAGAGATTACTCAAGATTTTTAAATCCGAATTCCAAGTTATCCCCGTTTGAAAGAACATTTTCTAGGAACTGCAAATTGACCAAGCTGTGGCTAGTAGCGTGCTGTACTTGTTGGAGTGCTTAGTGAGTAAAGGCTTCTGTTGATCTTTTAGTTGCTAGTAGGAGGAAATTTTTTTAGTACCTTTTAAGGGTACTCAGTTTGATCTTGTTTGTAAAGTGCTTTAAGATCTTCAAATGAAAGGTGTTAGAGAAGTGTAAAGTTACTTTATTTAGTAAGCAGTAAAACATAATTGAATGCTTGGTTTTCTGAGCTATTACCAAGCGACCTAGAGTTGTTAGGTAGAAGCCCAGTTGTCACAAATTCCCAGGCAGGGAAGCAATACCTCAGCACAAAACAGCAATACTCTCAGGATTTTCTGATTACAAACTACAATAACTCCTCGCTTAACGTTGTAGTTATATTCCTGAAAAATGTGACTTTACGCAAAATGATGGTAAGCGAATCCAATTTCCCCATAAGAATTAATGTAAATGGGGGTGTTAGATTCCAGGGAAATTTTTTTCACCAGACAAAAGAGTGTGTGTGTATGTATGTATATATGTGTATATACAGTATATACATACAGCATAAGTTTTAAATAAACAATTTAATACTGTACATGTATGTATGTATGTATATATGTGTATATACAGTATAAGTTTTAAATAAACAATTTAATACTGTAAATAGCAATGATGATTGTTTCAGAGTAGCAGCCGTGTTAGTCTGTATTCGCAAAAAGAAAAGGAGTACTTGTGGCACCTTAGAGACTAACAAATTTATTAGAGCATAAGCTTTCGTGAGCTGCAGCTCACTTCATCGGATGCATTTGGTGGAAAAAACAGAGGAGAGATTTATATACACACACACACACAGAGAACATGAAACAATGGGTTTATCATACGCACTGTAAGGAGAGTGATCACTTAAGATAAGCCATCACCAACAGCAGGGGGGGGGAAGGAGGAAAACCTTTCATGGTGACAAGCAGGTAGACTAATTCCAGCAGTTAACAAGAATATCAGAGGAAAAGTGGGGGGTGGGGTGGGAGGGAGAAATACCATGGGGAAATAGTTTTACTTTGTGTAATGACTCATCCATTCCCAGTCTCTATTCAAGCCTAAGTTAATTGTATCCAGTTTGCAAATTAATTCCAATTCAGCAGTCTCTCGTTGGAGTCTGTTTTTGAAGCTTTTTTGTTGAAGTATAGCCACTCTTAGGTCTGTGATCGAGTGACCAGAGAGATTGAAGTGTTCTCCAACTGGTTTTTGAATGTTATAATTCTTGACGTCTGATTTGTGTCCATTCATTCTTTTACGTAGAGACTGTCCAGTTTGGCCAATGTACATGGCAGAGGGGCATTGCTGGCACATGATGGCATATATCACATTGGTAGATGCGCAGGTGAACGAGCCTCTGATAGTGTGGCTGATGTGATTAGGCCCTATGATGGTATCCCCTGAATAGATATGTGGACAGAGTTGGCAACGGGCTTTGTTGCAAGGATAGGTTCCTGGGTTAGTGGTTCTGTTGTGTGGTGTGTGGTTGCTGGTGAGTATTTGCTTCAGATTGGGGGGCTGTCTGTAAGCAAGGACTGGTCTGTCTCCCAAGATCTGAGAGAGCGATGGCTCGTCCTTCAGGATAGGTTGTAGATCCTTGATGATGCGTTGGAGAGGTTTTAGTTGGGGGCTGAAAGTGATGGTTAGTGGCGTTCTGTTGTTTTCTTTGTTGGGCCTGTCCTGTAGTAGGTGACTTCTGGGTACTCTTCTGGCTCTGTCAATCTGTTTCTTCACTTCAGCAGGTGGGTATTGTAGTTGTAGGAATGCATGATAGAGATCTTGTAGGTGTTTGTCTCTGTCTGAGGGGTTGGAGCAAATGCAGTTATATCGTAGCGCTTGGCTGTAGACAATGGATCGAGTGGTATGATCTGGATGAAAGCTAGAGGCATGTAGGTAGGAATAGCGGTCAGTAGGTTTCCGATATAGGGTGGTGTTTATGTGACCATCGCTTATTAGCACCATAGTGTCCAGGAAGTGGATCTCGTGTGGACTGGTCCAGGCTGAGGTTGATGGTGGGATGGAAATTGTTGAAATCATGATGATTGTGAAGCTTGGTTGAGGTGGTGAAGTCAGAGGGTGGGATATTTCCCAGGGAATGCCTTACTGCTAAATGATGAACTAGCACTTGGCTGAGCCCTCAAGGGTTAACACATTGTTAATGTAGCCTCACACTCTACAAGGCAGCATGAATGGAGGGAGGGGAGACAGCATGGCAGACAGAGATGGAGATGCACACAATGTGTGTGAGAGAGCGAGCGAGCTGCGCATTGCCCCTTTAAGTACGCTGACTCCACTCTAAGTACATTGCCTTTTTAAGTAGATCAGCAAGTTGAGGCAGTAGCTTCTGCCAGCAAGCTCCCTTCATCCTGAGCCCTGTTGTGTTCCTCCCTCCCCACTCTATGGACATGGGGTGAGTGGGGGGCAGGAGTAAGGAGGAGGGGGATACCCTGACATTACCCCCTTCCCCACCTGGCACAGCAAGCAGGAAGCTCCCAGGAGCAGTTCCAAGGCAGAGGGCAGGAGCAGCACGTTGTAGTGGGGGAAAGGACACTGAACTGCCAGCAATTGATAGTCTTCTGGGTGGCTGCTGCACAGGGAACTTAAGGGAACAGGGAGTTGATGGGGGGCTGCTGGTCCACCCTGGTTCCAAGCCCCCACCAACTTGCTCCAACGGGCTGCTCTTTCTACAAGCAGTGGACAGAGCAGGCAGCTTCTAAACAACTTTAGAAAGGAGCATGTTCCTTAATTGATCAGCAACATAACAACATTAATTGGGACGACTTTAAATGGGGAGTTACTGTATATCTCTGTATCAGTTTTCTTAACAAGAACACACAATGATTTATTTCATTTTGTTAAGGTTTTCTTACACCACTGAAAATAGTGCCAAACAAAATATAAACAAACTTCATACAATTCTCTAAAATTAAATTATCTTTGTCCTGACCCATAACTATTTCACATTTGGTGACAATGTATACCTTCAAATCAGCGGCACTGCGATGGGTACCCGCATGGCCCCACAGTATGCCAACATTTTTATGGCTGACTTAGAACAACGCTTCCTCAGCTCTCGTTCCCTAATGCCCCTACTCTACTTGCGCTACATTGATGACATCTTCATCATCTGGACCCATGGAAAAGAAGCTCTTGAGGAATTCCACCATGATTTCAACAATTTCCATCCCACCATCAACCTCAGCCTGGACCAGTCCACACAAGAGATCCACTTCCTGGACACTACGGTGCTAATAAGCGATGGTCACATAAACACCACCCTATATCGGAAACCTACTGACCGCTATTCCTACCTACATGCCTCTAGCTTTCATCCAGATCATACCACTCGATCCATTGTCTACAGCCAAGCGCTACGATATAACCGCATTTGCTCCAACCCCTCAGACAGAGACAAACACCTACAAGATCTCTATCATGCATTCCTACAACTACAGTACCCACCTGCTGAAGTGAAGAAACAGATTGACAGAGCCAGAAGAGTACCCAGAAGTCACCTACTACAGGACAGGCCCAACAAAGAAAACAACAGAACGCCACTAGCCATCACCTTCAGCCCCCAACTAAAACCCCTCCAACGCATCATCAAGGATCTACAACCTATCCTGAAGGACGAGCCATCGCTCTCTCAGATCTTGGGAGACAGACCAGTCCTTGCTTACAGACAGCCCCCCAATCTGAAGCAAATACTCACCAGCAACCACACACCACACAACAGAACCACTAACCCAGGAACCTATCCTTGCAACAAAGCCCGTTGCCAACTCTGTCCACATATCTATTCAGGGGATACCATCATAGGGCCTAATCACATCAGCCACACTATCAGAGGCTCGTTCACCTGCGCATCTACCAATGTGATATATGCCATCATGTGCCAGCAATGCCCCTCTGCCCTGTACATTGGCCAAACTGGACAGTCTCTACGTAAAAGAATGAATGGACACAAATCAGACGTCAAGAATTATAACATTCAAAAACCAGTTGGAGAACACTTCAATCTCTCTGGTCACTCGATCACAGACCTAAGAGTGGCTATACTTCAACAAAAAAGCTTCAAAAACAGACTCCAACGAGAGACTGCTGAATTGGAATTAATTTGCAAACTGGATACAATTAACTTAGGCTTGAATAGAGACTGGGAATGGATGAGTCATTACACAAAGTAAAACTATTTCCCCATGGTATTTCTCCCTCCCACCCCACCCCCCACAGTTCCTCTGATATTCTTGTTAACTGCTGGAATTAGCCTACCTGCTTGTCACCATGAAAGGTTTTCCTCCTTCCCCCCCCTGCTGTTGGTGATGGCTTATCTTAAGTGATCACTCTCCTTACAGTGTGTATGATAAACCCATTGTTTCATGTTCTCTGTGTGTGTGTATATAAATCTCTCCTCTGTTTTTTCCACCAAATGCATCCGATGAAGTGAGCTGTAGCTCACGAAAGCTTATGCTCTAATAAATTTGTTAGTCTCTAAGGTGCCACAAGTTCTCCGTTTCTTTTTGCGAATACAGACTAACACGGCTGCTACTCTGAAATCTAAAATTAAAGACAGTTTAACTCTTAACACTGAATGTGTTTTAATTAGTTTAGCTTTCCTCTTTTTATCCACTTGTTTTCCACCTCCTCAGCTCCTGTTCTGTGGTTTCCTTTCTTGCAGGAGGCTGTTTAGCTTTAAATTTGATAGTGAAAAGAGCTGAATCAGAAGCTGTAAAATATTACTGATACAACTACGGTGTATGTCAAGGAGGTTGAGGCACGCTGGATTCATCATTACTACTGAAAAGCTGATTATTCTGTGCTGAGATCTGTGGGACTGAGACATCAACATATCACAGTAAGGGCTGGGTTTTTTTAAGGATGGTTTGCAATGGTGGTAGAACTCTTGCAGGTGGGCAGTAGGACAAGGTTGGTCACTGGGCATTTGGTAGTTGTGGAGCCTGTGCTCTGGGGCATTGTTTCTAGAGCATGGTTCAGAGGGGAACAGGGAAGCAGATATCACAGAAAAACATTCTCTGCTCTACTTTACTCTTCCTTCCTGTGGCCAGATTCCTCCTGCTCCCCTCCCAATATCAGATGCCAGACTGACTTCCCAGCTGTCAAACCCAAGTCCCCATGTAGTAAGATATCTGACTACCCACCCTCAGCCGGATCACTTTCTCTTCCCTGACAATCTGCCCAACTCTCTGCTCCCAGATGGTAGTGACATGACACACGCCTCCTCCTAACTTCCTTCTGCTCAGTAATAAGGGCCCCGGTCCTTTTCTATCTACCAAACCTTCCCCAGTCCATCCAATTATACATTCCTTCCATGCTTCTAGCTGCAAGAACCCTTGCCCTCCTTTCTGCCCCACCCCTGATATGGACCCTCATCTGATCCTTGCCTTCCCACCTCTCTTTCCTAACTGCAAATGGCCTGATACCTCTCAGTTCTCATGCATTCAGAGTTAGGCACCTTAAGAAAACTTATTCAACATTTATATAGCCAATGAAAACATAGACAGTTACATAAGATGAGAGAAAAAAATATAATGGATATATCCTGCTTCTGGGCTGCGACCCCAACAGTCCCCTGATGCCAGCTGGCAAAAGGGTTCACTCTTCTGTAACAGCAACTCCTATCAGGTGGTGCAGTGCCTCCCAGATCTGAGTGCCCTGGGGAGTGTAACAAACCAACTACTAACTGATGGGAGTTAGGAAGCAAGTTCCACTGTGGGCAGAGTGTTTATTGCACCCTCCCTGAATAATTTGGCAATGGTGCTGTAAAACAACTACAGGGCTAATCTGGTATAGCAATTCCTATGTTCCTAAGCAGTGCTGGGACCTCCTGTTCTGGGGTCTGTTGAATGTAAACAGGATCTGTTTCCATATTCACCTAGCGTTCCTCAATGTTCAGCATGCCGAATGTTTATATAAGCTTCCTATTTCCCACAGTGGCAAAGGATAGAGGAAATAAGTGTAAAAGCTGTATTGGGTTTAAAACAGGCACCCTTCTCCTCTTACTCAAGGCTCTTTTGAACCAGGAGCATATTTTTCTCAATGTGAAAAATGTGGTCCGCTGCTCTAGACAGAGTATTTAAAAAAAAAAAAGGGGGGGGGCAAGTAATTGGCATGCGAGAGCAGTTAGACCAGCCTGAAGGATAGAGTACAAACCAAAGCTTGATCCCAGATATCCATTCATAAACTTCCACACTGGAGCAGCCAACCTAGCAAATGTGCAACCTTGCTGAATGAATATAAAAGACAACAGAGGCAGTTAGATTTGGAAGGAGAGAGAGGGAAAGGACTTTGCCCATTCTTAACTTAACATTCAGGAGTCCGAGTGACTAGCTGTTAAGGAATGGTCACACATACTCTCTTTATAAAAAGAAATTAACTTTCGTGACCTGAAGCAGGATAGAAGTGATTCAAACTAAGAAGCAGAAAAATAAATTGGTTGTAAAAGATTTGCCAATCTGGGCTCCAAACCAGCACATTGTCAGTGCTTTGGAAATGCAGGCATGGACTGTAAATAAGCATTTGGGTCACATTTTTGATAGAGTGTGGGAACTGAGAAATCTAGTTAGTTACAGTCAGGAAAGGAAGAAAGACTCTGGAGAAAAAAAAAGGATAAAAAGTCAGTGGGGAGACAAACATTAAAGGACACTGCAACTGAGGGAAAAGGCTGAGAGAAAACATGTTAGTGATGAGGAGAGGGCATTAGAATATGATCATAACCAATCCAGCACACTTTTAATAGCTCTTGTTTCATCATAATGAGCTAAACAGATCATAAAGATCTGGAATAAAAAATGATTGATGGAATGAAAGTTTGCCATGTGGATCTGTCTAAGAGTTATGATTGTATGTTGTATGATACAGTTCTTGCTTTTATTTCCCATTGTATGTAATTAAATGAGGAAATCCCCATACATTGATGATGTGAATTGATGTTTCCTTTATTACTGGTCTGGACTCTCTGTTTGGCCTATTATAAGAAAGCACAGCTCGGGGCAGGGATCAGTAAACTAAATGGTAATTCAGATATGGACTGCAAGGAAAGTCAAATCCTACTAGATGGCACAATGAACCAGATCCCAAACTGACAAGGCATAGACTTCTTCTCAGTTGTACAAAAAAGAGGCAAGTTTGTGGGCAGAGGAGGGACAGTCTTGTATTAATTCTTGAGAATCGGTTTCAGTCTTTGCTCCCTTTGTAGGTTTGTACCTCAAAACTCTGGTGCCAAGTTGTATCACAGGGCTCTGTGGTTTGGGTCACACTTCCCATCAACTGCATCTTATTATTCAGCATAATTTAAAAAGAAATAACTGTGCTGCTTCCACCTGGACCTATAAAGTCCACATTTGTTGAGTGTGGGAGGTATGGCAGTATCTACATAATCATTTTGAGCAGAATTACATTTTTATTAGGAAAAAAGTTATTAATACTTCCAGTTGCTTCCACATGAACAAATTGTAAACTAATGCAATGTTGTCTTGCTGGGTTTTAAGACAAATTCATTGCCAAACAATGGTAGAGTGAACTAGAAAACATCAAGTTAGCTTGTCAAAACCATGTGGGAAGAAAGCTGTCAAGAATCATCAATTTCATGCTGCATCTGCTTGGGGAAGACAAGCTGCAGCAGAGACAGGCACTGGAGATACTGCAAACCACGCTGAAAAACTGAAGAGGGTTACAAGAAGGATTAAAAGTCTTGAAAAGATGCTTTACGGGAAAGACTTAAGGAGCTCAGTCTATTTCTTATGAAAGAGGAGTAGCAACTTGATCACAATCTATAAGTACCTACATGGGGAGACCATATCTGATAGAAGAGGGCTCTTTAATCTAGAAAACAAAAATATAGCAAGACCCAATGGCTGGAAGCTGAAGCTCAAAAACATCTAACTGGAAATATGTTGCAAATTTTTAACAGGGAGAGTTATCAGGCATGAATGTGATAGATTCTCCTTCACTTGAGGTCTTTAAATCCAGGCTGGGTTTGTTTCTAGGAGATATGTTCAATCTCAGGCATAATTAATGAGCTCAATGCAAAAATTACTGAGTGAATTTATTTGCAGGAAGTCAGAGTAGATGACCATAATGATCCCTTCTGGGCTTAAAATCCATTTTCATGGGGAGAAGAATCTTAAAAAGGAGACTGAGGAGGTATTGGGAAGCCAGTGTCTCACCTACTCCCTTGCAGCAGCAACAGGATCTAGGAGAGGGACAAAGTACTGGACATCCTTCCCCATCACAACAGCCAGGAGACTCTAGTATGGGGAGAAGACACAGATGTATTTCTTCCAGAAGAAGAGGGGGCTATCTCTTCAGAGTTGATATTTATGGGCCATATGCTGATAAGAAAGAACTTTGGGCAGTGGCTATTCATGCCATCCTTCTAGGAAGCCTGGCACTATCCTTTCCAACAGCTGAGAGTGGCAGGAGGATTCTGTTTCACCTTTGGCTAGTTTTCAGTTTCTTTTAAGGTATAGATTCATAGATATGAAGGTCAGAAGGGAACATTATGATCATCTAGTCTGACCTCCTGCACAACACAGGCCACGGAATCTCACCCACCCACTCCTGCAAAAAACCTCTCACCTATGTCTGAGCTATTGAAGTCCTCAAATCGTGGTTTAAAGACTTGAAGGAGCAGAATCCTCCAGCAAGTGACCCGTTTCCCATGCTACAGAGGAAGGCGAAAAACCTCCAGGATCTCTTCCAATCTGTCCTGGAGGAAAATTCCTTCCTGACCCCAAATATGGCAATCAGCTAAATCCTGAGCATATGGGCAAGATTCACCAGCCAGATACCCAGAAAAGAATTTTCAGTAGTAACTCAGATCCCACCCCATCTAACATCCCATCACAGGCCATTGGGCCTATTTACTATGAATAGTTAAAGATCAATTAATTATCAAAATCACTATATCTGAAATGGAGCTGGTTAGGAAATGATCATTTTCCCCATAGCACTTTTTTTTAAGACCGTGATATTCCAATTTATGCTAAGATCCAGATTTATCCTTCCTATAACTCCATAATGGTGTTAGCTCCAATGCTTACCTTGGAGCAGTATCTTTATATACTCTTAAAAGAGAGTTAGATGAATTCTAGTATACATTTGTAGTGTATAGGAATAGGGTAGTATCCCTTTACAGTGTGCTTCCAGTGGTGCTCACTATAATCTGTACTTCAAAAGCCTCCAGAAATGAGTTAGAGCAGCAGTATGTATGTACCTATGTCTTGCATGCCTGTATATCAACACAGTTATCTGGGACCCAACTGTCTCCTTGTGATACTTCATATTGTTTTTGTTGTGTAAAGAGCAAAAGATGCAACAGTAAAATTTTATTACTTGATTTTATAATACAGAACAAGTCAAAGAAGTAGGAAAAAAGATGGTTGCAAATTTACAAAATCTAAAGACAAAAAGGGCAGCCAATAATTACTCCTCCCTGTAATTCAGACTCTACTAATGTCTAAAATAAATTTTAAAGAAATTAATAAAGGAGCAAAAACTTCTATCACAGAAAACCTTTATATATCGTAAACAATTATAACAAAGACTCTACAACAGACTAAGTGTCAGTGTCATCTTTATGCTGTACTGAAGCTACAACGTCTAAAATCTCTCATACTAAATAGAATTAAGGCACAGAAAGCAGCAATGGGGGAGGGGGGAGGGAGTTCCAACTTAAACCTCCCTGTAAATCATTGTCTAATTTAAGTGAATTTTTCTTTAGTTTTTCCCTTTTCCTTTTAACAAGACAACAATTTATTATGTCTCATCACAATGGCTGGAAACAAAATGTGTGGACATTATTGGTCTGATGCTACTTGGTGCAAAGGAGCCTAACGCTTCACAGATTTGACCCTCAATTTGTTCTTTACTTGGTGCTTCTATGCCAATCTCATTATTTATATAGCAGCATTGATTTTACTGACATATAAAGTAGCCCAAGAATCTGACAATTTAGGATTTTTATTCTAATTAGACCTTTCTTGATAGCTCTTAATGACTTATTTTTTTCATCAAGCTTGTGTAATTGTTGCAGTATCAGGAAATTGTGTATTCCCACTACAAGATAGATGTATTAAAGCCGGACAGACATATCTAATTAGGTGCAATGAGGAAGAAAGTACAATTAGTATGGTTTTTAAAGTGATTTGATTAACATCAGTAACCTGGTTAGAGGCTTCTCTCAGAGCTGGAAATCTCTGTGTACAAAGACATCATGTACAAGGTTTTGTACATAGCTGCATAAACCTTGGACTTGAACCTACAAACCCTCACTCCTGTGAGTAGTACCATTGATTTCAAATGGACTCAATGGGGTGGCTCGTGTATTTAAGGACTACTCAGCTGAGTACAAGTGTGTAGGATTGAGCTTTAGTAATCTACCACAGTATACCACAGTATAAAGTGCCAGATACCACAGTATAAAGTGCTATGTCTAGCATCTGCTACATGTGCTTCCTTGCCCACTCTCCAAGGAGTGATTTATCTAACCCATTGCTAACACAGTTTAACACCATTTATATGGAATAACATTTGCTTCAAAAACATTGTGGGCATTTTTTTACTATCCAGAAAGTCCAATTTTTGGTTTTGAAGGACATGACAAAATGTTTTGGTCTGTAGCAGCCAACTTTTTCATCCCGATGAACTAAAATGTTATTACAGAAAAGTCAAGGGGTCACAGTCAATACTTTGGGGTAGAGTCTCTGCCATTCAGCCTCTCAGGTGGTGCAAAGGGGGCAGAAACCACCTTTAAGTCTCCTACTACGTATTTCCTGTTATGGGGGAGTCATCAGTGGGTGCAGAGCCATCAGAACCAGCTCTGATGTCTCCTTCACTGCAACTTCTGGCAAAGGTGGTGCTCAATAGGAGGGGATGTAGATGGATCATACTATGCTGCAGCTGTCCCTACCTAGCACATGATCCCTTGGCTCCACCAGGCTGCTCTAACCTGCACAATAGAATCATAGAATATGGTTGGAAGGGACCTCAGGAGGTCATCTAGTCCAACCCCCTGCTCAAAGCAGGACCAATCCCCAACTAAATCATCCCAGCCAGGGCTTTGTCAAGCCTGACCTTAAAAACCTCAAAGGAAGGAGATTCCACCACCTCCCTAGTTAACATATTCCAGTGTTTCACCACCCTCCTGGTGAAAAAGTTTTTCCTAATATCCAACCTAAACCTCCCCCACTGCAACTTGAGATCATTACTCCTTGTTCTGTCATCTGCTACCACTGACAACAGTCTAGATCCATCCTCTTTGAAACCCCCTTTCAGGTAGTTGAAAGCAGCTACCAAATCCCCCCTCATTCTTCTTTTCCAGGGTCAGGGCAGAGGATAAGGGAGCCATAATTTGCAATTGGTTCTCAGTGTTTCTCCTTTCCTGGACTGTTCTGGGTGATTGTATGGGGGATCGTCCCCATCTTTTGCTAGGCCCTTCCCTTGGCTGAGGCAGAGCAAGTGAAGTGCCTGTCCTGCTCTCCCTAGGTTTCTCAGAACAAGCATACAATGAAAATCAAGAACTGCTTTTCTCCATGGCTGCAGTATAGCATGCTGCAAGCCAGGAAGCTGCTGAGCAGCTATGGAAGAGAAGGGCCAACGGCTGCGCAGAATGCTCCAGGCTCATGCCAGAGCTGCTCTGAGGTCAGCTGGGGAAGCATTGGCAATCTGAGGGATGTGACTGATTCATACACTTCAATGTAAATATCACAAGGTGTTTCTCAGAACACATTTTTCAATTCATAATCAAACATAATTTATTAATACAGTTGCACTTGAGGGCCACAGGCTGGACACCACTGGTCTATAGGAACTCCAGGTACGTTGTATTCCCTAATAAAGACTAGTGTCTCTGAGCATTTGAAATAAATACAACTTTTGGTACTATAATTTTGAATTATTTCCTATAGTTTTTTTTAAACTTGTGAGATGTCTGAGCTCTCTGGAGACTGTAGGTCTCTTGGCTAAAACATGTATAGGTTTATAATTGCTACAGGAGTAGACAGATCTACCAGGGATGGGTCTTTGGGATAGTGTATCAAGAGTTAACTTGGAACCTGCACTCTGGTCACTCTCACACCAATTAGTTCCCCTGGAGAAAGCTTTTTGTGGTAATTGGAGATAATTATCTAATTGGATAGGGTGTGGCTGGTTGAGCTAATGAGCCCATCAGACAGCTAAGAAAAGCACAGGAAGGAAGTGCAAGAAAGAGGAGCAGGTTTAGTTGAGCCCAGAGTCAAAGATATCTCCAGGAAGGGAGACCTCTTCACCTCCTATGTCCTGGGAGAAGGGCTGAGGATATAAGGAATGCTGTAAATAGCATTGCTGCATGGAGCTGTAAAGGTGTTGGTGAAGGAAATATAAATATACAGCACAGTAAGGATATCCACCCACTGGACTCTCAGTACTGTTCTGTAGTACAAGAAGGCAGGAGTGGAGCTCCCCCAATAGTCTTCTATGCCATAGGATCCAAAAGAGTGGGAAAAAAAATCACTGGAATCAGATGCCTAGAACTGTACCCAGACTGGACCAGATGTTGCCTGGAGACAAGGAACTGGACAAGATCTTTCTGAAGGAGAGGAAAGGAGCCAGACCAGGGGGTAAGTGTGAATTTCTGGGGAAGCTAGAATACGCTTGCCTATAGGACCCATCTGTAAACTGTTATAATTTATAGACTCTGGCTTTTGATGTTTGAGCCCTTGTTGATTCCAGTTCTACAGGCATTTATCCAGATAAGAGGATTATTCTACAGGGTAGTTATAATTACCTATGAAATTTGTGCTTAGAATAAGTCAGTTACACATCACTGATATATGTGTATTCCTGGAGTGGCTTCCAGTTAAAGTGTATTGTTCTATGAGAGGATTACTGGGTGCCCAGTAAAGAATTCTTGCTTACAAGAAGATATTAATGCTTTTCTCTCCCATCCGAGTATTCAGTAGCCCACATTTTCCTTAGTCTGTGAGATTTGGACTTGCTCAAAGCCCACAGTAGTATGGCAAAACTATTTTATGTTCACTGAAGCACAAGGGAGCAAGATAATAGGATGAGGTAGCAAACTCACGTCTCATGTAGCAATGCAGGGTACTACCACTAGCTCAGTTGGCAAGATACCACACAACACTTTTTTTTTCAAAACATACTATCATGAAATATGTACAGTCAGTGCCACTTCCAGGGGATGTAAATCACACAAAAGCCACAGGAAATCATTTCTTTGCCTCCATCAAACAGAACATGCTTTCTGTGGTGGTACTGGGACAATCAATCTCTCAAGCCACTTTATTAGGGAGATTTTGGGGGGGCTTAACAGTCCTATCATTTACAATTTAGGGGTGTTAATATGATTCATAGATACTAAGGTCAGAAGGGACCATTCTGATCATCTAGTCTGACCTTCTGCACAATGCAGGCCACAGAATCTCACCGACCCACTCCTGCGAAAAACCTCTCACCTATGTCTGAGCTATTGAAGTTCTCAAATCATGGTTTAAAGACTTAAAGGAGCAGAGAATCTTCCAGCAAGTGACCTGTTTCCCATGCTACAGAGGAAGGTGAAAAACCTCCAGGGCCTTTCCAATCTGCCCTGGAGGAAAATTCCTTCCCGAACCCAAATATGGTGATCAGCTAAACCCTGAGCATATGGGCAAGATTCACCAGCCAGATACCCAGGAAAGAATTCTCTGTAGTAACTCAGATCCCACCCCATCTAACATCCCATCACAGGCCATTGGGCCTATTTACTATGAATAGTTAAAGATCAATTAATTACCAAAATCATGTTATCCCATCATACCATCTCCTCCATAAACTTATCCAGTTTAATCTTAAAGCCAGATAGGTCTTTTGCCCCCACTGCTTCCCTTGGAAGGCTATTCCAAAACTTCACTCCTCTGATAGTTAGAAACCTTCATCTAATTTCAAGTCTAAACTTCCCAATGACCAGTTTATATCCATTTATTCTTGTGTCCACATTGGTACTGAGCTTAAATAATTCCTCTCCCTCTCTGGTATTTATCCCTCTGATATATTTATAGAGAGTAATCATGTCTCCCCTCAACCTTCTTTTAGTTAGGCTAAACAAGCCAAGCTCCTTGAGTCTCCTTTCAGAAGACAGGTTTTCCATTC
Organism: Dermochelys coriacea; assembly: GCF_009764565.3. Taxonomy (NCBI): domain Eukaryota; kingdom Metazoa; phylum Chordata; order Testudines; family Dermochelyidae; genus Dermochelys; species Dermochelys coriacea. Next base: position 216,010,921 of record NC_050069.1, read on the forward strand.
CTCGGATCATCCTAGTAGCCCTTCTCTGTACCTGTTCCAGTTTGAATTCCTCCTTCTTAAACATGGGAGACCAGAACTGCACACAGTATTCCAGATGAGGTCTCACCAGTGCCTTGTATAATGGTACTAAAACCTCCTTATCTCTACTGGAAATACGTCTCCTGATGCATCCCAAGACCGCTTTAGCTTTTTTCACGGCCATATCACATTGGCGGCTCATAGTCATCCTATGATCAACCAATTCTCTAAGGTCCTTCTCCTCCTCTGTTACTTCTAATTGATGCATTCCCCAGCTTATAATTAAAATTCTTATTAATCCCTAAATGCATTACCTTACACTTCTCACTATTAAATTTCATCCTATTACTATTACTCCAGTTTACAAGGTCATCCAAATCTTCCTGTATGATTTCCCGATCCTTCTCTAAATTGGCAATACCTTTGTATCAGCTTTGTATCATCCGCAAACTTTATCAGCGCACACCCACTTTTTGTGCCAAGGTCAGTAATAAAAAGATTGGTCCCAAAACTGATCCCTGAGGAACTCCTCCGGTAACCTCCCTCCAGCCTGACAGTTCACCTTTCAATATGACCCGCTGTAGTCTCCCTGTTAACTAATTCCTTATCCACCTTTCAATTTTCATATTGATCCCCATTTTTTCCAATTTAACTAATAATTCCGCATGTGGCACGGTATCAGATGCCTTACTGAAATCTAGGTAAATTAGATTCACTGCGTTTCCTTTGTCTAAAAAATCTGTTATTTTCTCAAAGAGGAGATCAGGTTGGTTTGGCATGTTCTACCTTTTGTAAAACCATGTTGCATATTGTCCCATTTACCATTAACCTCAATGTCCTTAACTACTTTCTCCTTCAAAATTTTTTCCAAGACCTTGCATACTACAGATGTCAAACTAACAGGCCTGTAGTTACCCGGTCACTTTTTTTTCCTTCCTTAAAAATAGGAACTATGTTATCAATTCTCCAATCATATGGTACAACCCCTGAGTTTACAGATTCATTAAAAATTCTTGCTAATGGGCTTGCAATTTCAGGTGCCAATTCCTTTAATATTCTTGGATGAAGATTATCTGGGTCCCGCAATTTAGTCCCATTAAGCTGTTCGAGTTTCAGATACGGTAATATCTATCTTCATATCCTCATTCCCATTTGTCATGCTACCATTATCCCCAAGATCCTCTTTAGCCTTATTAAAGACTGAGGCAAAGTATTTGTTTTGATATTGGGCCATGCCTAGATTACCCTTGACCTCCAAACCATCCTCAGTGTTTAGTGGTCCCACTTATTCATTCTTTGTTTTCTTCTTATTTATATGGCTATAGAACCTTTCACTATTGGTTTTAATTCCCTTTGCAAGATCCAACTCTACTTGATTTTTAGCCTGTCTCACTTTATCCCTACATGTTCTGACCTCGATAAGGTAGCTTTCCTTGCTGATCCCTCCCATCTTCCACTCCCTGTATGCTTTCTGCTTTTTCTTAATCACCTCTCTGAGATGCTTGCTCATACAGCTTGGTCTACAACTCCTGCCTATGATTTTTTTTCCCTTTCTTGTGATGCAGGCTTCTGATAGCTTCTGCAGCTTTGATTTAAAGTAATCCCAGGTCTTCTCTGCCTTTAGATCCATAAGTTCTTCAGTCCAATTCACTTCCCTAACTAATTTCCTTAATTTTTGAAAGTCAGCCCTTTTGAAATAAAAAACCCTAGTCACAGATTTATTTTTGTTAATCCTTACATTCAGTTTGAACTGAATTAGCTCATGATCACTTGAACCAAGATTATCCCCTACAACCATTTCTTCTATGAGGTCCTCATTACTCACCAAAACTAAATCTAAAATGGCATCCCCTCTAGTCAGTTCAGCAACTACTTGATGAAGAAATCCATCAGCTATCGCATCTAGGAAAATCTGAGCCCTATTATTATTATTACTAGCACTCGTCCTCCAGTCTATATTTGGGAAGTTAAAGTCTCCCATGATCACGCAGTTTCCATTAGTATTTTCTTCATTAAAAACATTTAAAGAGGGTTCTATCCGTATCCAAATTAGATCCCAGCGGTCTATAGTACACCCCAAGCACTATCCTGGGGAGGCTCTAATAGTTTTCTTCCCAATGTGATTTTTGCCCAGACGGACTCTGTCTTATCCATTCCATCGCTTCTTATTTCTTTACATTCTACCTCATCATTGATACACAATGCTACTCCACCACCTTTACCTTTATTTTGGTCTTTCCTAAACAGTAAATACCCTTCAATACCTGTAGTCGAGTCATGACTACTATTCCACCATGTTTCTGTTATCCTTATAATATCTGGTTTCACTTCCTGCACCAGTAGCTCTAGTTCCTCCATTTTGTTACCTAGGCTTCTCGCTTTGGTGTACAAACATGTTAATTTTTGCTGTTTGGCCTCGCTCACATTCTGTACCCTATTAGGCATGGTCATTCTACAGCCAGTATAACCTATTAGACTGGTATCCACACTGCCCTTCCTCTATATACATTCTCCTACCCACGGCTGTATCCTTTCTTACTTCGTTTTCTTCCCCCTTAATGCTAAAATCTGGCGTGGAGATTACCTGGACATCTCCCAACCATCTTCCCCAAATTCCTAGTTTAAAGCTCTATTAATCAGTTGTGCCAGCCTCCATCCTAGAAGTCTATTTCCTTCCCTACTCAGATGAAGTCCATCCCGAGAGAACTGTCCTCTGTCCATGAATGCCTCCCAGTGGCCATACATCCCAAAGCCCTCCTTATAGCACCACTGCCTAAGCCATCTGTTGATAGTCATAATCTTGACACCTTTGTTGCCCTTCTCTAGGAACAGGCAGAATCCCACTAAAGATTACCTGAGCCTCGATTTCCTTAAGCATCTTCCCCAACCTAGCATAGTCTCCCTTAATACTTTCCAGCGAGAATCTAGCCATATCATTTGTTCCAACATGAAGGATAATTAGGGGATTCTTTCCTGCTCCCTTTAGGATCCTTTTCAACCTCAGGTCTATATCCCGTATCTTAGCACCTGGAAGACAGCACACCCTTCTATTCTCTGGATCAGCTCTAGTTACAGGCCTGTCTATTTTTCTCAGTAAAGAGTCCTCGATCACATAGATCTGCCTTTTCCTGGTGATAGTGCTATTCTCCAGTCTATCCCCGGTTCCCTCTGGCTGCAAGTTCTTTCCATTCCTATTCTCCCTTGTAATCCTCTTCAACCCATCCTGTATCCTCTTGGGGCTCATATTTGCTGTAGTTTCCATTGACTCTTCCCCTTTTCCTGTAGGACTAGCCTCTCTTCTCTTCTTCCTTGGCCTTCCACCTTCAGTGACTACCTGCTGAGCCCCTTCTTCATTTTCCAACTCTGCAAACCTGTTCTTGAGCTCTATTTCTCCTTCACTAGCCCGTCTTTTCCTCCGCCTGGTTCTTTTAGTCACATGCTTCCACTGATCACTTTCCTCACCCAGTCTCCCCTCAGAATTTCTCAGTCCTGCTTCCATCTGCAAGTCTGAGCTTTTCCTTTCAGATACCTCATGTCTTTGCTCCATATGATGGGTAAAAGCCAGAAATTGCTCATGACTGTTGCTTTTCTTTGCCTCACCTGAGGGTATCCAGGAAATAGTCATCAATTCAAATCAGAGGTGTTAATGTGCAATTAAAGATCACAACAGTGTTTGCTGAATTAAATGAGTTGTGGCCTAGAAAAAATTTATTTTAATGGGATGTCTGCTTAATTGGGATGGATGAACCTTCACAATTAAATAGCTGCTTTTCAAAGGGGCCAAAGAGTTAGACCTAGTCTAAGCAAGAAAATTAATTGGGTTTAACTATGTTGTGTACGGGTGTGAAAAATCAGCCCCCCGAGTGATATAGTTAAGCCAAACTAACCTCCTGTGTAGACAGTGCTAGGTCAGTGGAAGAATTCTTCCTTCAGCCTAGCTGCTGCCTCTCAGGAAGGTGGATTATGTATGCTGATGGAAGAATCCCTGATATCAGCATAGGTATTAGAGCTACAGGGATGCAGCTGTGCCACTTTAACATTTCAAGTGTAGACAAGACCTTAAGTTCCCAAATTCCAGTGTCATTCGATAGGAGTTGGACACTTAACTCCTGACAGTCCCTTTGAAATGAAAATATGGCTGAGATTTTCAAAGTTAACTCTGCTAATCCTAAAAATGTTACCCGAGACATGGTGTAAGCAGGCACACTGTAAAGCCATACCTGAGTTCCTGTGTCCTTACTGGAGTTGTGCTAACCCGTGTGGTGTTGCTAATACTTCTGGGGTACGCCGTTGGGTCTTTGAGCTGCACTAAACTGAGTTGCTGTGTTATTTCCCAGCAAAATGAGGGAGCACATGTCTGTCCTTCTGGGCATACAGGGGAAATTGTGGGAAGGCATTGGAGGACTACCATCGCTCAAGTTGTTTAGCCTGTGTCCTCACTGCACTGTGGGCATTTAACCAGCCTGACTGAAAGCAGCATCCTGGCTTTAGTCTATACCCCAGGACAGGTAGCTCAAGTGGAAAGCACCACCAAGTTCAAGTGAGAAGGTTTTATGTGTGTGGCCAGGCGGAGGGTTGGGGCAGCATCTGAGTAAGAGCCTGTGTTAACTCTATAATATAGACATATCTCCTAAATGGAATCACTTAATCTAGGGAAAAAAACCCCCTCAAATATTTAGGTATCAATCCCAGGATGTACTTACATGGCTACAATGTCATTATTAAGATTGTAATACTGTTAGTGGCTTATGAAGTGCTAAAGCTATATACAGGTGTAAAAAAATTAAGGCGTGTCTGTGTGGTGGTGTCCCAAATAAAATGCACTGAACAGTAATCATCTGGATTAAAAGGTCTGAGCTCTTAAGAAATTTGCTCTCTTAATACCTGGAAAATTCTTCAAAGCAGAAAGACTGACAGCTCTAAACTACTCCTCATTATTCTCTCTCCCCATAAATCAAATGTTTGCATCTGAAAATATTTTTTTTCCTATGCTGAAGAGCCTGTGCGAGGTGATGAAGGCCACTAATGTTCACTGAACTCAGTGTGAGCTGAGGTCAGAACAGGATTGGATTGGGCTGTTAGGACCTGCTCCTGCTTCCATTTGAAGTAAATAGCACAATGTCAGTATTTTAGGGATTGGGTCCTTATTAATTTAAGTCACAGAATACAGGAGCAGAGGAAATGCCACACTAGGTCAGACTAATGGTCCATGTAGTGCAATATTGCATCTCCAGCAGTGGCCAGTATCCGATGTTTCAAGAGAAAGTGCAAGAAGCGCTATAATGGAACGTTGTTATTCAGCGGTTAGTGGTTTGTTTTTGACCTAAAACAACAAGATTTTAATTTCCTTGTATATTTTTATCCTATCTAATGAAAGGATAGATGTTTTACTGTCTATATGAATGGATCTTGCTAAGCTCTTGGCTTCAGTGATGGCTTCTGGCAATGTGATGTACAGGCTAATTATACTTTTTGGTTTCTTACACATATGTATTTCTTCTTGTTTGTAATTTCTTTTTGGTATCCTTGTTTTACAAGTAGGAGTGCTCAATTAACCTTCTCTAGCATAAAGAGAACATGACAGACGTATATAAAATTGCTTAAACAGTCCCCATCCTTTCATTCCTTTCTCATATGGAAGTATTTCCCTGTATCTATCTGCCTGTCTCTCAACCACACTGTTTCTAGTACATTTGCTGAAGTAAGGTGATCAGAACTGAACATTGTCTTCCAGGTAACATTACTTAATGTATGTAATGTATTTATAATATGTCCAGTTATATTTTCTATCCCCTCTTTATACTTTCTAACACGGTTTGCTTTTATGACCAGTGCAAAGCATTGAGCTGATGTTTCCATTGAAATTAAAGTCCAGGTCAGAGAGTCAATCAAGGTGTGCATTACTTTGATATGTCAACAGTGACTATCTTCTGCTGTCATGCTGCCCATTAACCTAGATGTGATAGGTCCCTCTGGAGTTCCTCAGTCTTCTGTAGTCTTGATTAACCGAAGCAATTTTGTACTGCACACATGGTATGATTTTTTTCAAATTTTTAATAACAATCTTTTTTTCAAACTAGGCAAAGCCCACATTCCTTTACAGAAATAGACATAAAAATTTTAAAGTTTTAAAACAAAGATGGTTTTGAAGTATTGAATAAATGTTGTTTTTTTAATAAAGCTCAAAAAGAACTCAAACAGATACTGTAATTGTTTCTCTTCAAATGTTCCAAGAAGGAGATGCCCCCGTCACCTCTGGACCATGAGAAATTTTAGTCTAAAAGATAAATACATTTTTCTTCTTACACTATAATTCTAGCATGGGAAATGATGGCGTGGGCAAATACTGACTCACTGTGGGTAGGAAGGACAAAGACTGTTTGGGGAGAATATGAAATGGATTTGATTAGGTGAGGTATAAGAAAAGGAATGAATGTGATCAGATGAATATTCTTTTAAATATTTCCTTCTGGCAGAATGATGAGGGCTTGTCAAAAGATATTGCCCAGGATGCCAAAGATTGTCAGTGTGGCCCTGAGTGAAAGAAGAAAAGTAAAAGCCTACAGTAAACTGTTTGCAGCCTCCCATTCATCTCAATGGGAGTCTGCAATATTGCATTTCTGCCACCATGTGGTGGTGTATACAGCTATAAATCAGCGGACTTCTTACAAATTCCATTTGAAGAGATTAAGGAGTCATAACAAACTGCTTAGAGAGAGACAAGGTGAGTAAGGTAATATCTTTTTATTGGACCAATTTCTGTTGGTGAGAGACAATCTTTCAAGCTACACAGAGCTCGTCTTTGGGTCTGGAAAAGGTACTCAATGTCACAGCTAAATACAAGATTGAACAGATAGCACATATTCTGTTTGATCTTGTATTTAGCTGTGACACCCATCTTGCATCCTTGGACCAATACAGCTACAACTGCATAAAAAAATAAACTGCTTAATATTCTGCACACAGCATCATCTGCCTGGATTGTGCTACCTATTAATGAGGCCCTGCTGGATCCAACAAAAGTAATTTGACATACCACAGCAACAATACTACCTGTTTGTAAAAGGGCTGTTAAGAATTATTATGTTACATCTAAAGATTTGGAATTTGTTTACTCATTCCTCACCCAACTCCCTAGTTGTCGAGCCTGTAAATGGACATGGAAGGCAGTACCACACTAAATCAGTGCTGTAAGATAAAAATCAGAAGTGTCTCGATTTATTTGGTCACAAATCCTATTCATCGGTGATTCTGCAGTTAGAATCACCAACTACCAAGCACTGATGGTGAGATATAATCCCACCAACTACTCAAAGTTCAATTTGTTTGAGCATCTACCTCCAGAGCAGAGAGACCAATTCCAGGCAATTACAGAGTCAGCTCCTTGCCAGAACATCTCTACAGGCATCTCTGCATGCTGCTATACAGCTGCTTGCTCTGTTTCTACAGCGGTGGTCATGTGATGGGTTTCAAGTCTCAGGATTTCCAAGGGAGGTCCAGAATACAGTCCGGACCTTTCTCTGCGAACAATTTAAAGCCTTTTGAGGAAACAAATGAGTCTCTCCATACATTGAAAGCATTTCATGGCATTCTCTGGAAATTTGCACATAAAAGGAAATGTAGTAAGTCCCAGATAGGGCAGAGATCTCATCCTGTCCTATTCTTTGCCTTCCAGAGACCTTATGAACGCTAATGAAAGAAGCAGAGGTTCCAGAAAAGGAAACCACTTGCTACACAGACCTCAAATTCATAACTCTTCTCATCAAAACACCAATCTTGATGGAGTGGTCAAGGTTTTGAGTTATCTCCTTCCTTCTCTTTACCAGATGCAATGGTTTGCATGTCTTCCTTGCTTTAGAGACCTTCTTTCTCACTTCCAACAAGCTTAGGATCACATAATTATGGACAAGTGGGTTTCGGAGATCATATCAGTAGGATACTCCATCCACTCTAATTCCTTCTTCAGGGACCTCTCTCATATGCATCTTCTAAAGCAGGAAATAGATTTCCTCCTGAATTTAGGTGCTATAGAACTAGTTCCTGTACAATATAGAGGTAAAGGGCATTATTCCAGGTACTTCCTGGTTCCAAAAAACAGTGCATGGAGACCCATTCTAGATCTAAGGCTCCTCAACTGGTTTGTGGTGATCAAAATGATAACACTTGCAGCAATACTGCTGTTATTTGGACCTAGGAGATTGGTTCCCAGTACTCAGGCTACAAGATGCATGTTTCCATATAGCGATCCATCCTTTCCACAGAAGCTTCTTACATTTCATTCTAGGTCAGAACCACTTGCAATACAGAATGCTTCCATTTGGTCTCTCCTCTGCTCCAAGAGTGGGTTGTTGGTTTTTTTTGTTTTTGTTTTTTTTAAGGGTCTGTCAGTGCTAGCAGTTTACCTTTTCAGAGATGGAATATTAATATCTCCTATCTTGACAATTGGTTCCTAAAGAGACACTCCTACAGCGAAACCTGTGTAGCCACTCTGAAGGCCATGAAACTATTTTTCATCCTGGGACTGCAGTTAAATATTCAGAAGTCCACCTTGACCTTAGTGCAAAGATTGGAGTTTGTAGGAGCTTGCCTTTATGCAATACTGGCAATGGTGTCTACACCATGCTATGTCAATGGGAGATGCTCTTCTATCAACATAGCTTTTGCCTCTCAGGGAAGTAGAGTACAGCTGTTGACAGGAGAGTATTCTCCCACTGACTTAGCGTGTCAACTTAGCATGTCTTCACCAGACCCGCTAAATTGACACCTGATTTAGCTGGTAATATAGACATGGTCTGAGATAGTATGCATCACATCTATCTATCACAGTTGGCCACACCAGAGGTCAAGGATTAAACTGATATGAAGACTGAACTAAACTCTACCAGTCCTAGAAATTGTACATCTAGGCCAGTATGAGGAAACTGCCACTGCCTGTATTTTGTCTCTGTTACAACTCTATAGTTATGGTTGAGTAGAATTTTGCCATTAAAACCAGAATTCCCCGCGCTAATGGATGGGGGAAATACAGTATATTTCCCCCCAAAATTACAGAGCTTTGAGTACAGAATGAATTTGTGGAGAATTCACTAGCAGATTCATTAATTGGTTGAGTTAAATTAATTGGTCCATTAAGAAATTTAGTACTGAGTGTCAGTTTCCCGCCAAATTTTCTCAATGGCAAAACACAGACTCTTTAAACTCCTATATAGTTAACTCTCACTGATATCTAGAATCTGAAGAAATTTTTTTTTTGAGGATTAATGGTCAGTTTTGTTGTTCATAAGTAAACATTTCTCTTCATTTGGGACTGGTGAATAATCTTCAGAGAATTTAATGAACTGCTTTCTTTCTAATTTTTTTAAGATGCCACAAGTATTATTAGAAGCGTACTCTTTGAGTGTGCTACCACCTCCCATTATTCCCACTGGCAGAGAAGCTAGGCTGCTCTCAGGAGGAAACTTGTGACCGGTAGGCAGGTAGGGTCCCTTCAGGGCAGAGTTAAAGTTGTTTGGGTGCCCTTTGTGTGTATTTGTATATCCTAACTTATTTAGATTTCATTAAATTTGACCATAACTCTGCATTTCCTGAGTTATAAAGCTTGTTTCTTGAATAACAACACAACACTAATAGCTATAATTCATGTTTCCCAAATTATTGATATGTACTCTAATTTTCACTTCATCTTGCCATGGTTTTTGTCTGGGATTTGTCTTACTTCTGTGGATTAAGAGAGCTTCATTTTCCAGAGCTATCAGCCTGGCTACTTCATAGCTTATGAAGCTTGGAGCCTTACTATTAAAAAGTAAGTATGTACTCTTAGAAATGCCATACACAAAAATGTTAAAAGAACATTAGTCAGGCTGCAAAGTCAAGAACTCAAAAGCTAGGAAATTTCAGCATTAAGGTTGCCTGTGCAATCTTAATTTGGCCCCTTTGTCCATATACATTATGAAACAACATTTAAACACATGGTCACATTTTTCCACAGAACCCCTCCAGAACCTGGAAAGAAAAACCCCACAAATTCCATCAGGTGCATCATATTTACACCCACATGGTTCATCAGGGCTGGAATCTTTAGATCCACCTCTGACTTGAGCTAATGGAGTTACTGATAGTAGTAAATTATCAACCTTTACGAGCAGCAGTGCAAGAGGGGGATGAGACACCTACTTTGACAGCAGGATTCACACACTTGCAGACAGCAGAGGAATGACGACACTTGGGAATCTTGGATTTCATTCTGTTCTCTGGGGAAGGGAGAAGAGTGCTGTAGTGGGTGCCGACTCTTCTGCTCATTCTCCAGAGCTTTGACTCCTTCTGCTCCGACCCCTCCAGTCTGTCCCAATCCTGTCTCTTCCCCACCCCAAGCTCTGAATCCCAGTCCCATTCCTACCATCCTCCCATTCCCTTGCCTACCCAGTCTGTCTCCACTCCTCAGATTTCTCATCCCGTCCCAGTCTCCTTGCCCAGCCAATCCTCTTCTTCCTCTCTGGGTTCCCTGTATGAGTTCCAATGTCCCACCTTTTTCTTTTGAGGTTCCTGTATAACCCTTCATATTGTGCACTAAAGTAATACAGAAAAATAATGTATGTGATATGATTAATGTAATTTATGCTGGCGAGATAAATCAGAGAGCATTTAAAGAGGTGCTGAATACCCATAACTCTGTTTGTTTGAAGATAAAAGCTGCTCAACACCTCTGAAAAACAGGCCCATAATACAATGTTGTGGTTTCTTGTAAATGATTGCTGTGCTCTTGAGCAATCACCAGGTTTACAGTGAAGAGAAGGTAATCTTTAGGCCTCTGTAGTTGTCTTGTCCCTTGCTGATATCTCCATTTTGGAGGTCAACAAGAGAGAGGCTGCTTTGGATCCCTCTCCAAGTCTGTCTTTCTGTGGAAGAATCTGCCCTGGATTTGAAAGTTGGGTGAGGGGGAAGCCTCATTAACATGCTTCCTTGGTGTCATTTTTATGCAACTGACTTTAGGCAAGTAGCGTTGAGAAATCAGAGTTGCCTCTCAAGTACTGAGCGGGGAAAATACCCCACTTAGAACAGATAAAAGCCACTAAAGGCAGTTTCAGGGCATATTGGTAATGTTGTTGTATGGGAAACTCCCATTGTTGCTCTCCATGTTCCATTTTCTTTATAAATAAAGGGGGGCTCTCAACATCTAATCTGACACCTTTCATGAAGACAAACTCACTTAAAATTATGATGTGAAGAATTACTATGTCTTGAAGAAAGGCCATTTAGCTAATATGCAGCATTTCAAAGCAAAAACATACATTCTCAATCATCAACTCCTAATAAAGGACCCTTTTCTGCTACTTTTACTCATGTTGAATAGTGCTTTACTTTATAAGCAGCCCCTGCTGATTTTAATGGGATTATATGCAGAGGTAAGGTATTGTGAGGCAGGGTGGTAGAATTAGGCCTCACATGGTTTTTGTGATGCTAACAAATAACTTTCAGTTTTTGATATGTTTGACATTTTGGCACAAACTTAGATTTTAAATAATTCTTGCATATAAAAAATAAGCTTGTTTACAGTGTGACAAAGTTCCTCCTCTACCTGGTGGGTCTTGCACTTATTGGCAGATTTTCTCACCTTGGAGCTTCACGGCAGCCCTTAGTTTGGCCGTTTTTGTGAACCCACAGTCCAGGTCAACTCCTTCTGTGTCGGACCAGGAGTTGGGAGGTTTGGGGGGAACCCAGGCCCATCCTCTACTCTGGGTTCCAGCCCAGGGTCCTGTGGAATGCAGCTGTCTAGAGTGCCTCCTGGAACAGCTGTGCTACAGCAACAACTCCCTGGGTTACTTCCCCATGGCCTCCTCCCAACACCTTCTTTATCCTCACCATAGGACCTTCCTCCTGGTGTCTGATGCTTGTACTCCTCAGTCCTCCAACAGTATGCATTCTCTCTCACTCTCACTCTCACTCTCTCTCTCTCTCTCACTCTCTCACTCTCTCACTCTCTCACTCTCAGCTCCTAGCGCCTCCTGCTCCCAGCTCCTTACATGTGCACCACAAACTGAAGTGAGCTTCTTTTTAAACCCAGGTGCCCAGATTAGCCTGCCTTAATTGATTCTAGCAGCTTCTTGATTGGCTGAAGGTGTTCTAAACAACCTGTGTGTCTTAATTGTCTCCAGAAGGTTCTTGATTGTTCTGGAACCTTCCCTGTTACCTTACCCAGGGAAAAGGGACCTACTTAACCTGGGGCTAATATATCTGCCTTCTATTACTCTCCTGTAGCCATCTGGCCCAGCTCTGTCACAACAGCTAGAAGAATTGGTGTAGTATAATCTGAATTAAGAAATAAGAAACAGCATAGTAAAAATCTAATAAGACTTGAAAAGGAGATCAATATAAAATACACTGAGGAATCAAATCAATGCTGCTGATTTCTTTAGATAAATTGCTGCACTGATTGTCATGAAGTATATTGATGTCACTGTCATTATGACAACATTATGACAAGAACTAGTCACTCTAGGCTACCTTGTAAAAGGATCTGTCATCTATATTTTTGTATAAAAAGTAATAGAACTGAGAACATCTGACTTAGTACAAGCCTTTAGTCATTGTAAGGTTAGATGATTTGATGTAGACATTGGATCAAGGTGTATTCAAGCCAAAGACAAGCTAACTTATCATGAAAGGAGAGATAAAAACAAATTATCCAAGCTGTATATGCTTTTACTTTTTCAGCCAATCAGAATAAAAAGAGAATATTTTCATAGTATTGGTATAAATAACTTTATTTTAATGCAGAAAAATCATTTAATGTTAAATTTGTTACAAGTGCAGTAGGAGTGTGCATTGAGGAAGTATTAGCATTTTTGCAGCGAAATAATAGTTCAATTTGTTTCTGTTTAGTTGTTTTCACCTTTGTCGTTTAAAACAGTCTTTCATTCTCTTCCTGCATGACTTTCAGATTTTTTGTGCCATGTTAGTTTTAGCCACGGGGCCTTTGATGTACTGGACTTCAGTCATATTGTAAAATCCCTAATCCTAGATTTTTCTCAAATCACTTGGCTTCCACTATCTCATATTTTAAATGCTCATTTCCCACATCAGAAATATTACACTGCTGCTGGCAAAAGCTTCTTGTGAAGATCTTAGTCATTAGAAATATCACAAGTTTAGCAAAATCTTTTAGTTGCATTTTTGCAGCTGTTCCAGTTTTCTACAGCACAGAGCCAAAATTATGACATTAACTCTTTAGGAATATGTAACACAAACATAATAATAGCATGTGAATATAACCAAATAGCATTTTCCCTAGCAGTCAATATTTGTGTTATTAAATCAGATCCAAATCCAAAACTCTTCAGGGGATCCTTTGCCTGTCATCTCTGTCTGTCTTCACACAAGCCTGATTCAATAGCACTGGCTTGTTCCATCTTGATTTCACTTATTTATTACAATAAGTTCAATGGGAGAATATTTCTAAATGTGGACAGCTCACAGTGACCTTCTTTAGTTTTGCTACAAAACCATCATAAGTAGTGAAAAGATGACGCTTATTATTCAAACATCCCTACAGGAACAAAAGCAATTACATTTGTGATTAAGATTTAATAGGATTACTTTTTACATGCATCCATAGTTTATTTTACTTGGAGGATAGGTTATTTCAAGTGAATGGGAAAAGAATAGAAGCCAAAAAATGTTATTCATATTGACATGAAACTTCAACAATGTTCATGATTTAAGCAATATCTGCGTAATTAGACTTTGGGGATGTGCATGAATGGTCAATCTTAAAAAAAAAGACCACACACCAAACCACCACACAGATAAAGGGGGGAAAGGAGATTAAAACCTTGGCAGTACACTTAATAAATAAAGCTGTAATGTTACCAAAGATTATTACTTTGAGGTCTAGCAATGCATACAGACAGGCCAAACTGCTGTTCTAGAGTACATCTAAGCAACTGGAAGAAGCATCTTAGTAAATTATCTCTCTGGAGAAAGATAAATTGCTGCACTGAAAAATTTGCTGCTTCTCTTTTTTTAAAAAAAAAAAAAGGTGGGGGAATGAGGGAATGGGGAGAGGAGAAGCTTTCCCCCAAAGAACACTATAGAAAATAAATACTTATTTCTAAAATAAATTACTCAAGGAGCTAAGTCACTCTCCATGAAACCAACACAGTTGTGTATTTTCTATCCTTAACTTAAAGCACCAGCGTGGTAGAATATCATTTCAATTTCTTTATAAAGCCTGACTTAAGTAGTTTTGATTAGTTCCCCTTGCACACACAGTTGGGGAGGAATGTATCATATCGTCTAAGTGCAGTTTATCTAAAGATATGTGAAGCATAATAACTTAAGTGACTCTTAGACCGCTGGATAAATGGAGCAATGTTAAGAAGAAAGAAGACTGTGCCCCCATAACGTCAAAGGCGGGTCTTTGTTTGAACTAGTGGAGGCTGCTTTAAGGGTCTCCTCCCCACTTGGGGTTTGGTGAGCGAGGGAAGGCATCACCTGGGTGGGTGGGACAGTGGGACTTGGAAAAGTCATTGGCCCCTATTACCTGGGGGAGAGTATATAAACCCCGCCCCTGCAGCCTGAGGTCCTTCTCACACCTGGATTAGCCACACACACCCGCCCCTGCCCCAGGATTAGCAAAGACTGAGATTTTTGGTTTGCTGTGGGTACTGTGCTAGTTGCCTTATTTGGGACTGGAAAGGAATTTTTCCTTCACTGCCAGATTAGCTGGGGTGTGTGGATATTTTTTTTACCTTCTTCCTTGCAGCTCAGGGACTTGGTGGGGTTAGTTGAGGAGGTAATATTTAAGTTACAATTTAGCAAGAGGCAGGTATCTAGTGCAGGTATCGGTGGAACCAGAACCCCTATGCCTGAAAAACTGGATTTAGAAGTAGACTTGGGGGAAGGAATCCCCTAAAGAAGCTGGGGGACAGGGCTGAAGTTCCTAATATCTGGTACAGCAAGGAAACAGCCCCCTTTCCCCAGCCCCCTAACCTTCATCTGAGGGGAGGGGGTGGGGTTCCAGAAACAGCGGGGGCCAGCTGGGAAGAGGGGCAGGGAGCTGATGCTAGGCAGGTGAAATGGCTAAGGAAGGAATCATGAGGTGTACTGATGAGTTATTGCTGGATAATTCCCAGATGAGTTAAATTAATAAAATTGCAGACTAATTAAACCACATACCTTGTATCTTTTTTCTTCTTCCCACATGCTTGGGACAAAGGCACTATGATAATGGTGGGCAACTTGCGGCCCATGGGCCACATGCGGCCCCCCCTGGTAATCCACTGGCAGGCCATGATACAGTTTGTTTACATTGACCATCCGCAGGCATGGCAGCCCGCATCTCCCAGTAGGAGCTGTGGGAAGCATCAGCCAGCATGTCCCTGAGTCCCACGCCGCTTCCTGCAGCTCCCAGTGGCCACGGTTCCTGGCCACTGGGAGTTGCAAGCAGCCATGCCTGCGGATGGTCAATGTAAATAAACTGTTCCTTGGCCCATCAGCGGATTACCCTGACAGGCCACAGGTTGCCCACCACTGCACTATGGTCTAGTGAAGTGGCTCTCAGCCTCTTCTATACAGTAAACATATTAGACCAGAAAAATCTTTCTGGACTCCCTTTCATCTAGAAGGCATTAAAAAAACCCTTTATGTTTCAAATTTAAACTAATCTCTAACTGTTCGGGATTAGGATGAGACCTCGGGTAGGGATAGGGGTAGGGTGGGGGCAGATTGTTTACAGTGGGGTTCTTGTACCTTCCTCTGGTGTTAGCTACTGTCAAAGAGAGGCTACTGGAGAAGATGGACTATGGTTTGATGTAATATGATAATTCCTATCTTGGGATGAAGAATAATACGCTGGTTGTGACCCCTTACATTTATTTGTGATTCCCTGGGAGTAGTGACCTCCTTCTTCACAAATTTACAAGTCGTAATGAGTGATTTTTATCTTCTGAGGTAAGAGACTAACATTAGATTGGGTCCTATCCAGAGGGTAGGTCCGCATGCTGCTGAGGAGGGGGAATTGGCTCTGCAGGAGTGTGCCATGGAAGTGATTCACCTTCTACTTTTAGCTTTGGTTTTCCTATTCTGAGGTTTGCAAGCACAGGCAAGTTACTACAGCCATACATGACAGGTTTCAGAGTAGCAGCCGTGTTAGTCTGTATTCGCAAAAAGAAAAGGAGTACTTGTGGCACCTTAGAGACTAACAAATTTATTAGAGCATTAGCTTTCGTGAGCTACAGCTCACTTCATCGGATGCATCCAATGAAGTGAGCTGTAGCTCACGAAAGCTTATGCTCTAATAAATTTGTTAGTCTCTAAGGTGCCACAAGTACTCCTTTTCTTTTTACAGCCATACAGCTAGATAAACTATATGAGAAATTTGATCATTTACAGAGAGCCCTGCAAGGTAAGACTTACCACCTTTGCTGCCGCTTGCTCTCCAGCTTGGTCACACCACAAAGAAAATGCGTTCTGGCAGGGTTTGTGGGGAAAATTTCTGTCTACTCTTTAATTGTCAGTCTGCTTTGAAGAAGGAGTCCCAGACTTGATCCTCAGGCTACTGGGCAGGCCTCATTATTGGCTGTGATGGCATAGGCCCCTCTCTAGTTGATAAAATGGAGCTGGTGGCAGATACTGATGATTTTGGGATGTGGACACTTACAAGGTCTTGCCTAGAAGCCCATTTCTGTATCTCCCTGAATCCAGTGTCATTCCTGAGGGTTTGGCTGGACGGAGACATAGACCCTGCTCCTGGGATTTCTGCCCCTTCCACATTTGCTATAGAAGCCCAGAATGAAGTGCTGTCTTTGACTTGGAAGCAGTTTCCATAGCTGCATAGCTCAGAAAATTCTCAGTGAAGCCACAAGGACCCCCTTCCTATTGAGAGTAGTCCCTATCATATTCATGTAGTGTGAAATTCCCTCCCCTCTTGGAAGGCTTGCACACCCATGCTAGCAGTGGGAAGAAGGTTTCAGGCAGAGTGGCCATGTAGGGATGGGAGCTATCCATCCCATGCACACAACAGTGGTAGCTTTTACATCTGTTCTGAATGGGCTAGTAGTGGACAGTGCTCCCCTGAATCAGGGGAAGTACATATTTGGATATAATATCCAGAAATCACCCCACATAGCAGAAGTGGAGAAGCAGATGTAACATTGACAGACCCCAGTTGGTGGTGGACAGGATCAAACCTGGGACCTCTGGAGCTAAATGCATGAGCCTCTACTAGAGGCGCTAACTTCTCCTGGCACCCATGGGTGTTCCCCCCCCACCCCCACCCCACCCCATTCCAACCCCTTCTCCAAAGTCCCCGCCCAACTCTGCTCCCTCCCTGCCCCATTGGACTCCTTCCCTAAATCCCCGGGCCACCTCTTCCTTGCCTCCTCCCCTGAGTCTGCCGCATTCCTGCTCCTCCCCCCTCCCTCCCACAGCTTGTTACGCTGAAACAGCCATTTTGCAGCAACAAGCACTGGGAGGAGAAGTGGGGATGCAGCGCGCTCAGGGGAGGAGGCAGGAAGAGGCAGAGGCAGAAGTGAAATGAGCTGGGGCACAGGGAGGGGAGCTTGACTGCCGGTGGGTGTAGAGCACCCACCAATTTTGCTCTGTGGGTGCTCCAGTCCTGGAGCACCCACGGAGTTGGCACCTATGGCCTCTACTGCATGAACTAAAAGCCACATGATCTTTAGCTAAGACTGTAGCCCGCTCATTAATCTTTAAGTGGTCTCATTGGGACAGAGCACCACACCCAGGAGGTATGTGGGTTACACAGACACTGCTTTTCTCTTGCATAGGCTTGAATAGCAGCCTTGCAGGAGCTGTGCTTGCAGCCCTGCCAGCTGCTAATGGGAGATGGATTCCACTTTCTACACAAAGTCCCAAATCAGGCACCTAGATTTGAACACTTTGAGTTGAATCCTGAGCTACTGTGAATGAGCATGGACTTGAATGAAGCTATGCTAGTTTACATCAGTGGTAGATCTGGTCTTAACTGTTAGGGGTTAAGTTTTGAGGTGGGTTTTGCACTTACTGAAAACCTAAATACCTCTAAACTTGAGTCCAAATCCTGGTTTGATTTTTGCAAAAGTAAATCTGAGCGGATCTCATCCTGCTCGTCTCTGTGCATTCCACAAAGCAACCTGAGAGTTACTAGTAGAGTCCTGCAAACCTGTGGATATCCACTTTATATCTGCAGATGTGGATATCCATGGACCACGTTTGCTGATTGCACATACAAATTTTGTATATATGCAGAGCTCTAGTTACAACATTTTGCTCAAAAGAAAATCAGCATCACATTATCAGAGGTGTTGCAGGCTAGGGGTGAATTGCATAGAGAAGATTGTACAAGAGTAATTTCATCCCTTACTTTCACAAACACTAAATTCACTTTCAACAGAAAAATATGTATTTGTGCTATTATTGGGATAGATAGTGTCCTCCACTTTCTTACATACAATATGGTATGCAAACAAAGAGCTTTTGGTTTCATTAGGCATCCCTATGAGTGTAGAGATGACTTAAAGCAGATTGGTGGCAAGTACCTCTGCTGTGAATTACTGCTCAGAGATTAATTGTATATGGTGGTTTATCACACCCAATGCAAGGCCATATATCTAGAAATAGAGCGTAGGTCACACTGTCATGGGATCAGGACTCTCCCCCGCTGGCACGTCCCGCTGGTTGCTCCAGGAATTAGCTCCTGTCAACTGTGGAGTGTCCTCAGCATGTGGTGTCTCACCCGTTGTCTGCTCTGCTGTCTTGGGACCCACATTGTTCCCCACTCGGCAGCATCTTCAGGACACTGCCACTACTCCAGTCTCACCCCCTTCCTGGAGTGGGGGGAGAAGATAACAACAGTCCTTCAGCTAGCACCTGCCTCGGTGGCCAACCACAACCCCAAAGTCTAGCCCCTCACCTCAGGGGCAAGTTGCAGTCTGTCTCAGCCACACTCCTCTGTGGCCAGGTGCAGTGTAAGGGGGAAGGGAGGCCCACCTGCTACTCTGGGTCCTGGCCCAGGGACCTTCTAGCAGCAGCCTCTCTCTGACCTCCTTTGCTCCCCTCTTGTCCATCTATCTTCCCTAGGCCACTTCCCCTTTGGCCCTGTGCACTTTCTCAATCCTTTTTAGCAGGGGCCACAGCCTGGCAGGTAACTGGGCCAGAACTCTCCTCTGCTTCCCAGAGCCTGCCTAGCACTGCTCTGTCCAAGGTGATACCTCCTTGCTAGTCAGGGAGAGACCACTCTCTCATCTGCCAGGAAGCCTTTATGTAGGGCCTAGCCCAGCCCTGATTGGCTGCCTCTTCCTTGGCCCTGATTGGCTCTCCACAGGCCTTTGTCAATTGGCTGCTGGTCTGTGCAGTCTCTCTGGCCTGTTCCAGGCCTTTTCCTCATGGGGTGGGGCAGCCACCTCACCACACACACTTACATAAGAAGGGGGCTGTATCCTGGAAAGTAGTGACTGAAAGAGACTCAGGGATTGGGGTATATAACCAATTCAAAATGAACTTCCACTGTGGTGCTATAGCTAAGATGGCAAATGTGATCCTTGGAATATCTAGTAGGAAGATGGCATTAATGATAGCTTTATAGGATAAAGTGATGGTACACTCCAAAAAGAATGTTAGAAAATCTAAAGGGTTGAGAAAAGAGCTACAAAAATGACTAGAGGTCTGGAAAACCTATCTTGCAGGGAGAGACTGAACCTCAGTCGATATTTAGTTTATCCATGAGGAAGATTAAGAGGTGACTTGGTACTTGTAAACCATGATCTACATGGGGAAGAGATTTCTGATAGCCCACAGCTCATTAATCTATCTGAAAATGATATAAAGTCCAATGATTGTAAACTGAAGCTAGACAAACCTAGATTAGAAACAAGGCACACATTTTAACAGTGAGGATAATTAATAACAACTTAACTAGGCTTATAGTGGCTTCTTTACCACCTGTAGTTTTAAAATCAAAATTTTGATGTCTTTTTTGTTTATTAAAGTATGCCATAGGGTTGTGGTTCATTCTCCATCACTGGCAATTTAGATCAAGAGTGGATCTTTTTGAAAAAAAATACTCTAGTTCAACCAGGAATATAGGTTGCACTAGAAAGTAGTCCATTCTGGCCTTGGAAACTATAAATCCATGATAATAAACATAACAGGATAAGGTTATTAGAATGTATAAGTTTAAATGTTGTGTGTGTGTGTGTGTGTGTGTGAGAGAGAGAGAGAGAGAGAGAGCTGGTATCATTAACTGATGTATGGATAAAATATTTATGTAACTCCTCAACTGGTCATTTTCATACTTTTTAAGGCTTAGTAGTTTTTAAAATTTTTATCTTAGGTGTTGTATATTTTGAAATAAGGGTTTTGATTTACTGCAACAACTTTTAATTGTAAATGAATTCAACTTTTGTTATGGTATTTATATACTCTCAGACCAATCCCTATGGGGGAATAACCCACAAAGATAATAAGGAACTGCAGGTTTTCCTTCTTTGAGATCAATTTTTTGTCAGTGGAAGAACGGCTTGTCTCTTGTAGAACAAATAAGGAGGCTGTCTCCAGCATGGAGTTCCCATCCAACTGTAATGCCAAGGCCTTGGCTAATCTAAACATTTCCATATGGGCTAAAAAAAAAAATCTGTTTTTTGGTTGGTTGGTGGTGATATGGTGTGTGTAGTTTGTTTGGTGGTTTTTTGAGGTGTGGGTTTGGGGAAGAAAGGTGACAACTACTGGAGAGCTCAATTAGGTTTTAAGCATTTTTTATTTTCAAAAGAGGCTGCCTGACTGAAAAGGAAAGCACGTTGTCTGTTATTCTTTGAGTTTTACTGTATTTCATTCTTTGATCTGCCAGAGCCCTGATGGAGAGAGAAGTGAAACTTAGGCTCCATACACTTGGAGCTGGAGGGGTGATTCCCAACTTGAGCAGAACTATGCAGCAGCAGCACAGAAGTAAGGATGGCATGGTATGGTAGGTATGGTATGGTATTGCCACCCATAGGCGCTGACTCGTGGTTGCTCTGGGGCTGGAGCACCCACGGAGAAAAAATGGTGGGTGCTCTGCACCCACCGGCAGCCAAGCTCCCCGCCCCAGCTCACCTCATCTCCACCTCCTCCCCTGAGCGTGCCATGTCCCAGCTTCTCCTGTGTTGCCACCTGTACTTCTGCACAACAGCCGCCACTCTCCAGTCACTCAGCTCTGAAGACAATGAAGACGTAAGGGCAGCAATACTGTGCTTACCAAATACCAAATACCAAAATAACCTTGCGACCCCCCCCCGCAACTCCCATTTGGGTCAGGACCCCCAATTTGAGAAACGCTGGTCTCCCTGTGAAATCTGGTCTTTGATGTGCTTTTACCCTATATTATACAGCTTTCACAGGGGGAAACCAAATTTCACAATCTATGATATATTTTTCATGGCCCTGAATTTAGTAGGGCCCTAGTTATGGTCTAGCTGCCCTCAGTACAAACCCACCAGGATGCTGTGGGTATGAACTTGTGCCATCGTTCGCTGCTGCCTATGCTACTGCAGTTGTGCTATTATTATTTTTAGTACACTAGTTTGATCAAAGCTAGCACAACTATGTCTGCTTGCTCTGGGAATTACCTCCCTGGAAGTCAAATGGTCAAATTCTGGCAAGTACAGAAGTGCATATCCACCTCAAAGAAGGGGCTCTTACTCGCCGTCCAGATGGTGATCATAATATGCGTCCACTTTCTGCACAGATCCTGCACAATCCATCCTATTGAGAGCAGAAATAATTTGCCCAAGAGTCTGGTCTCACAATGACAAATATGCACAGAGAGCAAATGTGTATAAACAAGCAAGCTGTGTTTCCTTTCCCTTTTACTGTGCCCCATTACTCTGTTTGTCCTGTCTCAGACAGGCTGTTGATACAGTTTCACTGTAAGAACATAGGGGGCTGGAATAGGGTAGAAAATTTCTGTTCTGCAACCATACTGCAGGCCATTTGTGCAGTGCAAGCCACTCTTTGGCTCCATATTTTCATTTTGGAATGTCAGATTGGCTTTGCCTTAAATAAGTGTGAGCTGTTGCAAGTTCAGAATCCACGTTATTATTGCTATAACATATTTATTTACCAGTGAACATTACTAAGGATTTGCTGTCCACTCTTCCTCCTTCACTGAGGAAATAATGTGTAACTGTCGAGCTGTTCTAGCACATACAAATAGTGAACAATGTGAAGGTGTTGGTATGAGTATTAGTTCTTTTATCTTTGTGTGCCCTTTTACTACCAATGTAATCACCTCACATTGTTCTTCAGTTGTGGGTACAGGGTGAAACTCTGATCTAACTCTCTTGGGAGCATTTTAACCCGGTCTCTAACTTGGGAGCATATTAATGAAGACCTGCCAGCATGCTGTTGCCCATGCAATTTACAAATGGCAGCAGTATGACTTAATTGCATTAGAGGAAAGATCTTGGTGGATCTAGATGTTATGTGCTGAAATGAACCTCAGATTTCGTCCCAGAACACTGCGGGTGGGGCAGCTGTACAGAATGAGCTTTGGAAATTCTAGCTAAGCATGGCACAAGTGTTAGCACATACCTATTAGCTGGAATTGGTCCCAATAAATCAGATAGTAACTGAGTTACTATAAGATAATAAGAGGTTTCAGAGTAGCAGCCGTGTTAGTCTGTATTCGCAAAAAGAAAAGGAGTACTTGTGGCACCTTAGAGACTAACAAATTTATTAGAGCATAAGCTTTCGTGAGCTACAGCTCACTTCATCGGATGCATTTGGTGGAAAAAACAGAGGGGAGATTGATATACACACACAGAGAACATGAAACAATGGGTTTATCATACACACTGTAAGGAGAGTGATCACTTAAGATAAGCCATCACCAGCAGCAGGGTGGGGAAAGGAGGAAAACCTTTCATGGTGACAAGCAAGGTCAGCTATTTCCAGCAGTTAACAAGAATATCTGAGGAACAGTGGGGGGTGGGGTGGGGTGAGGTGGGGTGGGGGGAGAAATAACATGGGGAAATAGTTTTACTTTGTGATGAGTCATTATACAAAGTAAAACTATTTCCCCATGTTATTTCTCCCCGCCACCCCACCCCACCCCCCACTGTTCCTCAGATATTCTTGTTAACTGCTGGAAATAGCCGACCTTGCTTGTCACCATGAAAGGTTTTCCTCCTTTCCTCCCCCCTGCTGCTGGTGATGGCTTATCTTAAGAGATCACTCTCCTTACAGTGTGTATGATAAACCCATTGTTTCATGTTCTCTGTGTGTGTATATCAATCTCCCCTCTGTTTTTTCCACCAAATGCATCCGATGAAGTGAGCTGTAGCTCACGAAAGCTTATGCTCTAATAAATTTGTTAGTCTCTAAGGTGCCACAAGTACTCCTTTTCTTTTTGCGAATACAGACTAACACGGCTGCTACTCTGAAACCTGTCCAATTACGAAACCTCCCCTTTATTTCCTCATGTCTTTATTTTGATATTCTCTATTGATTTTTTTCCTATTCCTCCTAATATATATATATGATAGTTGTATGGGTTGCTCCCAACTTAGGTATGACAGCAATATATTGCCCAACTGTTTAAAACAACAAAACACAGTATTGTTTTTTCTCTTCACTAGATTCTTTGCTATGTAAATAGTTTTGCTGCTATGTAGCATTTATATAGTGCTTTACACATTAAAAGCACTGTACAAACACTAGCTAATCTTCATAGCACCTCCATGAAGTAGGTTGGCAAGTAGTAGTCTTATATTACAGGCAGGGAAAATGAAGCAGAGAGGTCAAGTGACTTGTCCAAGCCCACACAATCAGTTAGTGATGGAGTCCAGATTAATAGTTGGAAGCACCTAATTCCAAATAATGATTATTCCTTCGCCAAAGGGATAAAATGGGGTCTTTAAGTAAACTCATACTTATAATATTTATAGTACTTCTACCAGTAAGTGCTACTTGCAAGTGATCAATCACAAGTCTAACCTACGTTATTATCTATACTTTGTTGTTTGAAGGTTGAGTCAGCTGCTATTGCTTCCCACAGTTTCCTCACTGATATCCCCTAATAGCACATGAATAATGACGGACATCAGGCCTTTGTAGACTATTTGCATTATTTTCAGTTTTATCGAGCCTGTTAAATGACTTTGTATGCTAATTTATTTTGCTCTTTAAAATTCTCCATTGACTTTACTTAGCTTCAAAAGCTTGCAAACTTTATAGGTTTCCTTTTTAGAAGTGAACTAGCTTGCCAAATAGGCTGTGCCATGTTCTCTCATCTTTTACAACTAATTTTCCCTTCAACTGCTAAGAAGATTGTTTTCATGTAGGAATAAATTACATATGGCTTAAGTTGTGAAACATATTCTCCTCAAAAAGAAAAGGAGTACTTGTGGCACCTTAGAGACTAAGGTGCCACAAGTACTCCTTTTCTTTTTGCGAATACAGACTAACACGGCTGCTACTCTGAAACCTGTGATTATATTCTCCTCAGATATTTGTGGCAGGGGTAATCAAGAGTTTACTTATCTTCATTTGTGTAAGTGAAAGCTTCTTTCAGCTTTAATTTCCTGAGTGACTTTTTTCCTGCAGAGTTTAATTTTTTTTCAAACTATACACCAACTTGGACTTCCTATAAAAAATAAACAGTTAACTCTGAACCAACAGCAGCTGTCAGGTAAATTACTGAATTGTCTCATTTCAAATAACTGTCTCAGAGCAATGCAAAGTTATGTGCTATATACAGTAGATAATGTCAGGATCTAATTAAAGTTGTATAACTTATACAGATATAAAATGCACATAAATATGTAATTTTTCATTACCGAATTAACTAATTAAAATATGGCATCTGCTGCTGAGATGTATTAATATTCGACATAATATAGGCGTTTAACTGTGTGAAAGGGGGTATGGTGGGAGATTGTATCTGTGAGAATTTCAGGCAGTTTGATTGGCCTTGTCCATATTGAACAGAAAAGTGAAGGTCAAAGTATCCCATAACAAACTCTAGGTCAGTAATTTATCAGACCAGCTTGTTAGCATTCAGTTACTCCCAAAAGAGTATTCTATTATGATCCAATCTGTGTCAAATCCTGCTTACCTAATCATGCAGTTAGTCCTCTTGAACTCAATGGACTGATTTCATGACTAAGGTGAGCATGATTGGATCCAATTTTAAAATTGTGATCTATCTGTGTGCAAAGTAAAAGATACAATATAACTTGTCTTTTATTTCATACACAGAAATACAAATGACTAAAACAGTTGAGAGAGACAGATCAAATGAATCCAATATTTGAAACAATCATACTGCACCTATTTATGGCAACTCACTGGGCTGATTCTCCATCCTCACTGTTTATTTATAGAATGTACAGATGACAGCTCCTGTAGACTCAGATCCTATAGAGCTGATTCCAGCCAGGGCTTGTTTGTGGGGGGGTGAGAACAAGAATATAGGAAAGATTGTACAAGAATATAGGACAAATAATCACTAGACTCAGAATGTTAGTACGTCATTAGAGTTGCCAACTTTGGTTGGCTGAATTCCTGGAGGTTTTATCACAAGACATTATCTTTAATTAAAGAATTTTTTTTAATTCCTGGAGGGTTGGCAACTTTATAAATTCATTGGTATTCTCTTCATAGAGCACTGTCCTCCTAAAACAGTTCCATGAAGCCTTTCAATGGTAATCCACCAGAGTGGGAATTGGGGAGAAATCTACATTGATTTCAGATTGGGCCTTCATCTGTTGTGGGACATGTAACTGTATTGTCTTTTAATTTAGAGGGTAAGCTCTTTGAGCTAGGGATCATGTCTTCCTCTGCTGGTAAAGTGCAAAGGATATTGTTGTCTCTAGACAGTGTATTGCATGCTATATTATTATCAGACAGTAGTCTGTAAACAAGCAGAGATGAAAGTAAATAATCCAAAATGGGGGAAGGAAATGCAGTTTGATTAACTGAATAAGGAAGAAAAGAGCCCTTCTAAAATTATAAAATGTTTTGTCACCTTGGGAAAAGAAATGCAGCACTAAGGACTTGCATAAATAAACTTGACTTCAAAATGTAGGATTTTAAAAGTCCCTCAGTCAAAATATGTTCAAGTAATTGAGAACTCAATATTAGTTTAAAAGTGAATAGTCTTTCAGACAGAAAACGAGGGAGAAAAAATACGACGATCTGCACAAACTGTGACATGGTCAATAAATCCTCTCTAAAACCATTACAGAAGAGTTCCATGCTATAATGCACAAATGGAAATGACAAAAAGTGACAAATCAAGCTGAAACAGGCTAGAGCAAATGCGGACGGAGGATGGTAGAAATTGCTGTTAGTTAGAAACAGGAAATCATGAATCCTTCAACAAAAGAGAGAATCCTGAGAGCCATAAAATGAAACAAAGATGATTGTCTTGAAATTCAGACTTCCATGATAGATGGTGTTAGGGGGCTTATTCCTTCACCCATTTACTTCCCTGGTCCTTCTCGCATGAACAGAGAGCAACAATACCCGAAGTCCAAAGGTGCAAACAATTGGATATTTATTGGGGTGAACTTCCAGCAAGCATGATTCCAGTTTCCTTCCTTAGTATCCCCCTTCCTAGCTCTGACACCACAGAGCCTTACCCATGGCCCTGTTCCCATCCCTGCCCTTAGCTAAACTTGATTCCAATTTCCCCATTCCCATTCCCCCCCCCCCACGCTTCCTGATTGACTGCAGACTATATAGTAAAACTTGAGTTCTGCTTAGCTATACATTAACCAGTCATTTTACTGAAATTTAACTAACCAATCCTAACATATTGTAACATGATTATGTAACCAATTATATCCACCATCTTAATTAGTTTATACCCAGCAAAATTAATTATACAGCAGACGGAAACAATCACAGAACCAGACAGAGATTATACAGACAAACAATAGCAAAGTGGGAACTATAATGACAAAACAATACAGAAGTGAGGATTTCACATCCCAGCTATTGATAGGTGAGTTCTTGCCAGACAGGATGCTATCAAACTAAGTTTCCTTTTACATCTTCTAGGCACTTCCCTTTCTCTGGAGGCAATAGGCACTCTCAGGGCAGGATTGTATTCCTAACAGCCCAATAGCACCTTATTTCAATGTGACTAGTTTGGAATGTGAGGAGGTGACCGGTCGCTTCCCAGCTTATGGCTGCCTCTGCTGCTTAGCCAAAGGCCTTAGCCTAAGCACAGGGCCTCACACTGTCACAGTAAGAGAAGGACTTTACACTGGCAGACAGTGATTTTGATTCTCACTTTTATACCTCTAGAACTAGCCAAGTGATAAGAATACACCTAAATTCTTAGAGTATAGGCCTTTACAGACAGGCCTGAATATCTATATCCTAACAGATGGTGTCCAAGGAATTATAGGTCTGAGTATACTCAGCATTGGAGGAGGTGACTAAACATGAGGTAGATATCAGATTCAGCAAAATACATAAGGTCAATTGAAAAGAGAACTAAGAAGTTCAAATGAAGAAAGTGTTTTGGTTTTACACTTGCAGTAGTTTGGCTGCCTCAGTGCTAGGCCTAGACCAATGGGTCAGTCAAAGCTTATGATCTTAAACTTCCTGTCTTCAAGGTAAACACTTCATGCCGAATATGAAAGTATCATTTAGGCTTGCCACAAAGTGCAAGACTTGAGGAAAATGCTATTTGAATCCCAGATTACCCAGACACACAAAGTTTTGAGAGTGTGGATTATGAAGAAATCACTGACTATAATGATCAGATGTAGAAAAAGATAATTGACCCATGATGTCCTTCTGAAGATGACTTCCCCACCACAGAAGGAAGAAAAGCCAATGATGAACTGGTGCTCAGGGGAAAAGAAAGGAAAGATGCTCATTGAGCCCTGTGATAGGGTATACAAACCACACACTGAGCAACAAGGGTTTAAGGGCTCATTCTGGGCTCAGCCAGCCCTGCCCTGCCACACCTGCAGCAAATGCTCCACCTGCTGTAGGAATTTAAAGGTAGTGAATTAACTCAATTGGAGAGCAGTGCTGAAGGTGAGCAGACCTGTAGCTCACAGCTCGAGCAGAGCAGAGCTGCCAAAATGAGCCCTCCGTGAGGAAAGGGAGGACCCTCCACAGAGGCAAGCAGAGAGGGAAGTATCCTGTGGCCCTGGACAGTGGCGACTCCCTCTTAGAATCATAGAATCATAGAATATCAGGGTTGGAAGGGACCCCAGAAGGTCATCTAGTCCAACCCCCTGCTCAAAGCAGGACCAAGTCCCAGTTAAATCATCCCAGCTAGGGCTTTGTCAAGCCTGACCTTAAAAACCTCTAAGGAAGGAGATTCTACCACCTCCCTAGGTAACGCATTCCAGTGTTTCACCACCCTCTTAGTGAAAAAGTTTTTCCTAATATCCAATCTAAACCTCCCCCATTGCAACTTGAGACCATTACTCCTCGTTCTGTCATCTGCTACCATTGAGAACAGTCTAGAGCCATCCTCTTTGAAACCCCCTTTCAGGTAGTTGAAAGCAGCTATCAAATCCCCCCTCATTCTTCTCTTCTGCAGACTAAACAATCCCAGCTCCCTCAGCCTCTCCTCATAAGTCATGTGCTCTAGACCCCTAATCATTTTCGTTGCCCTTCGTTGTACTCTTTCCAATTTATCCACATCCTTCCTGTAGTGTGGGGCCCAAAACTGGACACAGTACTCCAGATGAGGCCTCACCAGTGTCGAATAGAGGGGAACGATCACGTCCCTCGATCTGCTCGCTATGCCCCTACTTATACAACCCAAAATGCCATTGGCCTTCTTGGCAACAAGGGCACACTGCTGACTCATATCCAGCTTCTCGTCCACTGTCACCCCTAGGTCCTTTTCCGCAGAACTGCTGCCGAGCCATTCGGTCCCTAGTCTGTAGCGGTGCATTGGATTCTTCCATCCTAAGTGCAGGACCCTGCATTTATCCTTATTGAACCTCATTAGATTTCTTTTGGCCCAATCCTCCAATTTGTCTTGCTTCCTTGAGATTTGGATTTTCCCACCAGGTGAAGGCCTTGGACTGAGATGACCCTAGGAAGGGAGATGAGAGCAAGAGGCCCAGGGAGGACAGCCTTTAAGTAGCTTTGGTTGTGAGGATCCTGGTAGCCCAAAGGGCCCTGGGTTGGAGCCTAATGGAGTGGGAGGGCCTGGGCTCCCCTCCCCACAACCCCCTTGGCAGTCTAGGGTTGTGGCCATGACCACTGGGCCATGCTTCCCTACCGCACCCTGAGTGGAGACTATTACAAGCCCCTACAATATTGGAAGCAACTCTTTTAAAATGCTCTTCTTTAAAAGCCAGAGACTGAAGAACAAAGAAAAGAGAGAAGAGCTTAGATTTTTGCCAGATAAATCACTTTAAAATTCATCTTGAGGAAAGAAAAATCACACAGGAAGATGGAAGAATGAGGAATGGGAGAGCATGAAATGAACCTCAAATTAATTTTAAAACTCTTTTTTTTCACTTCATCATTAGTATGACAGGAGGAAAGCTTGTTAAAACTTTTCACGTTAGAGGAAGAATGCCTGGGAGCAAATCATCAGCTGGTATAAATTGTAAATTTATACAAGCTAAGGAACTGTTCCCAGGGGTATGGCAGCAAGCTTAACTTTTTTCCCACAAGAGTACTGATAAAACAAACTTAGGGAATACAAGAGTATCAACAAGTCTCTTCTCCAAAGATATTGACTTAGTTGATTCACTGAACCAACAAGAGAGGCAAATTCCATACACATGATCAATTATTTCTATAAAGGACAACCAAACGTATAATAATTTCTCCACTGAATATTTACTGGCTAACAATTTTTTTAAAAGCAGTAGAAATTGGGAGGGACCCCTTTGTATATTTAAAGTAATATTCTGTAATAAGCCAAAGAATATAAAGAGGTTAAATTTAAATCCAGATTGTAAAATTCAGACAAAATGGAAACAATGCTTTTGTTGTGTTTTTAATAGATTCCAGAATGTACAAACCAGAATTATGAGACTATTGATTAAAATCACTGATGACTTCAAGAAATTATAGGACCAGGAAAAGCCTCCATAGTAATGGGAAAATGGCATTACAGTATAGTCAAAATACAAAAAAAAAGGTGATCTAAACAATTGCAACAATTGGCAAGTTGTTATACTTTTAGTGATAGCTAATGTTTTCTGCAATATCCTCTTAAGCAGCTTCATCTCAACTGCTTCTTTCGTTCTAAGTGAAGAGCAGGTAGGATTTAGGCCCAAAAGATCATATGTTGGCCAGATTTTCAACCTAAGAGCAAGCATCAAATGGCAAAACCCGCTCATCATAAACTTAATTGATTTCAAGAAAGCATTTGACATCCTCCAATCACAATTCACTCTGGAATATCTCAGTGTTATGATATGCCTACAAAAATAATTAACATAATTAAGGCTTTATATCAAGGTGCAGCATGCACACTTAAAGTAAAGACAGACTTGGGCAGGTAGTCCAATATAGAGGGCATCAAAGAAGGATGCAGTGTCACCTTTGCTCTCTGGCATTGCCATTGAAACACAGCCATTATATGGCTCAATAGTAGTACACTGAAAGAACTAGATTTTGTTGAGGAACTAGCTCTTCGAAGTGGCAGCTTAACCAACATACAAGTAAAGAAAGACACTGTCTAGAATTGTGGTTATAATCAGTTGTGAAGAAAAAAAAATCTAATTAGCAACTCCTATCCTAAGTATTACTTTACAAGGCAAAAGAATACAAGAACTGAGTTGCACATGGTGACCGTAACATTCAAGCCAGTGGAGATTCCAAAAGGAAATAATGTGTCACACTGGGAAGGTGGCAGCTGCATTTACCAGCTTCAACAAGATTTGGTCATAGAAAATATACAACCTAAAGGCCAGACTATGAACATATGGATATGAAAGCTAAAAATCCACCTGAGGTACAGACAGACATCTAAATGCCTTAAATACATTAGAAATTAAATGGAATGAATTTATAACAGCATACAACCTCTTATCTCTAAAGTTACCCAGAAGAGAAGATAGAAATATTTGGGACTTGTGGTGATAAGGAAACCAGAGCAAGTATGTCACAGGGAGTGGGATTCACAAAGGCACTTAGGCACCAAAGTCCCAGTTTTGGATCCACAAAACTCCCACCAAACCCTGTAGGTGCCTAAACTCACTTGGCGCCTAAGTTTCTGTCTGAGCATGTGTTCACCTGCCACCCCCTAGGTGCCCAGATACCTATCTCCTGCCAAAGCACCAGAGTGAATCATAAACCTGGGAAGACAGGCATGTGGCAGCCTAGCTCCTGTGGAGGGCTTGATCCGGTAGGCAGCCTCTGAGTACAACTACTGAATCAGGTGTCATTAAAAATCTGGCTGGAGGAAGTGGTGCCACTCTGATAACTCTTAGTCTCTGTGGTTAGAGCACTGATGTGGGATGTGAGAGACCCAGGTTCAATTTCCTCCTTTGGTGGTGGGGTCCTTTGGGCAATAGCATGAGAGAGAATATGTGAGAGACCCCAGGTCCAGTCCCCTTGCTCAAATGACTTTCACTCATTTATCCATGGTGGAACAGCTTTAACAGGAGAGATTAAAGGTGTCCCACATCAAAATATCCCATAGGCAATAGTTAGACTACAGTCCTCAGAGGTGGGCAAAACTTTTTTTCCCCTCTGAGAGAGAATCGGGTCACTGAACCTGGGTGTCTCGCATCCCAGGTGAGTGCTCTAATCATTGGTCTTAAAGTTATAAGATGGGCACCACCACTTCCTCCTCTGTCAGCCATTTTGTATGCAGTGAGCAGGCACCTGTCTCATTCCCACAAGAAACTGTTTAGGCACCTAAGCCACCTGACTCCAGGCAGAAGGTTCCCATTTGTGGTTTGCACACAGAGCTAGGCACTTTCCTGCAACTTGGAGATAGGTGCCTATCTCCCAGGGAGGGATGGGACTTAGCACATACCCCTCTCTTCAGCATCTCCATTGGCTAGTTTAGGCAACTCCTTGCCTATTTGTGATGGCTTTTGTGGATTGCATTTTTAAACGCCCATCTCTCCCTGTAGATTGTAGAGGGAGCTTCAGCACCCAACTCAGGGTTTGTGAATTGCAGTGTTGTTCCTGGGACTTTCTAGATGCCTAAAAGTTAGGTGTCATGATGCAATGTTTAAGTTCCTATGTGGACCCCACCCAGGGGGACTAGCCCTTGTAGGGGTGATGGATCCAGCTCAACCTGTGATACACTTGGTTTGCCTCCCTAGGTGGAGAAAATAAAGTCCTGTGACAGGCAGATCATGTGGCTAAAATCAGGCCTTCTGATGTGGTGAGAAAACAGCCTCCAGAGAGCCAGGAGGAGAGAGAAGGGAGACTCCATGAAGCAGGGCTGGAACCCAGCTACTGATGAGCTGGGGGTGCTGGCTTGAACCACTGCACATCAATGAGGGAAGGCTGTGGAGAAGCATTGTACAGCCTCAGGAAGGTGGGCTGTGGAATTCCTTACCCTGAGGGAAGCACTGCACAACCCTACAGGGTAGGACTGTGCATTCCTTAATAAGGAAAAAGTGTGTGTTTGTGCCTGAGACCAAAGAAGATAGTGCCCTTCTTTGGATCCAGTTTCTTAAGTCTTTAAATAAAGATACTATCTGAGCTGTGAACAAGTTGTTAGGGAGAAGCCTGTGACTGAGGATGTCTTGCCCATATGGCCACGCCGTGACACAAGGGGGTGTGCTCTGTGATGGGACCATGCCACAGTTTGCCATGGCAGATGGGCAGTTGGGCAACTAGAAGAATGCACAAAAGGGGCTGACTGAAATAATCCCTCCATTGAACATATTCAGAGGGAAAAAATACGGGATTTAACCCAAGAGACATATAAAGAGCAGCCCAGGATAGACAGGGATAGTGAAGCTTGTTTGTGCAGTTAAGTGATGTCTGATGGCATGGGAAGGGTTCAGATTCAGACAAACCAGAGTTGACTTTAAATGGTTTTACCCCATCACAGATTTACAGATGGTATGATCTTGTTATGGACAATACAATTATACACTGTCAGGCACTTTCCCAAAGGGTTTCAACCTCAAGATCTAGAAAATTAGACTGAAAATAACCATAAACAGAGAGAGCTCTCAGGAATGCTACAGATCAGCATCATGAAAGATCAGCAAAAGAGCACTACTGGTTTTGGAAAGGTGGATTGTCTTGCAGAAACCATAAAGAGGAGGTCAGGAGGACCACTAGATTGCTAATGGATATAATTGCTATTTTGGAAGATGGAACTGGGCTGATAATAGGTTTGATTACTGTCAGAGTACCAAGCAATGGTTATAATTAGAACAGGGGAATAATTCAGAAACAACTCATGAATATTCCATTGACTACATGGATTGTTCATAAACAGGAAAAATGGCTAACTTAGTTACAGATTATTTATTTGTCCAGCCCTAGCTGCACCTAGAGAATTGTTCCATTAATTGCAAAGGGCTCAAAGATACAAAGTACATTGCCACAAAAGCAATTAAGTAAAAAATCTTTGCCCCTCAAAAGAAACATTAGGAAAGATGTTATTTTCCTCCCCATTCTACTGGAGTAGCAACTGGTTCCTTGGATAATGCAGTGTGCTGAAAAAAATAACATTTATTTTGAAAGTCAAAGGAACTGAATAGCAATAAATGACAGCTCTAAAAGCCCAATGCTGAAGACTTCTGAGAGTTTTGGCTGAGGAAGCCTGAGCCTTACAAATGTATGATTTTAAAAAAACAAATTAAACTAGTCAGTGATGATCTGAGATGCTGATACTGAAATCTGTGTTCCAGTACTAAGGAAGTGTTTGTTCAGCGGTGGACTGGCAGAGCATGATCATGATTCTAATAACTAACTTAGTGCCAATGATTTTTTCCAACAATTTGATTAAATATACTGTGATACAGCCATGTGAGCTAACAGCAAACGTCACAGAGAGCAATAGGGCAGAACTTAAAGGTGACCACAGACTATTGCACCAGTGCTTTCCAATCATATTCAAATACTGAAAGAACACAGAAGACAGTGCTGCAGGGCACTAAATCCAGAGAGTGTGCATGAGCCTCGTTAATGTATAGTCTGCTTTCTTTACCTGCTGAGGCCAAAGCTAAGGAGTGAAGTGGGTTTTTCTGCCCTAGTTTTCAGTTTGCTTTTTAAACTACTGCTTGTCCTCATGGATAGTTACTCTTTAAACATATATATGTCATGTGTAAACAGACTTCATTTGTGTACTGAGGAGCCCAGAGGTAACAGGCTTTACAGCAGATCTGATTAAATGACAGTATTAACTTTTCCAGATCTAACTGTGCTATGGAGTACAATAGTGATGGTTCCAGTGCTGCCTACAAGAAAGACCTGGGTACTTTGGTGCCTATATATTAATTTGAGCATTAAAATGTATTAACATAAACGTAGTAATTGATATGCTAGCATACTAAAGACAAATACTTCCAACTATATGGGAGCCCTCTAGATCAAAAAACCCCTTCACTAAAAACAGCTAGTTATGTAAGTGAATACTTTTAATTTCATTTCCTTTATATACAGTATGCATATGTGACCTGGATTCTTACACTGAATGCAAGCTGGCACTTAAAATACTCAAGGCCAAATCATGTCTTGCCCTTACATGGCTATGCATTGGGGGCAGCAGAAGGGTCATGCCTCAATAATTCTGTGGCCTGCCTAAGGCACAGCTAAAATTACTGTCTGCTGTGCTTGAGTCTTTAGCACCGCTACCAATCAGTACCAGCCTGCGGAGTGGGTCTGGCTCATGCGGGAAGGAATGTTGTAGTCTGTGCATCTCCTATTCCTGTGTGTACTGGGAAGCTCAGAGTAGGATCATGGCTCCTCTTTTTTTTTTTTCTTCCTAATGATAGGGTGTCCCCTGACTGGCTTTTCCTGGGCTTCTGCTGACAGTTCTAGAGCTGTTGCAAGTTCTCTCCTAGTCACCACTACTTTTCTCTTCTTTCAGTACAAAAGTCAACATGGCCTCTGGCCACATGGGGCCATTTCAAATAAAGGAGCAGATTCAGCTGCTGGTTTCTGGCATCTGCGGAGGAAAGGAAGGGAGTAACACTAACTAACCTGTTTCCAAACCCTTAGCACCAGCAGAGGGATGAGGTAACATGGTGGGCAGAGGAATGGAATGAAGGAATATGTTCTATTTTATTGCCCGCCTTCTTCCTAAGCAGCATCAGCCTCACTCTGTGTGGGGAAGTAAGAGCATGAACACTACTGATAGGAGAGAGAGAAAAGAAGGCCCTATTTAAGGGGAGGAAGGGAAGCAGATATGTCAATAGTGACTGAGGCAAGTTAGTAAAACTGCTTCACTTTACTAACAAGAGGAAATAACATGTAAAGTAAACACAGCACTGGTGCTGCTATAATCAAGCCCATATTCCCTATCTCATTCTCTTCAGCTGGATATCATCTCTGTGGGAGAGTCTTCGTGAAACGTGGCACTCCCTTAATTCTTCATTATGTGTAAAATGTTATACTGCTGAAGCTCAATATTTTATATCAAAGTAAAATTCAGGAGATGGCAAGCAAGAATGAAAAAAGGAGAAACGAGAGTGTCAAACCCTAGAGAACCAATGGGAAACAAGGAGAAGAGAGTTATTTAAAGGCCCCAAACAGAACAATATATCATCCTGGATGTAATAATTGGTTTATGTATTTGTAGACACTTCACTTCCAAGGTGATGGTCTCTCATCAAGGAACATATATTATTTAATGGGAGTTATGGGTATGTATCAAGAGAAGATGAAACACCTTATTTTAAATAGAACAAGACTATACAATCAATTTAGTGCTTGATACATATTGGGCAGTATAATAATACTTCAATCAATGTATGGCCACCATCAAAGAAAAGACGGTTTTGATTCTTGTGCAATGGGGATTACCTTATGAAAATTGAAAAATGTAAGTGACTTATGATATTATATGTCTGGTACCTACTGAGGCAAAACTATTTAAATATTACAAATG
The DNA here is from genome assembly GCF_009764565.3 of Dermochelys coriacea. Lineage (NCBI taxonomy): Eukaryota > Metazoa > Chordata > Testudines > Dermochelyidae > Dermochelys > Dermochelys coriacea. The sequence goes on from NC_050069.1 coordinate 216,046,943, forward strand.
GGATTTTTAAAATCTTCTTTGCTAAATAAGCTCTAATTTTTTCCTAATCATCACAGACTTACACTTAGTGACAATATATGCCATATTTGATACTATATCTGACTATTTTGACATCCTTGATTAAATTAAAGAACCTTCTGTTCTTTTCTTCTTTCATTTTAAGTGATCTCACTTTCTTAAAAGCCAGTTAAACAATTGTTTCTCTCAAGTGACTTTTAGTATGAGTGATATCTTCCTGGTTGGTAGTATAATAGAGCAGACGCTGTGCAAGCTTCCCTATGTTGTGGCTTCCCTTGCCTGTGTGCCCCAACCTTAGTCTAAAGGGAGAACAGGTAGTGCTGTCTGTAAATGGTCAACTGTTGACACCTCAGCTGATCATGCTAGCAAGTGTGCCACTTACTGTGGGCATCTTCCCCTGGGGGGACTGGATTGAAACCCTCTGCTCCTTTAATATAGATCACTGATCAACTATCAGATGGAAGCAAATTTCACTACCTACTTGGGTCCAATTTGAACAAGTGGCTGAGAGGTGAGTGACTCAAAATTCCAGTGTCCCTGAAACATCCAGTGTTCTGGAACTTATCTGAATATACCTTTCTTTGCTTTTAAAGGGAGATCATATTGAGCTCTGTGATTGTTTAGGAGTTTTGTTGTTTGTTTGCTCTGATTTTCCCATAGCCATGAATATTGAGCCTTGTGCAAACTGTTCTCTGGCAATCAATGTATTGGCAGATGTTTAGTTTTGTGTGTGTGTGTGTGTGTGTGTGTGTGTGTGTGTGTGTGTGTGTGTGTGTGAGAGAGAGAGAGAGAGAGAGAGAGAGAGAGATTTTTCACTGTGTTAGAGGAGTGGGGAAGAAAATAACTAGATGCTAAAACCAGATAAGCATTAGCTGCTAGTGCTTTGTAAGCCTCCTGTACTTCCATGCTTTGAAATGAATCTCTAGTATAATTTATATCTGTTAACCACTGACCATGCAGTAGGTATAACACAAGACACAAAATGAAAACTGTCCTTGCCCCAAAGAGTCTGGCAGATACACCAGAGACGGTATGCAAGGGGAGGCTTGTGCCCAAAGTAGGAGGTGGAGTTGCAACCCTCCTCGCCTCCTACCTCCCCTTACAGGTTGACCAAAGTTTTCAAACAAAAACCTGGGGGGGATTTTGGTGTGAGATGAAGAAACCCAGTGGCAAAATAGGAAGAAAAAGGAATCCCCTGTTTTTGACTTGAGAGAATCCATGATGATGATTTGAAATTCTTTGCTAGCTCACTAGGTGGTGTGCATTGTGTAGTTAATCTGTGAAACCTCTATTGAAAGAGAGGGCAGTGGAGAGTCTGTAATGAGTGGTTTGCAGTACAGAAGTGTTTGAGTTAATTAATTGCCTCATCTTTATTTAATAGTCAACTTGAGCCACTATCATAGCAGTGCTTACAAATGACTCTTATTAAAGGTTTTATACTTATTGAAATGTATGTTAAAATGTTCCCTGCTTTTGTTCATTTTAGACAGAACCAGACAAGTAACACACCTTCAAAATTTGTTAATTTTTATTAGTGATGATGGAATTTTTTCTCTTTTGCTACAGAAAGGCTTTTTTGTACAGTTCTTCCCTTTAGTGACATCCCTTAGGACTACAGGAACAGACATAAACTTCTCTAAAATAATTGCATAGTGTCTGAGTCATCAGACGAGCACTTGGTGTATACGGTTGAAGGGACATGTTCTAATTTATTCCTTTTCCTACATTCAACATCCCAAGTTCTCTACCTGTCATTAAGGGAAAAGCAATTACTGGGCTGTAGCTGATCAACTGGAATTAAGAAACAAAATTAATTGATATATCCTTCTGACTTATGCCGCTATGTGAATAATTATATAAGGCTTAAACCACTGATGAACTTAAATAGTTCTCAAAGATCTATGACAGACTAGAATATTTCTTGTTTCAAAACCCAAATTGATTGATTGTTTTGTAGATGAGAGGAGCCCATTTTAATATCCTTAATGTCTCTCTTTTTAAGCATGTATCAGCATTTTGGGAGCTTAGCTGCTTTGGAATAATTTAATTTACTAAGAAATAGTCATTTTGCTACATCTTTTTAGAGATTTTTATTCGCTCTCCAATTCTTTTTAATGTGGATTAAAATAAGTAACTTGATGAAAGATCTGAATTACTGTATAAGGGAATCAAGCTTATAGTTTAATCGAATTATTCATGTGAATAAGCATTTGCAGGATCGGGTGCTAATACAGGATATGGTCACCCTGCCCTCCCAGTGGGAAAAAACCTATGAGGCTTGTCCTAGAAGAAAATTTCTATGCATATCCCCTTGCAATGAATGACACCATGCACATTGTTCCTTTTGGGCAAACTTTGTTTCCTTCCTTTCCCAACACCATCCATCTGAAGTCAGCAAAGAAACCTACCACCAAATCTGGGAGATCCTCAAAGATCCATGTTGTTCTTCAGGTCTCTGTGGCAGCCAAGGCCTTATGCTTCCATGCTGGCTTACGGTCCCAGTTGGTCCCCAGCTCCCTGGAAGTGTGGCTCCATTGGACCTGTGCCACCAGAGACTCACTCTATCTGCAGCTGCCTTGGAAGGGATCAGATGCAAAATTGGTAGTAATACACAATATCAGTTGTCGCTGTGCTAGGAAAACAAAAGATGTATGTATTTTTCATTATTTCTGTATCTGTTATATATGTGTGGAGTACAGGTTTCATATAACTACCCTAGTGCATGTAAAAAAAGTGATCTTTATATGTGCACACTATGACATTCTGGGGTGCAATCCAGACCAGTAAGGAGAAGTGTCACCACTTGCCCTGCAATCTGCGGTGCCTCACAATGCCTTGCTGCTGTAGCGCCCAACCTGGGCTTCTCATAAACAGCATGCAGTTCATATCCTGAATGTCATATAGAGCCACAGGCCTGGTCCAGTAGCATTGACTCCAGCAGCCTGCCAGCAAACATGAGCCACACTCTGGCTTCCAGCAGCCTTGCTTACTACTTGCAAGGTGACCCCCCAACACACTCCCAGTCCCGGATTTCCCTGCAAATACATGTGCTCTGCACATTCCAGCCATCTCCTGGAAAATTCAGATATAATAGGCCCATTGCCCCTCCAATGGGATCAAGATAGAACAGCTTGTCCTTTAAATGAAGTTACCCACACAGTTCACAACACTCATGGTGGGAAGGGCCAGCACAATGCCCTCTGCTCCACTTTACCTCAACATAGGTGCAGTTCAGGGACTTGTTGGTTGAGCTATTCAGGCATGCCTGTGTGCACACCCTGTCTGCCAAGGAAAGGGTCTGTGTGCTGGTCCCCTAAGTCAGTGATGAAAGTTGCAATAATATGGCTCATAGGATGAATAGCCATGCTTACGCAGGTGGCCCTGACACTTTGTGATACCAGTGTAGAGTGGCTGCAGATGCTAAGCCGGAATAGTAGCCATGGGACTGGCTGAGCAGAATCCCTGCATCCCAGTTGTAGGCTTGGCAATGGATTTCTTGTCCCCAAACCCTGTGAACTCCAACTACGTACAGTCTAAATATGCCTCTTGCATGCTGCCCTAGTAAATGATATTCTAATAAAGCAGCTTTGTAAAAAAAGCTGCTGTCTATAAAACCATTTTTCTGCTTGGAAAGTGAAGGCATTTTATAACTTGCAATCAACACACAGGTGCTGATTATTTAAATATCTACTACTATTCAGGTGACCTGATTTTTCTGTCAAGACTCCTTAAAGTGTTCTTTTAAAGAATTATAATCATACATGTGTTAAATTAAGGACATGAAAGAGGTGGCACCTCTGCTATTAAGGCGGTTTCAGCTTTCCACTTAAAGAAGAGATTCAAGCTCTCTGTTTCAGAGGAGGAAACCAGTGTATCTTCACCAAAATCTATAGCACATCAGTTTTGGGTGAAGATTGGATTTTCAGGAGGTGGAGGGGGGCGGTTTGAAATAAATCTGTTACTTTATTTGGGTTCAGTTGTGGCTTTGCTATGAATCCAGAGCAAGGGTCAGCTCTTTGTTACCCACATGTGTTAAGGGTAGGTGCATAGTTGCTGTGCAGAACCCGCTCTCCTGCCATACACTGCAATCTCTGGTACAGGTAGCCTGCACGCATGACTAATGGGATGCTGATGCCCTTTGTAGCTGGATCACAGGTTGACTCCATGTGCATTAATAAGATAATTAAAATATATGACCTTTAAAAATTTACTTTACTGTAATCTCTTTTGAATGAAGTTTTTAATTTATGGAACAGAAGTTGGGGAAGAAATGCATGAGAACATTTTCATATATAATTGACTACCTTTGATACTGGCAATAATTTCATGTTAAATAGGTGTGATTTACACACCGCTTAGTGTTCACAGTGGTATAGCTTGTTATTTAAACAGTTACAGAAACAAATGATGTCCATACACTGGAGATAAAACACAAGCCAAACAAACAAGCTTTTTCAGACTTTTGTTTTTTACTAGTGTTCAACCATAGCTTGTTCATTTAACCTGATAAGAAAATGTTGTTCATACTACTGGTGACTCAGACACACTTTGCTGATTCTCTGTGATTAGCAAAATACAATAATAGCACCAAATTACTGTTATTTGGGGGTTGTATCTGTGACACTGCACTGCCTTTCTGTTTGCCTTTCTTTTGTGCTAAAAAGGTTAGATCTCTAAATAGGACATGATCTAATAATCTGTAGAATTGCCCATCCTTTGCTTTTGAGACTCCTGACTTTTTCTTAGGCTGATAACAGGTTCGGTAGTGTTAGACAAGTACAATTGTTTTGGAAGAAAATGGATCCTAAAATGATTTAAGCTCCAATCCCGTTTATCACAGCATATTTTTCTGCTAATAGTCACAGTTTATTTGTATTATCATTCATCTAGACCCCATTTTAGATGATGTTTTGGTATTATTTTTTTAATCATTTGCTTGTATTTTGCATGTTTGCCATGCAATATTATATAGGGCAAAATTGTGGCTTGACCAGAAGCACCATAGAGGGGCAGCACATTGTTGCACTGCCCCAGTAGGAGACTGAGAACCAAATTGTGACCCAGAGTTACAATTGGCTTCCCACTTCCTCCCCCTGCTTAAGGGAGAGGAGGGTAAAATCATCTGCATGAGCCCTACAGCTGATGAAGATTAGATCACTTGGTGGCTTTTGGGGGGGATGAGGTGGACAAAGCTCCACCCATTCCATGCCCACCTGCATGGGAGGGGTGAAGTAGCAGATGCATGCACTGCTACCCACCATGCAGGTATCTGGCATCTCTTAGTCTGATGTTCCTACGCAAGTGGCTGTGACCCATCTAGTGTTTAAGGAGTAGTCTCTCACAATTTAAATTCTAGTGGATGGGTGCTCAGGGTTCAAATATTTTTGGAGCAGAAGAGATAGTAGTGGTACTCTTCCAAACTCATGCCATGCACCAGTGTTCATTCACAGACCTGGGATAGTAAAGCAAGATTCTACTCACAGTGTATGTCTGTACACGTCTTCTCTTGCATTTCTTGATCAAATGATCAGTAGTGACACACAAATAAAGAGGGGAGTGCCGGGGGGTAGCAGAATGCCCTGTAGATAAAGTTAAGTTTCTAACTCCATTTATAGGCATGTAAGTAAAGGTGATGTGATTTTTTTCAAAGATGCTGAGTGCCAACAGTGGCTATTGACTTCCGTGGGATTTTTAGCTGTTCAGCAGTTTTAGGATTGTAAGGAATTGTCAGTAAAGGTAGAGTGGGCAACATCATGTGCATCTGTCAAGAAAAATCAAGATGTGAAAATTTGTTGCAACTAATCCAGTTTTAAAAGTTGTCAAATAGCCCTTGCCATGTATAAAAGATATTTTTTGCTACATTAACAGCTGGACAGTTGATGCTTTCTCACTACATAATTCAATCCCATGGTTCATATTGTCTCCTACGCTTTCCACGCTTTGTGTTTTGATTGTTCCATCTGTTGTGTAGCGTATGTAACCTACATCATGTATATCCCATTGCTCTCTAGTGACTGGTCCACTTGAGGATAACTTTCTATTACTTTTCTATCAATTAATGGAATTGTTTCTTTAACTCAAGTGGTAGAGGATGGTGTTTTGGTACTGAAGTTTCTGGGTTCAAACCCTGAGGGCTAAACATGCATTACATTTCCAAGCAGTACAAAGGACATTAAATAAAAAGTTTCATTCTTCCATCAAACACTGAAGTGGACTCTCTGATGTGCCTAAAATGCATATGGCATCCTGTTTGAAACAGGCTGCTCTGAATGTGGCAAGTATGCTATAAGGCTATGCAAAGCAGTTGATGACTTGATATATGACTGTGTCATGCAAAAAAACGAGGAGTACTTGTGGCACTTTAGAGACTAACAAATGTATTTGGGCATGCGCGGGGGTTGCATAACTAGTCATGCAAGTACCTAATTGATTCTAAGGAGCACTTGCTGTTATCAGTCCATACTTTTGCATGCTTGATATATGTTGTTGATCAGGTTTATGGATCCACATTTGTAATACAATCCCCAGTCCAAGACAGCTACTTATAAAGTAGCCTGACAGGTATTGTGTGGACAGTGCACTGAATACCAGCATGTTAGGAAGTGCACCTTCAGTTGGAGTAACTAATATCCCTCTTGCTGTACTGCAGGGGTGCTGATTTCTGGATCAAAACTACCTTCACACTGATGTCCTGCACTACCTCACTCTCAGTACTGCATCCGTATTGATCTCTTGTCTTGCAGCTGTTGTAAGCCAATAATGACAGGTCTTCTAACCAGTAGTGTTTCATGGATGTTTCCTGTGAATTCAGTCTATTGCATTACCATCACCTCATCTAACCATGAAGCATTTTTATTAGGCATGCCTACTGCAACCTTAGCTAGGGCTGTTGAGTATTGCTTTAGGGGAAGCTAAGATGTTAAGTTCATAGATTTATTTTGGGGCACATCTGTTTCCCTTTGCAACTTTTTGCATGTAATAGTGACTATCTGGTTCCTATGCAGATATGTGTGAAGAAAGCTGTAGAGGGGGATGGGGGAGAGAGAGGACTGTATTGTATCAAGATCGTCAATATATTGTATCAAGCTGTTCAATATACTGTTGAATGAAAATATTACAATAGATATTTTTTATGGAACAGAAAGGGAAACATTTGACTAAAACTGTGAAAGGAATATTTGTCCAGATCTACATTCCAGCAGCTCTCTCTAGAACTGCAATCTAACATGATATGTATAAAACAAATGTTAGACATGTTGTGTGGCATTTTCAAAAGTGCTCCACGTTGGCCTTTTTGCTCACAGTGAAGTGGATGGTAAACTCCCATTGTGTAAAGTGGCAACAGAGTAAAGAAATGCTTGGGCGCTTTTGAAAATCCCACTCACTGACTGGATCCAGAAAGAGAGATTAGCAACATATTTGTTATGTACAAATTACAGGGTTTTTTAATTATCCAGAGTACAGCAAATAAAATTTAATTTAAAAGATCTTACCTCTGGACACCAAATAACAATATTTCTTAATTTGAACAGACTTCCAGACTAACCAGAAATGTTTAAAGCTTCTAGAAACAATAGAAATAGTTGGAATACATAACAAGCTACCATAAAAATCTTGTTGTGAGCTCAGAATCAAAGTGCAGACATATAGAACCCAAACTGGGACAGCATGTGCTTAAACATTAAATATTCACTGTTAGGTTTAAGAACATGAATTATTCCAGAAATAAAATCTTCTGAACACATTAGACTCCAAATAAAAAGCATTAATATGGTATATCAAGGGGTAACGTTTGCTAGCATTATAAAAGTCACACTGTGGGGGGGCAGGGAGGGGAGAGTGGATGACGTAGGGATTGGCTAAAACTTTTCATCTCGACAGTGGGTCATCAATTCAGGAAATCAAATTAGGAAATGATCCAAAATCATTACCATCTGATGATAGTTTGCCCCAACATAAACATTGCTTAGCTTTCAATGTTATAACAAGTTTAACCCCTGTTTTTTTTTTAGGATAGATCTTGGAAAATGAAAAGGGTTGGTCAGTTGAGTAATGGAGACTCTTTGACCCTATAAAAATGGAAAAGCCGATTGATTGTGGACTTAAGTGTTTTCTTTTGAACATGTTAATGACAACATTCAAAATTAAAAATAAAGGGAAAATCTTCATTTCCAGTTTGAATAACTTGGGAAAAGTTCAAGAAGGGCCAAAAGATGGGTTCAGGGTGGTTTTATTACTTTAGATTTGATGTCTCACTCATTAAAAATACGTTTGTTAAATTGTTTTCCTAAATCTTTATTTAATATCGAGTCTAATTGTTCTAGATATATCCAAGTTGCCATATATGGTATCAAGGGACAAAATTTAGTTCTGAGGGCTTGATCATGTCAGGTGCTGAACAGTCTGCCTCCAATCTAGGAAAGCACTTAAGCTATCAGCATGTGCATAGTCCCATTGACTATACGGAACTACCCAAATAAAACAAATATTTGAGTGCAATGCTGGATTGGGGCCAGAGTGCTTTGCACCTTGCAGGATTGAACCCTAAGTGAATGAAGTGGCTGATTTCACCTGAGTGGATGTATGGAGTTCAACATTTTAATAGACTCCATTTGACTTTCAAAGTGTGACTGTTTCTCTGAATGGTCTAAGGGCCTGATCCAAAGACCACTGAGGTCAATGGGTATGTGTGGGACATTCTGCTGACTTCAACAGGCTTTGGATCAGGTCCTAAAACTTCTTAAGAATAAGTGACCTAGGGCCAGATTTGATTTCAATGGGAGGTAGGTGCTTTTAAAAATTCTACTAGCGCCTATCTGCATCTTTTAGCAGCTTTAAAAATCTGGCCCATTGGGCCACATGCCACATTCTCAGCTGATGTGCATGGCCTAGCTCCACTGAAGTAAATAGAGTTATGCTGATTTATACCATCTGAGGATTTGGCCCATTAACTGAAGTACTGAGTTGCTGTGAATGCGTTTTGGTTTTCAGAAACGTTTAATACAATGCTTCACTTGAATTACCCATCTTTGACAAACACAATCTTTGTGGTGTTTGATTTCATGCAAGTAACATCTCAGGGTTTTTATATAAACTAAAACCATGCACCCTGCTATCTCAGTTCACTTAATAGTTCTGTACCAATTTTGCACATTTTCTGTAAGCCTGACAATTAAAAAGTTCAAAGAAAACCAGAAGGAGTACACTCCTAATCTCAGATTTAACTAGCATTCTGTCCATTTATGCAACATTTGTTTCCACATTTTACACTAACATGAGCAATTAGCAGCATTCTCAAAAAACACAGGAATTTGAATTGGTACCCTGTCTTGGGGTATATGCCAAACCGCTAATGCTCCCTGCTGCTGTTTGGCAAAAACTTAACTCAATACCATTTCCTCCCCCGTTCCAAACTGGACACTCATGGGAATGCAGATGGAGTGACCGCAATGAGATGTAGTCAGTCACAAATGGTTGACAAAATGGATCATTTAAAAGACTCAGTTAACAAAAATAAGCTCTGATATTCTTGGAAAAAGTTTGGAAAACATGTTTGCTACCCAAGCTGTTTTCAGCTAAATAAGAAGTCAGCTGTGAAAATACACTGCCAGTTCCTTTGGCAGATACCCCATTCTCAAATTTGCACACTCTGTGCCAAAAACTATTCCACAGCTCTACACTTGCAAGTTTGCTATGTAAGTGTTGTAAAATGATAGCTTTCAGAATGCGATTGATTTCAATACTACACAGAGTCTCAATGAGGATATGCACATGTAACCTATCGAACTTTAACAAGAAACTTAAAGGCTGTATAACAAATGCACGTTATGGGTGAAATCCTGGCCTCTTTGAAGTCAATGGGAGTTTTGACATTGACTTCAGTAGGATCAGGCTTTCACAATATATGGCTAACATAAGACTAACTATATTTGTACTACAGATAGTGTACATTCTGCATTTTGTCCTCCATGTACAATAAAAGTATTACAAACTGTCAAGGTAGGTACAATTGGTGGACAAAGTCCCCATTTTTTAAAAAAAGGGGATGGGGAGGGAGGCTCAAGTCCATAAGCAGAAAAATATTCACAGGATGAAAGATTCTTTCTTTCTCTAGTTCAATTATTTATACAAAGTGGAACAGCTTCAACAGGAGAGACTGAGAGTGATCTACTCCCCCACACCCCCCCGTCAGCCTGAGAGGTGGGAGACCCAAGCTGTAGTCACTGCACCAATACAGGAAAAGCAGGGATTCAAAGCTGGGTTTCCCACTTGCTGGATGAGTGCCCTAACCACTGAACTATTAGATAGAAGCAGTGTCATGACAACATGTGTGTTTGGCATGCTCAGAGCACATCTACTAAATCAAGTAAGAGAGGCAGGGAAATGTACAGTTCATGAACCCAGGCAGGGCTTAGGCGTGAGCTAGGCACTAAGCAACTAGGCTGTGTTAGAATGTAGGTGGATGTGCATGTGTCCATCAGCAGAAATTTAGAGGATTCACCAGTGGAAACTTAGGTGCTTAGGGACTTCGGGTAAAGCTGAGTGGTGGTTTTGTGAATGCCAGTAGCGCCCAAAGGTTGGCTTTAGGCACCTAAATCTAGTCCATGGCACATAATCTGTTGCACTGTCTCTTTCACTCCCTGTTTCTGGACCCATGAACCCACCTTGTTGAAGAGTCTAGCACCTCTGGAATCACTTCCGCTGGGCCCGGTTTGCCATAAGCGCAAATTTCGTAAATTGTGGGGCATGTTGCACATGTAACCCTAAGGACCAGTGGCCACTCCTGCTTGCAATGAGAAGCTGAAACACCAGGGATTTTCCTTTTACTGTGGGAAGCCTGGTTCAGAGATCACCAGTTTCAACCCCACATAGTGAACTGAAACCAAAAGAGATTAATCATTCTGAATCTAATACTGTATATTTTTGTAATATTAACATCTCTTTATCAAACACATTGAGTAAGTGGCTTTTAAATAACCGGTGCTATAATCGTATTTGTTATGAGCCAGAAAGAATGAAGTAAAGCTACTGAAGCCAATATACTGAAGCAAAGAGAATTGGCATAAATGAATGTTGTATTTTTTCCACTAGAATTTTTTTTTTAGAATTTAAATTGTTCTATGTCAAACGGTCCATTAGAGACTAACTTAATCTAAACTTTAGTTTCTTATTTTGCATTGCCTATTCTCTGCTTTCCTTTTGCTACTGTCTGAAAATGGAGGATTAGTCAGAAGTTTTGTTGTTGCTGCTCTACAGCTAAATGTATGTTAGTAAGCTCATGTTTTATCAGTTTTCCTTTACATACACGTAGTAATTAAACTAGGCAATCATCACTTAAAAGAAAGTGTAGTTGAAGCCATGTCAGCCCCAGGATATCCTGGCGCAGCTGCAGCCACCGGATTCCAGTTGTGGGGTTTGCAAGGGGAAGTTTTTGCTTATTATTATGCACCAGGCAGGTTCCAGGGTGGCTGAGGAGGCAGTATGTGCTACTCAGCTTCCTTGGTTTATCAAGTCACGTTCTTTGCAAAGAGACATGAGATTGTTCCCATGGGGTGGATTGGGGTCTCAGGAGTGGAGGTGCTGCACAGGTGTGGGGGCTCTGGCTGGCCCGGGGGTCCTCCCCGCCATGGTGGAGGGAAGCCTTGGGCAGAAGGGGTGGGGCCAGGTGGCCTACCCTCCCTGAAGGGGAGCTCCACCCGCCGCTGATGAGTAACCCACAGTGTCTCCACAGACAACTGCATCGCCCTAACTACACCGACATAAGCCCTATGCCTCTTGTGGACCTGGAGTTTTGTCAGTGTAGTAAGGGCATTTACACCAGTGGGAGCAAGTCTGTAATGTATACACTGACATAATTAGGTCAACGTAAGCTGCAATATGTTGACCTAACTCTGTAGTGTAAACCAAGCCTTAGCTATAAGACACTTAATTGGATTCCCATCTCACTGTTTTCTTATTTGACATGGATCAAACAGCATGAAATTCAAAAATGTCTTGGGAAATTAGGAAGGCCAATATATCACACAGTTCTTTTGAAGTTATAATATTAGTATCACTCAAAATTTAATCCTTTCAAGAGCCCTTGGGTGGTTTATATGCCAAAGGTTCTCAAAGCGCTGCTTAATACTGTGTGTTATACCAGTCAGTTACATATGTGTAGGGTTCTGTATTCACTCCGGGTCAAACCCTATAGTCCTTACTCAGACCAAATTCCAGTTGACTTCCATAGGAGTTCAGTCTGATTGAGGAGTGGAGGTTGTGATCCTCAAGGTTTGTTTGGCCTTTGTGTGTACAGGAAGCTACTTGTCAGAAAGAGTCTATTTAGTTTGATAATGTTGATAAGTTGTTTCATTTGAAGTTTGGCACTACCTTGTCTAATAAATGCATTTTTATCCATAAACAATAATAGAATATCTTTTGCTGTAGGCCTGTACAAAAACTGTTCAGGCAAAATTTAGTATGAAAGAATAATGTAGCAGAGGTATGTAAGTATTTTGCAATGGTAGCTAAAAAAAATTTCTCTTTAGTGTTATATGCACACTCAGGGTACAAGAAGGTTTTCTTAGCACCTACTTCATTACATGAAATCTCAGGTGCATGCTCAGCTTTATAGGGTATGTCCATAAGTCTCAGACTGTCGCTGCTGTTACTCTGACAGTGCATTGTGCGTGCATGGAGCGGTGAAGGGTTTAACTCACTCAGCCATCACACTGTTAATATAGGAATATTAGCCCTTTATTGGGATTATTTATTTGTATTACACTGAATGCATCCGATGAAGTGAGCTGTAGCTCACGAAAGTTTATGCTCAAATAAATTTGTTAGTCTCTAAGATGCCACAAGTACTCCTTTTCTTAGCAGCTTCTAGAGGCCTTTTCCAAGACAGGACTCCACTGTGCTAGGTGATGTTCAGACATGACCACTGGAAAAATTTTCTTGAGTTTCAGTTCATGACACTCCTTTTTTGTAATCTAAGGATTAGAATTTCTCTTCTTGCTTCAAAGGTTTTAAATGCAGTTTTTATCAAAGACCTCACTTCATGCAGCAATTTGAGATTCCCTCATTCGGTTCCTCATTGGCACTGGTGCTATTGCTTAAGCCAGAGATTTTTCAAGGTCATTTAGGGGGTGGGATATCAAATTGAAGGAGAGACTGTAATGACACAGAGTGAGACCTTAATCATATCCCATTCTTGTCCATTCAACCAGAAAGTGACCTTGAATAATCAATTAAAAATAAAAACAAAATCACTCCATTAAAAATAATTAAAGTGATTCATGTCTGAAGCCCGCTGACAGCCCCCTAGGTAAATGACACTGTTTGGCCTTTGAATTGATAGCAGAAAGGGACTATGAGATCATGGATACAGCATTTTAAGTCCTTCGTGCTGCTGCTGCTGTGTAATACAATTTGTTTTTTGTTTTCATACTTAGCAATGCAATGTGCAAGAAAGATCAATGGAAATAAATGTATCAAAGGTAGAATGTAGTTCCTTAGTCTTTGCAATATTTCACTCCTTTCGTTAACTACAGTACGATCATTTTCTCATCACTCTTAAAATTATTTATCATAGATATACTTCAGTCATCATAGGTATATTGTGCAGGGCTTACATCTTAGCATAATCACATACTTGGGAATGATTTGTCTTATTGCTATAAAGAATGGCTATTGTTTTATTAATAGAAATATCAGGTACATGTTAGTGGATTTTTGTTTAAAAAATGTTTAAATGTCTTCATACTAGTTTCAGAGTGGTAGCTGTATAAGCAAAAAAACAAAACGAGGGGTACTTGTGGCACCTTAAAGATTTATTTGAGCATAAGCGTTCATGGGCTAATGAATCTATGAAGTGGGCTTTAGCCCACGAAAGCTTATGCTCAAATAAATTTGTTAGTCTTTAAGGTGCCTCAAGTACTCCTTGGTTTTTTCCCCTCTATTAGTCTTTCCCTTTGGTTAACTTCAAGACATATCCTGTGTACACAGATCTATAGTGCTCCTGAGGCCACTCTAAATTTGAAAGCTATTTGCAGCATCATTAGTGAACACAAAGCAGATTACTCACCAACCATTTGTTAACTGATATGTTCAAGGTGATGTAAAAGCTTCAATAGTTTTCCAATCCACTCAAATGCTAACAGATTTTAAAAAAGTTGAGAACTCTGTTTAGGACCCTGTTGTATTGATAACACAAATGGAATAATAAGGGATAGCACTGTACATTCCTTTAAAATAAATCATAGTTGTATCATTCTCTTCATATTGAGATCCTATTATACACTCTTAAAGTGCAATTCATTGGATACGTTTGAAAACTGAAGATGCCACCTGCAAAATACAAGCAATAAGTTCCATAAGAATCATTAGCTAATAGGTACGATAACTTCAGTAAAACAGATTTGTAGCTACAGCAAACATTACCTCTTATCGCTCTTTGTTTCTGTGCTTCTTATGGTTCAATGACGTTCATTCAAAACACTGGCTATGGAGTTCTCTTGTAGTGAAATCATCTTCACAGGAGTAAACTTTTTCTTACTGAAGAGAAAAAAGGTGTGTATTTAATTAAAATGAATATCCAGAAATGTGTGAGTGGATGAAAGCTTTCTGAATCATTACAAATGATTTATCTAGAGTACAATCCGTTTATGGTCAATGTGGATGTGAGGTACAGCATTTCTTTTCAGATGTAAGACAAAGAGTCACATCAACTGTGACATAAATGGAAGCATAAATTACACATCAAGTGTAAATTAGCAGAGTATGGTGGTTAAATAGTGTATGTGTAATGATTTGGCATTGAGTGGCTGTACAAAATGAGACTGGTTTGGTATTCTGTGGAATCAAATTTAGCAAAAGCATAATTAGGCACAGTTCCCATTAAATTTAATAGGAGTTGTGCCTTCTTATGGCAGTGCTGAATATGACTCCAGAAATGTTGGGAATAGTGTGGGCATAAGTTAAATTAGGGGTGGAGAAACTCGTATCTCATATCTTCCTGCTATTTGATTTTCCTGCTATGTCTCCCATCGGGACACTCATTTTGTATACCCATTGAATAACAAATTGGTGTAATCTATTCTAATTTGTCATTTATGGCTATTATGTGACCTAATTAAAACACCACTGAATTTGGTCCTGGCTGCTTTTGGCTAACTATAGCCCAAACAATCCATGCTATTAATCAATGGAAGGAATAAATTTAATAGCTGATGAAACTACACTGATTTCAATGGGATTACACAAATTTTGCTGCATTTGTTTTGTTTAAGGAGAGGGTAACAACGTTTTAAACTCAGAATGTAACCATGTTTGCTTTGAACTCTTTTTCAAAACTGTTGTACATGTAAATGCATTACACCTCAGTAAGAGCTCCAGACATTCTAATCTAAATGTAACACTTGCAGATGAAATGGTGGTTGAAACCAGACACAGGGACAACATGCTCTGCCCAACTCATTTCTGACAGGTAATTCTAATATTTCTTGGCCTTCAGGATATAACTGGGCTGTCTATGGCTATAAAAGAATAGAAGATATTCAGATATGAATAAACAACCACTGGAAGGGTTTTTCTCCTCCTCCAGGTGCCATCAGATAGCCATGCAGAACACATAGGTAAATCAAGCATTTGGTAAGTCAGTATATCTCAAAGCACTGGGGATTTGTGAGTCTGATTCTTCTGACAGCCACACCAATCTCATACTAGCAGCCTGGGCTATGCTTAAAGTTATACTGGCCTTGCTATGTTGGTTAGGCATGTGGAGAACAGTCACACTGCTAACCAGCATAGCTATACTGGCAAAATCCCTTGTGAAGAAGCAGTCTGTCAAAAAGTGCTATTGGTGATATATTTTGTGTCATTTCAGTAAATGGTATAATCTGCACTGGCAAAAACTTTTTTTTTTTGTATAAAATAGCTCTAACCTAGTAAACGTTTGCCAGTATAACTACATAGTGTCTCTAGTATAGACAATGTAACTCCATTGAGTTAAAGGGAGCTACTACTGATTTACCTCAGTGGAAGTGACTATTTAAGCAGCTACTGAAGTCTTACATTTTTAAATCAGCAGGTCCAAATAACTTGCTTCCAAGAATTTTAAAGAGCTGGCTGAGGAGCAAACTGGACCTCTAATCTTGATTTTCATTAACATGAACACTGGGGAAGTTCCAGATGAAAGCAAATGTTTCCGTGCCAATATTATAGACCTGTCAGTCTGGCATTGATCTTGGGCAAGATAATGGAGGCCAGTTGTAGGGGACTTTATTAATAAAGAATTAAAGGAGGATAATTAATGTCAACATAGGTGTATGGAAATGGAGCCTGTCAAACTAACATCATATCTTTTTTAAATGAGATTACAAGTTTGGTTGACAATAGTAATAGTGTTTGAAAATTAACATGGCACACACTAAATGCATTAAAAACTAGCTATTTGATAGGTCTGAAAATGTAAATGGGGACTCGTCATTGAGCAGGTTTGTTTCCAGTAGGGTCCTGCAGGGATCAGTTCTTGGCCCTTGCTTTTTAGCAGTTTTATCAATGACCTGGAAGAATATAAAATCATCACTGATAAGTTTGAGGAGGGGGAGTGGTAAATAATGAAGAGGACAGGTCAGTGATTGAGAGCAATCAGGATCACTTGATGAGCTGGGCACAAGCAAACAATGTATACAGCTAGGAGCAAACAATGTAGGCCATACTTACACAGTGGGATACTCTATCTTGGGAAGCAGGGGATCCGAAAAAGATTTGGGGATCTTGCTGAATAATCAGCTGAACATGAGCTTCCAGTGCAGCTCTGTGGACAAAAGAGCTAATGCAATCCTAGGATGCAAAAATAGGGGAATTTTGTGTAGGAATGGAGAGATTATTTTACCTCTGGAATGGCACTGGTGCAACTGATGCTAAAATACCGTGTCCAGCTCTCATGTTCACAGTTGAAGGACATTAATATATTGAGAATGATTGTCATATGATGACAAACTGAAAAAGCTCAATCTATTTTACTTAACAAAGAGAAGGTTTAGGGGTGACTTGATCACAGTTTATAAGTACCTATATGGGAACCAAATATTGCATAATTGGATCTTCCTTCAAGTGGAGAAAGGTATAACATGATCCAATAGCTGGAAGTTGAAGCTAGACAAACTCAGACTGGAAATAAAGCATATTTTTTTTAATAGTGAGGACAATGAACCATTGGAAGAATTTACCCAGGGTTGTATTTTTAAAATTTTAAAATCAAGATTGGATGTTGTTCTAATAGGGTGCACTCTGGGAATTATCTTGGGGAAGTTCTATGCCCTGTGTTATAGACAGGAGGAATTATGCAGAATCGAGACCCAATTTTTCATTCATGAATTAAGAGTAATCTATCATTTTGAACTGCAGGGATAAGACTGAGGTTAAATAAAAAGTCACTTCAAACTCAAACTAAATTCACTGGCTTATTTCAGAATATGGTTCATTATGCCATATTCCAAAAGTACTATACAGACAGTTGTATGTGCATACTGCTGTGAGACAGAAGCAGGAAATGTAACACTCCTTTCTTACTACATAAGAATGGCCACACTGGGTCAGACCAAAGGTCCAGCTAGCCCAGTATCCTGTCTTCTGACAGTGGCCACGCCAGGTGCCCCAGAGGGAATGAACAGAACAGGTAATCATCAAGTGATCCAGCCCCTGTCACTCATTCCCAGCTTCTGGCAAACAGAGGCTAGGGATACCATCCCTGCTTATCTTGGCTAATAGCCTTACTACCTTTACAATCTATTATCAAAGGAATACTTCCATCTCTAATATTCATCTTCCTTAGGGATGCTATGCAAGCTGGGTTTTTTTAACTTTCTGTTCATTTTTAAAGTGTCTGATTTAATTCCCGACTAATAATGCATCTTGTGTTTATATAGGAATCCCATAAGGTTTTTATTTTTACTATCACAATCATTTATATTTTATTTCTTTGCAAATATAGGGATCCAGTTTTGGTTTTTATGATTTTGTGGAATAATATTATTTACAAGTATTAGGAGAATTGCTGAATATGAATGAAAATTATCCTGAGTGCTAAAGTTTCATGAATCACAAATGACTATGCATCCGCAAAAAATCCTTCCAGAAATGCATGATTACTTATTTTCCTGTTTTGAGCCATTTCCGTTATCCAAATGGGGAGCAATATCAATTCCATACAACTTGGGTGGCCAATCACATACCATGAATAACAAAATAAGTTACCCCATTATGTTGAAATTATTCATCCAAATTATTCTTCCTATATTTATGAACAATTAATACATTCAAAGAAAATAGAGAAAATTCAAAGAAATCAAAAAGGAGACTAAATTATTAACAAATATCATTCATAAAACTATTCAACGGGCTCTAGCCAGGTCTCCTCATTTTATAAAAGTATCTACCCTAAAAGCTCCAGCGGACTTGAATTCAGGCATATGGGGCTAAATTCCGTTCTCATTGATTCTGACATGGATCCAGCTCAAATTACTCTGTTTACACCTGACTTACACAGGTGTTACTAAGACCAGAATTTTCTCTATCTACACCCCACAATTAGATTCCAAGGCCAGAAGGGACCATTGTGATAATCTAGTGACTTTATTCTGCTAGGCTGAGGATTTGTTTTGGAGAACATGTTATTTTAACAGTTGTGGGGAGATAATGAGGTTGATGTAATACAGATTATCAAATTTCCTTGGTGTTCTCACCTAGTACAAAATGCATGTTGTTATGGTCACAGGCTCTCATGACTTGCATACTGAAAAGAGTAGCAATTTATTTCAAATCTATGCAGAAGATCTGCAGATTTATAAATTCTTCTAAAGTAGGTGTGGTTTGGAGATATATGGAAAGAGTAAGGACAAAGCATAAGTACTTAATGCTACCTGGAAAAACAAAGAGAGAACCAGATCTTGCCTTGGTGATCCACCCCATGGCTGTTCCTTTGCCTCTGAGAAAGGGTGCCCCATTGCCTTTCTATTACCACCATTTTGTAGGGAAATTTAATTGGGTTTTGCAATCCACACGAGGGGCAGGGGCTGGGCTGGAGGGGATGCACATAGTTAACTGGACAGTGGTGGGTAGGAAACTTGTTACAGTGTGGGTGCTCTACACTGCTTCTGGATAAGAAGGTGGCAACTGCCAGCACAGACTGATTCATGGGAAATGTAAGTTGTTAATGTATCTTGTCTTTATTATGGGAACTGAATCCTAAGCAGAAAGAAAGTTGTATGAGGCTTCTAATAAACAGCATATTAATGATTTTGATAATGCACAGTTGGGAGACTCTTAATTGAGAGAAAAGAATAAGACCGATTGGACTGGTGGTCTCCAAACTGAGGTGCACGAGATGATCCCAGGGGGTGCGCGGCAGGAGTAGCGCTGCCAGATGGCACGCCACCATTTTTTTCTTCAGCGGCAGCTCTGCACATCCACAACTGGTGTTCCCCTCCGGCGGCCTGCCTGTGGCAGGTCTTCCGGTCGTCCTCCGTCGGCGGCGCGTCTGCAGCAGGTCACCCTGCGGGTGCATAAGCCAAAAAGTTTAGAGACCACTGGGTTAGAGGTTTTCTGACAGATATTGGTTTGGTTAACTCTTTTGGGAAATCTAATTTGCAAATCTTCAATTTGTGTTTGGTGTAGTTAAGATTTGGGAGCTAGGAATAGATGACTTGAGAGGGTAAAATAAGAGCTAACTCAAATTTTGCTCAAAATTAAACCCAAGTCAAACCTTTATGGAGTTTTGCAAAAGTTTAGATAGTCTTTTCTGAGATATTTAGTTGGAGTGTTTCTGCACTTCCTTGTTCTATCAGGAAGCCTGAACACCAGAATAACACAAGAAAGTCTATTGTCAAGACATTTGAAAATGTCAGAGCCACTGCACACAAGTAGAGCAATAGAGCGGATGTCTTTTAGCATGGCAATTTAAAAGAAGATAAAGCTTTTTGTTTTATTCCACACACACACAGAGAAAGGAGATTACTGGAATTAAGACTGCCTCAATAATACTAGATACATTCCTTACATTTTATTGTAAGGTAGGTAGATGTGTGTGTGTACACAATATAATTTTTTTTTAAAGGAGGAAATCACTGACACCAGCAAATGTATTTTATAATTCTTGTATACATTCCCTTCTCTGTCCTCAGAAATTGAAATCCCTTCAGTGCCCATGTATAGGTATTGAAGTACAATAAACCACAGGATCGTTTGAAAACAAAGCTACTAGCCCCAGTAAGTATACTCATGAATCCATTTTTCTTTTTAAATTCTTATCTTGCTGTATTGTAAAAGCTTTTAATTATTTACTGGAAAGGGTGGGGTAGGTCTTCTCCGATCCTCTCCTGTTTTTAATGAGATATTTTCTGGCTTTCCTAACCAGAAAAGAATCTCAATCATATGGAAATCATAAAATCTCATGGAAATTTGGTCTGGAAACCTACCTGAAAGGGAAAAATGGTTACATAATAACATGCCCCAATTGAGTAGCAACCGCTAGTTCCTCAGCAGACATAATGTCAGAGATGACCTCTTTGGAGCCTGGCAGGGGCGGGAGGGTAGGCGGCCAGGGAGGTCAATTTGATTAGTTCATATGGGGACTATTCACTTTATATAGTGGATAGAGGGGACACAGGGCACCTAGGTTCTATCCTGGCTCAACTATTAGCCTGCTAAGTGACCTTGGGCAAGTCACTTCACTTCCAAATGCCTTGCCTTGCTTTCCTCATCCGTAAAATGGAGAATGATGCTTACCCTCTTTGTAAAGTGCTTCAAGATCTCTTAATGAAAAGTGCTGGGAGGTATCATTATTATATGTCCCCTTGTAGCTTATCAAGTGTGTAAGCATAAAATTTAACCCATTGATTTTTCCACCATCATTCCTGAGTGAACATGTGTCACTCTGGAATTTCTTAACCTTCATCACAGAAATGGAGGTTTATCTTATTATGTATATTAAATAGTACCTAGATTGAGACCTAATTGTGCTCGGCGCTGTATATAAATACAGACAGTATTGTATTGTATTGAAACAGACAGTCCCTGTCCCATAGAACTCATAGTCTAAGTAGACAAGACAGACAGGCAGGAAGACAATAGTGAAGTGGCTTGCCCAGCAGTGTCACAGTCAGGAACAGGACCAAGGTATTTTGATTCCTAGTGTAGTACCCTATATACTTCCCCTTGATAATCCTGAAACAATAGAAGAAACACCATGAAAATTTCCACTTGCTTTACAGTTTGGCTATTCTTAACTCTTATTGCAGCTATCTGTTGTCCCACCTGAATTGAATCTTTGGGGCCATGTGGTCAATCTGGAGTGTCTGAGAAAAGTTAAAATATTTCACGGTACATGCCGCGATCTCAAAATTATTCATGATGTCCAGGGTCCTTTCCCAAAACACATTTTCTCAGTAGGCACCTCTTAATTACTTGATGTGCTTCTCCCTGCTGCTAATTTCATACACAAATTGCTCTCTCAGCTGTCATAACACAGCACTAAACCTCCACAGGGAAACTAGACCTTTAAAACATGCTATAAATACAGGCAACTTTTCACCTGGATGCTGTCTGCTGTTTCAGAAACTATAAATTTCAGCTTAAGACAATTTTCATAAGTGAATAAAACTCTCAACACTTCACTGAGAACATTAAACTTAATTTCACCTTTTTTCTCCCAGTGCCATGAGCTCTGTTAGCCAAGGAAACTTCTTTCACTTATTTGGTCCAACTATGGCAAGGAACACCATTCTTTGTATGCTTTCCTCAATATTATTTGCTTTTCAAAAACTCTGCTAGATTCATAATTGCTAAACTCATCAGATTTAATCAAAGCAAAGTCCAGACTGATTGCTGAAACAAATCATTTTCTTTCTCTGTTTTCTTTCAAAAAAAAAAAAATTTTTTTTGGTCTACCTTCTCTTCTATAACACCATCAGTCACATCCTTATTTTCATATTGTGCTTAGTGTAATACTCTCTACAGGTTATGGGCCCAGCACACTTCCGCTGCACCACTCTGCTAGGTGACAATTAAGGGCTTGATCAAATGCTCACTGAAGTCAATGCTTCAGTGCTTTATTTAGTATTCTGTTCTGTTCAGTTCTTGGTTTCCCTACTTTTCTCTGCTTCTTCTCCAAGAAAAGAGGAAATACATTTTTGTGTTTCTGCTCTGAAAAGTGACTGTAAAAATGGTTCCTTCAAAGTTCAAATCAACAGCTATGCTCCCTTTGTGCTCAGATTCAGGTCTGCTTCCTTTTGTGACAATTTTTTAAAACTGCTTTACTCCTGTTAGTTGAAAGTGAATCAGCTTGGATTCTCTTCTTTCCTGTGTATCTTCTATAGTATTGTTTTTCTAATCGGTTACATCTGTGTAAACTTATTGTGGCCACTGGAGTGATGCAGATGTCGCTGAGGATATAATGAAGACAGCAGGGTCACACAGGTGTAACTGAAAGCCTAATTTTGCTTGTAGAACATTTATTACTGGTAATGATACATAAGAAGGATGAACCTAATTTGATTCTCAGATCCAAGGCTGAGGTTGCAATAGCAACAAAAAAAACTAGTTGCTTTTAATATGAACGCAGCTGATAAGGAAATAATGAAGAGCCAAAGAACACTGAAATTCCACAATCCCATTTTTACAGATTAACTTTTACAGAGTAAAACCACTTTAAGAAGAAGCAGAGTGTTCTCTTTCTCTCCTCTTTACATTTTGAGAGGGGGGAGGAAAAGGTTAATAGGATTCTTTCATGGCTAGGCAGAACAATTAAATCCTGGAGAGTGGGCTGAAGGGACTGGATTGAATTAATGTCCTTACATGGTTTGCTTGACAATATTAGGAGTTATATAGTGGTGAGGTTAGGACCAAACTTCTATTCGTGCCTTTCTCATAGATGAGGGGCACTTGAATCTCTCTACAGGAGAGATGGAGTATCGAGTACACCTGGGAATTAGCTCTTAAATATTCACAAAAAGAAAAGGAGTACTTGTGGCACCTTAGAGACTAACAAATTTATTAGAGCATAAGCTTTCGTGAGCTACAACTACAGCTCACGAAAGCTCGTGCTCCCATAAATTTGTTAGTCTCTAAGGTGCCACAAGTACTCCTTTTTTTTTGCGGACACAGACTAACACGGCTGCTACTCTGAAACCTCTTAAATATTATCACTGCTAATAAAGCTCACAAACAAACATCACACTCTGCTTAATGTGAAAAGCTGTTTCACTTAAAATATTTTTCTTGCTTCCAGATGAAGAAACCCTTTTCACCAGTGACCATCAGGTTCTCTTTTGCATGCTAAAATGCTGGTTTGTGGCAACATTTAAAATGGAAAGTGTTCTCTCATAGCCTAGTCTGCCAAACTCCCCCATATTGTCTAAAGCAAAATTTCACCATTTATGGCAAGGCTATGTCTTGATACCCTTAGGGCGTTGGAAGGTGTGTGGAAGGGCCACGCTCTTAATATCAGAATTCCTCGTGGGGTTCCCAGTCATCAAGTGCTTGCACGATAATAGCGATATCACCCTGTAAAGTCTTCAATCCATCCGTCCCCGATACCTCTCTCCCACACATCCATGGTGGGTCACCAGGGTGTAGGGAAGAGCCCTTCTTCCACTTTCCTTCAGGTATGTATAGAATGGTGCGATGCTAAGGGTGAGAAGGGCTTGCACTTCCAAGGCACACTGTGGCCGCCCACTGCATGGCACGGGTAGATTTTGTTGCACACTTCCCACTCTTGAACACCCATCCAAGGGTCAGATACAATCAGAGCCTTAAAAATGTATTTAGATCAGATTCGTGCATTCTTGTGAATACTACTGAAAATTAGCATTTCACATACAATATTTATAAGCTATGATTGGTAGCTGCGTGCAACTCTCGCCTATCAACACTGGAATGTTAACTGCATTATTTCTACTATGCTGCCAGTTTCAGATGATGGCTGCATGGGGGAGCAAGTTCTAAAATGGGAAAATGGAGCCAATGTCTTAGTCAAACTTCTCATGTGTCATTGGATACTGACTGTATTCTAGATATTTTATTTTTGTTTACATTTTGGAGACCAAATTGTAATGACAGGAATTGGTAATCAGTATATTTATAGTTTCTGTAAACAGAGAAGCAAATCCCAATGGAGAAATCTTAGTCTGTGGATTGAATAATTGTTGGAAAACTTATGAGAAGGTACAAGCATCTAAAAACTGATACTGGAGTATGGAAAACAGGGAGTTTGCCTCTTCTGTGTTTAGTTGGTAGTAGGGTAAAGTTTGCATGCTTGCTAGCCTGACTTTTTCTTGTTTTTTGTTTTTGTATAAATCTTTTCTATTTCTTTGATATTTTGTTTAAACATTGATGGAAAATTGGTGCTGCTTTTGTTACTCAGCTGGTTTATAAAGAAGGGGTATAAAAAGCAGTAAACAGCCTAATTTGGTCCATTCTCCAAACATCATATTTTAAAAACATAGGCACAGGAGGGTTGAGGGGACATTTTTGTTCAGAAAATAAAAATTAAAACAAACAACAACAAACCCAACCCTGATGAGAGTGTTTATTAAATAAAGAGAACCCTTCCACTCTGCATACTATTACTGTTAGATTAGATTAGTAGGTGAAGTCAGTGATACTTTTTCACAGAACATCCCATTCAAATGGGATTTTGTTTATAAGGCATCCTTGATTTAAAAAAAAAAAACTGCAGCTCTTCAATTAATCCATACATTCTCTCTTTACAATATATACACCTCACTGTTCTACTGAAGCTATGTAAAATTATTGTTCTTCCAGAACAGCTAAAGAACCATATACTGCTTTTAAATCCTACAACTTCTTCTGAAAACAATGATAGATGTTTGTGAATCAAAGGCAGATGTTGTCCTTTGTGAATTAAACCTGCACTAAGGTATTCCCATAATATCTAATTAAAACGTCCTGCTTCCTAGTTGCCCTATATTCATTTATCTACCTAGTCCTTAGCTTTTGTATCTTTCTTCATTCTGTTCTATTAGCTCTATGGATGCTACCTGTAGCATATTATGAATTGCAATCTAAATTTTATGCTTGTATTTGCATGCCCAGATTGTAATAGACTGTGAAACAATTTTCTGATACTTTAATATAAAAGAATAGACAAAGCAATTGTGCTCAATAGTGCTAAAGCCATGAGGGTTCCACTAGAACAATCCTTCCCCATTATTATGTTTGAAAAAGACATGCACTAAAAAAGAAGTATGTAATGGAGCGGAATATACAAATGCAAATCAACAGTTACTGCAATATCATCAGGGGAAAGGAATACAAGTGCACTTATAACAATGCTACAGACAATTTTTTTAAGCACAACATTTCACACTAAATTAGATGTAGATTAGTTAATCAAGAATCTGTTATATGCTTTAGTTTCTGTGTCATTAAAATCAACCTTGTAATTAATGAATTTTGAATGATATATTTGGTCATCTTTTAAAGGTGAGCTGAAAGCTTTAGTAAAAAATAAGAGGAGAGAAACAATTATGATAGCACATGGACAGCAATATGACTTTTTTGGAACATAAAATGTAATCAAAGTATTTTTGAAATAACAAATGTTTCTGATGTGTGTTTTTAAAAAATAAAAACCAGGAATTAAGCAATAAGGACATTTTAGTTTGGCACTTCTAAGTGCTCCAGTTTCCCTTTTTAATTATTTTTAGTTAAGTTACAGATCATAGATGTATCCATGAAACAGAAAAATAATTTAAAAATAAACTATTACAATAATGTAAGGCTACATTATGCAACCCTTACTGGTGAGCACTTACTCGTATGATTGTCCCACGGTCTTAAATGAAATTATTCATGCAACAAAGTGCTTGTCACTGTGAATAAAACTGCCCAGTTTAGCCCATAGAATGTACAGTAAGTTCGTGCATTCAGGCCTATGATATTTAAACTTAGGCCTTGATCTGCAATTGCCTGCCTACAGAAGCAGGCACTTGAATGCAGTCTACTGCAGGTTCAAGGCTTTAAGTGTTATGGGTGAGATCTTCAGAACAGTTCTGGCCCCTATACACTGAGTAAATGGGCCAAAGTGGTGTAAAATCCCTATTCCAGCTGGGACAGGCATTCATAGACAGCTGTTCTATGACAACCCTTCCCATTCATTCTTGTTCTTCCTCCATTCGTCTTCGGCTCTCACCACTCCATTGGCAGCATCAGTATCAAAGTCATTAATTACCTCTTCCTTACTAATTTAAAGAGGCATCTCCCGTTTGACAAGTTTCAGAATAGCAGCCGTATTAGTCTGTATCCGCAAAAGGAACAGGAGTACTTGTGGCACCTTAGAGACTAACAAATTTATTAGAGCATAAGCTTTCGTGAGCTACAAAAGCTTCATTGGATGCATAGAATGGAACATATAGTAAGATATATACATACAGATAAGTTGGAAGTTACCATACAAACTGTGAAAGGCTAATTAGTTAAGATGAGTGACACCTTCAGCCCCCAACTAAAACCTCTCCAGCGCATCATGAAAGATTGACAACCTATCCTGAAAAATGATCCCTTACTTTCACAGATCTTGGGAGACAGACCAGCCCTCGCTTACAGACAGCCCCGTAACCTGAAGGAAATACTCTCCAGCAACCACACAACAAAAACACTAACCCAGGAACCTATCCTTGCAACAAAGCCCAATGCCAACTCTGTCCACATATTTATTCAGGGGACACCATCATAGGACCTAATCACATTAGCCATGCCATCGGGGCTTGTTCACCTGCACATCTACCAACGTGATATATGCCATCATGTGCCAGCAATGCCCCCTGCCATGTACATTGGCCAAACCGGACAGTCTCTATGCAAAAGAATAAGTGGACACAAATCTGACATCAGGAATCATAACATTCAAAAACCGGTAGGAGAACACTTCAACCTCTGTGGCCACTCAGTAAAAGATTTAAGGGTGGCAATTTTGCAACAGAAAAGCTTCAAAAACAAAAGGAGTACTTGTGGCACCTTAGAGACTAACAAATTTATTTGAGCATAAGCTTTCATGAGCTAATAAGTGATCTGTAGCTCACGAAAGCTGAAGCTCAAATAAATTTGTTAGTCTCTAAGGTGCCACAAGTACTCCTTTTCTTTTTGCGAATACAGATTAACACCGCTGCTACTCTGAAACCTTCAAAAACAGACTCCTAGGAGAAACTGCTGAGCTTGAATTAATATGCAAACTGGATACCATTAACTTGGGTTTAAATAGATACTGGGAGTGGCTGGGTCATTACACATATTGAATCTATTTCCTTAAGTATCCTCACACCTTGTCAACTGTCTAAATGGCCATCTTGATTATCACTACAAAATTTTTTTTCTCCTGCTGATAATAGCTCATCTTAACTAATTAGCCTCTCACAGTTTGTATGGTAACTTCCAACTTACTTGTATGTGTGTACATATATATATATATATCTATATATATATATATCTATATCTATCTATCTATCTATCTTACTGTATGTTCCATTCTATGCATCCGATGAAGTGGGCTGTAGCCCACGAAATCTTATGCTCTAATAAATTTGTTAGTCTCTAAGGTGCCACAAGTACTCCTGTTCTATTTCCCTTTTGGTGAAGTGTCTGCTGCTTTTTGCATGTATCTATTCCTATTGTAATGTAATGGCAGGCATTTACATTAAGTATATTCCTGTAACTAAATAACTCATTGAATATAAATGAAAAAGAGTGCTAAATTCAAAGCAATTGGCCATTGTATGGGTACAGACACTTGTCAGATTGTTGTCTGTGAAAAGAAGCTGTAAGTACTGATTCTAAGAGAGATCCTTTGTTTCTGGAAAAAAGAAAAGGAGTACTTGTGGCACCTTAGAGACTAACATTTATTAGAGCATAAAGCTTTCGTGAGCTACAGCTGGATTGTTTGGATTCTAACAGCGCAGAATAACTGAACGAGAAGACAGAGCTCCTCAGAGTTATTCTGGGTAGGACGTTCGGTAAACTGGCAGTTTATTACATGGTTGCCACCATTTGGAGTTACAAACTATGATTAACCTGTTATATTTTATCTGCTTCAACCTCTCAATAACTCTCATTCTTTTTTCTTAGTGAATAAACCTGTAGTTAGTTTACTAAAGAACTGGCTGCCAGAGTTGCCTTTAATATAAGATCTGGAGCATCAGTTAATTTGGGGCGAGTGACTAGTCTCATGGGACCAGAGGGAGAAACCTGATGTGGTGTGATATTTGGTTTATGTGATCATTATCACCAAGTCCAGTTTGTCTGGGTGGCAAGATAAACTGGAGAGTCTAAGGGGACTGTCTGACTCGATGAAAGAAAAGGAGTACTTGTGGCACCTTAGAGACTAACAAATTTATTAGAGCATAAGCTTTCGTGAGCTACAGCTCACTTCATCGGATGCATTTGGTGGAAAAACAGAGGGGAGATTGATATCACACACAAAGAACATGAAACAATGGGTTTATCATACACACTGTAAGGAGAGTGATCACTTAAGATACGCCATCACCAGCAGCGGGGGGGGGAAGGAGGAAAACCTTTCATGGTGACAAGCATGGTCGGCTATTTCCAGCAGTTAACAAGAATATCTGAGGAACTGGGGGGGGTGGGGTGGGGGGGAGAAATACCATGGGGAAATAGTTTTACTTTGTGTAATGACTCATCCATTCCCAGTCTCTATTCAAGCCTAAGTTAATTGTATCCAGTTTGCAAATTAATTCCAATTCAGCAGTCTCTCGTTGGAGTTTGTTTTTGAAGCTTTTTTGTTGAAGGATAGACACTCTTAGGTCTGTGATCGAGTGACCAGAGAGATTGAAGTGTTCTCCAACTGGTTTTTGAATGTTATAATTCTTGACGTCTGATTTGTGTCCATTCATTCTTTTACATAGAGACTGTCCAGTTTGACCATGTACATGGCAGAGGAGCATTGCTGGCACATGATGGCATATATCACATTGGTAGATGTGCAGGTGAACGAGCCTCTGATAGTGTGGCTGATGTGATTAGGCCCTATGATGGTGTCCCTTGAATAGATATGTGGACAGAGTTGGCAACGGGCTTTGTTGCAAGGATAGGTTCCTGGGTTGGTGGTTCTGTTGTGTAGTGTGTGGTTGCTGGTGAGTATTTGCTTCAGATTGGGGGGCTGTCTGTAAGCAAGGACTGACCTGTCTCCCAAGATCTGTGAGAGTGATGGGTCGTCCTTCAGGATAGGTTGTAGATCCTTGATGATGCGTTGGAGAGGTTTTAGTTGGGGGCTGAAGGTGATGGCTAGTGGCGTTCTGTTGTTTTCTTTGTTGGGACTGTCCTGTAGTAGGTGACTTCTGGGTACTCTTCTGGCTCTGTCAATCTGTTTCTTCACTTCAGCAGGTGGGTATTGTAGTTGTAGGAATGCATGATAGAGATCTTGTAGGTGTTTGTCTCTGTCTGAGGGGTTGGAGCAAATGCGGTTATATCGTAGCGCTTGGCTGTAGACAATGGATCGAGTGGTATGATCTGGATGAAAGCTAGAGGCATGTAGGTAGGAATAGCGGTCAGTAGGTTTCCGATATAGGGTGGTGTTTATGTGACCATCGCTTATTAGCACCGTAGTGTCCAGGAAGTGGATCTCTTGTGTGGACTGGTCCAGGCTGAGGTTGATGGTGGGATGGAAATTGTTGAAATCATGGTGGAATTCCTCAAGGGCTTCTTCATCATCTGGACCCATGGAAAAGATATCAATGTAGTGCAAGTAGAGTAGGGGCATTAGGAGACGAGAGCTGAGGAAGTGTTGTTCTAAGTCAGCCATAAAAATGTTGGCATACTGTGGGGCCATGCGGGTACCCATCGCAGTGCCGCTGATTTGAAGGTATACATTGTCCCCAAATGTGAAATAATTATGGGTGAGGACAAAGTCACAAAGTTCAGCCACCAGGTTAGCCGTGACAGTATCGGGGATACTGTTCCTGACGGCTTGTAGCCCATCTTTGTGTGGAATGTTGGTGTAGAGGGCTTCTACATCCATAGTGGCTAGGATGGTGTTTTTAGGAAGATCACCAATGGATTGTAGTTTCCTCAGGAAGTCAGTGGTGTCTCTAAGATAGCTGGGAGTGCTGGTAACGTAGGGCCTGAGGAGGGAGTCTACATAGCCAGACAATCCTGCTGTCAGGGTGCCAATGCTTGAGATGATGGGGCGTCCAGGATTTCCAGGTTTATGGATCTTGGGTAGCAGATAGAATACCCCAGGTCGGAGTTCTAGGGGTGTGTCTGTGCGGATTTGTTCTTGTGCTTTATCAGGGAGTTTCTTGAGCAAATGCTATAGTTTCTTTTGGTAACTCTCAGTGGGATCAGAGGGTAATGGCTTGTAGAAAGTGGTGTTTGGAGAGCTGCCTAGTAGCCTCTTGTTCATACTCTGACCTATTCATGACGACGACAGCCCCTCCTTTGTCAGCCTTTTTGATTATGATGTCAGAGTTGTTTCTGAGGCTGTGGATGGCATTGTGTTCTGCATGGCTGAGGTTATGGGGCAAGCGATGCTGCTTTTCCACAACTTCAGCTCATGCATGTCGGCGGAAGCACTCTATGTAGAAGTCCAGGCTGCTGTTTCAACCTTCAGGAGGAGTCCACCCAGAATCCTTTTTGTAGTGTTAGTAGGAAGGTCTCTGTGGGTTAATATGTTGGTCAGAGGTGTGTTGGAAATATTCCTTGAGTTGGAGACGTCAAAAATAGGATTCCAGGTCACCACAGAACTGTATTATGTTCGTGGGGGTGGAGAGGCAAAAGGAGAGGCCCCGAGATAGGACAGATTCTTCTGCTGGGCTAAGAGTATAGTTGGATAGATTAACAATATTGCTGGGTGGGTTACGGGAACCACTGTTGTGGCCCCTTGTGGCATGTAGTAGTTTAGATAGCTTAGTGTCC
The DNA here is from genome assembly GCF_009764565.3 of Dermochelys coriacea. Classification (NCBI taxonomy): domain Eukaryota; kingdom Metazoa; phylum Chordata; order Testudines; family Dermochelyidae; genus Dermochelys; species Dermochelys coriacea. Next base: position 216,077,891 of record NC_050069.1, read on the forward strand.
TTTTTCTTTTGTAGAGAAGCAAAGTGTGTATTGTAAATGGCTTGTCTAGTTTTTGTAAAGTCCAGCTACGAGGAAGTTTGTGTGGAAGGTTGGTTCTTTATGAGAGTATCCAGTTTTGAGAGCTCATTCTTAATCTTTCCCTGTTTGCTGTAGAGGATTTTGATCAGGTGGTTCCGCAGTTTCTTTGAGAGTGTGTGGCACAAACTGTCAGCATAGTCTGTGTGGTATGTAGATTGTAATGGATTTTTTACCTTCAGTCCTTTCGGTATGATGTCCATCTATTTGCATTTGGAGAGGAAGATGATGTCTGTCTGTATCTGTACGAGTTTTTTCATGAAGTTGACAGATTGACAGAGCCAGAAGAGTACCCAGAAGTCACCTACTACAGGACAGGCCCAACAAAGAAAACAACAGAACGCCACTAGCCATCACCTTCAGCCACCAACTAAAACCTCTCCAACGCATCATCAAGGATCTACAACCTATCCTGAAGGACGACCCATCACTCTCACAGATCTTGGGAGACAGGCCAGTCCTTGCTTACAGACAGCCCCCCAATCTGAAGCAAATACTCACCAGCAACCACACACCACACAAAAGAACCACCAACCCAGGAACCTATCCTTGCAACAAAGCCCGTTGCCAATTCTGTCCACATATCTATTCAAGGGACACCATCACAGGGCCTAATCACATCAGCCACACTATCAGAGGCTCGTTCACCTGCGCATCTACCAATGTGATATATGCCATCATGTGCCAGCAATGCCCCTCTGCCATGTACATTGGCCAAACTGGACAGTCTCTACGCAAAAATGAATGGACACAAATCAGACGTCAAGAATTATAACATTCAAAACCAGTTGGAGACACTTCAATCTCTCTGGCACTCGATTACAGACTAAGAGGGCTATCCTTCAACAAAAAGCTTCAAAAACAACTCCAACGAGAGACTGCTGAAGTGGAATTAATTTGCAAACTGGATACAATTAACTTAGGCTTACATAGAGACTGGGAATGGATGAGTCATTACACAAAGTAAAACTATTTCCCCATGGTATTTCTCCCCCCCCCCCCCCACCCCCACTGTTCCTCTGATATTCTTGTTAACTGCTGGAAATAGCCTACTTGCTTGTCACCATAAAAGGTTTTCCTCCTCCCCCCCCCCCGCTGCTGGTGATGGACTTATCTTAAGTGATCACTCCTCCCTACAGTGTGTATGATAAACCCATTGTTTCATCATGTTCTCTGTGTGTGTATATCAATCTCCCTCGTTTTTCCCACCAAATGCATCTGATTGAAGTGAGCTGTAGCTCAACAAAAGCTTATGCTCTAATAAATTGTTAGTCTCTAAGGTGCCACAAGTACTCCTTTTCTTTTTGCGAATACAGACTAACACGGCTGCTACTCTGAAATCTGTGACTCGATGGTAAGACTAGTATAGTGATTCAGGAGTTCACATTGTTACTGGCTTGGTGAAATCTAATTATAGAGTACACCACTAGCCTGGGGCATCTGCCCTGTGTTTTGATGGTCTGAGCTGAGATTGGCACTCATAGTTGTGAGCCACTCCAGACAGCATGACAGCACCTGTGTCCTCCCATGCATACTGATGATTATCAGGGTTCTGTCCTTGGCTTCATTCTTCTCGTCTGTATTCTTCTTCTTGAGGCAACCTTATCCATTCTGCCCTTATCCAGCTCTTCTATGTGGATGATTCCAACGTCTGCCTTTTGACTCCTGACTTCCTCCCTTTTCTCCAGATGTGCTTCAGGCATCTCTCTTGAATGTCATGCTGCTTTCTCAGATCCATCTTTCCAAACCTGAGCTGCTTATCTTTCCTCTTAAATGCTCTTCACTTTCCCACTCTTAGTATAATAGCAGTAATAGGATATTTATATTAAGATAGCACCTGAAGATCTGACGGGGCCACATTGCTGTTGACTGTTCTCCTATTCTCCCTTGGCCAGATTCACTGCAGTGGCACAGCAAGGTGTGTATCTCTGCCCTCTTTTCCTACTCCTCCACCTCTGTCTATACTTACCCTTCTCCCCAAATCTTATTTCCTGATAAGTTTGTAAAAGCCCAATTAAGTAAACAATTAGTTAGTAGATTGGGGACTCCCAATTTCTGTGGTAGGTGTTTTTGTTTACAGAATTTCAAACTTATTATGAACTCTGTTTATGACTATTTATGTTTGAGGAAGAGAGATACTTAAGCAGTGAATCTCATAGGTGTGTGGGTTTTTTAAAAAATTTCATTTCATTAGACTTTGTGGTTCTTTCCCCCCCCCCACACATGATTTTTAGGTGTTCCACTCAGTTTGGGGGAAATAGCAGTCTTGCCCCTTCATCTCCTCCTATTACACTCAGCTCTGTGCCTCCCTCTATGACAACCTGGAAGTTGGTAACACATTCTCCTAGTTGTTTTCCACAACGTATATTCAAATCTCCGCACATGTTCTTGAAATTCACAAATTAAACCCTACTTCCTATGTTTATCTCTTTGCTATTGGTACCTTGGTGCCCTCAGTTATCTCTGAACTGTTGTCCTCTGTTTTGCCTATCTCTGTTAGATTACACGCACTGCCTCTTTATCTGTATCTTGTAAAATGTTGCACAGATACGCAGCAGTGTATAGTTGCTTAATAATAACCTATAAAAACTCTGTATGTTAGCAATAGAAAATACATCACTGAGCAAAAAATCTATGCTCCCTTTTCTACCATGCTCCTCTCTCCTTGTGAAGGACTCATCAGGAGTGGGGAAAAGGCAGGCTGTTAACAGTTTTTCCTGTACATATTTAGATTTAGAGATGTGATTATGCTTTTGCTGGATAACCCACGATAGCTTCCAGCAGGCATCACTCTTCCTGTGGCTCATTGAAATGGACTCTGAGGGACACAGCAGACAACTGTCAGTGGTGACATCATGCACAAAACATCCCAAAATTCAAAAGAAACTGTTGGGGGTGGGGGAAGAGATAAGGGGAAGAAGGCAACCAACAAAAATGGTCATTTCAAAGGTTTGTGTCTGTTCTTATAATAGTAAGAATGAGCTCTGCACAGGGCACTTTCTGGGAATCAATAGCTCATTGGGGTTAATGATCCTTGACTACAGGCCATCAACTATTCTGAAATGATCAGTGGCCACCAGAAAACATATTGCGCTTCAGTTGTTACTACATGCTGCAAAATTACATTTGCTATTGAATGTTAATAAAATAGTGATTATCAAGAACATTTTTTAAGGTTCAACAAAGGTTATAGTGATGTTACATATTTTCACAGTCGTCATACCTCAGTAAACATACAGATGGTAATTATATTTTAAGACAGTTTTTAAATGATACATTAGAGCCATATTTGAGACACTTCACATAAATTTAATACTTTTGTGGAAAGTCTGTGGGTCATATACTCTCTTTATGTAGCACATACTGAAGGAAAACATAGTATGCAATAAAAAAAAATCTCGCATGTCACTGCGGGGAGATTATGCATGATATTATGCCAAGAATACATAGGAATATGATTTACCACTTTGCTTACAGTGCAGCCAGAGCTAAAGAACTCATATGGGCTAGTACTCTGCTGTCTTTATTCCACAGCATTCACATGGGGAGCTATCGCCCATCTGCTTCTGAGGTAAATGTAAGCCACATGCAATGCTTTGTGCTGTGCACAACACTTATGAATTGGCAAAAAGAAAAGGAGGACTTGTGGCACCTTAGAGACTAACACATTTATTTGAACATAAGCTTTTGTGAGCTACAGCTCACTTCATCAGATGCATTCGCTCAATAAATGTGTTAGTCTCTAAGGTGCCACAAGTCCTCCTTTTCTTTTTTGGAGAATACAGACTAACACGGCTGCTACTCTGAAACCTATACTTATGAATTTGTTTCCACTATTTGCTCACTTCTGAAGTTGAGTCCCACTGTGGCTTAATCCTGCACCCCATTGAAATCAAGTGAAAACATGGAGACTACTTAAAATTACCATAATGGAGACTCTGATTAAATGTATAGCCCAAATAAAAAAATACAGTAGGAGAACCAAAAGAATCCTCACCATGGCTAAACAGCAGACTAATGAAGGGCATTAGAGGCAAAAAAGGCATACCTTTAAAAGTTGGAAGTCAAATCCTAATGAGGAAAATAGGGAGGAGCACAAACTCTGGCATGTAAAATATAAAAGCATAATAAGGCAATCCAAAAAAGAATTTGAGAAGCAACTGGCAAAAGATGGCAAAACTAACCAAAGATGTACAGCAAAAGCAGAAAGACTGCCAAACAGGCAGTGGGTCCACTTTATGACAAAGGTGGTAAGGAGCACTCAGGAAAGGGAAGGCCATGCAGAGAAGTTAAATTAATTCTTTGCTTCACTCTTCACTGCAGAGGATTTGGAATACCCCGGGGTGGTCCCGGATAATAGGAAAAAGGCAAATATAGTGTCCATATTTTAAAAGGGAAGAAAGAGAACCTGGGGAACTACAGACCAGTCAAGCCTCACTTCAGTCCCTGGCAAAATCATGGAGCAGATCCTCAAGAATCCATTTTGAAGTACTTAGAGGAGGGGAAGGAGCTCAGGAACAGTCAACATGGGCATTCACCAAGGGCAAGTCATGCCTGACTAATCTAATGCTTTCTATAATGAGATAATTGGCTCTGTGGATGAGGGGAAAGCAGTGGACATGTTGTTCCTTGACTTTAGCAAAGCTTTTGACACGGTCTCCCACACTATTCTTGCCAGCAAGTTTAAAGAAGTATGGCTGGATGACTGGACTATACGGTGGATAGAAAGCGGGCTAGATGGTCGGGCTTAATGGGTAGTGATCAATGGCTCCATGTCTAGTTGGCAGCCGTATCAAGCGGAGTGCCAACCAAGAGTCGGCCCTGGGGCTGGTTTTGTTCAATATCTTCATTAATGATCTGGAGGATGGTGTGGATTGCACCTCCAGCATATTTGCAGTGACACTAAAACTGGGAGGAGAGGTAGGTACGCTGGAGGGTAGGGACTAAGATACAGAGGTCCTAGACAAATTGGGAGATTGGGCCAAAAGAAATCTGATGAACTTCAACAAGGACAAAGCAGAGTACCTGCACTTAGGAAGGAAGAAATCCATGCACTGCTACGCGCTAGGGACTGACTGGCTAAGCAGCAGTTCTGCAGAAAAGGACCTGGGGATTACAGTGGATGAGAAGCTGGATATGAGTCAGCATTGTGCCCTCGTTGCAAGAAGGCCAAGGCATATTGGGCTGTGTTATAGGAGCGTTGCCAGCAGATCAAGGAAGTGGTTATCCTTCTATTCAGCACTGGTGAGGCCACATCTGGAGTATTGCGTCCAGTTTTTGGTCCCCCCACTACAGAAGAGATGTGGACAAATTGGATGGAGTCTAGGAAGATAGGAAACAAAAGATAGAACTAATGGTCATTTTTCACAATGGGGAGAGGTAAACAGTGGGGTACCCAAGGATTGGTACTGAGACCTGTGTTGTTCATATATTCATTAAGGATCTGGAAAAAGCGGGTGAATAGTACAGCTGGCCAAGTTTGCAGATGATACAAAATTATTCAAGATAGGTAAGTCCAAAGCAGCCTGCAAGGACTTACAGAGGGATCTCACAAAACTGGGTGAATGGGCCAAAAAAATGCTGATTAAATTTAATGTTGATAAACGCAACACTGGAAAAATAATCCTGACTATACATATATAAGGGTGTGTTCTAAATTAGCTGTTACCAACCAAGAATGAGAACTTGGAGTTACTGTGGCTAGTTCTCTGAAACTTCTGCTTAGTGCTTAGCAGTGGTCAAAAAGGTTACCACTATGTTAGGAACTATTTGGAAAAGGAAAAAAATAAGACTGAAAATATAATAATGCCACTATATAAACCCATGGTGTGCCCACGCACCTTGAATTCTGAATCCAGTTCTGGTCACCCCATCTCAAAAAGGATATAGTGTACTGGAAAAGGTTCAGAAACAGCAACAAAGATGATCGACTGTATGGAGAGCTTTCATACAAGGAGGAGAGGACTAAAGATCAGGAGTGTTCAATTTAGAAAAGAGACGACTAAGGGGATGAAGGATATGACAGAGGCCTATAAAATCATGAATGGTTGGAAAAATTGAATAGGGAAGTGTTATTTATCGTTGCACACAATACAAAAACAAGGATTGCTGATGAAATTAATAGGCAGCAAGTTTTAATACAACCAAGAAGTATTTTTTCCACACAACTAACCTGTTGAACTCATTGCCAAAGTACAGCTGAGTAAAAAAAACCAACCAGGTAAATTCAAGGAGGATAAATCCATCAGTGTCTTGTAGCCAAGATGGTCAAGGATAAACCCCATGCTTGGAGCGATCCTAAATCCTCTGTTCTGACCCAATATGGTAGCTCTTACGTTCTTAAATTCTAATGGAAGTTTTTAACATTGACTTCCAGTATGGTCCCTGTCCACTGAATGTGGGACGGCTTTCCATTGACTTCAATGGGCATTGGATGCGGCTTGCAAGTAGAATCAAGTCCTGTATGGTCAGTCACGTGACAGAATGACGTACACACTGTGTCTGCACTGATGGCAAAATACACATGAAACCAAAAAACAGAGATGATGTTAAAAATTAAAAGTGGAGAAGCGAAGTGATACAAAAGACATATACATAGATATACAACATAGACAAATTCAGTGGAATGACCCTCCTCATAAGAACGGCCATACTGGATCAGACCAAAGTCTTCTAGCCCAATAGCTATCTTCCAACAGTAGCCAATGCAGGTGCCGAGAGGGAACGAACAGAACAGGTAATCATCAAGTGATCCATTCCCTGTCACCCATTCCCAGCTTCTAGATCCTCCCCAGATCTAGTTTACCTGAAAGGAATTTTAGTTTGACCATTTGTATAGTGACCATATTTTTTTCTTAAAACATGGCAGTGTTTATCGAATCAGAGTATTGTCAAACAAACAATAACTTTGTTGTATTAATTTAATGATAGAAATTTGTTTTAAATTTGTTTATATGGGCAGTAATTAGCATGGAAATTTCACTCCTGCCTCCCCACAACTCTCTTATTATTCAATAGCGTTATCAAACAGCTGTTTCACTACTGGTGATTTTAGAATGTAAAGATCAGCTAGGGAGTCAAACACGCATGCTTTTATATCAGTAACAACCCAATTGTTGCAGATTTTTAACACTTCTTTGTACTGTACCTGCACTGTAATGACTAAAGTATATCTAAAGAATTCAATTAGAATTATTTCATTTAAAGATGAAAAAAATAATTCACAACAAATTAATTGGAGAATTTATATTATGTTTTCTGGCTTACAGAATATCCTTTAGCAGGTCATGATTCCCTCAAATGCAGATATATCATTTTTTTTCAAATTTCCCCCTCGCTTCTGTGGCTTTATCTAAGAACAGTTCCCTATAAGTATTTGATAATCATATTCAAAATATGTTTTTAAGTGTGATTGGTCACAAGTCACATATTATTGATTTGTTCACTGATTGATTAACAAACTCTGGAGGGTCTGAAGTTATTTTGTTTTTAATGATCCAGGCAGAAGTAACAGATAAGCAGAATTAGGGACTTTTCTAAAATTTGGGTTATTGTGATCTTACCCAAAAAGATCATTTGTTGAACACGGAGGCCAGTGTGAACAGTGCTTTCCTCGGCAGGAGAGCTCTCTCCTGCTGACAAACAGCAGCTACACTGCATGCCTTTTAGCAGCAAGGCTGTAGCAGCACAGCTGTGTTTCTGAAAACCTCATAAGGTAGCTATAGCCTTATTGCCTTTTATATCCCTTTCTAGATTAACTCACTTGTGTGCCTTAGCCTGTCTGATTTCGTCCCTATGTACATACGCTATTCTTTTGTACTCCTCCTTAGCAAATTGTTCATCTTTCCACATTTTGTAGGATTCCTTTTTGATTTTCAGGTCATTAAAGAGCTCCTGATAGTCATACTGGCCTCTTACTACCTTCCTATCTTTCCTTTGCATAGTTTGCATTTGTGCCTTTAATATTGTCTCCTTGAGAACTGCCAGCTCTCCTGAATTCCTTTATGCCTTTAGATTTTCTTCCTATGGGACCTTACCTACCAGTCCTCCGTGTCTGTTAAAGTCTGGTTTTTTTAAGTCCATTGTTCTTATTCTGCTGCTTTACTCCGTCCTTTCCTTACTCAGTTATACCATACACTACTTCTGGTGAGAATACTTGACCATAAAAGCTTAATATCTACTTTCTGCAAACTGTTGTGTGAGTATACCTCACTTGCTTGAAAGTTTGCAGAAAAAGAACACAAAATGTATGGAAGAATGGCCAAAGTTAAATAGCTTTAAAATGTGATCATATACTTAAGAAAGATTGTTTTGTGGCATATGCCAAGCTCTAATAAAGAGACACTATGGGGCAGACCATTAGCTTGTGTTTACTGTCATTTGTCATAGCTCCATCGAAGTCAATGATAGTTTATATCAGCTGTAGATCTGCTTCTTTAAGCCTGATCATGCTGTCACTGAAGTGATGGCAAGCAGGATTGGGCCTATTTGTCCCAAAGGTTCTAAGAGTATCCATAATTCACCATAATTACAGGTGAATTATATGGTTACAACTTCTCAGTAGTAAAAAAATGGTTTGGGAAAAAGTTTTTAAAAATGTGTATCTGAAGTCCATATTTAAGCACCTAAATAAGGAGTCTCAAAAATACTGAGCAACAGGATCCATGAGTCCAACACATGCCTATGACAAGATTTGGTGTACCTCATCCAGTGCACTAAATGCCCCAATAGCAACTATGTGGGTGATATCAGACCATCGCTATACCAGGGATTCTCAAACTGGGGGTTGGGACCCCTCAGGGGGTCGTGAGGTTATTACATGGGGGGGTCGCGAGCTGTCAGTCCTCCACCCCAAACCCTGCTTTGCCTCCACCATTTAAAATGGTGATAAATATATGAAAAAGTGTTTTTAATTCATAAGGGGGCTTGCACTCAGAGGCTTATGTGAAAGGGGTCACCAGTACAATAGTTTGAGAACCACAGCACTATGCTATCAAATGAACTCATATAGGAATATGATAAAAGACAAAAACACCATATTACCTGTGGTAACCATTTCACAAATCGATCACTATCTACCCTTTCAGTCCTCATCCTCAAAGAAAACCAGTATAACACTTTCAAAAGATGACCCTGGCAGTTTAAAGTCATAACTTTGCTAGACACTAAGGCTAGTCTACTCTGGCAGCACTACAGCGCTGCCATGGCAAGCGCTTTAACATGCCTTGTGCAGTCACCGTGCAGCGCTGGGAAAGAGCTCTCTCAGGGCTCTAAAAAACCCACCTCAATGAGGGGCACACCTCCAGCACTGGGGCACTGTTTACACTGGCGCTTACAGTGCTGCAACTTGCTGCGCTCAGGGAGGTGTTTTTTTCACATCCCGAGCGAGAAAGTTGCAGCGCTGTTAATTGCCAGTGTAGACAAGCCCTAAAAATCATGGGCTTAATAGAGACACTGGATTTATGGTTTATTACAATAATCTGCAACCCACTAATGCCCTCCCTTCTTTTCCTCCCTATGACTGGATAGGTTGTTAACAGGCCACTTAACACATATTTCAAGGGCCATTCAAGGTGAAATACTTTGCAATGCTGGCAAAAAAAGTGCCATGGGAACACCTGTTCTCACTTTCAGGTGACATTGTAAATAATAAGTGGGCAGCATTATCTCCGTAAATGTAAACAAACTTGTTTTCTGAGAGATTGGCTGAACAAGAAGTAAGACTGAGTGGACTTGTAGGTGCTAAAGTTTTACATTGTTTTGTTTTTGAGTGCAGTTATACAGAAGAAAATGTACATTTCTAAGTTGCACGTCATGATAAAGAGATTTCACTACAGTACTGTATGAGATGAATTGAAAATACTATTTATTTTATCTTTTACAGTGCAAATATTTGTAATAAAATAATAATATAATGTGAGCACTTTGTATTCGGTGTTGTAATTGAAATCAATATATTTGAAAATGTAGAAAAAATCTAAAAATATTTAATAAATTTTAGTTGGTATTCTATTGTTTAACAGTGCGATTAATCACAATTTTTTATTCGTGATTATGCTTTGAGTTAATCGCGAGTTAACTTTGATTAATTGACAGCCCTAAAAAAAAAATAAAATAAAATCCTATATTGAGTTAAAATGATCAGTGATGAAGAATCCACCTCAATCCTCAGTAAGTTGCCCCAGTAGTTAATTGGTCTCACTGTTTAAAATATATGCCTTATTTCCAGTCAAATTTGTCTACCTTCAACTTCCATTAGATCTTGTTAGCAGAGAAAGATATATTTATTAAATATTTGTTCCCTATGTAGTTAACTGTAGTCAAGTCACCCCTTAACCTTCTTTTTGTTAAACTCAAGGAGTTCTATCTGTATAGTTTATCTATATAAGGCATGTTTTCTAATCTTTTAATCATTCTTGTGGCTCTTCTCTCAACCCTCTTCAATTTATTAGCATACTTCTTGAATTGTGGGCACCAAAACTGGACATGTATTCCAGCAGCACTTGCACCAGTGCCAAATACAGAAGTAAAATAACCTCTCTACTCCTACTTCAGAGTCCCCATTTATACATCCAAGAACTGGATTTGCCTTTTAGGCCCCAGCATCACACTGGAAAACTGATGTTCAGGTGATAACCAGAAATGACCCCCAAATCTTTTTCAGAGTCACTGCTTCCCAGGATAGTTTCCCATCATGTAAGTATGGCCTACATTCTTTGTTCCTAGAGCATACATTTACATTGTCATATTAAAACACATCGTGTTGCTTGCATGCAGCTTACCAGGCGATCCGGATATTTGTGACATCTCCAAACTTTATCAGTGATGACTTTGTTTTGTTCCACATCATTAATAAAATACTAAATAATGTAGGCCAAGAACCCATCCATCTGGAACTCTACTAGAAACAAACCCATTGATGATTTCCTATTTACAATTACATTTTGAGACCTATCAGTTAGCCATCTTTTAATCCATTTAATTGTGGCCATGTTAATTTTATATCTTTCCAATTTTTTTTAACTCAAAACCATCATGTGGTACCAAGTCAAATGTCTCTCAGAAGTCTAAGTATATTACATGAAGACTATTATCTTTATCAACCAAACCTGTAATCTCATCAAAAATATGAAGTTGTTTTGACAGGATCTATTTTCCATAAACCATTGTTGATTTGCCTTAATTACATTACCCTCCTTTAGCTGTTTATTAATCAAGTCCCATATCAGCTGTGTCATTATCTTGCCTGGGACCAACAGCAGGCTGACAGGCCTATAATTACCTGGGTCATCCTGTTTATCCTTTTAAAAATTGGAACATTAGCTTTCTTTCTTCTGGACCCTCCCCATTCCTCCAAGACTTATTGAAAATCAGCATTAATGAGCTCCTCAGCCAGTTCTTTTAAAAGACTTGGATGCTAGTTATCTGGACCTGGTGATTTAAAAATGTCTGACTTTAGTAGCTTCTGTTTAATATCCTCCAGAGATACTAGTGGAATGGAAAGAAGGTTATCATCACCATATGATGGGATTCTGTTCTCTGTTTTCCCCCCAAAATACAGAACAAAAATATTTATTGAACACTTCTGCCTTATCTGCATTATTATTAATAGTTCTACCTTTCCCATCTAGTAATGGACAAATACCATTGTTAGGATTCTTTTTGTTCCTAATAACTTAAACAGCTCCTGCTTACAGTTCTTAACTCTGCTGGCCATGGATTACTCTTTTTCATCAATTTTCTATAATTCCCTGCCTCTGATTTATATTCATTACTATTAACTTCTCCTTTGTTCCATTTGTTATATATATTATTTTTATAGCTACCTTCACTTTCCCTCTAAACCAGGTCAATTATTTAACCAAGACAGCCTTCTTCTTTGATTGCAGGATTGTGACTTTGGGCATCTAGTAAAGTTTCTTAATCAATTCCCAATGATCATTCACATTTTTCTGATTAAATTCTTTCTCCCAGCTAATATGGCTCATAATTGTTTTCAGTTTTGTGCAATTGACCATTTTAAAGCACCAAATATATATATTATTGGTCTGGACTTTGTTTGCACATTATAAACGTGATCAAGTTATGATCATTTGGACCTAAGCTACCATTAGTTTTTTTTTTAAAATTGCATTCCCTTCATCCATGCCCATACCATCTCAGCTTCCTCTCATGCAATTTATGTATGATACCACAGACCCTGGTGTGACATGGTGGACTAGGCCCAGAGGTTCCTGCCACACCCATCTCAGGAAAGGAGCAGTGGAACTAAATTCTCCAAGTGGCCTAGAGAGACTGCATAGGAAGCAGCCAATCAGGGGAGGCTGTCAGGGGCTTGCCAATCAGAGGGTTGCAGGCTAGAATAAAAGGAGCTGCAGTGCTGACCGGAGTCATTTGCTGCTTGGAGCCTGAGGAGTAAACGCAGGTGCTGCTAGTGGGCGGAAAGACTGCAGCACCTTGGACAGCTCAGTTGGCAGGGACCAGAGGAGTGAGAGAACACTCCTGGCTGGCTGCTGAGCTTGAATATAGAAGAGTCCTGAGGTAAGGGTGAAGGTGGGGACTGCAGGGAAGTGGCCCCGGGGGCTGAAAGCAGTTTCATTAAAGGGACACAGTGGCATGTGACTGTTATTAGGGTCCCTGGACTCGGACCCAGTAGTGGGCAGGCCCAGATCACCCCCTAGGACACTGGAGAAGTGGCCTGCATTTGGACAGTGATAAACCCCCAGTGATGAATTACTTAGTGGCCGAGCTGGAGAGCTGGGGCAAGAAGGGCCCAGAGAGGGTGAAATCATTGCTTTAGGGAGGAACCCCAGGAGGTATGACCGGATACCAGAGCTGGAACTGTTAAAGACTGCAGACACATCTGACCAGAAGGGGTACTCGTGAGAGGTAGGTGCCATACTGTTACACCTGGTCTGACTTCTGATGACATCATTCTGCTTGTGGTTCACAAAATCACTGTTCTCATTGCCCAGAAACTTCTCATTTTTATGGCTTCAGGTCTTATGTACCTCTTTGGTTGCCCATGTTTCTGATCCTACAGAAGAGCTTGTTTTACCAGAGTTTTGTATAGTTGTGTCTTAAGTAGTCTAGGTGTCTGTTTGTTTATCATAAATCACCCTGGTGCTCATCAGCCTTGCTTGCAGTTCTCTGTCAGTTTTCTCCCTTTGCTGCTAACCAGCCTGCAAGATATTTAAACACAGAAATCTGATTTCGATGTTGGCCCTCATATTGATATTCATCGGTCTTGGTTCTGCCCCATACACTTCAGTCTTTTCTTTCCTCATTGTGAGACCATAGTTTGTTAGTTCCTTGTTCCAGGCATCCATCACCAGGACCAAATCTTCCTCACTATGGGTCATTAGTAATATCATATGCATAGATCAATTTCATACCTCCTGTCATTTGGATTTGCTAATTTATCAAGCCCATCACAATTATGAGTATTGGGCTAAGTGCTGGTGCCTGGTGGAGCCCAATCTTAGTCTCAAAAACCTCTGTGATGCCAAAGGGCATCCATACTTTTTTTTGTCATGGAACCATCATACATCTGGACAAGATTCTCTGATATTCTATACAGTTGTAGCAGAGGAATGAGCAGTCACCTAGGTACTTTGTCAAATGCTTTTTCCAAATTGAGGAAAGCCCAACTGTGCTCGCTGCTTCCTTCTGGCTTCTTTTCCACCAACTATCTAGCACTAACCATATGATCTGTTATCCTTTTTTCCTTTTCTAAAACCAAATTGCTTCTTTCCTAGAATGGGCTCTGCTATTCGTTCAGTGAATGTGACTATAATACTCTACAATAGTTTCATGCAGTGGCACAACACTTAATTTCTTAGTACTTTGAACAGTCATGTGTGTTACTGTAGTGGTCCCCCAGTCTCAGGTTTGGAGGGAGGCCACTCTGTCTCGCTGTGTCAGGCAACAAACAGTCACTTAGCAGTCTATGGCCCAAGCAGGGCAGAGCAGTAAGCAGCCCCTAGCCCAAGACTCTGGGCCAGGGGAGGTGGCAATCAGGGTCTGAGATCTAAGCTTCCTGGCTAAGGCAGCAAACAAACAGTCTGGGTCTCCACAGTCTTCTGGCTGGGACAAGCCAAAACACAGTTCAGGCCTTCTGGCCATGGGGAGTTTGCCACCACTCTAGGGGATGGGATTGGCAGTAGGGGGACCCGGTCCAAGACCAGGGCCCTAACAGTAGTGGATGGTTCCGCCACTGGGTCAGCGGGGATCCCACCAAAACACACTGAATCACTCTCCGGCAGCAAAACCAAACTAAAATCTGGTTTCTCTGGGCTACTTCCTACCACAGTCTGAATGTAGGGCTCCCTAGTTCAATGGTCCTCAGTCTCCTTGCGGTACACGACTGATGACAGTACTTGCACATGTCCTCTCCATGGTCAGTCTCCTGGGGGCTAGGCGCTGCACAATGCAGTTTGGGCTCTGGAGTTCTGCAGCAGGCTGAAGATGTCTGGTTCCAGCCCAACTCAGCTGTAGGGCCTGCCTTTTATACTTCCTGCTATGTCCAGGGGGAGAGTAGTGGCCCCATGCTCTCAGGCTTGGAGGAAGGCCAATCTGTTTTGCTACAGTTATCCTTTTGTTTGTATATTGGTACCAGTATGGACTTTCTCCTTTCCCTTGTGATTTTTCTTCTAGTTACAAACTGCATGAAGGACTTGCATGAACCAGCGTGTGCCAACCTCTGTCAAGGCTTTGATAACTTCTGCCATGATTTTGACTTGGACCTGCTGCTTTTCCAAATGCCATCTTCAGCAGTGCAGCCTTGATGCTCCCTCAGGTCATTGACATCTATAATGATCAATTCACAGCCTATCAAGGGTTTTCCATTAAGTAGATCCGCATAGTATTTGTTAGTTGCATACTGTCTTCTGTCACAAGCAGTCTGCCCCTGCATCTTTTGTGAATGGTGTGTTCACTGTCTTCGTTAGTTTTGTTTCTTGTCAGCATGATTGCATACATTTTCTTTTTGAGAAGTTTGAAGGCAATTGTTCAACTCATATGGCTTGTCTAAAGCTAGGTTTCTTGCCTTTCTGTTGGTTTATGTCAGGGCCAAATTCCATTTTTGAGTGAGAAAAATCTCCTTGAAATAGTGTATTAAAAAGGGGAATCAATGTCTTGAATATAGAAGAGGTGACAGGGACTAGCAGTGTACCAGAGGTAAATTGTTGTATGGACAGAGGAAATGTCTAGTTTCAGTTTTTGCCACATTGTATCTGCATCACTGGCTGCAGTTGAAAAGTTAGTCTGCCCGAGACTGTCACCAGGAAATGCTTCTCCAAATTCATTGAGACTCCCCCCCCACCCAAGTTTTGTGTGTGTGTGTGTGTGTGTGTGTGTGTGTGTGTGTGTGGTGGGGGTGCTCTGGCATGTTGGAAATAGTTGCTTACATCAGCCTGATTTTATCATGCTCAGAATGAATTGTGGGAGTTACTTAACATGGGAGAACAGGGTATTAGCACCACTCAGAAGTCTCTCAACACCTTTTCAGCTCAAGTCCTTTAATCCAGGACTAGCTCCCATTATGGAAAGACTCATTAACTTCAGTAAAAAGAAAAGGAGTACTTGTGGCACCTTAGAGACTAACAAATTTATTAGAGCATAAGCTTTCGTGAGCTACAGCTACAGCTCACGAAAGCTTATGCTCTAATAAATTTGTTAGTCTCTAAGGTGCCACAAGTACTCCTTTTCTTTTTGCGAATACAGACTAACACGGCTGCTACTCTGAAACCTATTAACTTCAGTGTGAGATCTGACTCTAATCTATTTCCTGTCCTTTAGGCATTGGTTCGGAGGATGGGGGAAGAGATGTTTTAATAAACTATGCTCCGGGATTAACGAAGAGAGACACTTTCTGTACAGCTTCTATTTCACTAAGGGAGGTAGGGGTGAGTGTTGTGGGAAATAAGGGTGCCAGAAGGTGAAGTAGGTAGAAAAGGAAGAAGGCCTCTGGTTGTGGGGATGACAAGACTGGCCGTTAAGCCTACTTTTTGCTCTGAAAAGTGTTCCACTGTCTCTCTCAAAATTTATTCACAGATTCTTCTAAACTCCTTACTGCTGCCTACCACTCCATAAATAAATGCCCCCTTGGGTGCTGCCTTGAGAGCCATGTCTAGGGACGGAAGTGGGGGAACAGAGGGGGCAGTGCGTGGCAGAACTTTATGGGAGGAAGCTTCATGAAGGTATCCACATCCCACAGTGGAAGGGCAAGGCCGCTCAGGCTGAGAGGGGGTCTTGTGGCAGGGGAAGGTACGTTGGTGACGGAGCTGGGCCTGAGGCACTGGGCACAGGTGCAATGGTCCGAGGGGCTGCGGGCAAGCAGCCAGAGCCTGGGGCGAGCGGAAAGGCGGAGGTCCCAGCGTCGGGGAAGGGAGCGACACCCTGACACACACACGCACGCCACATTTCACACACACACACACACGGCCACTGCCCAGTGAGCTCACACCGGCTGACACACTTTGCTTGTTTGCGCGCGCCCACACACACGCGCGCGCTGCCCGACATAGCTGGTGCCCCCAGGCCGCCCACGCCCGGCGCTGCACGCTAACCCCTCCCCCCCCGCCCGCCCGCCTTAGGGCCCCCACGCTAACCCTCCCCCCCCCCTGCCCGCCCCTTAGGGCCCCCACGCCTTAGGGCCCCCACGCTAACCCCCTCCCCCCCCGCCCCGCCCGCCTTGGGCCCCCACGCTAACCCTCCCCCCCCCGCCCGCCCGCCTTAGGGCCCCCACGCTAACCCCTCCCCCCCCGCCCGCCCGCCTTAGGGCCCCACGCTAACCCCTCCCCCCCCCCGCCCCGCCCGCCTCAGGGCCCCCACGCTAACCCCTCCCCCCCCCCCGCCCGCCCGCCTTAGGGCCCCCACGCTAACCCCGCCCCCCCCCCCCGCCCGCCCGCCTTAGGGCCCCCACGCTAACCCCTCCCCCCCCCGCCCGCCCGCCTTAGGGCCCCCACGCTAACCCCTCCCCCCCCCGCCCGCCCGCCCGCCTTAGGGCCCCCACGCTAACCCCTCCCCCCGCCCGCCCGCCCGCCTTAGGGCCCCCACGCTAACCCCTCCCCCCCCCCGCCCGCCCGCCTTAGGGCCCCCACGCTAACCCCTCCCCCCCCCCGCCCGCCCGCCTTAGGGCCCCCACGCTAACCCCTCCCCCCCCGCCCGCCCGCCCGCCTGCCTTAGGGCCCCCCGCCCGGGGCTGCACGCAGACGCGCAGCCCCGCTGAGATGCCCGGCGAGAGGCACCGACACACACGCGCAGCCCCGTGCGCGGCGCCAGTCCGCGGGCTCTACCTCGGGGAGGGGAGCCCGGCACGGGGCTCATTGCCGCCGCCTCCGCCGCCGCCGGGAGCAGAGCGACAGCCCCCCCGCGGGCAGAATCGGTGAAGTTTAGGTGAGTGCTGCCCAGGCAGCCGCCGCCGCCCTCACCTGGGGGAGGGGACTGAGCAGCTGCTACCGCCGCCGCCTCCTCACTGGCAGCGGCGGCGTTGGGCGGAGTCCTTCCCGCATCTCCTCCTAAGGAGACCCAGCCCGCAGGAGACGCCGGGGCTGGGGCTGGGGCTCGCCCGGCCGCCGAGCAGCGCGGGAGGAGACACGCCGCTGCTGGCCAGCGGGTACCGCCGCTTTGCTGGTGCCGGGCTGGCGCTGAGCAATCCCTGGGCTTTATTGGGAGCTTCTGTGGGAGACCCTCCCCCTTACCAAAGGGCGTGGGGGTTTTGCGGGTACAAAGCCCGCATACAACGCCAGGGCAGGGCTTGGGGGTGGCCTCTCCCCGGGACGAGAGCGGCGCAGTGAAGGTGCGCGGTTAACTGGACAGGTCGGCCCATCTCCAGCCGGGGCTGGCAGAGAAGCTGCGGTTAGCAGTTGTTCTGGAGGCCGGTGTTGTGCTGTTTCAGGGGGGAGCCAGGTTAGGGGCTCTGCTGCCGCAGCCTGCGAAAGGGGTGACGGTGGCGGAGACTGTGTATTTGCAATGAGCCCCCAAGGGGGCGATCCGATGCTGCTGCTCTCTGCTGCGCTGATCCCCCTCTCCGTCCAGAGCTGCACGTTTGCCCGTTCTGCATCGCACTGCAGTAAGTTAGCAAATCACCGGGCGCTTAGATTGATTGATTGCAGTCTTGAAAGCTTAGCTGAGAGGAATATGTGTGTGTATACATGGGAGGGGTTGGGGAGAAAGTTGTAGCAGCCATGAGTGCATGGGATGTTTCATGATTCAGTAATCTTCAGTTAGTTCCTACTTAACGTCAAGTCCATTTGTCTCGCTGACCTGTATCTTTTTTGTTCATGCCACAGTAAATGTCATGTTGCCTGTTGGCTTTTCATCAATTGTTTGATTCAGTAAACTTGGCCTCTTAAGCATTCAGTGTGACTAATAGAGAAGGGAGTGGATGAAACAAAACATGCCACTGGAAACTTGAACTGCCAAGGGCCATCTCCTGAAACTTTCTGTTGAGGTGGCAGCCTGTGTATCTAAATGGCTTTCCAAGAAGGAAATCAAAAATATTGCAATGTTGTTGTATTTTGCCTAAAATTTCACATGTCTGAGGCCAACTTATTTACCGTTCGTTCATGTTTTACAAAGTCCAGTTGTGCTTTGATTCATTTTGTTGCATGAAAGAAGTGTGAAGTTTTTTTTAAATGTCAGAAGTGTTCACATTAAATTTCTGATAAGTGCACCTTTTTTGAGGTGGATTAGGGATTCCTCAGAACATTACATAATGAATATTCTTCCTCTTGCAAACAGGCAGTCTTTGAGTTCCTCTGGTAATAATTCTCATGGAGACTGTTTTATAGAGGAAAACCAATGACCTTTTGCAGTATTGGAAGAAAGGAGACGTATTAGTCATCTTGAAAAAAAAAAACAATTTTAACAGGTTAGTATAGCTTCCAAAAGCCAACATTGTAAAAATATGTCAGCAAAAAGAAAAGGCATGGCAACAGAATGAAAAGAGGTAGCAATATTTCCACAAGTGAGGGGGGAGGCAGACAGGGGCTGAGATGGGGGAAGCCATAACTCAAAACCCAGCTTTTTTAAAAAGAAATGCCACACTCCGGTTGAGGTTTAATAACCTATTTTTCCCCTCCCTGTTTTGTTTTTTAAATGGATTTTTTTTCATATGCAAAAACCACACGATTACCATTGTCTCTGAAAATTCTAGGAAGTGCTGTAGGTTCCAAGGAGTGCCTTAGATCTAAGTGAAAAATATGCCTGGACCCCTCGCAGGCTTTGCAGATTAAATGAGTGTGTGTGTGTGTGTGTGTGTGTGTGTGTGCGAGAGAGAGAGAGAGAAATGACAATCCAGAAATACTGCATCATGTGTTAAAAGGATAGGATGTACAGAAGGACAGCAGCTTCTAAGTGCACCTTAGTTGACATCCAGAAGCAGAATCTCTTACAGGATTGTCATGATGTCCCATGTTCATTTGTGGGGGAGGAACAACAGGGACATGCAAAATAACAGCTGTTTATCAGGAAATGCAAGTCCTCAAACAATGCTTTATTAGGGGTCTAAAATGGAGAGGGGGTAAACTTTCCTCCCTTCCCCCTCAAGTTTTAAATATTTTGGGCCAAGATCTAGTAACCCATTTGGAATTAGTAGGATTGCATGCATCTACCAGAATACAGATTCTTTTATTTGTCTGGGAGGAGGAAATATGTGCAGGATGCTACTTGCAGAGGCTGTTTCATAAGCTAATAGAATATGATATTTGCAGTGTTGTTGTAGCTGTGTTGGCCCCAGGATGTTTGAGAGAACTGGTGGTGAAGTAATGTTGGGTCAGTATTAATACCTAGATGGATAGATAAATAGCTTTTTAAGAGTTTAAACAATCTGTGAGTAGCAAAGCTATTACAGATTAAAGTATATTGTGTGGTTTTATTATGTACAAGGATTTTTGTACCACCACTCCTATGAGGCAAAATGTCATCCATATGGTCCCTTTTTAGGATGCAGGTGGACACTCTTGACAATTGCTGAGATTACTAGAGGAGGAATGAATAGAATAGTGAAACAGCTGTAGGAGTCTCTAAGGTGCCACAAGTACTCCTTTTCTTTTAGCTGTAAGAGAGCTGCTAGAGCAGCATGTGGACAAAGCAGGAAGTAGATTTGATTGATGTCTTTACAAACAAATTTATAATAGGCTGACTAAGGCTATGGTAGTAAGACAACACTGTTGAAAACTTTCAAGACGGTCAGCTAGGTGACAGAACTGGATTTGTGCTTACATTGTAGCATCTGTAAATGCTTTTGAATTTGCCTTTTAAAACAAACTATACTCTTGCAATCAAATTTTTTGAAATCAAATAACTAGAGGGAAGCTTGTTTGAATGTTAGTATAACATTCATTTCCTCTTTGAATTGGCATGACCTTTATAGTGCATTGGTGTGTGAAATATACATTCTCCCCACACATAATTTTAACAGGTCTGTTTTTAGCAGGCATTATTTCTGGCATTTTCTCTGTTTTTATAATTTAAATTTGTCACACAGAACATATTTTTATAATGAAAGCTATGCACATATTGTATCTCCCTATCCTTTGTTATTCCTTGGTCTGCTGTGTCTACTCTATGGCCAGTTGTTCCCTGCTGTTTCCACAAGTGGAAGAGAGCAAGCAGGATATGTACAGGGAGAGGAGAGGGATGTGGTATCTATGGACAATTCTTGCTCAGTGGTATGCTGTCCAGAAGCATAGGAAACTCAGACAAGTTCCACGGATGGGAACGGGATGGAATTCAGACCCGTTCCCTCACTGTGATATGCCATCCCCCTGAAAGGCAGTGTGGAGAGTGACAACATTTGGGGGACATGGTAGGAATATGCCTCCCTGGTGGATAGGAGGCAGTTCAGAGGCACAGACCTCTGGTGGCCTCTTGAGATTGATTGGTTTTAGAGTCAAACCCCTTCTCTGTTCCACTAAACTCTGCTCCCATTCTCAGTGGGGATAATCACTATCTCCTCTCTTCAAAAAGAAAAGCAGCAATGGAACTTGCATAATGACAGGTTTCAGAGTAGCAGCCGTGTTAGTCTGTATTCGCAAAAAGAAAAGGAGTACTTGTGGCACCTTACAGACTAACAAATTTATTAGAGCATAAGCTTTCCTTTTCTTTTAGCAATGGAACTGATTCTCTTCAGCCTTGTGAAAAAAATGTGTACCTGTGCAAAGTAGTCTAAAGTGCTACGTAGTCATAATGCCAGCAATTTATATATACATTGTACTTTTAGTAGTAAATTACGACACAAGATGAAAGGCAGTGGAGAAAAATTGTAGTCCCTTTTGCAGGAAAATCACAATTGTAGGATGGCTTGGTTCTTTAGTTGTAAGCTCTTTAGGGTTGGGAACTTTCTTCTATTTGTTGTAATGCTCCAGGAATACCTGTGGTGGTATATATTATTATTTTATTAATAACCTGGAGTTTTCTCGTTATAATTCTCTACACACCATAAAAAAAATTCTTTGTAGTAACATAGCTCTTCAGCGCAGTAATTTTTCTATACAATGGTTGGCATGGTATGATAGCTTTCTACCGGGACAAACCAATTAATAATGCTGTTAAAAAGTTTAGAAACTTTTTTAAAGTTATTTTACATGTGTTCTCACTTTTATACTCTGATAGGGAGAAAAAGCCACTCAGAAAATTCATATATTTGGCATTGGAACTGTTATTGCTAATTAGTCTAATTTTACCTATTTTTTTTAACACCATTGTTGATGGTTTAATTATGCAGTGATGAAAATAAATGATTTGTTGAAGATAAATGATTTAACATAATACTATCAGCCAGGCTTGCTGACTACACTATCTACTCATTTTTAAAGGAATATATACAGTGTGCATGCTTTTTAAAATCCATATTTAATAGTTCTAAATCATCAAATAAAACAGGTTTATACAATCTAAAACATTTTCCTCCTTTAATTATTTTTTGCCTTTACATGAAGATAATGGAGGCTTTGTCTGAGTAATGCTTGCAATATTGGGCCTGAGGGATGTGTTTTTTCTTTAGTTACTTTGACACACATTTGAAATTTTAATGAATGTAAGCACTTTGTGGTTGCTTAATTATTCTGTGACTGACCCATTAGTAGCAGTTTGGGATGAAAATAAACAACTTGTGACACCATTGCGCTGTCCTAAACTTTTTGGGGAAAAAAGAGAGAATTTACAAACATATCTGTCACTTTAGTGTTACTAATTAGAGTTCTAGTTGATGTAATTCAGTAACTTCCTCCACCCCACATAAATGTTCTTCTGTTTTAAATAGTGTTTCTATTATTTAATAAACTAGACATTTTTGAAAAATGTCATCCCGGTAAACTTTTTTGTGTTTAAAACATTTTTGTGCCACAAATGTCAGTTTCTCTGTGTTTCTCAGTTTCTCAGTATTGATCCTTTTGAATTTCATGCAACTTCATAAGAAGCAGAAATGACATTTTCTGTATATAATAGCAGAGGGATTTTCTGTCCTTCTCCTCTCCCCAGTTATTTTCAAATTTTATAAAAACATATTTTTCTTGAAGCTTTTCAGCTTCATTTGAGGATTTTTTTTGACAATATTTTTTCTTTTTGTAGTAATAGTTTTTGTGTGTTTAATAGAAAGTTCTGAAGAAGCTGTATGAATATTGTCAGGTTGTTATCAAAATTGTTAGGAGTTTTTGGTATCTATATTTTATTCCACCTGACAATTTTTGGCAAAAATAAGACTATAAATTAGACTTGAAAGAAAAAAAATGACTGATCTATTTAAACACAAAAGAGTTTGTGCCTCATTTTGATCGGAGTTTCCAAAAGCTCAAATTCCAATCTTAATCATTTTCTCCTCCTTCTGTACTGAAAAGGGTATGACTTTACAGTGTATCTGCATAATAATTACAGGAGAACCTCAGAGTTATGAACACCTCGGGAATGAAGATTGTTTGTCATTCTGAACAAAATGTTATGGTGGTTGTTTCAAAATTTTACAACTGAGCATTAACTTAATACAGCTTTGAAACTTTACTATGCAGAAGAAAAATGCTGCTTTCCCTTTATTTATTTATGTATTTATTTTTAGTAGTTTACATTTAACACAGCACTGAACTGTATTTGCGTTTTTTTTTTTTTTTTTTTTTTTTTTTTTTTTTTTTTGGTCTATAATGCTGTTTTATTGTGTGCTTCCGGTTCCAAATGAGGTGTGTAGATGACTGGTCAGTTCATAACTCTGAGGTTCTACTGTAAGCTTGTAATGTTGGCTATGAAAGTAGTCAGACTGAAATGTATGCAGGTTTCTTGCAGATAAGGCTGGAAGCTTTGTGTATGTACTTAAAAATTGGATTTCATAATTATGCAATCTCCATGAAACAGAAGGGGAAATTGACTTGAGGTTAGTGGACTAGTTTCATGATACATGGGCAATGCTGGCACTTATTGTCATGTAGATCATTTAGTCCAGGGGTTCTCAAACTGGGGACCCCTTAGGGGGTCACGAGCTGCCAGCCTCCACCTCAAATCCCCCTTCACCTCCAGCATTTATAATGGTGTTAAATATATATAAATGTGTTTTTAATTTATGGGAGGGGGTCGCACTCAGAGGCTTGCTATGTGAAAGGGGTCATCAGTACAAAAGTTTGAGAACCACTGATTTAGTCGGAGCCCATGTTCATTTGTCCCACTAATGAGCAGTTATGTGCATGAGTAGACTCACTGGATGTAATCCCAGCCCCACTGAAAACATTGTGAGTTTTACTATTGTCTTTAATGGGACTACTTGTATGATCAACAGTTAATCAATGCGAGTAAGGGGTTCACAGTCTGGCTTTTAAAGAGGGACTAGTACAACAGGAGTAAGAGACAAAAAAAAAATCATTGCACATGTCCAAAGTAATTTCCCCCCAAAGTATATATTATGCTTTCCGCATTACACACTGTGGACCATCCGCCATGGAAAAACTGCTCCATTTCCCAGTTATTTCTCTTGTGTGAGTTTATGAAGTATTCTGTTGCAATGGTGATTTATACAGGGAACAGAATGTGAAGGAAGCTTAGCAGGATTGTGCAATCCTGATCATATCATATAGCCTTTACCATCTAAATAATTTAATGCCAAAGGAAACTGACCAATGCAAGTCATTTTCCCTCTACCACAAATGTATAAGCCTTTAGGTGTTCAAGAGTTGTCTTGTGAAATTGGCAAGAGTCTTCAGGACTTTTCATCTTCAAGGCTCAGAATGGGCTTCAGGGATCCATTATGGGGAGGCATCCCTGGGGAAGAGTAGAGTCAAGAGACACAGAATGCAGGATTCAGGTTGACTAATGGCTGTCTCTAGTTGACCTCTGCTGCTACTTGTGTTTGTATTACAGCAGTGATTTGAGGTATCACATAACATTAACAAAGGCCTCAATCCTGTGTGCATGTGAGTAACCATATTGAACACTAAGGGACTACTCAAATAAGTAAAGTTTCGTGTGTGCTCATGTGCTTGCAGGATGGGGGCCATAGCATGATAGTGCGCTAATTTCAAACACTAGGGACAGGGAATGGCAGGAGAGCAATACCTGTGGCAAGCCATGCACTGAGGCAGCTCAGCCCTCAAAGAATCACAACAAGATGGTGGCAGTCTTTCCAGGACCTTTCTGTGAAAGGAGAAAAGTCTGTTTCCATACCTCTGGGACCTAAAAGTGGGGGCCATGAGTTAGCACAACAAGACTATAACATTCCAGGGTGCAGTCCAGACCAATGAAGGGTTGTGTGCAATCTTGGGTGCCTTACAATACATTGCTGCTGTAGGTCCCAACCTGGGCTCCTCATAAACAGCCAAACAGAATGCAGGTCACACCCTGAGTGTCTTTTGTATAGCTTCAACCTGCTAGCACACTCCAGTCACACTTCCACTAGCCTTTGTTACCAGTTGCAGCGGGACCCCAACACACTCCCAGCCCTGGATTTTCCTCAGAAAATGTGTTCTGTGCTGTACAGCCCTCTTCTGTAAAGTGATATCGGAGGTTCATTGCTCCTGTAAGGTGTCAATGTACAACAGTTTGCTACTTTATTTGGAGTTACCAAACAATTCAGTTTAAACACAATACTGAATTAGTTTTGATTAACGTTTACTTAACTACAAGCAACAGGTTTTAAGTGATACAAGTATAAGGCATTAAAATCAGAAATGGTTACAAGAGAAATAAAGAGTAAATGCATTTAACTTAACAAGACTTAACTAGACTTGGTTCAAGGTAAAATCCTTACTACATGTTCCCAGCAACAGAACTGACCAAATTCTCAAGTCAGAGGCCCTCCCAAAGTCCAACTCTTTGTTTTCTTTGTAAGGTGAAAGAGAGAAAACCTGAGATGTTTTTGCTCCTCCCTTTTATGGTTTGGTTACTCTTTGAAATGCATTTTCCTGAGGATTACTCCTATATAAAGCACCTTCCAGCTGTGAGGATGAAGCCATGGGGTCTCCTGATGAGAGGTTCCATGTTATTGTTTGTTAAAATGCAAATTGATCTGTTCCTGCCCCTCTCTGCTGCCAAAGAATGGCCACTTGACCAATGACTGCCAATCAACTTTGACACGTGGCTAGAAGTGTCAGTTTATCTTTTGTCTTGAGAAATTGGTTAACCCATTCCCCAGACTTGTCTCTTAAACACATTTTAGTCATAACTTCAGTTTATGATAATAACTTTATATACTTTGCTCTTATGTGCATTTCACCATGATATTAATGACCAGTGAGTTATTAATTTTCAAATGATACCTCACAAGGCATATTTTGTACAAAGATTATTACAATGTGTAGGGTGTGAATATAAGGGTACAGTGAGTCACCGCTACCCAGTCAATCCTCATGGGCTCCTCTTGTTTACCTGGAATTCCTTGCCTCCCCATTCCAATGCTTACCTGTCTCCTGCCAACTTTTTGTCAAGCAGAAGAGAAAGCAATATTGTGATTGCAGAATAGAAGGACATTTTAAAACAGAGCAGAAAAAGGGAGGGACAGAAAGTAAGAAATAAGAGCAAAGAAGATAGATGGATAGGGAGGAAAATATGCCATCATGTGCCAGCAATGCCCCTCTGCCATGTACATTGGCCAAACTGGACAGTCTCTACGCAAAAGAATGAATGGACACAAATCAGACGTCAAGAATTATAACATTCAAAAACCAGTTGGAGAACACTTGAATCTCTCTGGTCACTCGATCACAGACCTAAGAGTGGCTATACTTCAACAAAAAAGCTTCAGAAACAGACTCCAAGGAGAGACTGCTGAATTGGAATTAATTTGCAAACTGGATACAATTAACTTAGGCTTGAATAGAGACTGGGAATGGATGAGTCATTACACAAAGTAAAACTATTTCCCCATGGTATTTCTCCCTCCCACCCCACCCCCCACTGTTCCTCTGATATTCTTGTTAACTGCTGGAATTAGCCTACCTGCTTGTCACCATGAAAGGTTTTCCTCCTTCCCCCCCCTGCTGTTGGTGATGGCTTATCTTAAGTGATCACTCTCCTTACAGTGTGTATGATAAACCCATTGTTTCATGTTCTCTGTGTGTGTATATAAATCTCTCCTCTGTTTTTTCCACCAAATGCATCGGATGAAGTGAGCTGTAGCTCACGGAAGCTTATGCTCTAATAAATTTGTTAGTCTCTAAGGTGCCACAAGTACTCCTTTTCTTTTTGCGAATACAGACTAACACGGCTGCTACTCTGAAAAAAATTAAAAATGGAGTTTACAAATCAGAGATGGGGAAGAGATGCAGAAAAAGAAGTAAAAAGGAAAGGTAGAAATAATAGTTAATGTTCTATGCTTATGGAAAATAGATTTTAAAGAGATGACACCAATAGGCTTCTATAGAAATCTAATGAGGTTTTACAAAAATGAAATATTAAAAGTTGATTCCTCTTCTTTCCTTGCACCGCAGACACTTGACCACATTTTTGCTTTTAATTGTTTTTTAACATTGTGGATGGAGCAATTAAGTTGAATTGGTGGTGGTTCAATAGTTAAAATTTGTCACAGACTTCAAAATATAATGAATGATCTTCATAACTAGAAAAATCTGGGAGAATCCAAATCCTAATAATACATACAATACATTTTCAAGCATTATTAAAAATGAATGAAGTAAAAATCTCTTATAAAAATAGAGTAAATTTTCATCTGACTTAATTATTAGCCATAGAAAATGTGAACACCTTTTAAAAAAATTGCCTTTACAAAATAAGTACTTTGTCAGACATTTCCATTTTTTGTTAAAATGTATTTTATTAAAAAGTTTCTCCATGCCTTAGTTCCATCTCAATAAAAGATACTCAAAGTATTTTATTAGAACAAAAATTAAAACCCTTTTATAATGTTCTGAAATATTGGATTTACTCTATTAAGCTTCAGTCCACCAAGAGTTACTCAGTTATTTTACATAATATTATTTCTTTATTATTTACATCCTAAATAAAATGAAAATAAACATGGCAGTGAGCAGACATATTAATTTTATATGATATGTCTGAAAATGAGTGCATTGAATGCAGCATTACTATAATTTCATCTTAATCGGTAGAAAACCAGCTGTCCTAGAGATGTGGGGACTTTTTATCCCTACCTGATTTTTCAAAGCAGACACAGAAGGAATTAACCCTCCTTCCCTTAGCAGTTGCATGGCTGCTTTGTAAGATATTTTACAGATTCTATAACTTTGTGCACTATGTAATTGTAATGATAAAATCTTCATATCATGGCTACAGTACTATTCCTAAGAACTCTTTCAGAACAAAAATAAACAGGTTTGAGAGATCCCAGGAATGCTTGCAAAGCACAATAGATGTTCTGGGGATTAAACAATGTTTGCACATTGCAGGGCCCCCAGTCCTCAGGATTAGTGGAATGTACTAACTACTCCCGAAAGAAGGCACTATGGAAAATGGTAAAACACAATGGAAAGAATTGGAAGCTCCCAATAATTCTCATGGCCTTAAGATTGGCTCCAGTGAGCCATGGATATACCCCTTCTTTGCCACAATGGGAAGAAATATGAGGAGCCTGCAGCAGGGGAGGCTGGGTACAGAAATCCCAGATGAATGGTAGTATAGAGTGCTGAACAACCAGTGGATACAGTGTGCTTATTGTTTAACAACATGAAATGAGTACTCAGTGTTGGATGCTTGAAAAAGAAGTAAAACACTATAATCAGTTGTGAAATTATCTGTCTCTGAAAAATCACTAAGAACTTTGTACCAAAGACTGAAACCTCTCCATATTTTGTAATTTAGTTGGGGCATCCAGAGACTACAAAAGGAGCTCATGTGGTTAATTGTATGACCAGTCAAGATACTTTTCTAGCTCAGTTTGTGTTATACAACATACTAGTAAACTTTGGAGGTTTTTACTTGTTGCGGTTGGTGATGAGAAAAATAATCTTGATGGATGACCCAATATTTCCAGTTGTATTTCTAATGCACAAGAGGAAATTCTAGCCTTGTTACCAAGAATTTCTGTGAATTCGTACTTAGGTTGGATGAACATAAGGTCACAGGCATGTCTTTTGTCTTTTGACAGAAAGAAAAAAGGATTTGTTGAACCTTAGAAACAGACTTGTTCTACTTAGGTCTACATTAGTGCGACAAAGAATAACTAATAGTGTCTAAAGCTTTTTTTGGTTGTAACAGTTGGCATACATGTGGATTGCATTCATAGATTAGGTTGTTATTCTACAGAGGGAATCCAGACCTTTGCAGTAGATATTCTTATATACATATGTGCTGTGATGATGCTTTTGTACAATGTAGGTACTGTTTCCTCTTAAAATTTAAGTTCTTTATTTTTTGTGTTAAATCAGAGCCTTAACTCTAACTCTTAACTTTAATTTTAAAGATTGGTATCATTGTGGGGAGAAAATCTTCTCAGCAAATAGCTGTCATTTAGTAAAACGCTCTCTCTGCTTCTTACCTTCTTGCAAAGTGGAGCTAGTTTGGCCAAACATGTCCCACAGCAATGATACTAAAGACATGGCTGGTCAGATCTGAACACGTAGTCCTCCTGGATACTCACCCCTTTGATGACCAAAATGGGTGAAAACAGAAATTGATTGGCTCCTGTGCCAACAACACTATTCCCAATGTAGCTCATGAATGGCGTTGAAGTGGTTTGGATCAAAAATCAGGGATTCTATTGGACTCTAAACTTCAATAGTTGTGTTAGGCTGCAGTTATTTGTCCTTACTCTTAGTACTGTCTCATCCCCTTGTAACAGCCATGTTTTGCAACTTTTGATACATTTTAGAAATATGTATAACTATAAAAAGGCTTGTTGTTTTCATTAGAGGGGCTGATAGTGTAAATTGTACATTAATTGCTATGGTTATTCAGAAAAAAATGCACATCTAAATTTTAAGTGATTGAATATGTAACATTTGTGGGGATTGTAAGTAGAAAGAAGACGCATGGGACCTTTCAAAATGATGATTTATAATATGAATGTCAACAAAAATGACATTTTAAAAAAAGGTACTTTTCTACTGCATTAATTATTGATTATAAGGTATATTGGGACTTGTGTTCGCTCTAAGCTGTGTGGTTTGGCAGCCACCGTACGTCTCTGGCAGTATGTGTTCAGGTGCCCCTCCCCCCGCTGCTATGCAGTCATGTCGCTACGGCCCTCTGCCTTGAAGCCCCTGGCCAGCTGCTCCTGGGACCCTCCTGCTGGTTGTGCAGAGTGGCGGGGGGGAGGAGGGGGAAGTGCTGATGTCAGGGTGTCCCCGTCCTCCTATACCCTATCTCTTTGGGAGACAGGGCTCAGGAGCAGGAGAGCTGCTGGGTCTGAGGTCTGAATGAGCCTTCCAGGCAGTGAGTGAGAGTGCGTTAAAGAGAAAATGCATGGCTGTAATTTTATTCTTTCAAAGTGTGTTTTAGTTTTTTGACTGGTGTATGCATTTTCATATTTTTTTATTT
Source organism: Dermochelys coriacea (assembly GCF_009764565.3). NCBI lineage: Eukaryota > Metazoa > Chordata > Testudines > Dermochelyidae > Dermochelys > Dermochelys coriacea. Next base: position 216,107,897 of record NC_050069.1, read on the forward strand.
CTCTTACACTTAAATTTAATTCTTTGAGTTCTAAAATGCCTAACCTGTCCTGGCTGGAGTAATTATCCCTATCGTAACTTTTTAAAAATAGATATTATATCTAGGTTTTTTTGTGTCTACTAGTGGCGCACATCCAAATATTGCCTCGGTGCACATAACAAAATTCATTCCGCACATGGATGGAAAAAATTAGAGGGGACTGTGATTGGGACATCAGTAAACATGGCACTTTACAAAGATGGAGTTCAAGTCTACCGCCTTTACTTACATTATTGTTGTACTATGCAAGTAGTCCCATTGATTTTAGTGAGGCTAATGGTGGGGAAAGGTTTTAGTTAATCACAGAATATCAATATTGGAAGGGACCTCAGGAGGTCATCTAGTCCAACCCCCTGCTCAAAGCAGGACCAATCCCCAACTAAATCATCCCAGCCAGGGCTTTGTCAAGCCTGACCTTTAAAAGCATCTAAGGAAGCAGATTCCACCACCTCCCAAGGTAACACATTCCAGTGCTTCACCACCCTTCTAGTGAAATGGTTTTTCCTAATATCCAACCTAAACCTCACCCACTGCAACTTAAGACCATTACTCCTCGTTCTGTCATCTGCTACAACTGAGAACAGTCTAGATCAGGGGCGGGCAAACTTTTTGGCCTGAAGGCCACATTGGGTTTCTGAAATCTTATGGAGGGCCGGTTAGGGGAGGCTGTGCCTCCCCAAACAACCAGGCATGGCCCAGCCCCTGACCCCTATCCGACCCACCCTGCTTCTTGCCCCCTGATGGCTCCCTGGGGACCTCTGCCCCATCAACTCCCCTAGCTCTGTCGCCGACCTCCCCCAGACCTCCTGCCCCATCCAACCCCCCCTCTGCTTCCTGACTGCCCCCCTGCGACCCCTGCCCCATCCAACCACCTCTTCTCCCTGACTGCCCCCAGACCCTCTGCCCCTAACTGTCCCCCACCGCCCCATCCAACCCCTCCTCTCCTTCCTGACTGCCCTCCCATTCAAGCCCCCTGTTCCCTCCCTTCTGACCACCCTCCCCCCCGAACTTGCCTGCCCTTTATCCAACTCTCCCGCTCCCTGCCCCCTTACTGCATTGCCTGGAGCACTGGTGGTTGGCAGTGCGGCTGTACCAGGACAGGCAGCCATGCCGCGTAGCACAGAGCACCGGGTCAGGCCGCGGCTCTGCAGCTGTGCTGCCCTAGGAGCTTGCTGCCCAACCACCCAGAGCATTGTGCAGGGGGCATGGCGAGGTGAGGCTGTGGGGGAGGAAGGACATCAGAGGAGGGCGGGGCAGGGACTAGCCTCCCAGCCCAGGAACTCAGAGGCCGGACAGGATGGTCCCACGGGCCGGATGTGGCCCATGGGTCATAGTTTGCCCATCTCTGGTCTAGATCCATCCTCTTTGGAACCCCCTTTCATGTTGTTGAAAGCAGCTCTCAAATCCCCCCTCATTCTTCTCTTCTGCAGACTAAATAATTCCAGTTCCCTCAGCCTCTCCTCATAAGTCATGTGCTACAGCCTCCTAATCATTTTTGTTGCCCTTCGCTGGACACTTTCCAATTTTTCCACATCCCTCTTGTAGTGTGGGGTCCAAAACTGGACACAGTACTCCAGATGAGGCTTCACCAATGCCGAATAGAGCAGAATGATCATGTCCCTCGGTCTGCTGGCAATGCTCCTATTTATATAGCCCAAAATGCCGTTAGCCTTCTTGGCAACAAGGGCACACTGTTGACTCATATCCGGCTTCTCATCCACTGTAACCCCTAGATCCTTTTCTGAAGAACTGCTGCCTAGCCGCTTGGTCCCAAGTCTGTAGTAGTGCATGGGATTGTTCCATCCTAAGTGCGGGACTCTGCACTTGTCCTTGTTGAACCTCATCAGATTCCTTTTGGCCCAATCCTCTAATTTGTCTAGGTCCCTCTGTATCCGATCCCTACCCTCCAGTGTATCTACCTCTCCTCCCAGTTTAGTGTCATCTGCAAACTTGCTGTGGTTGCAATCCATGCCATCTTCCAGATCGTTAATGAAGATATTGAACAAAACCGGCCCGAGGACCAACCTTTGGGACCCTCTGCTTAATACCAGCTGCCAACTAGACATAGAGCCATTGATCACTACCCTTGAGCCCGACGATCTAGCCAGCTTTCTATCCACCTTATAGTCCATTCATCCAGCCCATACTTCTTTAACTTGCTGGCAAGAATACTGTGGGAGACTTTGCTAAAGTCAAGGAATAACACATCCACTGCTTTTCCCTCATCCACAGAGCCAGTTATCTCATCACAGAAGGCAATTAGATTAGTCAGACATGACTTGCCCTTGGTGAATCCATGCTGACTGTCCCTGATCACTGTCCTCTCCTCTGTGCTTCAGAATTGATTCCTTGAGGACCTGCTCCATGATTTTTCCAGGACTGAGGTGAGGCTGATTGGCCTGTAATTCCCCGGATCCTCCTCCTTCTCTGCTTATGTAAGGGTAGCAGAGAACAGATTAGAGGGTAAAACATATTATTTTCGTCTTAAACCCAGGTGCCGTCACTGAAGTCAGTGGAGGTGCACGGGTGTAAATTAAGACAGATTTTTGCGTTTTGTATCTTGATATTCACATCTGCTTATTCTGATGACATTTTTATTTCTGTGTCAGTGTTGTAGAGCAAATACAAATATTTTATTATGGCTATCAGTTCTCTTTTCAGCTTTTTTTTTGGGTGGGTGGGTGCATGGGAAGACAAGGACTACTAGGGAAACTGGCAAAGGATATAGATCATTCATCTCTTGGTCACTGAATTTAGACCATATTAGTAGTGACCAAAAGTTGTCATTGTCTGCAGTTTTTGTTGGCCAATGTAAAATAAGTTAGTGCTCTAACCACCTTCCTTAGTGGATAGGTGCAAAAATGAACATCACCGTTGCTGTCCTCGTTATCAGTCTTGGCAGAAGGGACAAGAAATAGACATGGAAACTGAACTGTCATCTCACTTTTAAGGTTGGGTCTCTTCAGGTGAGGGCTAAAGCACATTTGTGCAAAGAAGCTTTAATTCTATTGGCCATAGAGCAGTGGTTTTCAAACTTTTTTTCTGATGACCCAGTTGAAGAGAATTGTTGATGACTATGACCCAACGGAGCTGAGGATGAGGGGCTTGGGTGTGGGAGGGGCACAGGGTTGGTGTGAGGGGGTGAGGGCTGCGGGATGGAGCTGGGCATGAGGGGTTCAGGATGTGGAAGGAGGCTCAGGGCTGGGGCAGGGGGTTGGGGTGTGGGCATATCTCGGGTAGCTCCCAGTCAGCGGTGCAGCGGGAGTGCTAAGGCAGGCTTCCTGCCTGCCCTGGCACCATGGACCACGCTGCACCCCGGAAGCAGCTAGCAGCAGGTCTGGCTCCTAGGCAGAGGCACACAAGTGGAAGTGCAATGGGAGAGCAGAGCTGGTGCTTGGGGCAGGGACAGCGCATGGAGTCCTGTGCCCCCCCCCCCCCCCCCCCCGGCCTAGGAGCCGGACCTGCTGGTGGCTGCTTCCAGGGTGCAGTGCAATGTCAGAACAGGTAGGGACTAGCCTGCTTTAGCTAGGCTGCAATGCCAACGGAACTTTTAACAGCCCGGTCGGCAGTGCTGACCAGAGCCGCCGCAACCCAGTGCCTTGACATTCTGTGACCCAGTACTGGGTCGCAACCCGCAGTTTGAAAACCACTGCCATAGTGTATCTGTTGATGAATACAGAAGAGAACTTGAGTCTCTAGTGCTATCTATATGGCTTCTTTCTGTCAATTCTACATTCATTTAAACACACACAACTACCAGCTAAGTTCTAGTTCCAGAACTTTTAACATTAGCAACAGTGAGGAAGATCCAAGGACTACCTTTTTGAGTGTCGGATAATAGGAAAAATGGCACTTAGAAAAATCCGATATTAGTAAACTGAGAAAATCTTTGATGTCCAAAATAGAAGTTTTTGTTCATCTTTAGCATATTTACTGTAATGGTAGCATGGGGTCATAGTATAGGGATTGGGGCTGACTAAGTGTCTGGATAAAGAAATGGTCTTCATACTTAGGCCTCAAAATAATTAAATATAATATACTTTATATGACTTCTGAATTTGGAAAAAAATATAGACAGCTAGATCCTTGGGACTGTCTCATTGTTTTTGTTTGTCTTTATTTGGAGTAAAATGTCATCAGTGTAATGGCTGGCCTTGATGCTGACAGTGTCTTATTGGCTCAGTTTGGTGAATTGCTGCAGCTGGTGGCCACTCTGGTCAGTCAAGAAGCAAAGCTCATTAGTCTGGTATTTAATCAAAAAAAAAAATCGATGTCCCTGGCTATTATCCTCAAGCAGCATCTAGCTCCAGATGACAACCAGATTAATATTTACCTGTTCAGACAGGACATTGAGCAGGTGACAGCTGTCAAATATTTGGACTGCATTATAGACATTGCTGGGGAATGTCCAGAAGACTTGGATGCTTGTCTTCTGGAGCAGCTGCTGTTGTGTTTTGGGCCTCTGTGGGGACATTTTGACATCAAGCTTCCAAGAAGCTGTGGATTTACAGAACCAGGTGGGCAGTGAGGGAGGCTGAAGAACACTGGATTAATATTGATTCTTGTCTACTCCATGATTTGTTCCATATTAATTGACAGGATAAGATCAGAAACTAGGATATTTGAAGCCAAACTCAGCAACTGGTTCCACTGGCAGGCCCGCCGACAGGGATGGGGCAAAGGGGCCAAGCGATTTAAAAGGGCCCAGGGCCCCCGGCAGCTACTGCTGACGGCAGCACAGCGGGGCTAAGACAGGCTTCCTGCCCAGCCACCACATTCCTGCGGTCCCTGGGGAGGGGGTCTTTGCACGCTGCCTGAGCACCGACTCCACAGCTCCCATTGACCACAATTCCTAGGCCCTGTGGGGGTGGTGCCTGCAGGCAGCGGTGCACAGAGACTCCCTGGGCCCCCCGCCTAGGAGTTGCTGCCAGAGGCGTGTGCCATTTGCTTTTGCAAGCTGCCCAAAGTAAGTGCTAACCTCTTGCACCCCAACCCCCTGCTCCAGCGTAGAGCCTGTACCCTACACCCACAATCCCTTCCAGAGTCTGCACCCCCTCCCACACTCTAACCCCCTGCCCTAACCGGGGGAGAGTGAGCGATGGAGGGAGGGAGGATGGAGTGAGCAGGGGGTGGGGTCTTGGAGAAGGGGCAGGGCAGGGGCATGGTCTCAGGGAAGGGGCGGGGCAGGAGCAGGACAAGGGTATTTGTGTTTGTGCGATTAGACAATTGGCAACCCTACTGGGTGGGCATGTGGAAACCCTGGTTGTGCTGGAAGAGCGTGCCCAGCCACACAGCTGGCAGCTCACTGGGCACCAGCCAGGGCAGACGCAGCACCACCCTAATGTCAGGTGGATTGCGTCCACATGGGCGCATCTTATGTGTGTGTGAGGGCCCATTAACTGTTTGCCCTGCGGCCCAGAATTGCTGTCAGTGGGCCTGTCCATTGGCTCAGTTTCAGCATCTTTCTTGGTAGGGTATTATAAAAATGGAAGACCAACAAATTCTGAAGCATGAGCACCATGGAATGCCAGTACACAGCCGAGGATAACATGGGTGCCAAAAGTTTTGATGGCATAACAAGATTGGTGGTATATTCAGTTTATGTCCATCACCAGCAGACAACCTTAAGCACCTTGCCAGAGATTGATCTGGATGGCACTTGATTTTCGAGGTGGCCACATCCATTTTTGGGATTTGCCACGATGATGATGATTGTAGACTCTCCAGGTATGTCTACCTGGGAAGAGAAGCCTGTGGCTGGCCTGTGCCAGCTGACTGAGGGTTGTCAGGCTGTCTCATTGCTGCATAGACTTCCAGCCTCTGTCTGGGACCTGGGGTCTAGGACCCTGCAGGGTAGGAGGGTTTTAGAGCCAGGGATCCCATACTAGCCTGGAAGTCTACAAGCAATGAAACAGTCCACAGCCCACGGGTTTCTCTTTGCTGTGTAGACATAGAAATGTCAGACTAGAAGGAACCTTGTGAGGTCATCTAGTTTAGCCCTGTGCATTAAGGCAAGATCAAGTAAACATGACAGGTTTTTGTCTAACTTGCTCTTAAAAACATCCAGTGATGGGGATTTCACAGCCTTCCTTGGAAGCTTATTCCAATACTTAACTTTCCTTGTAATTAGTTAACTTTGTAGTGTAAAAATGCCTTAAGTCAACTTAATTAAGTCGACATTCAGCCACAGCATTAAGTCGGTTGAGCATGTCCACACCACGCTCATTGTGTTGGTGGAGTGCATCCTCGCTAGCTTTGTTTGCATCAATGCAGATAGCAGTGCACTGTGGGTAGCTATCTCTCAGTGCATCTAGCTGCAGGGGGTTTTGGGAAGGGCTTGCAATAACTCATGGGACCAAAATATTGTTGCGGGGGGAATGGGAACATGGCTTCGACCTCCCATTATGCAGTTTCCTCCCTAACCTGATTTCAACGGCAAAAACCCCATACTTTTTCATGCTATTTTTCAAAAGGCTGGCTTAGCTACTCATATGCCATAGCCTGAGAAGCATGGACTCCGTTCAGTTGTGCTCTTTTGTTGTGAGTATTACAAACACCTTGTCTTATCCTGCAGTATTTCCAGAACCAACACAGAAGCCACTGCCTGAAACATTGCAATGTTCTTCAAGCAGCCCCGCTGCAAGCCATAGAATGAAATAATTCCTGGGTGCTGCTGGCAGTTGCTCAGCAGCTGAACATAATGGAGTGCCATTTCTGGTTCTGGGAGACGCACTGACTAGAGGGATCACATCATAATGCAGTTATGGGATGATGAGCAGTGGCTGCAGAACTTTTGAATGCGGAAGTCCACTTTCCAGGAACAGGGCAGAGCTTTCCCCAGCCCTGAAGCACAACATCACTAAAATGAGACCTTGCTCTGACAGTGGAGAAGTGAGTGGTGATCTCTGTGTGGAAGCTTGCAACACCAGACTGCTACCGGTCAGTGGGAAATGAATTTGGAGTTGTTAAATCCACCGTGGGAGGAGTTGTGATCCAAGTGTGCAGGGCCATTAATTGTCTTCTGTTAAGAAGGGTAGTGATTCTGGGCAGTGCAGGATATAGTGGATGGTTTTGCCACAATAGGGGTTACTAGCTCTGTGTGTGTGTGTGTGTGTGTGTGTGTGTGTGTGAGAGAGAGGTGGGGGTTGATAGACTGCATGCATATCCTTATCTTGGTACCAGATCATCTTGCCAAAGAGTACATGAACAGAAAGGGGTATTTTTCAATGGTGTTTGCAAGTGTGGAGGATCACACAGGGGCATTTCACCAACATCAATATGGGATGGTCACAAAAGGTGCATGACATGTGCATCTTTAAGAACACAGAAAGCTGTTCAGAAAGCTGCAAGGAGGGACTTTCTTTCCTGACTGCAAAATAACCATTGATGATGTTGAAATGCCAATAGTGATCCTGGGAGACCCAGCCTACTCCTTGCTCTCATGTCTCATGAAGCTGTACACTGGACAGCAGTAAGGAATGGTTCAACAATAGGGTGAGCAAGTGCAGAATGGTGGTGGAATGTGCCTTTGGACATTTAAAGGGTTGCTGGTGCAGTTTGCTTAAGCTTAGTTCTCAGTGAAAGCAGTATCTCCATGGTTATCACTGCCTGTGGTGTAACTCCATAATATCTGAGAGGCAAAGGGAGAGAAGTTTCTGCAGGGGTGGGGCATGGAGGCGGATAGGGTGTTTGCTAATTTTGAGCTGCCAGATACCAGGGCAATAAGAAGAGCCCAGTGAGGTATACTGCGACTCCGGGAGGCTTTGAAAACCCACAGTAATGCATGCTGCTTATCTGTGTTGTGCCTTCCCATACCATTCCCTCCATTGCATCATTTCCCTGTACCTCCCATTCCCTCCACCCCCACCAAAGCTCCTATGCTTGGATTGAATAAAGGATATCTCATTTTTGAAACATTGACTTTTATTGCACATATAAAGAAACTGAAAAGAATTTAACCTTGGACAGATGGTATGACAACATTGGGAGGGCAGAAACCAAGTCAGCTTGTCTGTAAAAGCAGAGTAGACTTGCCCTTCAAAGGTCATCTAATGGCCTTCTTTTAGTACACTCCCCCGGTGTTGAGTGGAAGGGATACCTTATCTCCCCCTGCCTCCTTGAACGTTCAAGGGGGAGTGAAGGGGGATACGGCAATGTTTGAAGGCTGTTCTGCAGGGGCTACAGAGGGAGTCTCATCTCAAGCTATTTCTCTTGAAGCTTAACCAGATGCCTCAACATGTCTAATTGGTCATTCATAATCTGGAACATTTCATCCTGCAAGCTGCACTCATGCTCCTGGGCTGCTTTTCTTTCTTCGTGTCCAGTTTTTCAGGGAGTGAAATCCTCCAGGCTCTTAGCTCTGTGTCTGTTGTCCCAGAGGTGTTCATTATCTTGTTGAACACACTGTCATCTCATGTTCTTTTTTTTTTCCATATTCTAATCTTGGAAGTCCTCCGGTGGTGTGGAGGATGAGCTAAAGGCCAAGTCTTCCACTGTAAGGCATGCAAAGCACAAGGTAACCATTGTCAGTGCTTACCCTGGGTCTTGTACACACTTGCTATTTAAATATCACTCCCCTTATTCCACTGAAGTGCAAGCCAGAACATAATCAGTATCACTAGCTATTCAGTGAACCAATTGCTGTTCCAGCCATGTGACTATGGTCCCGTGGCATGAGTGATGAGCCTTGTACTGCAATTTGTGGGCAACCCTGTGTTGGGAGTACAGGTGGGCAGGTGTACAATGCCCTCTCTTCTTAGCAACATGGATGGTGTGAGGAGACTGGGGATCAGTGTTGAGCCTCCCAAAATGTGATCTTTTTTCTGAGGTGGCTCCAGGGAAACCTCCTGCCTCCTTCCCTTAATGCTGGTGGTAACAGTTGCCCTGGACTTGCAGGTTTAGGTTAATGCCAATCTCTGCCACCCAAACCACCAACATGTTAGTGGTTGAGAGACCCAGAAATCACCCTGGGTGTGGGATCACATGCTCTATTGTTTGCGGTACGAGCACTTGTAATGAAACCGACCACCGTCTCCCCTAGGTGACCCTATGTGATATCAGTCTCTGAGGGTAACAGAGGTGGCAAGGGAGCAGATGCTGCAAGCATCTGGTTACAGATCTGGTCCTTTTGCTGCTATACTATGCTATTGCTATGCTATGCTGTGTACCACAATGATGCCAGCAGAGTTAATACTGGAGTGGTGTGGGAAAATGTTCTACTATACTGAAAGAAACAAAGCAGCCCTCCCCAGAAACCTTCTGCAATGGATTGCAGGGTACCTCTATGAAAGTTTCCTGGAGATATCCATGGAGGATTGCTGGGCTATCCGTGTGCACATAAACAGTCTTTTCTTTTCTCTGCCTAGCTGGAGCGGCCACTGAGAATCAGATGTCCCCTGCATCTCACTTTTTCTTCATATTAAACATAAAATATAAGAGCGTGTAATCCCTACAGTTTGACTGGAATTGCATACTCACCAGAGCTGCCTTCCCTGTCATCACACTTGGCCATGACACTGTCCTACAATTGCCTGGACTGCCCAGGGGTTAAAAATAACTCCTGGCTCTAGGGCAGAATGGATTTCCTGATTTCCTGCTAGTCTGTCTCCCATTTTCCTGTTCCTCGTCCACAATGTCCTCCTCAGTGTTGCCCTGCGTGGCCTGGGACTCGGACTCCTGTGAGGTGTCCATATTGCATTTGGGAGTAGTGGTGAGGTCACTGCTAAGAATTGCTTGAAGCTTATTATAGAAGCGCAATGTCTGTGGTGTAGAACCAGAATGACTGTTCGCCTCTCTTGCCTTCTGGTACCCCTGCTGAAGTCCTTTGATTTTCTAAGAGATGCTGCTGCATATCCTAGGTGTAGCACTTCCCTCCCGCCCCATGCCCTGCATGATCTTCTCACATATGTCAACGTTTCTCCAGCTGGTTTGGCACTATGCCTGCACAGACTTTTCTCCCCACACACCAATAAGATTCACCACCTCCTGTGTGCTCCAGCCTGAAGCATGGTTGGGTCATTGAGTTGTCATGATGAGCTGGGCTGCCGAGCTCTCTGCACTGATCCAACAGGAAATAGGAATTCAAAAGTTCCCAGGACTAATAGGGGAGGGGCTGTTTCCTATGTACATGGCTGCTGTGCAGCGGAGTGGAAAATGTTTACCAGAGTGGTCACAGTGGATCATTGTGGGACACCTCCTGGAGGCCAATTCAGTTGACTTAAACAACGCTGCTTCTACACTGCCTCTGTATTGACCTATCAACATTGAATTAAGCGCTACGCCTCTCACAGAGGTGGAGTAATTAAGTCAATGTAGCAGCTGAGTTACATTGGTGGAAGGGATCTGATAGTGTCGATGTAAGGCAGCTTCTATCGACCTAAGTTTGTAGTGTAAACCAGAAATCTTCAGAAATCTCCCTTGCTGCAGATTAAACCTTTTATGCCAAGTCCTATCTTCAGTCAATAGGGATCACCATACTTTGATAACATCCTTAATGTATTTGAAGACTTATCAGGTCCCTGCTCAGTCTTATTTTCTCAAGACTAAACATAAAAAGACAATTTTTTTTAACCTTTCCTCATAGGTCAGATTGTCTAAATCGTCTATTTTTGTAGCTCTCTTCTGGATTCTTTCCGATTTGTCCACCTCTTAAAGTGCATTGCCCAGAACTGGATATAGTATACCAGCTGAGGTCTCACCAGTGTTGAAAAGAGTGGAACCATTACCTTCCGTTTCTTACATATAATACTCGTATTAATACACTCAAGAATATTAGCCTTTTTTGCAACTGTATCATGTTGTTTGACTGATATTCAACTTGTGATCCTCTGTAACCCCCCAGATCCTTTTCAGCAGTACTGCTACATAGATCAGTGGTTTTCAAACTTTTTTTCTGGCGACCCAGTTGAAGAAAATTGTTGATGCCCACAACCCTATGGGTGTGGGAGGGGTCCGGAGTTGTGGCACAGAGTTGGGATGCAGGGGTGAGGGCTGCGGGTTGGGGCCAGGAATGAGGGGTTCAGGGTGTTGGAGGAGGCTCTGGGCTGGAGCCTGGGGGTTGGAGTACTGGAGGGGGTCAGGGCTCTGGGCTGGGGGTGCAGGCTCTTGAGTGGGGCTCTGGATGTGGGGTTTGGGATGCAGGATGGGGCTCCAGGTTTGGGGAGGCTCAGGGCTGGGGCAGGGGATTGGGGCACAAGGTTGGGCCGCGGGCTTACCCAGGTGATTCCAGGTCCGTGGTGCAGCGGGGGTGCTAAGGCAGGCTTCCTACCTGTCCTGGGACCAAGGACTGTGTTGTGCCCCAGAAGCGGCCTGCAGCAGGTCTGGCTCCTAGGCAGAGGCGTGCAAGCGGCTCCACACGTCTCTCACCTGCAGGCATTGCCCCCAGCTCCCATTGCCCGGGAACCAGCCAATGGGAGTGCGGAGCTTATGCTTGGGGTGGGGGCAGAACGTGGAGCCCCATGGTCCCCTTGCCTAGGGCCGGACTTGGTGGCCGCTTCTGGGGCGCAGTGTGGTGTCAGAACAGGTAGTGACTAGCCTGCCTTAGCTGGGCAGCACCACCCATGGGACTTTTAATGGCCCAGTTGGCGGTGCTGACCAGAGCCACTGTGACCCAGTGCCTTCCATTCCACCACCCAGTACTGGGTGGTGGTCCGCAGTTAGAAAACCACTGACAAAGACAGTTATTCCCCCTTCTGTGTTTGTGCATTTGATTTTTCTTTCCTAACTGTAGTATTTTGCACTTGTCTTTATTGAATTTCATCTTGTTGATTTCAGATCAGTTCGCTTATTGGTCATAGTCATTTTGAATTCTTATTTTGTCCTTCAAAGCACTTGCAACCCCTTTCAGGTTGATGTCCTCTGCAGATTTTATAAGCATACTCTTCACTCCATTGTCCAAGTCATTAACGAAAATGTTGAATAGTGTCGGACCCAGGACTGACTCCTGTGGGAACCTTCTAGATACATCCTCCCAGCTACTGCTGCTGATTTTCTCTAAAATGATAGGACTCTTATGCATGAAAAGTGTTTTTTAACATAACATTTAATGCAGTAAATAACTTATGTAAATCAAATCAGCTCTATTTGTTATATTTATTTTGATGAGTCCAGAACTGCATTTTTTCCATGGAGCCTCATTCAGGAGCCTTACTGCCATGATGAGGGCAGCAAACCATGCCACTCCAATGGGATAATGAGGGCTGATCCTCAGTGTTTCTCATGGAGATTTCCTCCCCTGTGGTTTCTTCTGTAGGTGTTTCCACTGGAGAAGAATATTTGGGCTTGATTTGAACATGTAACCATCACTTAATAGAACTTTGTCAATTTATGCTCAGAATAACAATTTTTAATAGTTGGTGTGGAATGTTCTATGGGTTCGGAAAAAAGGTTATTTTAAAAATTCGCTAGTCTGTTGATGTGAATCAACACAAAAATAACATTTTGTTCTTCTTTGTACCCTTTGCTACCTCTGCCTCAGTAATTAACTAAATGACAATAGCCTCAGAAGTCTGCTGACATTAATGATACTGGTAAATAACTAAACAAAAGCCATGTTAATTTCAAGGTCCATTAAAAAACAAGGGGAAAAGATCTGCATAAACAATATAAAGGAAGTTTATACATCATACTATTTTGTTAGGTAACTATTTATGAAGAGTTGGTAAACATTTAAAGTTATGAACTCCAAATGACACGTGAACAAAAACTCTCAAATTCTAGTAAAATAGAGATAAAATATGTTATAGAAAAGGGGGGAAGGGAATTTAAAAATTAAGTTGCAAATATATTTACAAATATGTAAGAAATCTGATATGCAAAACCTGTGTTTTTAAATTTTTTGAAGGAAGATCTATACTTCAATAGTTCAGCTGAGTTAATTTAAGAAAACACAAGATGCTCTGACACAAACTTCCTGAGTGATCTTAGGTAGGTCACTTAGGATATGCCTATACTGTGTAGTGTGTGTAGACATATCTGAGCTATCTTTAATCTAGCTTTCTTGGGCATTTGAGCAGTGAAGGCTCCTCATACAATATATGGGAAGAGTTAGGTGCTTAAGGATTGGATTTTCCAAAGCCAGCAAGCTGAGCTGGAGCTGCCTGAGATAGCCAGGAGTGAAGTTCAGAGGAAAGTGGCTAGAGGGTAGGGCTTACATCTTTAAAGATATGTAGGTGCCATTGATCTGGGCCTTAGGCATCTGAATGACAGGCTGGAGGGAGGCACATATGTCTGCTCAGGACTCCCAGCTATGAATCCTTTTCTGGAGTAATGTGCCCAAGATACCTCATCCCTTTCTTGCAAAAAAAAAAAAAACACAAAAAACCCCACAAACAAAAACAAAAAACCCAACAACAACACAGAGAGAGACCTGCTGCATTATAGCTAATACCCCAATGTTTGGGGCACTCCCATGCAGTGTAGGAGACTTGTTTTTCAGATCTCTGCTCTGCTTGATTTGGAGCAGGGACATGAACCCAAGTGGCTCACATCCCACTTAAGTGCCCTAACCCCAGCCTATTGGTATTCTGGGGTGGGGCTCTGTCAATTTCTTTTGCTGAAACTTTTCACTTTGTATAAACTAATGAATGAATATTCTTTGGGCCAGAGAGAAAGGAAAGATGAGAATTGACTGTACCCTGTGGTTAGGACATTCAGCAACGATCTGGGAGAGTCTGGTTCAAGCTCCAGCTCCATTTAAATACTTGAACTTGGGACTCCCACAACCCAACCTACACACATACTCTTGCTACTGGCTGTCTTTTGTAGAGGTGTTTGGAACATGCCTATTGGATTGGGCTCTACAGGCAAAAAGATAGACAGGGAAATGCCTAGTTTGAGAATATCACTAAATTAAAATAAAGTCCATGTTTAAGTACTTTGTTGAATCCTGTGCGGCCACATGATACTGGTGTAGATATGAAAATATACATGTTTATTTAGAGACCTATGCATCTTAAGTATATGAGTCACATCCATATTCCCTAAAAGGGTAATAAGTAAGAATGATATAATGGTAATAGTCTCACTTAACCTCTTCATCATGTTATTAAATTGCTTTTATGATAAATAACCTAATGAAATATGTGCTATTTCCCCTTAAATAGCTCCTTGTTGTTTTGATGGTTTGTTTATCTGAAGGTTAAGAGAATGGCAGCTACATGTATCACAGTAGTCTGTTGAAACAACACTTTAAAATCACCTTATAATAGTTTCACCTACAAGTTTAGGTTTAGTCATGTTGGATTTTCTACTGTAGATATTAACCATCAACCATGAGATCTGAGTGGCATCTTTTTAGTTTTAATTCATGAAAGAATTAAACAGTGGAGGACTCAAGATTGAAAGTGGCCAGAACATTTCACTTCTAGATCATCAGTTCATCTCTGAACTGGTAACCAAGTCAGTGAGAGAAGGTTGAGAGAAGAATCTGACTGCTTTCTCAGGCCCATGTGAAATGAGTTGGTGGTCTTAATTCAGTTCTTACTAGATATGCAAGCCGCCACCACCACAATTGGTACTAAATTACTTCTTTGTTGGCAGTGTCTATAGATAGGCCAAGATCTAAATGTGCATGTGACCTCAAATACTCTCTTCCCCTTAGAGGTGGTAACTCCTGAACTGGGTTGAGGTACATTGGTGAAACGGTGTGAAGATGCTTGCACTGTTGCTTGCATTTTTAACAAGTTTCATCTTTGTATTATAGTGTTCTACATAAATAACTGCTAAAAGGAGATTATGGTGCATGGTAAAACATTCAAAAGTCAGAAACTGTTAACGCTAAGGTAACATCTGTTACCTTAATTTTGCTTTTATTGTGTGTGCATTACAACACAATATATGATTACATAATCACATACTGTTTCTCATATAATACAAAAAAGCTGTAAAAAGTTAGCATCACAATTGTATTTTAATTCTTAAAAGTGACTTTTGTCTAAAAGATTACGTGATAAATTATGACAGCTGGGTGTTACTTGATTGCCAGGAATTACTATCCATAAAATTTAATATATTTTTATTATCTGAAAGAATAATGAGACCATTATGCTGACTATGCAAACAATGTACGAAACTACTCTGGTAAGATGTTTTTAGATACAATTATTGTGAAGAATTTTATTCTCTTTAAGGGATTATTCAGTTTTTAAGGACTCTGATGGGGTGGACTAGGTTCAGAGGCCCACTGGTGAAGGCCTCATGGCCTTGTCTCACCCTGCCGTAGAAAAGAGCAGAGGAGATGTCCTCCAGGCAGCCCAGAGTGACTGCAGGGGAGCAGCCAATCAGAGGGACTGCTGGAGCAACCAATCAAGGGCCAGAAGGGCCACATAAAAGGAAGGAGCATAGGCATAACAGTCAGTTGCTGCCTGGAGCTCAAAGACTGGGTGTCTGGTTGGCTGGAAGAGCAGTAGGACCGCGGACAGCTTACTGCAGGCAGGACTGAACCCAGGGAAGGCTGCAGAAGACTGGTGTCTGGGTGGCTGGAAGAGCAGTAGGACCATGGACTGGTCAGTGTGGGCAGGCTGAGGCCAGGGGACTGAGCCCAGAACCTAGCCAGACTAGGCAAGGGTTCTCTGACGGGCTCTGCTGGTCTGGTTGAAGACTAAGACCAGGTGAGGGCTTGTAAAAGCACACCAACTCAGGGTACCAAGATGGGACCCTGTTGGGAGGTTAAAGAAGGCAGGGCCTCCAAGGAGGAAGCCTGGGTGCTACAGCTCCATACAAGAGCCGTGAGCAAGAACTAGAGACTATACACCCCAGAAGTGGGGACAGTGTGTGTAACTTGACTGGAGGGCCAAGTCGTTGAAGACCTGCTGAAAGAACCATCGGTGGGTGGGTGGGGGGAAGGAGGAGGAGGAGGGAGGGGCACTTGCAAGAGGCAGATGTCACCCTATTCAAAACTGAGCGATTTGCAGTCACATATCAACCCGAAGAGGGCACTTTCGAAAGATGGGGACTGATGCCATTACAAATATGTAATAAAGTTGTTCTTTGAAATACTGAGAATAAAGAGCCAGAATCTGTCACCCTTTCTTTGTTGAGTAGTATCTTGCTCCATAGATAGTTCCTGATTTAAGTGGGATGACTTGAGGAGTAAGAGATTACTCAGTGGGAGTAAGAGTGACAGAATCTGATCCAAAAGGAACAGTTTTACCAAAGAGAGAATATCCATGGTTTTGGGTGGGAGGAGGTTGTATATGTAGGGTTTTTTGGGTCGGGTTGGTTCTTTTGGTTTGCTGTCTTAAAATGGCTGGGCTCAGCCATTTTTTTTTTTTTTTTTTTTTTTGGGCATTCGGCCCAGTTTCCAATAAAAGTTATGCGGATCTGATTCCTTCCCCTGGCGCTTTCTTGCCTCAGTTGGCTTTTCAGAGACAAATCATACAATTTAAGGT
The DNA here is from genome assembly GCF_009764565.3 of Dermochelys coriacea. Lineage (NCBI taxonomy): Eukaryota > Metazoa > Chordata > Testudines > Dermochelyidae > Dermochelys > Dermochelys coriacea. The sequence goes on from NC_050069.1 coordinate 216,124,324, forward strand.
GAATGTGAGTCCAGGGGTGGAAGGGCCTGATTCAAAGTCCATGGAAGCCAATGGCAAGACTCACACTGACTCTGGTAGGCTTTGGATCAGGCCTTAAATGGATTTGGCCCTCAGCTCTCTAAATGTAGGTGTGCATGTACCTAGAAGCTGTTTTACTTTAAATGACAAATTGTGGGGAAAACAGGTTTTCATTAATTATCTTCTCAAATAACTAGGATCCATCTACTTCTCACTTCTGACATTTTATGTAGAGCACACTTTGTTGTTCAATTCTTTTTTAATCGATCTATGGTTTTTATAGAACACCAGTCATTGTAGAAGGCCAATTATCTTCATAGTTCCAAAGGGATATTGGGGCTGACGGTATACAATTAACTCTGTAAAAGTATGTCTATACTGCAGCTGGAAATGTGGTTTCCAGGTCAAGTAGATGACATGTACTAGCTCCACTTGAATTAGTGCGCGAAAAGTAGCAGTGTAGCAGGGGTTAGCTAGGTGCCTGAGTGTGTACCAAGGGGTTCTGGGAGGATTTGTACTCAGGTGGCTTCCCTGAGCTACTGCTTGTGCTATTCACAGCTATTTTTAGCATGCTAGATTGACCAGAGCTAATGCATGTCTGGCTACCTGAACTGGGAAGTACCCTCCCAGCCGCAGTATAGATGTATTCTAAGGGCAGGTCTACACTACAAAGGTAAGCTGATCTAATTTAAGTTGACATCCAGCTGCCACCGTAATTGGGCACCGTAATTGTCCACTCCATGCTCATTGTGTCGGAGTGAATCCTCACTAGCAGCGCTTGCATTGATTCAGAGAGCAGTGCACCGTTGATAGCTGTCCTACTGTGAATTAGCTGCAAGGGTTTTTGGGAAGGGCTTGCAATGTGTCATAGGACCAAAACATTGTTGCAGGGTGGGAATGGGAACATGGCCTTGACCTCCCATGATGCAGTTTCCTCCCTTCCTACCTCCCTCCCCTAATATCAATGGCAAACAACCCATACTTTTTTGTCCCTTTTTTCAAAAGGCTGGCTTAGCTGCACAAATGCCATAGCCCGAGAAGCATGGACTCTGCTCAGCTGTGCACTCTTTTATTGTGAGCATTACAAACACCTTGTGCCTTATCCTGCAGTATTTCCAGGAGACAGGAACTGCTGTGCAGAACATTGCAATGTCCTTCAAACAGCCCTGCTGGAAGCCATAGAATGAAACAATTCCCAGTTGCTGTTGAGACTCACAGCAGCTGAACACAGTGAAGTGCCATTTCTGGTTCTGGGAAACAAGCACTGACTTGTGGGATCGCATCATAATGCAGTTATGGGATGATGAGCAGTGGCTGCAGAACTTTTGAATGAGGAAGTCCACTTTCCAGGAACTGTGCAGCGCTTTCCCCAAGTACAGCAACACTAAAATGAGACCTGCTTGGACAGTGGAGAAGTGAGTGGTGGTCTCTGTGTGGAAGCTTGCAACACCAGACTGCTACCGGTCAGTGGGAAATGAATTTGGAGTTGTTAAATCCACCGTGGGAGGAGTTGTGATCCAAGTATGCAGGGCCATTAATTGACTTCTGCTAAGAAGGGTAGTGGCTCCGGGCAATGTGCAGGACATAGTGGTTGGTTTTGCCACAATGGGGTTCACTAACTACGGGGTGCATGATAAATAGTACGCATAGCCCTATTTTGGTACCAGACCACCTTGCCAAACAGTACATAAACAGAAAGGGGTATTTTTCAATGGTATTGCAAGTGCTGGTGGATCATGGGGCATTTCACTGACATCAACATGGGCTGGTCAGCAAAGGTGCATGACATGTGCATCTTTCAGAACACAGGTCTGTTCAGAAACCTGCAAGCAGGGACTTTCTTTCCAGATTGCAAAATAACCATTGATGACGTTGAAATGCCAATAGTGATCCTGGGAGTCCGTCTACTCCTTGCTTGCATGGCTCATGAAGCTGTACACTGGCCACCTGGACAGCAGTAAGGAGTTGTTCAACAATAGTCTGAACAAGTGCAGAATGGTTTTGGAATGTGCCTTTGGACATGTAAACGATCACTGGCACCGTTTGCTTACTAGGCTAGACCTCAGTGAAAGAAATATCCCCATGGTTATAGCTGCCTCCTGTGTGCTGCATAATATCTGTGAGGCAAAGAAGTTTCTGCAGGAGTAGGGCATGGAGGTGGTTAGGCTGTCTGCTAATTATGAGCAGCCATATACCAGGGCAATAATAACCCATACTATTCCCTCTGTTGAATCATTTCCCTGCATCTCCCTTTGTCCCTCCTTCCCCCTGAAGCCCTCATGCTTGGAATAAATAGAGTATTTCATTTTCAAAACATTGACTTTTACTGCACAAACATAAATTATTTTCCTGGTCTTTCAGTTTCTTTATCCTTGGACAGATGATGTGATAATGTTGGGAGGGGAAAAAGCAAGTCAGCTTGTCTATGAAAGTACAGTATTTTTGCCCATCAGTGGTCTTCAAATGGCCACCTTCTGTTCTTTGTACCCTCTGCTGATGTTGAATGGAAGGTGTGCCTGCAAGGGCTGGGGGGAAGATACTAGCGAAAGGAGGATACACAGGCCTAAGAACAGCAAACTATGCTTTATTGAAGGAAGGAAGAACTTGCATGCCAATCTGCGCAGGGAGCCCCTAGGACATGCGGAGGGGCTGCAGGGGACTCTGGCTGTTCGGGATAGCTGACCAGACAGGACTCCGCCAGTTGGGAGTCCTCTGTGGGTGCTATATTCTCCATGCTTATCTCGGGGTTACATGGGATCAACAGCCGGTTACATTCTTACATGTATGATTCATGCTTATTACATAAACTGACTTGTTTACAGGCAAAAATGCGCTGAGCTATGCTACAATATCTTTTGGCAGGGTCTGTCGGACAAAGTTCATTGCAACTGCCTGCATCATCCGCTTACATCTAGTCACATACTCAGTCCACCAGTTAGCTCCTCATCAATCTTCCGTAACCTTGCCCCTACAGAAGGGGTACTGAACTCTCCACTTCATTGCCTCCTGGAACGTTTCAGGGAATGGGGAATATGGTGATGTTTGTAGGCCATTCTGCAGAGGCCCAAGAGGGAATCTTGCCTCAAGCTGTTTCTCATGAAGTTCAACCAGACACCTCAATGTATCTGGTCCTTCATAATCCACAGCATCTCATCCTGTGTGCCACGCTCATGCTCCTGGGGTGCTCTCCTCTCTATGTCCATGTCCAGTTTTTCAGACAGTGAAGTCCTCCAGGCTCTTAGCTCCATGTCAGCTAGCCCCCTTTGTTTTGTTTATTTCTAATAGCAGTATAAAGAGGGGAGCTCATTACCACAGCTAGGCAGGTTCAGCAAAAACTTCCCTGTGAATAGTCATTTGAACTTTTTAAACAAATTCACTTTGTGTGATTTGTCCCTTTTTTTTGGCTGCCTTCCAGAAACATTATAGCGGACAAATTTACTTTAGGGATGCTTACAAAAACAGCAAACTTTAAGTGAATTTTGGAGAACGTTCACAGAAAATGAAATGACACTCATCCAGTCAGGCAGCAGAAACATACTGTTTGACCTATGCACTCCCTAGTTTGTGCACAATCTGCACGACAGGAATTATTTATCAGAGTTATTTGGCAAGTGCTTCAAATAACAAGTAAATATGGGAGAATTTCAGAGTAGCAGCCATGTTAGTCTGTATTCGCAAAAAGAAAAGGAGAACTTGTGGCACCTTAGACTAACAAATTTATTTGAACATAAGCTTTCGTGAGCTTCAGCTCACTTCATCGGGTGCATTCAGTGGAAAATACAGTGGGGAGATTTATATACACAGATACCCATTGTTTCATGTTCTCTGTGTATTACCATACACACTGTAAGGAGAGTGATCACTTACGATGAGCTATTACCACCAGGTAGGGAGGGTGGGGGGGAAGGAAGAAAACCTTTTGTGGTGATAATCAAGGTAGGCCATTTCCAGCAGTTGACAAGAATGTCTGAGGAACACTGTTATAAATCTCCCCACTGTATTTTCCACTAAATGCATCCGATGAAGTGAGCTGTAGCTCACAAAAGCTTATGCTCAAATAAATTTGTTAGTCTCTAAGGTGCCACAAGTACTCGTTTTCTTTATGGAAGAATTATAATTTTTGTTCACAAATTTTGAATAGGTGGTGCTATTAATAAAATAAGTTTCTTGCTGTTCCTTTACCCAGACCTCATATATTCACTAAAATACAAAGAATGAAAGAGGAAGCTCTATTGTGGTATGTTTTTCTTTTATTATACAGAGTAGAAATCCACTCTGCATATTCCAGAATGTAAAAAAAGAAACTGAAGCTTTGATTCCTAACAAATCATTTTATGAAGCAGCACCAAACCCCTCTTTTAATTGTTATGATAAATGAACACATGAGTTTTATTCTCCCATTGGTGGAAAAGGGCTTTACATGGCTAAATCATTTTGTAAGGAAGTTATGCATGCCAAATTTGTGCATATTGATAAGCAAATAGACCACCCAAATGGCCTTTCAAGAATCATTTCATTTGAAAACTTCTACAGTGATAGAGTACTATGGATACAGTCAGGAACAAACGGTAGAGAATAATTCTTGTAAACCAATCTGCTTGTTAGACAACAAATATTCAGACTAGACAATGTCATTTATATTTTCTTCTGTAGGATTTCAATTATGTACAATATTTGTAATGTACAATTCAATTATAGCCTTCTCCTTACACACCTCAACCTTTAGTAACTTCCCAGTGGAGGTGGAATGAGAGAGAAGTGCACAGTGGTAACTGTGTTCAGTATAGTCTGAACTACACAAAGTCTTAACATGAAAAACAAGAATAAAATACAACATACTGGTATAATGGCTAGCTTTGAAGTAACAAGGTCTTCATTGTTTGCATCTCTCTTTAGATGCAAAGTCCAAAACTGGATTTGTAAACAACAACCCTATTTGTAAGATACAGTGCAATGAAACTATTCACTAAAGTATAATTTGAGCCAATCTTCTGTAACCTTCTGTGCCATGTACCTACCAGCTTCTTCAATCACCAGAATGTCCTTCCAAAGTCTCTCCCACATCCATCTTACATGGTCTTTTCAAAAAATAGAAATAAATGTCCATTTGTCATCTTTATTATTTGATTGGTACTAAATAGTTTAACTGTGAAATAACAGAGACCTTCTGAGATCTCTTCCAACCCTAATCTTCTATGATTCTTAATTCCTACAGTGAAAATGAAATGTAAGGCAAAAGAAACTATGTATGTTGCTGTAGAAAATGTTAAGCATGCTTATGAGTGTAAAGTGATTGGATGCTCTCATGTGGAGTGGGCTCAAAATCCAGTTCCTAAAACTAGTAATGCCTTATTCTTGTAGAATTTTGGAAGAACGTAATTATTGAACTAATGTGTAGTAATGAAAATTTTATGCTAGACTTTTCTAGCAAACCTTATCTAGTACCACTTTTTAGAAACCATCTCCTATAATAGGACCTTTTTAATTAGGAAAACAATAGTCCCCCAAAAGAAAAAAGCAAGAGGAAAAAGCCCCCAAACCCAAAACCACTCTTTAAAAATTATGTGACATTCATTAAAATAGAGTTCTGTATTTTAGTTTTAGTGTATTTTAGTTTGTTTAGTGTGTCATGAATTGAAGCATGAAAGATGCCATGCTCTTTGAGTCAGCAGGGACTCTCTGAATCAGTTGCTGTTAGTCTAGGCTCTGTTTCTGTCATGCTGACTTTTGTAGTTGAATGTGATATGTCAAGTGCAGTGGACACATGCCAACATTTCATCTTAAAAAGAAAATGGAGCCCAGATTGGAAGCAGAAAGTTTTTCTTTTCTTTTTTTTTCTTCCCAGAGAGAGAGAGAGAGAGAGAGAGAGAGAGAGAGAGAGAAGTGATGGTCCTAGTGAAATAGAAATAAGTTTGTGGTTGCAGCTATGCTATGTACTTAGTGCTGTTGCTATAGAAATACATACATAAATAAAAAGAAAAGGAGTACTTGTGGCACCTTAGAGACTAACAAATTTATTAGAGCATAAGCTTTCGTGAGCTACAGCTCACTTCATCGGATGCATTTGGTGGAAAAAACAGAGGAGAGATTTATATACACACACACACAGAGAACATGAAACAATGGGTTTATCATACACACTGTAAGGAGAGTGATCACTTAAGATAAGCCATCACCAACAGCAGGGGGGGGAAAGGAGGAAAACCTTCCATGGTGACAAGCAGGTAGGCTAATTCCAGCAGTTAACAAGAATATCAGAGGAACGGTGGGGGGTGGGGTGGGGGGAGAAATACCATGGGGAAATAGTTTTACTTTGTGTAATGACTCATCCATTCCCAGTCTCTATTCAAGCCTAAGTTAATTGTATCCAGTTTGCAAATTAATTCCAATTCAGCAGTCTCTCGTTGGAGTCTGTTTTTGAAGCTTTTTTGTTGAAGGATAGCCACTCTTAGGTCTGTGATCGAGTGACCAGAGAGATTGAAGTGTTCTCCAACTGGTTTTTGAATGTTATAATTCTTGACGTCTGATTTGTGTCCATTCATTCTTTTACGTAGAGACTGTCCAGTTTGGCCAATGTACATGGCAGAGGGGCATTGCTGGCACATGATGGCATATATCACATTGGTAGATGCGCAGGTGAACGAGCCTCTGATAGTGTGGCTGATGTGATTAGGCCCTATGATGGTATCCCCTGAATAGATATGTGGACAGAGTTGGCAACGGGCTTTGTTGCAAGGATAGGTTCCTGGGTTAGTGGTTCTGTTGTGTGGTGTGTGGTTGCTGGTGAGTATTTGCTTCAGATTGGGGGGCTGTCTGTAAGCAAGGACTGACCTGTCTCCCAAGATCTGTGAGAGCGATGGCTCGTCCTTCAGGATAGGTTGTAGATCCTTGATGATGCGTTGGAGAGGTTTTAGTTGGGGGCTGAAGGTGATGGTTAGTGGCGTTCTGTTGTTTTCTTTGTTGGGCCTGTCCTGTAGTAGGTGACTTCTGGGTACTCTTCTGGCTCTGTCAATCTGTTTCTTCACTTCAGCAGGTGAGTATTGTAGTTGTAGGAATGCATGATAGAGATCTTGTAGGTGTTTGTCTCTGTCTGAGGGGTTGGAGCAAATGCGGTTATATCGTAGCGCTTGGCTGTAGACAATGGATCGAGTGGTATGATCTGGATGAAAGCTAGAGGCATGTAGGTAGGAATAGCGGTCAGTAGGTTTCCGATATAGGGTGGTGTTTATGTGACCATCGCTTATTAGCACCGTAGTGTCCAGGAAGTGGATCTCTTGTGTGGACTGGTCCAGGCTGAGGTTGATGGTGGGATGGAAACTGTTGAAATCATGGTGGAATTCCTCAAGAGCTTCTTTTCCATGGGTCCAGATGATGAAGATGTCATCAATGTAGCGCAAGTAGAGTAGGGGCATTAGGGGACGAGAGCTGAGGAAGCGTTGTTCTAAGTCAGCCATAAAAATGTTGGCATACTGTGGGGCCATGCGGGTACCCATCGCAGTGCCGCTGATTTGAAGGTATACATTGTCACCAAATGTGAAATAGTTATGGGTCAGGACAAAGTCACAAAGTTCTGCCACCAGGTTAGCCGTGACAGTATCGGGGATACTGTTCCTGACGGCTTGTAGCCCATCTTTGTGTGGAATGTTGGTGTAGAGGGCTTCTACATCCATAGTGGCTAGGATGGTGTTTTTAGGAAGATCACCAATGGACTGTAGTTTCCTCAGGAAATCGGTGGTGTCTCGAAGATAGCTGGGAGTGCTGGTAACGAAGGGCCTGAGGAGGGAGTCTACATAGCCAGACAATCCTGCTGTCAGGGTGCCAATGCCTGAGATGATGGGGCGTCCAGGATTTCCAGGTTTATGGATCTTGGGTAGCAGATAGAATACCCCAGGTCGGGGCTCCAGGGGTGTGTCTGTGCGGATTTGTTCTTGTGCTTTTTCAGGGAGTTTCTTGAGCAAATGCTGTAGTTTCTTTTGGTAACTCTCAGTGGGATCAGAGGGTAATGGCTTGTAGAAAGTGGTGTTGGAGAGCTGCCTCGTAGCCTCTTGTTCATACTCCGACCTATTCATGATGACGACAGCACCTCCTTTGTCAGCCTTTTTGATTATGATGTCCGAGTTGTTTCTGAGGCTGTGGATGGCACTGTGTTCTGCATGGCTGAGGTTATGGGGTAAGCGATGCTGCTTTTCCACAATTTCAGCTCGTGCATGTCGGCGGAAGCAGTCTATGTAGAAATCCAGGCTGCTGTTTCGACCTTCAGGAGGAGTCCACCCAGAATCCTTCTTTTTGTAGTGTTGGCAGGAAGGTCTCTGTGGGTTAATATGTTGGTCAGAGGTGTGTTGGAAATATTCCTTGAGTCTGAGACGTCGAAAATAGGATTCTAGGTCACCACAGAACTGTATCATGTTCGTGGGGGTGGAGGGGCAAAAGGAGAGGCCCCGAGATAGGACAGGTTCTTCCGCTGGGCTAAGAATCTGGACCCATGGAAAAGAAGCTCTTGAGGAATTCCACCATGATTTCAACAATTTCCATCCCACCACCAACCTCAGCCTGGACCAGTCCACACAAGAGATCCACTTCCTGGACACTACGGTGCTAATAAGCGATGGTCACATAAACACCACCCTATATCGGAAACCCACTGACCGCTATTCCTACCTACATGCCTCTAGCTTTCATCCAGATCATACCACTCGATCCATTGTCTACAGCCAAGCGCTACGATATAACCGCATTTGCTCCAACCCCTCAGACAGAGACAAACACCTACAAGATCTCTATCATGCATTCCTACAACTACAATACCCACCTGCTGAAGTGAAGAAACAGATTGACAGAGCCAGAAGAGTACCCAGAAGTCACCTACTACAGGACAGGCCCAACAAAGAAAACAACAGAACGCCACTAGCCATCACCTTCAGCCCCCAACTAAAACCTCTCCAACGCATCATCAAGGATCTACAACCTATCCTGAAGGACGAGCCATCGCTCTCTCAGATCTTGGGAGACAGACCAGTCCTTGCTTACAGACAGCCCCCCAATCTGAAGCAAATACTCACCAGCAAGCACACACCACACAACAGAACCACTAACCCAGGAACCTATCCTTGCAACAAAGCCCGTTGCCAACTCTGTCCACATATCTATTCAGGGGATACCATCATAGGGCCTAATCACATCAGCCACACTATCAGAGGCTCGTTCACCTGCGCATCTACCAATGTGATATATGCCATCATGTGCCAGCAATGCCCCTCTGCCATGTACATTGGCCAAACTGGACAGTCTCTACGTAAAAGAATGAATGGACACAAATCAGACGTCAAGAATTATAACATTCAAAAACCAGTTGGAGAACACTTCAATCTCTCTGGTCACTCGATCACAGACCTAAGAGTGTCTATACTTCAACAAAAAAGCTTCAAAAACAGACTCCAACGAGAGACTGCTGAATTGGAATTAATTTGCAAACTGGATACAATTAACTTAGGCTTGAATAGAGACTGGGAATGGATGAGTCATTACACAAAGTAAAACTATTTCCCCATGGTATTTCTCCCCCCACCCCACCCCCCACCATTCCTCTGATATTCTTGTTAACTGCTGGAATTAGCCTACCTGCTTGTCACCATGGAAGGTTTTCCTCCTTTCCCCCCCCTGCTGTTGGTGATGGCTTATCTTAAGTGATCACTCTCCTTACAGTGTGTATGATAAACCCATTGTTTCATGTTCTCTGTGTGTGTGTATATAAATCTCTCCTCTGTTTTTTCCACCAAATGCATCCGATGAAGTGAGCTGTAGCTCACGAAAGCTTATCCTCAAATAAATTTTAGTCTCTAAGGTGCCACAAGTACTCCTTTTCTTTTTGCGAATACAGACTAACACGGCTGCTACTCTGAAACCATACATAAATAAGGTAGGTAACATATACAGAGTAATAATTGGGTATTGCTTTTATCCCTGATACTCTGAGTGGGAGTTAGGTCTAGAAGAGTGAATTATATAATTCTTCACTTTATGAAAGAATCAATGTAGTAGTATCACACTGCCATCCATCTGGTGTTGTTTATTCTATTGTCCCAGATGTGCAGGAAGAAAGACAAGATGCAAGAGATGTGGTTTAATTAGGCCTCAACTTTATTAACTTATCTGGGAACTACTGGCAATAACTCATACAGTGCAGGTTGTGATTCCTTCCTTAATAGATTTCAGCTGCCATCAGACTCCCCACTCCTCCATAGTTAGTCCCAGCTCTCCTGTCAATTAGCAAGGTTCTCCTCTCCAAGGACCTCATCACTCTGCTGAGTTCCAACATGCAGTAGCATGTGTGCTCCATAAGTTTTGACTAAAATCATGAGGCCCCTGCAGTCTTAATCTACATCTTGGTTGATCTGTTGCAGACACAGCCAACCAACCAACTATTTTGATTGGATACTTGGTATCATCATTAAGGGCCAGATTTTGCTACCCTTACTCACTCAAAGTAATCACTCACTAACCAAAATCAATGGAAATATTTGTGGAGCAAGGTACAACATAGCAGGAGTAAGGATGGCAGAATCTGGTCCTAAGGAAAGTCTACATCTATTATGTCTTTTTTGGCTTTGGTATTTGGGTATGCTATGCCTCCCACTTCAGCATGCAATACTTATAGCAATTATCTTAGAGTGGAGCATGGATCCTTCTTTTCTCTCCTTGCATCTTACCTGATTTACCTGTTCCTAGTTTCATCTTTCTCTTGCCCTTGTCCTCCTTTCAGACTAGATGGAGATTATAAAACATTTTAGTACAATAGAGTAGCCAGTTCATTTGTTTCCTCCTGAGAGCAATCATATTTTTAGCCATACATTATTACCACCTTGACTATTGGTATCCTCTATGCTTGTCTACTCATCAGCTTCACTCGTCAGGCGACATCATAATGTCACCAGAGTCAGCATCAGCTTCTCTCTTGAGCAGTTCATTAGCTGAGTCTGATCCTGCTTTCCTTCTGTCTATTTCTGGCAAGGATTTCAAATTCAAATTGAACTTTTCTTCAGCAGCTCTGGCATGTTTTATGAGGAGATACCAGAAGTGCCTCTTAGAGGGATGGATGCTGGAGATCCAAGCACTGGAACAAATTACCTAGGCAGGTTATGAAATCTTTGTTACTGGATGTTAGACAAACATCTGTCAGGGATGGTCTATATACTACTTAGTCCTGCCTCCATCCAGGGGACTAGACCAGATGGCCTATCAAGATCCCTTCCAGTCCTACATTTCTGTGATGTCACATCTGTCCCAAAGTCCGGTTTTGACCTCCTTGTAGGTGCATCATGCTGCATGTCAACTTTGAAAGCACACAAGTTACAGCATAGCTTGATTTCTTTTTGTCAATGTAGTTATCTCACTGAGTCACAAAATAAATTGTCTGAGGAATGTATTATGGCTTTTGAGTGAGGGGCTTCCCATGCAGCTGCTGACACACTTAAATTCTTGTTGAGCACTTAAATTTTACCTGAGTTATGAAAAGATTGAAATTTTAGGCCTGTGCTTTGTACAGCCTGTGTTCAGGCCTTCCCAGTAATGATATGAGTAAATACTTGGTACTGCTAGCATCTTTCGTTCAAGGATCCTAAAATAGTGTTAAAACATTAACTCACATGTTGCAATTTTTGTCAGAGGCAAAGTCCAGTCAGAACCTCTGTCTCTGTACCTCCAGTCCATGCCGGCCTCCTTTCTGTACAAAGGCAATGACTCTGCAAATATTTAAAATTAGGACTTTTTTGGTGCTTATGGATACTGTGAAATTACAGAAGTGTTCTAAACACTGCCTTCCACTGTGTTAGCCTACACTCAACTGTTATTGCTGACATGATAATGTATGGTAGACTCAGCCAATTAAGGATCAGGAGGAGCTAGCATGTGTCTTGCACCATGTGACATCCTGCACAAAGTTTCATAGTGAAACCAGAACAAACCACAAAACTTGGTTTCTCAATCTTTGTGCCTATTCAGGAGCCACAAAAAGTTTTGTTTTGAGTTTGGGACTCAAGGTGCCTTATGCTTTGCACTTGGGTTTCAATGAAAGGCAGGCCCAAATCTTGAGTTACCTTCCTCCCTGCCCACTTCGTTTCCATATTCTAACCTGAACTTGACTGAATTTCACCTGTGAGAAAGTATTGTGGAAGATCTAGCTGTACGTATGTGTGAGATAGAAAGAGATCATGTCAATTCTTGGTTAGTTGACAGACAAGAAGCCAGGGAAAAAATGAGTTAAGATGGTGGATATGGGATAGATCTTATACACCATCTTAACAGCTAGGATTGATTTGATTTGGCCATTTTGGCAACAGCTATTGGTTTAATCCTTGATGGTTGCATTTATGCTGATGAAAGTATAGTAGAGTTGGACTAAACCTTTTCTGTTGTGAAATGGAGGTTTCCAAGTACACTGGATTTTGAAAGGTTTTCTTATTACAGAGATCTCTCCACTGGTCCACAGAGGTTCTGCATAGTGGCAGAAATACTGAAGTAGACTAGTACAATTGATGGCTCATAAAACAGTCTGGGAGGTGCATTTTATATGTGTCATCTGCTAATAGCAAGCACTAACTCCTTGTAACAGGGCAGCCTGTCCCTTTAAGGGTCAGGGGGCCTGGGGCCAGCCTGCTCTGTTCAATTTATCAGACTCAGCTGGGAAAGAGATGGACAAGTGATCCCTATAATGAGTTGATGGAGCGGCAGGAGGAGATGGGTTGTTGCAGTAGGAGGGACTGACAGGCAAAGGGGAAAAGCCCTTGGGAGCTGTATCTGGGTGGGCTGAAGTGTTTTGGCGTTTGATATTGCCTTATTTTTATGATTGGAGAATAAAACTGAACCTGAAAAAAGACTGAGCGTAGCTGTGAGTCCTTCATGGGCTAGGGAGACAAGCCAGCAGTCTACATGTGGTAGAGACATGAGCAGGTGATAAGCTGCTGGAACTGAAGGGAAACTGAGGCAGAAGCTCTCTGAGGAGTATGCTCTGGATGGTTTTTTATATTAAAAATTTAAATGGACATTTTTACAAAGTCTGAAGCCAGACTGAGTAAAGCAGCCCTGCAACACTCTTAAACTGCAGTTCCATTGTGTCTGTCTGGGAAAATTAGAAAATAACAAAATCATAAGATAAATTTGAGATAAACGCACAACTGGGAAAACATACAGGGGAAAAAATAGAATTTAAAAGATCCTAACTAGAGAGATGAACTGGTAAGATGACATGGGCTCCAGTGCCAGCAATATGCAGATGAGACACTGCTCTACTTAGTCTTCACCACCTATGACCATATTACTCCCACCAAGGTAACCCACTGCTTGGATGAGATCAACTCAGATGAAGAACAACTGGTTGAAGCTGAACCCGAGCAAGACTTAGTTATGCAGGTGGGTAGTAGATAGCACTTTGAGGTGCTACTGTCACAGTGCCATCTCCTTGAGTTGAAGATACAAACCCACAATTAGTTAATCTAGTCCGTACTGTCAATAAGCTCTCTCATAGCAACATCCCTAAGTAACACATTCAACCATCTCCAGCTGTCTGAGACTCCATTCTATCCCAACAGACAATGATCTGACCTCGGTGATACACATCTTGACTCTGGACTATAGCAATACACTATACTTGGAGCCAAGTATCAGGGAGTAGTTGTGTTAGTCTGTACCCACAGAAACAACAAGGAGTCCTGTGGCATCTTAAAGACTAACAGATTTATTTGGACATAAAGGAAAGCTTATGCCCAAATAAATTTGTTAGTCTTTAAGGTGCCACTGGACTCCTTGTAGTTGGAGCCATCACCCTTTAGGAAAAGCCAACTAGTAGAGAACATTGCAACATCTCTCCTCTGCAACAAGGGCTACCTCTGACTACATTTTCCCATTGACTAGCAAATCTGGGTTAGAGTCTCAGGCCTTATCCTCAAGGCAGTTAGTGGCCTGGGCCCATGATGTCTAAAAGATCGCTGAAAGCTCTGGGATGAAGAGTGTAGTTAACAACACTGCACCTCAGGCACAACAGAACATCAGGATTGGAAGAGCCCTCTAGAGGTCATCTAGTCCAACCCCTTGCTCAAAGAACCCCAACCCCAACTATGCAGGAGACAGAGGTGGGTTTTTTTTTTTGAGGGTCTGTCTGACACTGTCGAACACCAAGTACAAGGAACGCTTGTTCAACTTAACTTTCTCCCATATCAACACCCAACAGTGTGTACATATAAATTAAACCAAGAAAACAAACTAAAAAACCACCACCAGCAAAAACCTACTGAAGCAAAATATTGCATTGCACACACATACACCCTGTGAAGGGGATGGGAGGAGTGGAGAGAGAATTTAGCATTTAGATTGAATTCTGTATAGCTTCTTCTACCACCTACCTTGCTGTTGTATTTCAGCACCTTCTAGTAGTATGTTAAGCAGTGTTAGCCAGGGCTGAAAGTAACTCTGAAGACTTGCCAGTACGGGGTCCAGCTCTGGGTCCCAGAAGGGGTGGGGCCTCGGGTGGAAGGGTTGGGGCTGGGGGTGAGTATCCCCCACAGGCAGCCCTTCCACACTGCCTGTCCCGCACCACCCAGGGCTCTAGCTGTGATTTAAAGGGCCTGGTAGCAACAGCAGTGCCCGGAGCCCTGGGCCCTTTTCAATCGCTGGCCCTGGGGCAACTGCTCCCTTTGCCCCCCACAGTGCTTTAAGCGGGGTCCTTTGCTGTGGCAGTACTTTAACATTGCTGCCCCTTCCCTTCCCCCTGTCAGTGGCAGCGCTTTAATGTGAGCTACATACAGGCCGGTACCAGCTTCTTACTGGTACGCCTCACTTTCACCACTGAGTGTAACTAACGTCTGCCATGTGTGGTTAATTCTTTCCCTGGGTATGCATGGGTGGTTCCTTTTGATCTAAAGAGCTATACACATATATCTGAAGGCAGAATTTGACCCCAAGATGTTTATTTCCCAGTATTTCTGTACTTTTGGAACTTTATTTTTGGGGTTAGGGAAAAGTGACAAACTCATAACATAGAAAAATGTTTGTTTGGTCCATACAACAGAAAGTTTTATTTAATGTTCTGTAGTGCAAAGCACTCCGTATGCCAGCAGTTTTATAGTACACCTATCAATTGGTAACAGGCAAATCAGAAATCACTTGCAGCCAGCCATTCATTAACTGAGGCTGGGTCATAAGTTTTGTGCTTCAGCAGTCTTTCATTTTAAGAGTCATTTGAACTTAAAACTGAGCCAGCATATCCCATGTTTCTGAAATGGGTCATTTGCGGTATATTAACAGATTTTGATCTAAATAATTTATTATCCACTTTTTTGGTGAGATTGAATCCCATTGTGTTGTCTCTCTGTAGACCACGGATTACATATAAAAATCAGTAGAGAACGTGCGTGTGTGTGTGTGAGACACACACACACACACACACACACACACACACACACACGAGGTGGATGAGGTAATCTTTTATTGGACCAACTTTTTCTCCAACAGAAGTTGGTCCCTGAAAGGTATTACCTCACCCACCTTGGATCAAAACAGCTACAACTGCATAGAATTTTGTCCTATAGTGAACAGTACCTATTCTGATGGGACTGTAGATAGTTTTGCTCATTTGTGTACGTGTGCACTTGCCTACAAATGGGGGGAAAAAAGGACTTGCTCATCAAACGTCATGTTTTCACTTTTCATATTTACATAAATGATTTTTTTAAACTCTGATCCGGGAGTTTGAACTCTGGGAAACAAGTCGCTTGAGGCTTATTTGGAAAAGCTTTTGAATAAGTATTGTTTGCCTGTAAAATGGGGGCCTGGAGGAGATTTAGACTGGCATCTTTCATGCTGGAATTATATTTATTTGAGTCAGTTGTGTTGTCTAAAAGGAAGACCGCCAAAGGACAAGAGAGGCTTTGTGAATCTATAACAATGTTAGTACATTTATGTGCTTATTTTGTTCCTCTGAAGTTTCCTCCTTTGATTTTATTTTTTCTTTTTAAAATGTTTTTTTTTGCAGCAGAGAAACCCTTAGGCATTCAGATGTAGTCTTCCTGACCGAGCAAAAAGCTTACCTTAACGCCCTGGACATAGCAAGAATAAATGGAAGTGGAAAGCCTTTTTTAGGTTACTTAGGTTTTGGCTTATGTAAGTTCTGGCTTTTAAAATATTTGGAAGCTTAGAGAGACAAAACTTGTACCCTGATGCACCCCAAATTATTTCACTATAACCATAGTGGGAAAGATGCATTGTAAATATGTACCTCTACATTTAAAATGTAATTAAGTGTTAAATGATTTTATTCATGACACCAAGTCTGTTTCTCCTCATTGGCATAAAACTTGATATATTGGAGTGGAGGATCAGGGTTTCTCTGGTTAATATTCCTCTTAACCATGGGGACTATAACAGTGCAATATTTTCTCCCCAATTCAAATGTTCTTCTTAACGTGTCACATGTGTTTTCTATGTCACGTGTCCCCAGTGTTACTGGATATATTGCAAATAAATAATGTAAGAAAGAGCATTTGAGTAATTGCTTTTCTGAGGAGTACACTGGGTGGTTTTTTTTTTTTTTGTAATATTAAAAATTTAAATGGACATTTTTACAAGCTCAGGAACACACTCCAGGGTGTACATTTGTCAGGCAATATGCACATTTCTTAGTTGTGTCAAAGGCATTCAGATAAATTTTATGGCTCAGTGGGTAAAAATCAGCAAAGCTCCATTGACTTCAGTGGAGGAATTCCAATTCATACCAGCTGTGTATCTCACTCCATACCTCAGTACATTGGGTATGTATTACTAAAATGAGTGAATGCTCTTTAATGTGGTTTTTTTTCTATAAATAACAAAAGAGAAAGTTGCAGCTTCTAACATTTGTCAGGTTTCAGAGTAGCAGCCGTGTTAGTCTGTATTCGCAAAAAGAAAAGGAGTACTTGTGGCACCTTAGACTAACAAATTTATTTGAGCATAAGCTTTCACGAGCTACAGCTCACTTCATCGGATGCTTATGCTCAAATAAATTTGTTAGTCTCTAAGGTGCCACAAGTACTCCTTTTCTTTTAACATTTGTGTATTCAGTTAGGGGTTATGAAAACTGTTACTACAAAAAAAAAAAGGCAAATAAAATCAGGCCTCAAAAAGAGGAGTGGTAAATGCCTTTGATTAGTATTTCATTCAAAGCGCATAATGTAAACGTAATTGGCAGGTGAAGTCTCGTCAACACTGTAGCCATGAATTTTCTAGAAACTGCCAAATGAATTGTAAGGTGTGATGCATTCATCAGTGATTTCACATACACAAATCTAGAAAGAACTCAAGGATTGTTAACATTTCCCCCACCCCCCCGTATAGCTTGTATGGCACTAACAACCTCAGTGCAGGGCACAGGTGATTAATAGTGAGGCATCAACTCCTCTGAGCTGGTCATTAATTCCCAGGAAATACCACCTACTTTGATCAATATTGCTTAATTAATAGAGCAGAAATAATGTAACTGGTAACCTTGCACATTTTTAATATGCTACAGAGTTGGAAGTTAGAGTAATTCAGGACTAAATCACTCCTCTGCTGTTCATTATATATGCAATTTTTCATTGTGTGACAAGCCTGCAAATGGCAATGTTGATTCCTTAAAGAAAAATGTTTAGACACTGTCTGTATAAGGAAATTCTCTGTGTTCTCAACTGACTTACCTGAAATAGTATAGAAGATAATTTCTTGAATGTGTCTGTGCCAGCATCTGCTGGCTAATAGATGGTCTTAAACTGTTATGGAAGACTATTTTGAAGAGTCCATTTAAGCACTTCAGCTCCCTCCCTCACAAATAAAAGTCCTTCTAAATGGTTAGACTTTGCAAATATCCTTGTGTAGTCAGGGCCTCGCTCTACAGAGGTTTGACTGGTTCAGTGCTGGCAAACCTGCAGGCAAAGGGACTCATGGGTCAGAGGTGCACTGCCTACGAGCAGGTTAAAAGACCAATGTGATGTTTGTTGGTTGTGCTCCACTGCTGTGTGACGTGGAGTACAAGCTGTTTTTGTGCTGACCAAGTGTACTGTGGTGAAAATGTTGAGCCACTGGGGAGATTTTGATTTCTTTCCCCTCATTGTTGCCTTGCCTGAGACATATCACAAATTCGTCATCCCTCTTACATTTCCCCCCCACCCCACCATGTCTCCTCCTGTGAAGCAAGAAACATGTGATTGCTGTTTCTATGACTTTCTTCACAAACACACACAAGTTTGGAACCATCCCCTAAAGCCCAGCCTCTATGGGAAGGCTGCCACCCAACAGGCATGTGAAGGATGTGAATGAAAATGTTTCACACTGAATCTTTGACAGTGAAGTTAGGGGGGCCAATACAATGGTATCACAGAGGGCCTCAAGTAACTTTGCGTCAGCCCTGTTTAGAGAAGTTCAATTCTTGAAATGCATAATTGTTTCAACCTCTATAGCAATTAAGGGGTGAAACATTCTGCTGATATATTATTTGTTCCTGTTACTCAAGGAAAGCCACCAATCAGTCATGCTTTGGGGGAGTAACTGGTTCCATAGAGAGAAATTGTTGTCCCTCTGTGGTGTGTGTTCTCTTTCTCTTTTCTTTTCTTTCAGAAGCATAAAGTTGGAATAGGTTTCTATGATTGACTCCCATTCATTTAGCCATTCTCCTTTTTAGTGGGGGGGTAGTGTTGAGGCTCACTGGTTGGCAGGAATGGGGAGAAATGAGTTTGCAGAGGACCTAGATCATCCCACTTCTTTCCTTTTCCTATAACTTGGAGGATGCCTACTTAAACACAGGTTTTGTGTTGTAAAACCTTGTTGTAAAATCTTATGTTCTTGACCAAACCATTCACTCAGCCCAAGACTATAACAGGGTTCAAAAAAGAACTAGATAAATTCATGGAGGATAGATACATCAATGACTATTAGCCAGGATGGGTAGCGATGGTGTCCCAGCCTCTGTTTGCCAGAAGCTGGGAATGGGCGACAGGGGATGGATCACTTGATTACCTGTTCTGTTCCCTCTGGGGCACCCGGCATTGGCCCAAGGATACTGGGCTAGATGGACCTTTAGTCTGACCCAGTATGGCTGTTCTTACGTTATCTTCTTATGTTTTTCTTCTGTTACCATCAAACCCACCCTCCCCTTTGAAGAGTAAGTGACTGGAAAGTTTGTGAATAAAGTTGTGTGAGAGAATTTCCATCATAGGAAGATGGAAAGACTTTCTATATAGTGGAAAGTCACAGAGACAACAGAGTAAATTCAAGGGCCAATTTCTGGGACATATTACTTGGAGACACATTGTGACCAGGAGATACCAGAGGAAGTTTTTTATATTTGTATTGTAATAAAATGGATGCCTTAGTAATATTAGGTCTTCAATTTGTCTTATTTGAAGGATCTGCTTTGTCTCTAAGCTCTTCATCAAGGAGGACTGGGAAGTTACCTAAACAAAGATTTTATGTGAACAAAATGATGGCAGAGATCCATGTATTCTGGAATAGGTCAAACTCTTAGAGGATCAGTGGAGTTTAGTATTTGACATCCTGTATATTTTAAGAGTATACCTTATTGCTTTCTTCGAAATAATTTGCCTTTGCATGGAGAAGTAAATGCACTGTTTATATCTGTAAAATGCAGGCAATCAATATTTTGCTTGCCAACAAGCAGGGTCATGTTTGATTAATGCTTTGGTTGTTTTCTTTTCCCATTTGTTGTGCTGTCACTGTGATGGCTTTCCACTTGGTAAACTAGGATAGATTTCTCTCATTGCATGACTTCTATAAGGTCCTCGGGGAACAACATTTTAAAACAAAGTGCAAATAATGTATTTTAGTTGAAACTTCATCAAATTCATGTAAATTATATGTTGATTTACATTACTGAAACCCAACCCATTTGTATGAAATGTGTTTCTTGTTGAAAGGAAACATTTATATCTGATCTGACTTATACAACTGAGGAGAAGTGTGCATCAGTGGATATTTGGCATGTTTCCACTATCTCTATAATCTATGGTACACAGGATTTTTATAGCAACATCATCTATATATAATGAAAGACTTAACTGTAAAAAAAAAAAAAAAAAAAACTTAACAATGAAAACAGAGTAACAGAGCTGCAGGAATGCTACCTTTCCTTATATAGGGCTGGATTGCTCCTTCTGAGTAAAACACGTGAGAGGACTGAGAGGGGAATCTCCATGAGGTTCCCCTTGTAGAGATTCCTCCATGTTCTGCTGCACCATGTGATAGTCTGTAAGACCTGACCCCAAGTTAGGAATCAGCAGGAGGGCAGGGCATCCTTATAGGGACTTTGCACCTCTGATTTGCCTCCACAGCATCACTCAACCCATGCGAATTGGTTTCATTGGTCCTAGCTGCCTCAAGGGCCCTCTCCTTAAAACAGATCAGAGAGGGCTTTGTCGAAAAGATATAGCCCCAAAGTCTAAAAGCTTTTCCTTGAAAACTCTGCTGGCCCCAGGATAGGCACCAAGTACATTTCCCCAGGCCCCACACCTTGTCTACCCACTGCTCCCCCTGCTTGCTCAGTTCGTGGCCCCTTCTCTCTTGTTAGTCTCGATCAGTGGAGAGCCTTTCAGGGGGTTTTGGGAGAATGGCATGCTGTCTCAGAGATGGCAGAGACCTCTTGCACATGTGAGGTGGGAGATGTATGTATGTGAAGGGTACCCCCATACATGGACTGGGCACATGATGATCCCCCTTCATAGAATGTTCAACTATAAAATCATTCTAGTTGCACAGGGACAGAGCAATTAGTTAAGATCTCTGATTAGTCACTGTCTTGTCATGGGCACTAATGCTAATGCCAGATTTTTCAAATTAAGTATGTTTATTAAATAGTTGAACTAAGCTACAATGATACAGCATACACTAACGTTAATTTGTACAAATGAAGAATTTAATATAATTCAGAAAACCAGCAGTAATGTGATAACAGCGTAATAAATTACATGAATCGGCTATTTAAAAATAAAACTGTCTTCAGTAAAACCTAATCAATCAGAACCAGTCTGTCATTTAATGAAAAATTCCCTGATGATCTTAGCTATTTTCTGACATATAAATAAAACAATGACTGAAGTTCCCAAGTTAGAATTGTAGTGATCTGCTAAAATGTCAGTACCGCCTAATGTAGTTCTTCCCCTTTTTCTTTGCTATTGAAGTTGACTCATTACTATCTAGCACTGGCTTCTGTGAGAGCTGACATAAATTACCATTAACTGCCATCATCCGCAATTTTGCTATTTTTCCATTCCACTGTGCTTGCTTCAACCAACCTTTACTATTGTTCAATCATCATTTTAGTGCCATCTCTTTCACTTCTATCCCACATTTGATTTTAATTTGAGAATATGAACACAGTAATCTATCTTTAATGTGTCTTATTTGTAAAGCCTGTATTGATTCTGGTTTTTAATTGAACAGGACAAGGAAGCAGTCCAAGCAGAGATTCACATGAACAAAGATAACGATTATTCTCATCAGATGGCCATGATTCTTTCTTGATCCATGTGTAAATGCTCACCTTGCTAACCCGAGCGTAGCTTTGGTGAGGCCAGGAGCAGTGGAGAGAGAATGAATATCTCAATTGGGATCAGCTGGGGCAGTGCTCCATGTGCTTCCTTTGCTTGCCCCTCCATTTTCTGCTTGTTTTTAGCATGCATGGGGTGGTGGAGGGGGACTGCTTCTTTCTCCTCTCCCTTTTTCCCTTCCTCATGCTGCACAGTATAGGGATATGTGCGGGAGTGTCACATGCTGCATCTGAGCCTAAACTTTGGAATCTCTCACTGCTGCTACCATTAAGTGCTGGAAGTGTTTGTCTAGTGGCTGGAAAGTGAGGGTGCTGCTGCTTCGATGAAGTAGCCATTGTGGGCTCCCTGTTTCAGCCCCACCTTCCCATTCTTAATCTAGTTGCTGGATCTGATCTCCTGTGATGCTGAGAGCTAGACTGATTGTCAATTTTGGGGTCTGGAAGAGATTTTCCCATATGCCAAAATTGCCAAACTGCTGCTGCCAAAACTTCCATCTGGCATCCAAGAGGGATGGGTTTTTGGGGGGTGTAAGTTACAATTGTTATAACTTTGGAGGGTTCCAGTGCAGTTGGTGTGTTAGAGAGGGTCTAGTCTGAGGTCCTGTAACCCAGTAGTCTGCTTGGGCATTGGTCCTGAGAATGACATTGCTTCTATGTCTCACAGTGTTTGGCTCCACTTATCTTTCCTACTTCCAGTGTGGAGGAGGAGAATGGGCTGGAACTCTGGTTTCCAGTCAGGATCCCTTCGTTGATTGGAGGGCAACATGGGGACCTGACCTTCATATGTGCCCTCAGGTTGGTAGTACCACAGACATTGGTGCCGATTTGAGAACCACACTGGAACAATTGTGCCATGTAGTTTGGGGTGGCTAACCAAGTTAGGTAATAGGTTTAAATAAAGTTGCCGCCTCCACATTTAACCATACGATGAGCTTTGTATCTCTTTGTTTCCATGTCCACATCAATAATCTATATTTCTTAGATTCATCGATTTTTAAAGCCAGAGGGGACGATTGTGATCATAACACAGGCCATAGGACTTTCCCAAATTAGTTCCTGTTTGAACTAGAGTATATCTTTCAGAGAAACAGACAATCTTGATTTAAAAAATTTCCAGTGATAGAGAATTCACCACAACCCTTTCTAAGTTGTTCCACTAGTTAATTACCCCTTACTATTAGCAATGTGTACCTTATTTCTAATCTGAATCTGTCTAGCTTCTACTTCCAGTGACTGGACCTTGTTTTGACTTGTGTCTGCTAGATTGAAGAGGTTTTTTTTTCTATTTTCCATGTAAGTAGTTAGAAACTGGTGAAGCCAACTCTTCACCTTCTCGTTGTTAAGCTAAATAGATTGAGCTCCTTGAGTCTTTCATTATAAGGCATGTTTTCCCATCCTTTTAATGATTCTCTTGGCTGTTCGCTGAATCCTCTTCCTCCCCAATTTTTCCACATCATTCTTGAATTGTGGACACCAGAACTATACAATGTATTCCCGTAGTGGTTTCACCAGTGCAAAATACAGAGGTGTTGCATATAAAAATTGGTGATTAATATAGATTTTTTTTTTTTAAATATTTTTTTTGTTTAAAGTTTTGTTTGTGGGAGGCTGTGGTCCTAGTCCTTTGCAGCCCTGGCCAGGAGTCTCTGCTCTACTGAAGACTAGACTAGATGATCTCCTGTGGTCTCCTCCAACCCTAATCTTCTATGATGCTAAGAGGATGGTCCCCCAGCCACAAGGGAGGCCACCCTACTGCTGAACAGTTCCTACCCAGGGATGTCCTACCCTCCCACTCCTGGCTGGTGAATGAATGAGGATTGTGACAGTGGAGCTGCAGAGGGCTCCTCGCCTGGCTGCAGGGCTAGTGACACCCGATCCCTGCAGTGCAAAGTATGGGGAAGGCCCTGGTCCTAGCCCAGAAGTGGGCAAACTACAGCCCGTGGGCCACATCCAGCCCACAGGACCCTCTGGCCCCTCCCCTCCTGTTCCCCTCCCACGCAGCCTCAGCTCACTGCACCGCTGGCGCAATGCTTTGGGTGGGTGTGTGTGTGTGTGGGGGGGGGCTGTAGCTCCTGGGGCAGCGCAGCTGCAGGGCCCTGGCCTGACCCAGTGCTCTGTGCTGTGTGGCTGTAGTGCCGCCAGCCACCAGTGCTCCAGGCAGTGTGGGAAGGGGGCAGGGGGGTCGGATAGAAGACAAGGAAGTTCGAGGGGGGTGTTCAGGGGCCGGGGGTGTGAATAGGGGTTGGGGCTGTCAGAGGGCAGGAAACAGGGTGGTTGAATGGGGTCAGGGGTCCCAGGAGGGCAGTCAGGAAGGAGAGGAGGGGTTCGATGGGTGGGGGGGGGACAGTCAGGGGCAGGAGGGTCTGAGGGCGCTCGGGGACAGGCAGCAGGGGGTGGTGGATGGGGCAGGAGTCCCAGGGAACAGGGAATGGGGGGAGGTTGGATGGGGTAGCAGTCCCAGGGGGGCCATCAGGGGGCAAGAAGCAGGGGCGGTCGGATAGGGGTCGAGGGCCGTCCACGCCTGGCTGTTTGGGGAGGTACAGCCTACCCTAAACGGCCCTCCATACAATTTTGGAAACCTGATATGGCCCTCAGGCCAAAAAGTTTGCCCGCCCCTGTCCTAGCCATTCAGCTCCCTATGGATTGGGGCTCGTCCTCCACTCTGCCCTGGTCCAGCAGTCTCTGCTCTGCCCTATCAGGATTGCAGCCTTCCTTACATCTGCATGGATCCAGTGTCACCAGCCCCATGGTCATGCAGAGAGCCCTCTGCAGCTCTGCTGTAACAGCCCTGCAAGGTTGCAGAGGGCTCCTTGCTCTGCTACAAGGTTGGGGGAATGCAATCCCGGCAGAAGCCAGGTGTGAGAGGAGGCTACATTTCCACAAGCTGCTTCTGATGGATATTGTTTTTGTTGATTTCAGTGTGTTAGCGGAAATCGACATTTACCAACAGCTATAAATTTAATTTAGATCTGTCCAAGCCTAAATTTTCTCTCTACTCCTGGCCAAGATTGTCCTGTTTATACATCTCAGGATCACATTAACGTTTTTGCCCCAGTGGTGCTCATATTCAGCTATTACCCACCCTGATTCTCCCCCTCCCCTCCCCCACCAAGTTTTTTTTGGTCACTGCTTTTCAGGATAGCATCTCGATTCTGTAAGCATTATCTCCATTCTTTGTTCTTAGATATGGCTTTGTATTTGAACATATTGAAATACATATTATTTGCTTGCATGAACAATTCCTTCAACTTCACTAACAAGATGCTCTCCTTTCACTACTGTAGTAGCTACTAATTCTTTTTTTCTTAACATTGCTAGCCTTTGTTCACTGTAATTAGTTGTTTTGGCTCTTCAGCCTATACTGTGTATCGTGTGTTGCGCAGGATTTAAACTGGCTACAGCTTCAAAAAGCAGGCATGTCAATATAATCAATATTGCTAATACTTTGTCTGAAAATGTTCTACTGAGGAACTCAGGACTAGGATATTAAGTATTTGGCATCAATAGCTGCACCCTGTGGGCATATTCTACTCCAGTCTGCCTCAGTTCTGGATACTGTTGATTTTGCACTTGTCTTGATCTTCCATTGCATATTGTCACAGGTGTGAGTGTAAACCATACACCTCCTGAGTGTGGTGTTCTGTACCATCTAGTGGCAGCGAGACCACTGTGAGAGAGAATGAGATTGAGTCTGCTCTATAGCCTTAGCTGACAGCCAGTTACCTTTTAGCTCATGCAGTAGACTCCTGCACTAAGCTCCAGAGGTCACAGGTTCGATCCTGCCCACTGGTGTGTCACTGTGGCATGTGTCCCCCACTTCCCTCTCCTGCCACAAGGGGTCATGAATACCCTCTACTGAAATTCCAAATGATTAATGGGTCTATTTTGATGGGCAGGGAACGTGACCAAGGAGTAAATGCACTCAGCAGCAAAGTTCCCCTGGGACATGGCTGGTTTCTGATGGGAAGTCCGCGTTTGAGTAAGTGTTGCTGGAGCATTAAATCCTCTGTATGGTGAACTGGTTGGGGTGGCTAGGGAGTCAGCCAGTTGCAGCATGGCTATGAAGAGAACCATGATACTCTTGGGGAGAGGATCCTGCATTTTGTATAGATTTCCCAGTCATCTCTGGAAGAGTCTCTAGAATCTGCACAGATACCCTCTCCCATGGTTGCTTTCCAACCTGAGAGACAAAAGAAACTTCCCACAGATAAACTTCTGCTGTTTCTAGAGCATGTTTATTCTCCTGAATGTTTTTCCATACAGAGATTATTTGTACCATTGTTTCTTGAGCACAGGTGGAAAAATAATTCAATTGAAAACAAAACACCTTTTTATGCTATTTAGATAACAGCTTCTTGGCATTTGTTCTTATTTTTCCAACTTTCCCCAGATAGAAAATTAGCATGTTTAGGGCTATTAACATACTTATTCTTAGATACCCATAAAGTAAATCACATATGCGTCAGTCAATACATTTTGATCACTTGTGTAATGAAGGGAAAGACATTGTTACCTGGTTGTTGTTCTATGATATAATAGTGCTACACAAGTTTGCCATTTAGGTGACACTAAGGCCTTGACTACACTACAAAGTTAAGTCAACTTAAGTTACGCTGATGTCGTAATTAAACTGGGGTTGCATGTCTGATCTACGCTCCTTGTTTTGGCAGAGCGCGTCCACAGTAGCAGCTGTTGCATGGACACAGAGTAGTGCATGGTGGGGAGGTCCTCCAGTTTTCAACTGGCTGCAGGGTGTTTTGGGAAGGGTTTGCAATGTCTCATGGGGGCAGGTTCAGGATCTCATGATGCAGGTTTCTCAATCCCATCATTCCATGGGCATCCAGCTGCTTTTCAACTGCCCTGGTAACCTGCAAGCCAGCCATCTCTGTCACAAAGCATGGATCCTGCACTGCTCTTCAGTATTGTGCTGTGCATTATAACCACAGGGATATAAGAGGAGATCAATAGGTGGGCTATTTGGCTGAGGGGGCCTTGAAGGAGCATTTTAATAATGAGCCACAGTAATGTGTGTTTCTGTAGTGTCCTGAGCCTGATGTTTGTTTGCATCATGCTATGAACCTTGTAATGATGGCTGTGTGTGCCTGACTATAACAATGCACATGCACTTATTGCTATTGTCCAGTGAATGTAATCAACAGCCACCATGTGATAGAGAATAATAAAGATAAATTCAGTTTTCATAAGTAGATTTTTTTTTTTTAATTTCACACCCATGCAAACGTACCTATGTAATTCTGAGGTAAACTTCATACATGCAGGGGAAAGTATCTTTAAAGGGGAGGGAACAGGGAGTTCACAAGCACATACACCAACAAGGCGCTCACAGCTAGGTGTGGCTGTCCATTGTGTTTAATCTCCTGTGGGGTGGAGGGCCTTGGGTACTGGTTCAGCCCTGGAAGATGCATGGAATGGGGGAGCGGAAGAGTGTAGGGAGGTTCTGGATACTGGAATGCTTTTTCTTTTCTAATTAAGCTTTTGTATGATTGAAGAATGTTTCAGTCAGAATTCAAACAAACCTCAAACACATGAATTTGTTTCAGATAGAGATTTACATTTTTATCTAAGGATTGGTTGTTGAGTGTTGTAACTCGCATGCAGTACACTTCTCTCCCCTCCCTCCCTATGATCCTATATCAGGACATGTGCACTTATGCAAAGAGAAAGCAAAGGGGAATAAATCCTTATGATTTCTCTGTAGCTACTAGCTCTGATGAATTCTGTTGTAAATATATTTCAGTACTACCACTCCAATAGAGAATTGAGGCAATAGATTCCAAAGAGTATATCAGAGCAAATGTAACTACAAGTGTAGTAAGAAGACAGATTCTTGAAACTGGAGGCACTGGTCCAGTTTTTTTCTGACATCTGGTTGCTTTTCAGACTCCTTCCTTCCTTTGAAAGAGGTGAGAGACCACTGTGATCACTGTGGAGGTAGAGACCCGAGTCATGTCGTCTCAATAACAAAAGTTCATTCCAATTCTGAATATGTGCAATGCAGTGGAAATACAGTATCTCTCCACATGACACTGACTCACTTTTAATAACACTGTACAGAGCCATGTAATGCTGCAATTTATTTTAATGTAACATGTTTACGAAATTAAAGATCTTCTAAACTGGATTTTGTTTTAATACAAAAACCTTCCTCAGGATAAGTAAATCTCTCTTCTTTAATGAATAATGTACAGTAGGTGTACAAAAATTGTACCAATTTCCCACACTCCATCAGTAATTAAACCCTGTGCAGTTTACATCTATATGAAAAAGTGAATGCCAGTGGTATACATTTTTACTTGTTCCAGGAAAAGTTTTAAATCCTTTTTTTTTCATTCTTCCTTAAAACCATGCCCTCTTTTCACACTACTTGAGGCTAAGCACTCTGACCCCCACTCTGATTGCTCCTCCCCATTTCCCTCCCATACCACCTCCCTGACCCCAGCCTCTACCTTCCTCATAGCCCCTCCCACCCATATACCATCCCATATCATAGAATCATAGAATATCAGGGTTGGAAGGGACCCCAGAAGGTCATCTAGTCCAACCCCCTGCTCAAAGCAGGACCAAGTCCCAGTTAAATCATCCTAGCCAGGGCTTTGTCAAGCCTGACCTTAAAAACCTCTAAGGAAGGAGATTCTACCACCTCCCTAGGTAACGCATTCCAGTGTTTCACCACCCTCTTAGTGAAAAAGTTTTTCCTAATATCCAATCTAAACCTCCCCCATTGCAACTTGAGACCATTACTCCTCGTTCTGTCATCTGCTACCATTGAGAACAGTCTAGAGCCATCCTCTTTGAAACCCCCTTTCAGGTAGTTGAAAGCAGCTATCAAATCCCCCCTCATTCTTCTCTTCTGCAGACTAAAGAATCCCAGCTCCCTCAGCCTCTCCTCATAAGTCATGTGCTCTAGACCCCTAATCATTTTTGTTGCCCTTCGCTGTACTCTTTCCAATTTATCCACATCCTTCTTGTAGTGTGGGGCCCAAAACTGGACACAGTACTCCAGATGAGGCCTCACCAGTGTCGAATAGAGGGGAACGATCACGTCCCTCGATCTGCTCGCTATGCCCCTACTTATACATCCCAAAATGCCATTGGCCTTCTTGGCAACAAGGGCACACTGCTGACTCATATCCAGCTTCTCGTCCACTGTCACCCCTAGGTCCTTTTCCGCAGAACTGCTGCCGAGCCATTCGGTCCCTAGTCTGTAGCGGTGCATTGGATTCTTCCATCCTAAGTGCAGGACCCTGCACTTATCCTTATTGAACCTCATTAGATTTCTTTTGGCCCAATCCTCCAATTTGTCTAGGTCCTTCTGTATCCTATCCCTCCCCTCCAGCGTATCTACCACTCCTCCCAGTTTAGTATCATCCGCAAATTTGCTGAGAGTGCAATCCACACCATCCTCCAGATCATTTATGAAGATATTGAACAAAACGGGCCCCAGGACCGACCCCTGGGGCACTCCACTTGACACCGGCTGCCAACTAGACATGGAGCCATTGATCGCTACCCGTTGAGCCCGACAATCTAGCCAGCTTTCTACCCACCCTATAGTGCATTCATCCAGCCCATACTTCCTTAACTTGCTGACAAGAATGCTGTGGGAGACTGTGTCAAAAGCTTTGCTAAAGTCAAGAAACAATACATCCACTGCTTTCCCTTTATCCACCGAACCAGTAATCTCATCATAAAAGGCGATTAGATTAGTCAGGCATGACCTTCCCTTGGTGAATCCATGCTGACTGTTCCTGATCACTTTCCTCTCCTCTAAGTGCTTCAGGATTGATTCTTTGAGGACCTGCTCCATGATTTTTCCAGGGACTGAGGTGAGGCTGACCGGCCTGTAGTTCCCAGGATCCTCCTTCTTCCCTTTTTTAAAGATGGGCACTACATTAGCCTTTTTCCAGTCATCCGGGACTTCCCCCGTTCGCCACAAGTTTTCAAAGATAATGGCCAAGGGCTCTGCAATCACAGCCGCCAATTCCTTCAGCACTCTCGGATGCAATTCGTCCGGCCCCATGGACTTGTGCACGTCCAGCTTTTCTAAATAGTCCCTAACCACCTCTATCTCTACAGAGGGCTGGCCATCTCTTCCCCATTTTGTGATGCCCAGCACAGCAGTCTGGGAGCTGACCTTGTTAGTGAAAACAGAGGCAAAAAAAGCATTGAGTACATTAGCTTTTTCCACATCCTCTGTCACTAGCTTGCCTCCCTCATTCAGTAAGGGGCCCACACTTTCCTTGGCTTTCTTCTTGTTGCCAACATACCTGAAGAAACCCTTCTTGTTACTCTTGACATCTCTTGCTAGCTGCAGCTCCAGGTGCGATTTGGCCCTCCTGATATCTTTCCTACATGCCCGAGCAATATTTTTATACTCTTCCCTGGTCATATGTCCAACCTTCCACTTCTTGTAAGCTTCTTTTTTATGTTTAAGATCCGCTAGGATTTCACCATTAAGCCAAGCTGGTCGCCTGCCATACTTACTATTCTTTCGACTCATCGGGATGGTTTGTCCCTGTAACCTCAACAGGGATTCCTTGAAATACAGCCAGCTCTCCTGGACTCCCTTCCCTTTCATGTTAGTCCCCCAGGGGATCCTGGCCATCTGTTCCCTGAGGGAGTCAAAGTCTGCTTTCCTGAAGTCCAGGGTCCGTATCCTGCTGCTTACCTTTCTTCCCTGCGTCAGGATCCTGAACTCAACCAACTCATGGTCACTGCCTCCCAGATTCCCATCCACTTTTGCTTCCCCCACTAATTCTACCCGGTTTGTGAGCAGCAGATCAAGAAAAGCGCTCCCCCTAGTTGGCTCCCCTAGCACTT
This sequence comes from Dermochelys coriacea, assembly GCF_009764565.3. Classification (NCBI taxonomy): domain Eukaryota; kingdom Metazoa; phylum Chordata; order Testudines; family Dermochelyidae; genus Dermochelys; species Dermochelys coriacea. The sequence goes on from NC_050069.1 coordinate 216,154,742, forward strand.
GCACCAGGAAATTGTCCCCTACGCTTTCCAAAAACTTCCTGGATTGTCTATGCACCGCTGTATTGCTCTCCCAGCAGATATCAGGAAAATTAAAGTCACCCATGAGAATCAGGGCATGCGATCTAGTAGCTTCCGTGAGTTGCCGGAAGAAAGCCTCATCCACCTCATCCCCCTGGTCCGGTGGTCTATAGCAGACTCCCACCATGACATCACTCTTGTTGCACACACTTCTAAACTTAATCCAGAGACACTCAGGTTTTTCCACAGTTTCGTACCGGAGCTCTGAGCAGTCATACTGCTCCCTTACATACAGTGCTACTCCCCCACCTTTTCTGCCCTGCCTGTCCTTCCTGAACAGTTTATAACCATCCATGACTGTACTCCAGTCATGTGAGTTATCCCACCAAGTCTCTGTTATTCCAATCACGTCATAATTCCTTGACATCACCAGGACCTCCAGTTCTCCCTGCTTGTTTCCAAGGCTTTGTGCATTTGTATATAAGCACTTGAGATAACCTGTTGATTGCCCCTCATTCCCAGTATGAGGCAGGAGCCCTCCCCTCACAGACATTCCTGCCTGTGCTTCCTCCCGGTATCCCGCTTTCCCACTTACCTCAGGGCTTTGGTCTCCTTCCCCCGGTGAACCTAGTTTAAAGCCCTCCTCACTAGGTTAGCCAGCCTGCTGGCAAAGATGTTCTTCCCTCTCTTCGTAAGATGGAGCCCGTCTCTGCCCAGCACTCCTCCTTCATGGAACACCATCCCATGGTCAAAGAATCCAAAGCCTTCTCTCCGACACCACCTGCGTAGCCATTCGTTGACCTCCACGATTCGACGGTATACCAACACCTGACCCCAGCCCCCTCCTTGTAGAAGCGGCTTGTCTGCAGCTCAACACCGGAGTGACTATTTGCTTCCCTTGCCTTCTGCTCTCCCTGTTGCAGCTCTTTGGGTTTGTTTTGTTTTTTTTTACATAGCACGGCTGCATGTCCCTATCATTGTCCTTCTCTACCATGCCCTGAGCAAATTCCCGCAGCTGGAGTGGAGCTGTGCCTGCAAAGCATCTTCTCCCCTCAAACTCAGCAGATCCACCACTACTACACAGGTACTCCCAGGCAGGAGCCTGTTTGTTGCATGGAGCCAGCTACTGCCCAGCTGAACATGCCATTTGAGCTCTTCACACTGAGCAAACAGGAAGAGCAATTTCAAAATTTCCTGGGGTTTTAAAAGAGAGGGCCGCCTACATGTGTACCTGGCTGCAGGGCAGTGGAGTTCAAAACGGTGATCGGAGCAATTTCAGTGGGCATTGTGGGATACCTCCTGGAGGCCACTTAAGCAATGCAGTGTCTACACTGACACTGTGTCGCTCTAACTATGTCACCTTAAGCTCTGCACCTCTCCTTGAGATGGTCAGCGTATCAGGCAAGTTAAAGTGGTGGGAGGAACATTGTAGTGTGTATACCTCCATAGTTAGGTCGATGTAAGCTGCCTTATGTGGACTTAACTTTGTAGTGTAGACGAGCCCTAAGTATGATCAGACATTCTGCAGTGTAATTCAGGATTCAAAATTCTTCAAGGTGATATGGTATTGCACTAATGTCTAAAAATAACTTAATTTGGGATTGACCCTTAATTTTTTAAAATTATCTTACATTAGGTGAATTAGACCTACCCTATTGCTCATTTCTCTTCTTGATTTCTGAATTGGTTTACCCAGATACCGTAATCAAGCCTGAGACTGAAAGGAGATGCTGTCTGTTGTTAAACATTTGTTTGTCTTTCTTTTCTAGTGCATTACCCTCTCCTGTTGTCCTTCATTTAATTTTCCTCTTCTTCTTTGACACGATGAAAGGGAAAGTGGTCTTCTCCTGTCTGAATTCCATCTTCATCATTACCATAGCCCGACTCTCCCATTTAATACTACTGTTACCCATCCAGTGTACCCCATTAGTAAGCTTGCCATCCTGTCTGATTGGGGATGAAAACTGCATAAAGTTGGATTGAGACTGGGCACTAGTTTTATCCTGTTGCCTGAATTGAACCATCGTATGTAACTATATTTATGCTAAAAATTGTTTTTTAGAGATGGCATATAAAGATTAAAACTCTAATTATAATCATAATTTTAAAAATTAATTAGCATTACATAGCTAATGAAAAATGAGATTTGGAAATACAAGTAGAAAGTAGTCATTTTGGAATATTAATATATTTGAACAACTATTAATCCCATCATTATTAGCAAAAGGTATACCAATTTTGTACTTGGTATGTATATTTTAACTATTTTTCCCTCTTCTTTTAACAGTGCTGTAATTCGTCATTGAAGCCACATATTCAAAACAGTTTATACCGTCAAACATTGTATATAGACGGATTCTATGTCTATAAACTCTCTAACTCTCTATAAACTCTGTGAATTGAAACTACCAAACTACGTGGAATTTGCAAGCGACCAACACGTGGGTCAAATGGCACATTTTTCTGATATTTAATAAGGAGCCTTATCACCATTATGATGAACCGAGAGAAGTGGGTTAACCTCAGTCCTTCAGAATTTTCTCAACTTCAGAAGTATGCAGAATGTAAGTACTTACTGTTTGAAATTTTCTACATAATTTCACTGTTAATTCAACATTAAGTCTACTTCAAATTGAAATGTAATACAAAAGATTGTCCTGAGGCTTTATGTTGGCATGTTAAATTTGTATTCTACGGGTTTCAGAGTAGCAGCCGTGTTAGTCTGTATTCGCAAAAAGAAAAGGAGTACTTGTGGCACCTTAGAGACTAACAAATTTATTAGAGCATAAGCTTTCGTGAGCTACAGCTCACTTCATCGGATGCATTTGGTGGAAAAAACAGGAGAGATTTATATACACACACAGAGAACATGAAACAATGGGTTTATCATACATACTGTAAGGAGAGTGATCACTTAAGATAAGCCATCACCAGCAGCAGGGGGGGAAAGGAGGAAAACCTCTTTCCACTATGGATGTAGAAGCCGTCTACACCAACATTCCACACAAAGATGGACTACAAGCCATCAGGAACAGTATCCCTGATACTGTCACGGCTAACCTGGTGGCTGAACCTTGTGACTTTGTCCTCACCCATAACTATTTCACATTTGGTGACAATGTATACCTTCAAATCAGCAGCACTGCGATGGGTACCCGCATGGCCCCACAGTATGCCAACATTTTTATGGCTGACTTAGAACAACGCTTCCTCAGCTCTCGTCCCCTAATGCCCCTACTCTACCTGCGCTACATTGATGACATCTTCATCATCTGGACCCATGGAAAAGAAGCTCTTGAGGAATTCCACCATGATTTCAACAATTTCCATCCCACCATCAACCTCAGCCTGGACCAGTCCACACAAGAGATCCACTTCCTGGACACTACGGTGCTAATAAGCGATGGTCACATAAACACCACCCTATATCGGAAACCTACTGACCGCTATTCCTACCTACATGCCTCTAGCTTTCATCCAGATCATACCACTCGATCCATTGTCTACAGCCAAGCGCTACGATATAACCGCATTTGCTCCAACCCCTCAGACAGAGACAAACACCTACAAGATCTCTATCATGCATTCCTACAACTACAATACCCACCTGCTGAAGTGAAGAAACAGATTGACAGAGCCAGAAGAGTACCCAGAAGTCACCTACTACAGGACAGGCCCAACAAAGAAAACAACAGAACGCCACTAGCCATCACCTTCAGCCCCCAACTAAAACCTCTCCAACGCATCATCAAGGATCTACAACCTATCCTGAAGGACGAGCCATCGCTCTCTCAGATCTTGGGAGACAGACCAGTCCTTGCTTACAGACAGCCCCCCAATCTGAAGCAAATACTCACCAGCAACCACACACCACACAACAGAACCACTAACCCAGGAACCTATCCTTGCAACAAAGCCCGTTGCCAACTCTGTCCACATATCTATTCAGGGGATACCATCATAGGGCCTAATCACATCAGCCACACTATCAGAGGCTCGTTCACCTGCACATCTACCAATGTGATATATGCCATCATGTGCCAGCAATGCCCCTCTGCCATGTACATTGGCCAAACTGGACAGTCTCTACGTAAAAGAATGAATGGACACAAATCAGACGTCAAGAATTATAACATTCAAAAACCAGTTGGAGAACACTTCAATCTCTCTGGTCACTCGATCACAGACCTAAGAGTGTCTATACTTCAACAAAAAAGCTTCAAAAACAAACTCCAACGAGAGACTGCTGAATTGGAATTAATTTGCAAACTGGATACAATTAACTTAGGCTTGAATAGAGACTGGGAATGGATGAGTCATTACACAAAGTAAAACTATTTCCCCATGGTATTTCTCCCCCCACCCCACCCCCCACTGTTCCTCTGATATTCTTGTTAACTGCTAGAATTAGCCTACCTTGCTTGTCACCATGAAAGGTTTCCCCCCCCCCCCCCCCCCGCTGCTGGTGATGGCTTATCTTAAGTGATCAAAAAGAAAAGGAGTACTTGTGGCACCTTAAAGACTAACAAATTTATTAGAGCATAAGCTTTCGTGAGCTACAGCTCACTTCATCGGATGCATTTGGTGGAAAAAACAGAGGAGAGATTTATATACACACACACAGAGAACATGAAACAATGGGTTTATCATACACACTGTAAGGAGAGTGATCACTTAAGATAAGCCATCACCAACAGCAGGGGGGGGAAGGAGGAAAACCTTTCATGGTGACAAGCAGGTAGGCTAATTCCAGCAGTTAACAAGAATATCAGAGGAACAGTGGGGAGTGGGGTGGGAGGGAGAAATACCATGGGGAAATAGTTTTACTTTGTGTAATGACTCATCCATTCCCAGTCTCTATCACTCTCCTTACAGTGTGATGATAAACCCATTGTTTCATGTTCTCTGTGTGTGTATATAAATCTCCCCTCTGTTTTTCCACCAAATGCATCCGATGAAGTGAGCTGTAGCTCACGAAAGCTTATGCTCTAATAAATTAGTCTCTAAGGTGCCACAAGTACTCCTTCTTTTTGTATTCTACGATAACTGAATTTTTTTTTTATTCATGTGACAACTTGAATTAGACTTTGTCCCCAAAGATTTGGTTTCTAAGTAAATTATCTTTTTAGCATAGATGGCTTAAAAAGTTTTTTATTAACATATAGGGTTTTCAGTTTGGGAAGATCTACCTATACTGATTATTCATGGATGGGAATGAAACACTTCTGCCAAAAGGATTGTGGACTATCTGGAAGCCAATTTGCCTGCCATATGGTGTTAAGCTTACTGTTTCACTTCACAGGCATGCAGGATTTGGAAGTGGTGTAGAGGTAGCATGCTCAGCCATCAGTGAAACTAGTATCTTGGCTTGTACTACTGCATTAGCCTCTGGTGGATGCAGGGAAATATTAATTCATTTTAAAAGGAGCATATCCAGCTCTTTACCAGGAGGATGGTTTCCAGTGTTGAGACATATGAAGATACAGTAGGGATTTGAAAGTGTTGAAAATAGGAATGTGTGAGTCCTGTTGTTTTCAGTGGAATCTGTTTGCATGCATTAATGGGAGGACTAGGATTTTATAAAGTAAATTATTTTACCCAATCTGGGTTGTATGAAACAAAAGGATGTTATGTCTTCCAGGTGCTTTGTATCAGTAATAAAAGTTCTCACACAGTAAAGATAATTTATTCAAGAGACTATTGGGTCTGCGAGATATAACCCTTGGTTTGAAACTCTAACCAGGTGAAAGTGTTCTCACTGGATGATGACACTGGTAAGAACATTTTTCAAAGTGTGCTCAAGACTTCTTAATTTAAAATGTATAGCTTCGTAAGAAACACTACTTGGACATCCGGTACAACTTTTTTCACAGTGTCTCACAAATTTGGCTGGGTTTGAACCATTTCACTCAGAATCCAACTACTGAAAATAGTAAAGCTAATGTTGAGAAAAGAGGAGGAGATATAAATATGGCAGAATTAGATTACAGGATATGTTTCCAGTGTACCCTAAATCTGAGTCTTAAACCAAATACCACTCTCAGAAGGATAAAAATTGTAAAAAAACCTGAACTTTAAACAAGGTGAATGTTTGGGCTTATGGATTTAGCAGTTACTGAAGGAATAAGAATAGGAACATACACAAATATTTTGACAGTTTAAATGAGCTGGCAGGTGTAATATTGTAACAGTAATAAGGAATGATACAATATGTATATTAAAGGCTTTTATTACCATGATATGTATAGTTAGAACAATGCTGGCTGCCACAGTGAGAGTGCTAGGGAATCAGTCAGCACAAGAGTCACATTAATAGTGCCAGAGCTACATGCTTTTAGATCCACAATAATATTTGTAAAACGAAATGAAAAGACATATTGGATACTGTAATATCTTCATGGGAACTGAGAAAGGGTTAAACAAGCTCCAATTGTTTTTTTTCAAACATGTTAAACATTTTTATGTATAACATATTTTTGAGATGGTTTGTGAAAATTATAAAATATATCAGTGATTCACTTGCCAGCCACAGACAGACATGGGATTAGCATTTGTTGTTTCTTGCATTTAATTTGATGTATCAGCTTAATTTTCTAAAATCTTAACTAAATTATGTTATGTATAATTTTAACTTTTCTGAAAACTCTTAACAGGTATAGTAGTTTGTAATTGAGAGATAACATTTACAGTTTTTATTTCAGTCAGTCCTGATGCATATAGTACTCCTTTTTGGGGCCTGATTCAAAGCCCATTGAGGTCAATTGATTTTGGATCAAGCCGTTAGTGATTGATAGGACAGTCAGACTCTTTTACCAATCCTCACTGAGATCAGGCTAATGCTTCTACAGCAAAACAGTGTGAACAGGGTTTTTTTGGGAGATTTTTTTTTTTTTGGCTGAGAACAATAATATAAAAGCATGCTTTAGATTATTTTAACTGCATTGTGTTGACATAACTGGTATGGTACACCAAACCCTTTTAGATATTTGGTAGTGTATTACATGCACCAAGAGATTGAAAGAAACCTTTTTAAGCACTTCAGCATTTCATTTCAATATCAATTTTTAAATATTTTTTAAATATAATTGAAAGAAATTTTGACAAATAAAAAACAAAATATTTCATTTCAAAACGGTTGAAACAAAACATTTAGATTTTTTTTTAAACCTAAACAATTTGGTGAAATTGACATGAATTTTCAGAATGTTTCAGTTGACCTGAACTGCCTTTCTCACTGAGAAAAAGCTTTGAATTAAAAATTTCACCTATGTCTAATTTATAGCTTGATCCTAGCTTTGTTAGAGGTGAGGACTGATAGCTCAGTGAATGTAGTCCCTAAATCAAGGGACTTCCTCAAGGACTGAGCCTTAAGGACTTCCCCAGTTTCTGATTAGTGTGGATTGAGAGTAAAGAAGAGTGTTCACCCAGATTCCTCCTCATTTGCTCACAGTTACAAGAAATGTCACTTAAAGTTGCCCAGAAGTTGGCAATAAGTATACACCTCTCCACTACTATGTTTACATATGATTATAGATGTCATGTCCTTGGAATCCAACTGTGGATAGGACCTATGTAAGTAGCACATTGGGGATTGCTGTCATTGCAATATAGTGGAAGGAATGTGGTACCAGATTAAAATAATGCTTTCTGTACTATCTATTAAAAATTTTTTAGTGGATGATGTCATGCAGGGCCAGTGACTTTCACAGTTTTGAACTCCTCCTTTCCGCACTACAAAAACAAATAGACTAAGAGTAGCTACAGAAATTCCCAGTATGGAGACAACACTTTATTTCCAGTTTAAGAGCTTTCCTCTTCCTGGTGTCTGAGATGTTTGTAGAAGATTAGGAGTACTTGTGGCACCTTAGAGACTAACACATTTATTTGAGCATAAGCTTTCGTGAGCTACAGCTTACTTCGTTGGATGCATTCGATGGAAAATACAGTGGGGAGATTTATATATATATATACACACACACACACACACACACACACACACACACAGAGAACATGAAACAATGGGTTTTATCATACACACTGTAAGGAGAGTGATCACTTAAGATGAGCTATTACTAGCAGGAAGGAGGGGGGGAAAGGAGGAAAACCTTTTGTGGTGATCAAGGTAGGCCATTTCCAGCAGTTAAAAAGAACGTCTGAGGAACAGTGGGGGATGGGGTGGGGGGGGAGAAATAACATGGGGAAATAGTTTTACTTTATGTAATGACTCATCCACTCCTAGTCTCTATTCAAGCCTAAATTAATTGTATCCAGTTTGCAAATTAATTCCAATTCAGCAGTCTCTCGTTGGAGTCTGTTTTTGAAGCTTTTTTGTTGAAGGATAGCCACTCTTAGGTCTGTGATCGAGTGACCAGAGAGATTGAAGTGTTCTCCAACTGGTTTTTGAATGTTATAATTCTTGACGTCTGATTTGTGTCCATTCATTCTTTTACGTAGAGACTGTCCAGTTTGGCCAATGTACATGGCAGAGGGGCATTGCTGGCACATGATGGCATATATCACATTGGTAGATGCGCAGGTGAACGAGCCTCTGATAGTGTGGCTGATGTGATTAGGCCCTATGATGGTATCCCCTGAATAGATATGTGGACAGAGTTGGCAACGGGCTTTGTTGCAAGGATAGGTTCCTGGGTTAGTGGTTCTGTTGTGTGGTGCGTGGTTGTTGGTGAGTATTTGCTTCAGGTTGGGGGGCTGTCTGTAAGCAAGGACTAACACTGCTGCTACTCTGAAACTTGTAGAAGACTATAATTTAGAGATGCTCTCTCATAAGGGACAGTATTATTTACATAGGAATTTGGAGATGTTCCCAATCCCCACCTTCAGGAGGGGCTGGATTTACACCTTATGTGCCAGTAGGCACAGCGTCTTTAGCACCTCCCCTGCCTACAGCTGACCTTTAAAATTTTTCACGGGAAACACAAACTTTTAACCCACTTTTAACTTTGAGTGGTAGCCTGTTACTCTATATCAGCAAAAACAACGAGTACTTGTGGCCCCTTAAACTAACAAATTTATTTGGTCATAAGCTTTCGTGGGCTAAAACCCACTTCATCAGATGCATGGAGTGGAAAATACAGTAGGAAGATGTATATACAGAGTACATGAAAAGATGGGGGTTGTCTTACCAATTCTGATGAGACAATTCAATTAAAGTGGGCTATTATCAGCAGGAGGAAAAATCACTTCTGTAGCGGTTATCAGGGTGGCCCATTTCAAACAGTTGACAAGAAGATGTGAGTAACAGTAGGGGGGAAATTAGCCTGGGGAAATAGTTTTTAGTTTGTGTAATGACCCATCCACTCCCAGTCTTTAGTCAGGCCTAATTTGATGGTGTCCAGTTTGCAAATTAAAGTTCTGCAGTTTCTCATTGGAATCTGTTTTTGAAGCTTTTTTGTTGAAGAATTGCCACTTTTAAGTCTGTAATTGAGTGTCCAGGGATGTTGAAGTGTTCTCTGAGTGGTTTTTGAATGTTATAATTCTTGACATCTGATTTGTGTCCATTTATTCTTTTGTGTAGAGACTGTCCGGTTTGGCCAATGTACATAGAGGGGCATTGCTGGCACATGATTGCATATATCACATTGGTAGATGTGCAGGTGAACGAGCCTCGGATGGTGTGTGTGGCTGATGTGATTAGGTCCTATGATGGTGTCTCTTGAATAGATAAGTGGACAGAGTTGGCAACAGGGTTTGTTGCAAGGATAACCCAGGAACCTATCCTTGCAAGAGTAGCTTGATTAGCTTAAGAAGGTGGGAAAAAGCCACAAATGAATGGGTTGCAACCTCCATCCAGTCTGCAATTATCAGGCAATGTTGCAGAGAACTGGACAAAATCCAGACAGAGATCTGAATTGTATTTAGCAGCCATGGGGCAGAGGAGAAAAATGATTAAGTGAAGTCATCACTCTTTTAGCATGTTATTGGGGCGGAAACATTGGATATTTATAACAACTTTCAGTTTGAAGAAGGTGAAAGTATGAAATTAAGTAAAATACTGAGTACATTTGAGGAATATTGCATGCCAAAAAGGAATTAAACCTTTGAGAGAGACACATTTTTACATGCATGCAAAAAACTAATGACACCATCAAGCAATATGTCACAGAATTAAGGAAACTCAGTAAAACCTGGGACTTTGGTGAGCTGATAGAATCTCTGGTCAGAGAGAGAATCATTTCTGGCTTTAAGGGCAATGTGGAGAGAGAGGGGGAGGGGGAGAGACTCTGCTTCATGAAGGAGACTTAATTTTAGAAAAAGCTCTCCAAATATGCAGGGCAGCAGAAACTGTGAAAGTACAAGCCAATAAGCTGAACTCACTGAGTACAAAAGAATATAGCCAGAATAGGTCAAATCAAAGAGTGGAGCCACTTGCTATGAAAAGCACTGCTGGGGGAAGACTGGGTGCAGATAGTCATGTGGAAGGTGTGGATCACAGCATGGCCCCAGACAGTGTGTTGCCTTTGGGACATTGTCATAAATGTGGGGAAAATAATCATTTTGCAAAATGCTGCAGATCCCAAATGCAGAAAAGTCAAATTCAGTTAAAGACGATCTGGTTGAGGAGTTTTTCATAGACATACTGGGATCTAGCAAGACTGAGGGACTGGATACTGCCTATGACAGTGAATGGAACAATTATTCCACTGAAACTGGACACAGGTGCTCAGGTCAATATTCTGTCTGAACAAGATTATGAGAGCCTGAAAATAAGATCAAAACTGGAACCTACAAAAATAAAAACTGATTATTTTGGAACAAATATACCAGTGAAGGAGTATAAAAAGAGAACATTTCAGACTACAAACCAGAGAAGAGATTTTGACTCAATTTGCAAATGCTCAATATTTCAGTAAACTGGATGCAGCCAAAGGTTTTTGGCAGCTAAAATTAACTGAAGAAAGCTCAAAGCTATGCACATTTACTTTCCGATTTGGAAGATACAGATTCTTATGCTTACCCTTCAGCATAGCTTCAGTACCAGAAGTGCACCACAAAACCATACATATTATCTATGAACATATTAATGGTGTTGACGCCTCAGTGGGGCTCAACGAAAAAGGAGCATGATCGCAGACTTTGGGAAGTCCGGGATATAACTAGAGCTACAAACCTCAAACTAAATAGGGAGAAATGTATTTTAGGGATTACAGAACTGACTTTTTTGTTGGGGACATTATTTTCAATGAATGTTTTAAACCTGACAAGAGGAAGATTTCCGCCATTGAAATGATGCTATGTCCGCAGTCAAAGAAAGATGTCTAGCAGTTTCTGAGAATGGTTAATTATCTTGGAAATCTCATATCTAAGGCTACATTTTAGTCACTGATATTTTTAGTATAAGTCATGGACAGGTCATAGGCAGTAAACAAAAATTCACAGCCTGTGACCAGTCCATGACTTGTACTATATACCCCTGACTAAATCTTGGGGGGGGGGGGGGCGACCTGGAGGGTGCTGCGGGTGCTCTGGGGTTGGGGTGGGTGGCCCGGGGGCGCTGTGGTTGCTCTGGGGGAGGTTGTTGGCAGGACTGGCAGGCCTCCTATCTGGCTCCTTGGGGCTCCCCCCTAGACGCAGGACCTTCTTCCCCCCCCCCCCCCCCCCGCCACGTGGAGGTGCCAGATGGCTCTGTGTGCTGCCTCTGCTCCAAGTGCCAGCTCCGCAGCTCCCATTGACTGGGAACCATGGCTAATGGGAGCTGAAGGGGCGGTGCCTGCAGGCAGAGGCAGCGTGTGAAACTGTCTGCTAGGAGCTGAGGGAGGGACATGTTGCTGCTTCTGGCAAGGTAAGCGCTGCCCGGAGCCCCTAACCCCCTCCCGTGTCCCAGCCCTGAGCCACCACCTACACCCAAACTCATGCTGCTGCTGGGGGAGGAGGGCGCAGTGGCCTGAGACTGTCCCAGCAGCAGCCGATGAGGCTGGCCCAGGGGCTGCCTGAGCTGCTCAAATGACCCCCAGGCCAGCTGCTGGAGAAGTCACAAAATCTGACTTCTGTGACTGCCGTGACAAACTTGTAGCCTTACTCATACCTAATCCTATCTACCAAAGCAGTGGCATTGAGAACTCCTAGAGAATAAAAATGAATGATATTGGGATGCAGAATAGGAGGAATCATGGGAAGGTTTAAAACAACAACTGATACAAGAACCAGTATTCAAGGTCTATGCACCCGTAAGGCCTGTTAAAATCTCAGCAGATGCTTCACAGTCTGGGTTAGGTGCAGTGATTTTACAGAAGTGTGAGGATTGCTGGTAATCAGTGGCATAAGCATCAAATCACGGATGGAGGCAGAAACCAGATAGAGAAAGAGCTTTTAGGAATATTGTTTGCTTGTGAGAAATTTAATCAGTATATTTATGGACAGCCGGTGGAAGCTGAAATGAACCACAAGACCCTGATTACATTATTTAGTAAACTTCTAAATGACTGTACCTTAAGGATTCAAAGCATGATGATAAAGCCACAAAAGTATTATTTGGTTGTGACCTATGTGCCCGGTAAATTCATGTTCACTGCAGATGCATTTTCCAGAGCAGTGGCTCCCATGAAACCAGACAAAACTTTAGAGACAGAGAAGCAAGCGTATGCAGATGTGATTGTAAAGTCAATTCTCTTAGCTAACAGGAAACTGCAACAAATAAGAGATGAAACAGAGAAAGATGAAGTGTTGGGATCCTTAAAGTAATCATTAAAGGGTGGCATGAAGAAATAAGTAGTTGTTGTCCAAGTATAAGAGGCTATTGGAACTGCAGACATGAACTTACTGTGATAGATTGGGTGATTTTTCAAGGGCAGTAAGGTTGTAATTCCAATGAGCCTCCAAAAAGAAATGCTACAGAGTATCCATGAGGATATTTAGGAATTGAGAAGTGCAAACAATGAGCACGATATATGCTGTACTGGCCGCGGATTGATCACAGCATTGCTAATATGATAGGAAACTGCTTTTCCTGCCCGAAATACAAACCATGCCAACAGGCAGAGCCACTGAGACCTCATCCAGTTCCACAAAGGCCTTTTGAGGCACTGATTTATTTATCTGGCAATCAAAGGATTATTTAATAGTCCCAGATTATTATTCTTTTATATGCAGAAATTTGCACACTGCACAAACTAATAGTAAGTCAGTGATCTCCAGCATGAAGGCAATCTTCTCCAGACATGGAATTTCACATGAAGTCTTTAGCAATAATGGGCTTCAATTTTCCAGTGCAGATTTTAGGTAATTTGCCATAGATTGGGGGTAATTTGGACTTGATCTTTTTTTGATGAAAATCCCAATCAAATGGAATTGTGGAAAGGGCTATATGAACAATAAAGAATCTTATGAAAAAAACTTTTGACAAAAGGGGTGATCTGTATAAAGTGTAACTTTGTTTACCGAAGTACACCCCGGGAGAATGGCTTTTTTCCAGCTCAGCTGTTAATGGGGAAAAGGATCAGATGTTTAACAAGCACTGATATCTTGCTGAAATCTCATAACAATGAAAACATCCAGAAGATTAAAATCAGACGTGGAAGCAGAAATATTATTTTTACAAAAGGGCCCATGATCTCCCATCTCTTAGCCCAGGTGATGGAGTGTGTCTGAGGAATCACACCTCTAATGCTTTGGGTCAAAGAGGTACCATTAAAGAACAGCTGCATCCAAGATCTTATATACTCTAGACAGACCAGGGGGACACATTCAATGTAAGCAAAGGGATTTATGACTAATCCCAGAAAATTCCAACACTTTGACTCTGGCATTTCCCATCTGACTGATCCTTTATCATTGAGGTACAAAGGAGAAACTGTCAAGGAACAAGAGAACCACGCAGAAGCCAATGAAGATCAGAGTGGGAAATTGAGTCTTTCAGGACTTTTAGAGACTTGCTAACCTGCCTGGAGAAGGGGTATTTGGGGAAAACGAGTGGTAAAGATTCACTTGAGTGTGATTTGCTGTAACCTCTCCTCTCTAGGTAGTTGACAGATTGGGTTTATGGAAATGTACTAAATGGGTTGAGAATTGTTGTTGTTAAATAGTTGTTAGCTGTTTATATATACCTCTACCCTGATATAACGTGGTCTTCGGGAGCCAAAAAATCTTACCGTCTTATAGGTGAGACCGCATTATATTGGAGTAGGGAGAGGAACTGCTTCCCGCCCCAGCTCATCTCTGCGCTGCCTCTGCCTCCTCTCCTGAGCACGCCGCCACCACTCTGCTTCTCCCCCCCCCTTCCGGCTTGCTGATGCGGAAAGCCTGGAAGGAAGGAAGGCGCGGGGGGTGGGCGAAGCGGACCGGCGGTGGTGCACTCGGGAGGAGGTGGAGGTGAGCTGGGGAAGGGAGCGGTTCCTCTGGCCCCCTCCACCCTGTCTTATCTCCGCTCCGCCTCCTCCCACAAGCGCGCCACAGCTCCTTCTCCCCCCTCCCAGGCTTGCTGCGCCAATCTTGGTGCGGCAAGCCTGGGAGGGGGGAGAAGCAGAGCTGTGGTGTGCTCGTGGGAGAGAGCGGAGGTGGGCTGGGGTGGGGGAGCTTTAGCAAGTAAGGGGGAGGTGCAGAGGAACCGCTTGCGGTAACACGAATTTGGATATAACGAGGTAAAGCAGCCCCACTTCCCAGAGCGCTGCTTTACCACGTTGTATCTGACCGCATTATATCGGGGTAGAGGTGTATATGTACGTAAGAGTGTATATGTACGTAATTTGTTTTTCTTTAAGAGGGAGGATGTAGAGAGATGTTTGTAGAAGATCATAATTTAGAGATGCTCCCTCATAAGGACAGTAATCTGAACATAGGAATTTGGAGATGTGCTCTGAAGGCAGGCACTGGGGACACCCCATGGCTGAGGTCACCAGAGACGCTCTCCAGTTGGTTTTATTAAAGTTTTAATCTTTCTCATTAACTAATTTTGTTATTTAATGAACCCCAAGATCATTACAGTATCCATTTTTAATTAATTTTCTGCTTCAAAAGTCTATCTGTGGAGCAACACAAACTTTAATTTAAAGAGAAGGAAAGTGAATTTGTGGAAGTGAAAGTACATTTTAATTCAGATTTGGCTCTTCAGTAGCTAATGACTTTTAAAAAATAATAATTGTTCCAGATTATAGTTATTCTTTTGTCTCCTCCAGTCTGATCAAGTTAAATTCTCATAGCTGCTACTCTTATGAAGAAGGGGTAGTGGAAGGTTGTGGGGGCTTGTCCTTTTGGTTTTAGAACACTGAAGATAATAAAAGAAAAATAAACTACTCTCTGAACACATTATGATTATGAAAATAGAGTAGATGCCAAATCCTGAAGAGCAAAGCATAGAGAAATGCGTACAAGTTATAACTCATGGAGTAGAAGACCAAGGTATACTTCTTCCTATTAAATCTTCACAAGTGATCACCTCTTTGCCCTGTCTTTGTTCTCTTTGCTCCTGAACCTTTTACTGTTTTTGTTTCTTTATTTCTTAGTCCAACTTAGTGACTGATCCAATTCCTGTTAAAATCAAGGGCAGTGTTTCCATTGCCTAAAAGAGGAGTTTGGATCAGGCTTGTATTCTTGAAACTGCAAGGTCTGCACATGAAAAGCTCTTATTGAAGTTGGTGGGTATTCTGTGTGCAGGATCAGGCCCGTAGTCCAAAAGGAGAGACCTTGCCTCCTTGAGTGTTTGTAAAGTGCCAGGTGCATGTGTGATGCTACATTATTAATAACAATAGCAGCCTGGATGGTTAGGATAGTGAGAAATGTCAGTGAAGCTGGGATGATAACTCTCTCCATTTCGATCACATCGCTATGTGCAGGACTAGTTTTGGAGGGTCAGTGCTCAATGGGACATCACATTTTTGTGAGCTAGGTATTAGAATCCTCATTTTCAGATGGGGAAACTAGGGCTCCCATTGATGTCAATGGGAGATTTGTCATTGACTTAATCATCGTAAAATATGGCCTTTTGTTTAATTCCAGAAGCAGGATTAGGAAACAGTGCCTTGCTCTTAGGCTGATCTTGCTCTCCTGAATCATGCAGCATGTCATGCTCCTGAGCTGCTCTTTGTGACCAAAGGGCATAGTGGCTGCTCAGGCACCCAGCTGGGAGGGAGCTTGTTACCACCCTAGTGCTATCAGTGGCAGCTGAGTCAGTGCTGCAAATTGATCTAGAAGTACTAAAAAGAGCAAAGCCACAGGTCCTCAAATCCCAGCCCTAAATGGCAATAATGGGGGGGGAGCATGAATAACCTATAATCTTTAGGGAAAATCACAGTGACAAACTTTTAGTCCTGGAGATTGGTTTTCATAAATTTTATATTTTCAAGGATATCTTTGGCAGGAACACTTTTAGAAACTTCCTTAAGAAAAAGAGAGAGAGAGAAAGAGGAAATGAGTGCTGATATTTCTAGCTTTTCTGGATCAGGGGTTCTCTGGTTTTGAGATTAACAAGCCTTAAACGCTGGTATTGTTTCTTACCATGTCTCAGGGTATATCTACACCAGTGGTTCCCAAACTTTAACAACCTGTGAACCCCTTTCAATAAAATGTTGTTGTCTTGCGAACCCCCTCCTAAAAACGAATTTTCTCCTTTACCTGAGTATAAATTATAAAAGCAGTGATCTTGGAAATATAAAATTTTGTTTCTTATGACATGCTTATTACACACTATTTATTTATTATGATTACATTATGAAAATGGCAACACTTTTCCAATATCTCACTTTTGTAGCTTGTATCACTTTGAATGAGCCTGTTTTAAGACAAGGCTCCTATGTTTCATCAAGGAGTATCAGATGTGAAACAGCATAAAGATATTTAAGAAGCCAACTCAAAGAGTTCCTCCTTACCAAGCATTCAGGTCTTGAGCAGTCCAGGCAAACAGCTCACGTTACAACAAAGCTTAAATTTGTTCTTCATAATAATTTTAAAAACAATACTAGCTGCCTATTTAATTTTAAAAACAGCAAAAAATATTCACCTCCCTTTCCATTTCTTAAAAGGAGTCTTGAAGTTTAAATCTCCTCAGTGTGATAGATAGGCGTGCTTTGATCTGCTTAGTTTTTGGAAGTCCAGGGGCTCCGGGCTGCTGGCCCCGTGCTGCCTATGGGGGTCCCTACGGACAGCTCTGTCTGCCATTAGGGAATTTTTTTCCGCGAACCTCCTGTAACATTTCATGAATCCCCAGGGGTTCATGAACCCCAGTTTGGGAACCATTGATCTACACAGCAATAAAACACTCATGGCTCGCCCATGTCCGCTGATTCGGGCTCGCAGGGCTCAGGCTGTGGGGCTATCAAATTTACAGTCTAGATGTTTGTGCTCAGGCAGGAGCCTGTGTGCTGGGACCCTCCTTCCTGAGTCCAAGCTACAGCCCAAGCCCAAATGCCTATACTGCATTTTTTACAGCCCCAACAGCCAAAACCCCACAAGCCTGATCCAGCTAAGCCGGGCAAGCCGCAGGTGTTTTATTGAAGCATAGACATATCCTCAGAATCCTGAAGGACAAAAGGTGTTTCCTATCCCTTATTGAGGCTTGATTCATTAGCGCAGTGGACTCTTCCCATACTCTAGACTGAGAGGGAAGTCTGTCTGAACAGATGTGCTAAGAGAAAACCCAGAGAAACCTCTAGGACTTTGCCTAATACTGCAGCCAAGGTGTTGCAGCATCAAGTGATACTACCTTTGAACATAAATTGCTTTGGCTATTTAAAAAAACCCCTAACCAACAACTTATTAAAATTCTAGAAAACATTATTTGAGAACTAATTATGCCTCTGTCATGTTTTTTGCGTTTATTTTCTCATTATCTACTTTTTTTTCTTATGGACATTTGCATGCAAGCAGGCAAAATCTTTCATTTCTTAAGAGTTCATCTGTTTCTGTTGCTCATTCCCTATATGGAGGATACAGGGGATAAATATAACTGATTTCGGTGGAATTGATTATGATGGCACAAACAAAGAATTACAATGTCAGTTCAGCAAGCTGAGAGGAAACAAAGTCCTGGAATTGTGTAATTATGACAGAATATCAGCTTTAATTTTTTTAAAGTTGTGAGCCCTCTTCGTTATGAAGAAATGCTTGAAAATGTATCACACCCAAGTGTAAACAATACAGTCTTGTCTTCCCGAGTCAGCACACAACCTGAAACAATAGCTCTGAGAAGTGGGAACTGCCTTATTTGGCTCCATCAGATGTTTACTGTGGGGTCCACTGGCTGGAGGGCCCATCAACATCACCTTAGTAGAGGAATGTTTGTGGCAGGAGGAGAGGTGTGCAAAGATCTTGGCTAACCCACTCAACAGATATATCCTGCTGCTGAGTGGGCCCTTCTGCTGCTATTTCTGCCTCTCAAGAAGCCGGCAAAGCTCCCATCCCTGCTGCTCCTGAGGGAAATTGTTGCTGTTCCGTGTGGGGACAAGGAGGCCCTATGCTGTTTCCTTGTCTCTGTGATAAGGTGTGGGTGCAGCAGGGCTGCATGATGGATCCCGCATATCAAGGTGGTCCAAGGGCCCTGGATTGCCTTATTCTGGCAATGCTTTCTGCTAATAAAGCTACCATTGTTCACATTCAATTTGACTTATTCATTTAAATAACAATTTGAGTCATATTTTAATATGTTCATGGTTATATGCATTTTCATTGTTTTTGAAATACTGAAAATATATTGCTTATTGTGTTGCTTTAGAAGAGTTTTATTGGGACATTATGGAATACCACTATGTATTTCTGTTGGCAGCATTGCAAATTTTATTGGCTGTTTGTTGACTATCTGCAGAAAGACACTGCACTGTGGTATATAATTTATTGCTTAGTAAAGCAGTGTGGAATATACTGGAAGACTATACTGCCATTAAATGTCAATATTGTATAATATAGTACTTTTTTATATGGTTAACAAAATAAGTTTCATTTTTGCTTAAAGATCAGATTACTTTATATGAAACCTTGCATATATTGAAACCGAATAATGTTTTAAAAACTATTTGTTGCCTGATAAAGGTGACATATCTTGGATTGAATGTAATTGTGATGGTAGCTGTTGATAATGGATTTACTTAGAAAAATGTAATAGGTCAGGATGCACTGACTGGCCTATTCAGAGATAATGAGGTTTTACCCAGAAAGACACACTCAATAGCCTTGGAATTCTGAGATTTTGCTTGTGTGTTGAAATTTAAAAGTATTCCTTTTTTTATTAATTGAATACTATATGAAATTGATAGTGGACAACTCCTGCCTTTAGTTTCTCTTTTATATCAATGGCTCTTCACAGCAATAAGGGCAGAATTTGGCTTCCTTTCTTTTATCAGAATATTAGTTAATAGTGAATATTTTTGGCATATAGATTTTGTCATGGTTGCTTGGAAGGAAGCACCATGTATCCTTAAGTAAGGGGAACTCGAATGAAGGGAAAACAGTAGTGATAGTCTGGAGTGTCACAAGAGAACGATGAGGACTTTAGATAGTACATGATTTCAGTTAACCATGTACTTAGATGCTCCCCAGGGAAGCATTTAAGTAGCTGGGAAATTACTAAAATGACACCAATGAGGATGAGAGAGGATTGAATAGGTAAGGAAAGGGGTCAGGGCTTTATGGATCAGGATGTAGGTGGTTTAGCCTGGTGGTCAGAGCAGGAGTCAGGTCCAGGGGGCGGAGCAGGCATGTAGTTTGAAGAACAAAGCCAAGGGTCAGTACCAGAGTTAACTGCTGATTTACCAGAGTCAGGAATCAAAGCTGGGTCAGATACCAAATGCCAGAGCCAAGGGTCAAGCAAGAGTCAGAAGTCAGAACCAGGTCTATTAACTGATGACCGAAGCAAGATGTAAGGAAGGAGCTGGAGGAGAAGCGAGGAGCAAGCACAGAGCAGGAGCACAGTGGGATCAGGAGAAAAGGCCGGGTTGAGATAGGAGCAGAGCAGGAACAGTGTTGGGTGTAGGAAACAGGCAGAAGCAGAGTCCAATGCAAGAGGAAATCACCTGGTTGCTCAGACAAGTTCCTGTGTCTCCTTCTGGCTTAAATAGTGAGGTTGGGCCAATCGATGGAGCCAGTTCCTGTGAGTGGTGCCTTGGCTCAGGCTGTAGTCCTACTAGTTTCTTGGTCCACCAGGTTTTACCAGACATTAGATGGAGGCCAGGATGTGATGGCTGTCCAGGAACTCTCAGGCCTGGGTTTAGGACCTGGGACATCCCAGAAAACAGAGACCAGAGCAGTTAAGGGACTTAAAATATGCATGCCTGATTCATTACTGCATTAGTCCAGTTTTATGCCAGTGGTTGCAAATAGATATTGGAAGTGCAATTGTGAGCCTCAATGAGGGAAGAAAAGCATTGCTGTTTTGCAAGAAAAATGGAAGAGCTGGAAGAGGAAAGGGGAAGTGTGTACTGGAGCAGTGGTGCCCAACCTTATTACACAAGAGGGTCATGTAAACCTAAGCACAACCTTGTGTGGACAAAACAGATTCTACATATTTTAATAAGATTTAAAGTCACCTGTATCAATGTATATTTTAAGTTCAGCTTGTTTTGTATGTATTTAGATAGAAACAACCTATGTACAGTACTGTCTGTTTAAAAACAAATAAAGAAATCAGTGCATAAAAAGTGTATCAGAATGACAGAAAACAGAAAAAAAAAAAAACCATTAATGAATCTGCTGTTAGTATATTGTGTTGAAGCAGGCTGAGGGCCTTACGAAATGCGCTGGTGGGCTGTGTACAGGCCATAGGTTGGGCTCCCCTGTACTGGAGGAATTCACCATGGTCCTTGGAGTTTCTCCAAAGATCTTTAACAGTAAGGGAGCATAGGCCAAGGAAGTGGACTGAAGTATGAACAATGGTTCATGAGATGAACTGAGTGGTAAGAAAGCAAATAAAAAAATACATAATTGATAAGAAAAAATGAAGGGGAAAAGGACTGAAAGGAAGAATATCACTCTTCAGAAAATATGAAAATGACTTCATATTGAATTTGAGAACATGTTGTTCTTAAAAGGGTTTGCAGACCAAGACCCATGGGTGCCTTGTAAATTTACAGCTCCGATATTAAATTAGTTACTGGAGAGGTCAGGAAGCTGAGAGAGATCAGACCTCAGAATGGAATGAGTTTAGAAAAAAATCAGAATAGTGTTGGAATAGGTTTATAGAGAAAAGAACAGTAGAGGCAATCCAGCAAGGTAGCTTAGCTAAAATTCATAACACATAATTCAGAAATTTTTGCTTTTAATGAACATTTGTATACAATGAATAGTAAACATTTGGTATGAAACAGAATGACTGTGACAAAGAGGCGGATCAGATGAAAGGAATCCAAATGACATCTACTGAACAGAAGAAAACTGTAGAGATAGGGTAACCAGCTCTACAAGAGCTATTGCATTTTCTGTGCAAGTTCCCTGTAAAGATTCCGCAAGTGTATAAAAGAAATTTCATACTGAAAAGCTGTTAACTAAGTAAGGCAATAAACATTATTTTAATTAGCAATTAGCTAGTAGTTGTGGTAAAAGAATGACGGCTTGCTTCTAACTTCATGGCTTTAACATAAATGTAGAGCCATGTGTCCCTACCCTATGAATTTTGCATGAAGCTAGACTTACTGAATATTGTCACGTTGTTGCTTAAATCCAAGCTCAGTACTTCATCTTTTAATCTGCAGAAATGGTCAAGCACATGTTCTTCCTAAAATGTATTACTAAACAGGATTGCAATCACACTGCTATGCCTTTTAAGTAATAAATGCTTTAAAACAATGTTGCAGTTTTGATATATACCCTTAAAAGAATGGCATTTGTAATAAGTTGTCACTTCGTTCCTAATGCACTTTAATACTTTCCAATCAATTCATATAGGCCCTGATTAATCCAACAGTTAAGCACATGATTAAAATTAAGCACTTTATGAAGTGTTTTGCTGAATGTGGATGGTTATAAATATGTGCTTTAAAGTTAAACGTGCACTTATGTTCTTTGCTGAAATATTCTTACCAGACAAAAGTCTCAGTCTCTCTCTCTCCATATACATACACATATACACAGTAAGTTTTAAATAAACAATTTAATACTGTACACAGCAGTAATGATTGTGAAGCGTGGCTGAGGTGATGGAGTCAGAGGGTGGAAGAGGGTGGGATATTTCCCAGGAAATGCCTTACTGCTAAATGATCTAGCATTCAGCTGAGCCCTCAAGGGTTAACACATTGTTGCTAATGTAGCCTCAATCTCTACAAGGCAGCAGAAATGGGGGGAGGAAACACAGCAGGGCAGTGGCTGCAAACATTTCCTGTGGAAACTGAACATGATGATGAACCCACACTATCCCACTGGAGTGCACCACTCCCTCCACTTTCCAAAGTGCTGGGGGTGTGTGTGTGTGTGTGAGAGAGAGAGAGACACCCACACACTCACTCACTCGCTCACTCTATGTGTGAGAGAGACTCACATAGCCCCTTTAAGTACACTGACCCCACTCTAAGTACACTGCCTTTTTAAATAGATCAGCAAATTGAGACAGCAACTGCTGCTAGCAAGCTCCCTCCATCCTGAGCCCTGTCATGTCCCCTCCCTGCTCTGTGGAGATAAGGTACAGGAGCGAGGAGAGGGGGGCCACCTGGACATCAGCACCCCTCTTCCCCCCCCCATCTCCTGTACAGCAAGCAGGAGGCTCCTGGGAGCAGCTCCAAGGTAGAGGGCAGGAGCACCACGCGGGGGGGGGGGGGGGGGGAGAGAAGGGACACCTGAACTCCCTGGCAATTGATAGCCTGCTGGGTGGCTGCCACACAGGGAATTTAAGGGAGCTGATGTGGGGGCTGCCGGTCCACCCTGGTTCCAATCCCCCACCAGATAGCTGCAATGGGCTGCTCTTTCTGCACGAAGTGAACAAAGCAGGTGGCTGTCAAACAATATTATAAGGGAGCATTGCGCAACTTTAAATGAGAATGTTCCCTAATTGATCAATGTAACAACGAAACAACGTTAACTGGGATGACGTTAAGTGAGGAGTTGCTGTATTTTGAACTGAGATTGTGTTGTATCCCCATTCCTGAAAAAACAAGATGCTGATCAGGTCTGATTTGCATCACCTCACTGGCATGCCTAATGGAAGGCTGAAAGTGAATACCTTATGTAATGGTTAATGTCCCTAGTAGCAGTTATGGCCAACACTGAGCACTGGGGAGAGCAATAATAATGTGTGTTCCTTGAGGGTAACCATAATTGCCATTTGGAGTCATTAACAAAGAAACTAAACTGGAACGCCTCTATTTACTTTCCACTGGGTGTGAATTATGGAGTGCCATTAGTTAAGTGAGGTAGGGAGAGCACTTAGCAAAGTAAAGGAGTACTTGTGGCACCTTAGAGACTAACAAATTTATTAGAGCATAAGCTTTCGTGAGCTACAGCTCACTTCATCGGATGCTCTAATAAATTTGTTAGTCTCTAAGGTGCCACAAGTACTCCTTTTCTTTTTGCGAATACAGACTAACACGGCTGCTACTCTGAAACTTAGCAAAGTAGTGGTCTGGGAAAGCAAATAATCTATTTAACTTATTTCTTATCCCATTCAGTAGATTTCATCAGGCAGCTAAGATGGGTGTCTAATTTCATTTTCAGCTTTAGGTTTTATGTACTGATCAATCTGAGTGTAACTGAGTATCTTTCTCTCTGTGTATAACTATTCAGACTCAAAGCAGAATGTTCTGGACAATGAAAATGAATGGAGTTTTTGAATTAAAAGGTTGTGGAAGGTTCCATGGTATGTTGAAATGGCAGTTTAGGAGTAGGAGATGTGTAGGTAGGAAGGGTAGTAGAGAAAAGCAGTGGCAGTTGGGATTTGCAATTGGGATTGAGCTGTTGACAAGAGGCAGGAGGAAGGAGAGGCAGAGAGGGAAGACTAAGAGGAAACAGGGTAATGTGTGCAAGTCATGGATTTGTGAGTGAGTTGAAAGAAGGAAGAGACCAAAAGGAGGAGGCTGCAGAACCAGAGAGGAAGCGAGAGCAGAGATAGGGCAGAAAGAGACAAACAGCTTGAGAAATGCACCTGGATGCTTGCTGAGATCATGTGGTTATCCAATGAATGTATTTGTTTTGCTGCATGCAAATTAGCCACACAATCATCTGCAGGCTTCTAAAAGACTTGACTGGCATTGAATTCTAAAGAGATTAATAGTAACCCAGTTCTTAATTCTTAGGAAGGGATCACTCCCCCACAAGATGCAACTGGCTGAATCAGAATTCTTCCTCTTAATTTTCCAGCTTTTACAAGATTAAGAACAGCCCATAGAGTGCATGATGAGTCATCTTTGTGATTAAGGCATGCACATGACAGCATCTATATTATACTAACCAGGTGAGCCAGTCTTTTATCTAAGTAAAAGGGGCCAGAAAACTGCCAATAAAAGGATCATCGCATACTTGTAAGTTGTATAGTATGGCGCAATAGGGGATAAAAATAGAGGACTTCAGTAATAGTTTCATTCTAGATATAGGTACTTACTTAAATATTAAGGCCAAACTTAAGTGCCTAATTGTAAGAAATGTGGAACACTTAGGGAGCTCTCGCTGACTCAAATGGGAACATTAGGCACCCATGTTGAGAATCTTGGCCTAAGAACTTAGTTGTGAGATTGATTTTGCTGGGATAAACATAGGTGAACCCCTGCACCAACCTGGAGCCCCATTAATTCCAGTGGAATTCCGCTTGGGTACAGGGTTACATGTGTTCACATCTCATTGCAGAATCCGGGATGGATTTGCAGAAATAGTTACACATTGTAAAATATATTTTTGTATTAATATCCTCCATTGTGATATCTTAATTGTTTACTGACTCTTAGATGTAACATAAAAGATAGCTAAAACATTTAGGCAGAGATTTCCAAAGCTGCCTTAGGGAATTTGGGTGCCCAAGGAAATTTGAATGAGATTTCAATGTTCAAATTCTTTAAGCAGCTTGGAATGTCTCGTCCTTTAAACCTGTATTTAAAATGGAAATTACCTTCCTCACTATCAGACGGGTAGCAGAGTTAGTCTGGATCTGTAAAAGTGGCAAAGAATCCTGTGGCGCGCTATAGACTAACAGACGTATTGGAGCATAAGCTTTCGTGGATGAATACCCACTTCGTTGGATGCATGTAGTGGAAATTTCCAGAGGCAGGTATAAATATGCAAGCAAGAATCAGGCTAGGGATAAGGAGGTTAGTTCAATCAGGGAGGATGAGGCCCTCTTCTAGCAGTTGAGGTGTGAACACCAAGGAAGGAGAAACTGCTTTTGTAGTTGGCTAGCCAGTCACAGTCTTCGTTTAATCCTGAGCTGATGGTGTCAAATTTGCAAATAAACTGAAGCTCAACAGTTTCTCTTTGAAGTCTGGTCCTGAAGTTTTTTTGTTGCAGGATGGTTACCTTTAAATCTGCTATTGTGTGTCCAGGGAGGTTAAAGTGTTCTCCTACAGATTTTTATATATTGCTATTCCTAATATCTGATTTGTGTCCATTTATCCTTTTATGTAGGGACTGTCCAGTTTGGCCGATGTACATAGCAGAGGGGCATTGCTGGCACATGATGGCATATATTACATTGGTGGACATGCAGGTGAATGACCCGGTGATGGTGTGGCTGATCTGGTTAGGTCCTGTGATGGTGTCGCTGGTGTAGATATGTGGGCAGAGTTGGCATCGAGGTTTGTTACATGGATTGGTTCCTGAGTTAGAGTTACTATGGTGCGGTGTGTAGTCGCTGGTGGAAAATATACTTCAGGTTAGCAGGTTGTCTGTGGGCAAGGGCTGGCTTGCCTCCCAAGGCCTGTGAAAGTGAGAGATCGTTGTCCAGGATGGGTTGTAGATCACTTATGATGCGTTGGAGAGGTTTTAGCTGAAGACTGTATGTGATGGCCAGTGGAGTTCTGTTGGTTTCTTTCTTGGGCTTGTCTGGTAGCAGGAGGCTTCTGGATACACGTCTGGCTCTGTTAATCTCATAGACTCATAGATATTAAGGTTTGAAGGGACCATTATGATCATCCTGTGTGACCTCCTGCACAATGCAGGCCACAGAATCTCACCCACCCACTCCTGCAATAAACCTCTCCTAAGTCTGAGCTATTGAAGTCCTCAAACCATGGTTTAAAGACTTCAAGGTGCAGAGAATCCTCCAACAAATGACCCATACCCCATGTTACAGAGGAAGGCAAAAAAAACCCAGGGCCTCTTCCAATCTGCCCTGGAGGAAAATTCCTTTCCAACCCCAAATATGGCGATCAGCTGAACCCTGAGCATATGGGCAAGATTCACCAGCCAGGTACCCAGGAAAGAATTCTCTGTAGTAACTCAGATCCCACTCCATCTAACATCCCATCACAGGCCATTGGGTCTATTTACTATGAATAGTTAAAGATCAATTAATTGCCAAAATCATATTATCCCATCATATCATCTCCTCTGTAAACTTATCAAGCTTAATCTTGAAGCCAGATAGGTCTTTTGCCCCCATTGCTTCCCTTGGAAGGCTATTCCTGAACTTCACTCCACTCCTCTGATGATTAGAAACCTTTGTCTAATTCCAAGTTTAAACTTCCTGATTGCCAGTTTATATCCATTTGTTCTTGTGTTCACATTGGTACTGAGCTTAAATAATTCCTCTCCCTCTCCTATATTTATCCCTCTGATATATTTATAGAGAGCAATCATATCTCCCCTCAACCTTCTTTTGGTTAGGCTAAACAAGCCAAGCTCCTTGAGTCTCCTTTCATAAGACAGGTTTTCCATTCCTCGGATCATCCTTGTAGCCCTTCTCTGTACCTGTTCCAGTTTGAATTCCTCCTTCTTAAACATGGGAGACCAGAACCGCACACAGTATTCCAGATGAGGTCTCACCAGTGCCTTGTATAATGGTACTAACACCTCCTTATCTCTACTGGAAATACCTCTCCTGATGCATCACAAGACTGCATTAGCTTTTTTCATGGCCATATCACATCTTATAATCATCCTGTGGTCAACCAATACTCCAAGGTCATTCTCCTCCTCCGTTACTTCTAATTGATGCATCCCCAATTTATAACTAAAATACTTGTTATTAATCCCTACATGCATGGCCTTACACTTCTCACTATTAAAGTTCATCCTATTACTATTACTCCAGTTTACAAGGTCATCCAGATCCTCCTGTATGATATCCCAGTCCTTCTCTAAATTGGCAATACCTCCCAGCTTTGTATCATCGGCAAACTTTATTAGCACACTCCCACTTTTTGTGCCAATGTCAGTAATAAAAAGATTGGTCCCAAAACCGATCCCTGAGGAACTCCACTGGTAACCTCCTTCCAGCCTGACTGTTCACCTTTCAGTATGACATACTGTAGTCTTCCTTTTAACCAATTCCTTCTCCAGCTTTCAATTTTCATATTGATCCCCATTTTTTCCAATTTAACTAATAATTCCCCATGTGGCACGGTATCAAATGCCTTACTGAAATCTAGGGAAATTAGATCCACTGCGTTTCCTTTGTCTAAAAAAATCTGTTACTTTCTCAAAGAAGGAGATCAGGTTGGTTTGGCATGATCTATCTTTTGTAAAACCATGTTGTATTTTGTCCCATTTTATCATTGACCTCAATGTCCTTAACTGTTTCCTTATTTCCTCGTGTGAGTATCGTAGTTTTGAGAATGCTTGGTGAAGAACTTGTAGGTGTTGGTCTCTGTCTGAGGGGTTGGAGCAAATGCAGTTGTACCTCAGCACTTGGCTGTAGACAATGGATTGTGTGGTGTGTCCGGGATGGAAGCTGGAGGCATGAAGGTAGGCATAGTGGTTGGTAGGTTTTTGGCATAGGGTGGTGTTAACGTGACCGTCACTTGTTTGCACAGTGGTGTCTAGGAAATGGATTACACTCCTGTGTAGATTGGTCCAGGCTGAGGTTGATGGTAGGGTGAAGCTATTGAAATTGTGGTGGGAATTCTTTGAAACATTTAAATCAAAGGAAAAAACAATCCAGGGTTTCCTTCCCATGGGTCCAGATGATGAAGATGTCATCACTGTAGCATAGGTAGAGAAGGGGCATGAGTGGACGAGAGCTAAGGAAGCATTGTTCCAGGTCAGCCATAAAAATATTGGCATATTGGGCCATGCGGGTGCCCATAGCAGTGCCACTGGTCTGGAGGTATATATTGTCACCAAATTTCGAAATAATTGTGTGTGAGGATAAAGTCACAGAGCTCAGCAACCAGTTGTGCTGTGGCATCATCAGGGATACTGTTCCTGACAGCTTGTATTCCATCTGTGTGTGGAATGTTCGTATAGAGAGCCTCTACATCCATGGTGGCTAGGATGATGTTTTCTGGAAGATCACCGATGGATTGTAGTTTCCTCAGGAAGCTCACGAAAGCTTATGCTCTAATAAATTTGTTAATCTCTAAGGTGCCACAAGTACTCCTTTTCTTTCTGTCTTTTTTGAATTACTGTTGATAATTCTACCATTTCCATATAGTAATGGACCAATATCATTGTCAGAATTCTTTTTCTTCCTAATATATTTTTAAAACTACTTATTGTCCTTAACTCTGCTGGTGATAGATTTCTCTTGTCCCTTTTTATTCTTTTTTTTCTTTTTTCAATTTTCTGCAATTCCTCATTTCTGATTTACGTTCAATACTATCAGCTTGCCCTTTCTTCCACTTGTTATGCAGTAGACCTCAGAGTTGCGTACACCTCAGGAATGGAGGTAGTTTTTGTAACTCTGAAATGTTCGTAACTGAAAAAAATCTTATGGTTCTTTTAAAAGTTTATGGCTGAACATTGACTAAATACAGCTTTGAAACTTTGCTATGCAGAAGAAAAAATGCTGCTTTTAACTATCTTAATTTAAATGAAACAAGCACAGAAACAGTTTCCTTACCTTTTCAAATCTTTTCCTAAAGTTTCCTTTTATTTTTTGAGTAGTTTACATTTAACACAGTACTCTTCTGTATTTGCTTTTTGCTTTTTTTCGTCTCTGCTGCTGCCTGATTGCTTACTTCAGGTTCCAAATGAAGTGTGTGGTTGACCGGTCAGTTTGTAACTCTGATGCCCATAATTCTGAGGTTATAGTGTGTGTGTGTGTGTGTATGTATATGTATATGTATATAGCATAGCTGCTTTCAGTTCCCCTCTAAACCACGTCGGTTTCTTAACCAGCACAGCTGTCTTCCTTGATTGTGACTTTTTTGGGTATCTAATAAGGTGGTGGTAAACAATTCCCAATGGTCATGCACATTTTGCTGATTAAATTCTTCCTCCGGTTGATTTGGCTCATAATTGTTTTCAGCATTGTGAAATTAGCCCTATTAAAGTACCTACTGAAATGTATATATGATTGATCTGAACTTTATTCTGCTTGCACAGTATAAATGTGATCAAGATGTCAGAAGTGGGTTTGTTTCCAAATTAATCAACTTATGACTAATTGGTCATGCAAATTTCTTGCCAGCAAAGCAATTTATTTGCTCATTTTCCTCCAGTGAGAATTGTCTTAACAGAGCCATATATGGCAAGCAAGTGGTTTCTAGAAAGTAGATAGTGTGGTTTTTTTTCTCATTCCCTTCTTTTGCTAGACATGGATGAAATTTGATTTCCTTGCTGTCTCTATGAATAGAGAATAATCATGCTTAAATCTCGGGGGAGACAGAACAGTTAAAACAGCAAAAACGTACAAATACTTAGTAACAGCCCGAAATGTTGGATGGTAACTTTATGAACAAATAGCACATGATTTATCAATTGCTTCCTTTCATAAGACAAGCCTTCATCTATTTTAAGGATAATATATATCCTATACGTCTTAAAAGCTTTTGTTGATATCATAAGCAATAAGAGTGATCTGGGTGTCTGTTTAATGCAAATCCAGCTTCCTCTATGTACTTCTGGGTATTTCAGTACTATAATAATAGATATAGAGGGTCTGATATACTACTGTTGTTACTTCAACTTTACCAATTCCATAAAAGTGGAAAAATTCAGTGGTTGACCAGGTTCAAAATATATAGTTTGGTACATTTGGGAATTCCACTGCATTTGTCAATCTAGCCATTGTCACAAGGCCATGTTCTTTGAGTGCCTTGGTACAAGGAGAGGAAGGGAACTCTAACCTATACCAGCATTGCCAACTCTTGCGATTTTATCTTCTTGTGATATTCGATATTTTATTTACAGCCTCAGCTCCAGGAGGACTGACTGAATGGGAACCTGCAAGAATCCACTGAGCCAAGAGCTGTCTCCCCATCAGACCACCTGGTGGGCTGAAGGGGAGCTGTGAGCCTTGATTCTGTCACAACTTCTTCAAAATAGGACTGTCTTCATGAAACATTTTGATTTGGCACATAAACATTCTCTGATGGGACAAACCTTCCACAGGAGAATTTCTAACCAGCTCTACTTTACATAACATGACATAATTTATTATTTACTATCTAGTGTGAGGAATTTTTATTCCTTTTTTAGAACTGAGAGAATATTTTTTGGTGAGAAAATATTCTGATATATCATTAAGATACTGAAATGTACTTGATTTAAAGATGAACAACCATAGCTCATTAAAATCAAGTTAACATGGTAATTTAAAACAATAACATTTTATTGGAGAAATTTATTTCTGATGGTTTAATTCATAAATATAAATCCCAAAGGAGGGATAAAACAGGTCAGCTTGTGAAAACCCAGAATTACCTGGGGAAAAATGAAGAGTTTGGGAACACTTCTTGTGATTTTCTTTTTGGCAGCTGAGAAGGACTCAAACTACTGTAATGAAAATGCTGTTATACAGGAAGTTATCTGAAATATATTTTTGAATGTGTAATTTTTAGTATCAACACAATTATCTATTTTTACTGTTACACACACAATAAATAACGCTTGCTGAGAAATACAGAGTGAAAGTCTGGCCCCACTGAAGTCAATGGCAAAACTCCTATTGACTTCACTCAGGTCAGGATTTCACCGCCACACGTTTACACACATGATTAATCTCCATGGTTATTTTGGTGGAACTTAAATATGCAGTGAAATTCACCTGGGTATGGTGTGCCAGTGCAAAGCTTATTCTGCTAATGCTTACACACATACTTAATTTAAAGCAGGTGAATAGTTCCACATAATCCTTCATTTCATCCCAGCGGTCAAGAATCTGAATTTTAATTACTACAGTTTGTTTTTTTTACACATCCTCACAGCGTGTGTGTTTGTCTCTATAATATATATAATTGAAAATCCTATTCACTAATTCTTCATAAGTCACACTTAAATATTAGACAGTCAGTTTTGGAGTTTTGAAAGTAGGGGTCAGAGTGAGAGAGGGCACTGAAACAGCAAAGAAAACTTGTGAAAAAATCTGACAAACAAAACAATTTTTCTAATACCCATATCTCAAGGACAATCAGTGCAATGAACCTCACACTCTTTAAAAAGAAAAGAAAAAGAAAAAAACTTTTTTTTTTACCAGAAATCATAAATGACAAATTTCAGGAAAAAAAAATTTCCCTTAAAAAAATAAGTAGGATGTGTGTAAAGATAAGTATCTGGGCTTTTACAATAGAAACTGGCTCACAGCCTTATTTGTGCAGTCAATAGCATGGCTCCATGATTTAATGGTGGTATGATTGTCTCATTCTGCCTTTTTATAAAGCTTTATCTTACAGATACAGACAAGTACTGTGAAACATGGACACAAATGAACAGAGAATGAGAGAAAAGTGACTTAGAGGGAGAGCACCACAGAGTCACTGACCTTTCATCGCAAATTTCAGGTGTAGGTGCACAAGCATGCACGTACCCCGTTCAATTAATAAATCTGCAAGTACTTGAACTTCTTTTCATATTACAGTGTTCTTGTTATAAATAAT
This sequence comes from Dermochelys coriacea, assembly GCF_009764565.3. Lineage (NCBI taxonomy): Eukaryota > Metazoa > Chordata > Testudines > Dermochelyidae > Dermochelys > Dermochelys coriacea. The sequence continues at coordinate 216,186,586 of NC_050069.1, forward strand.
ATTATATGTGTTTTGGATGATGGGGGATGTGTAATCTTTGGTACCAAAGACTGCATTATCAAATGTCTGCTACTTTTGGCCTCCAAGGGGCCATTGCAGCTGGAGTATCTCTGTCTGTTCCAGCCCTAATCTACCTAGAAATTTCCTCCATGCCAGGGAAGAAGCTGGGTAAGGCTGTCTTACACTGCCAAAGCAATCTTAGTGGAGAACGTAACCTCAAATTTGTTAATTAACAAAATATGCACAGAGAGCCTGAGGTTTCCCAGAATTCTGGAATACTTGTTGCTTCAAAACAATTTCATTTAAAATTCTCCTTTTCACTGTTCATCCTGTTTAGCAGTATAAAAAAGCTTCTTCTAATTGTTTTGTTTGTTACATATAATGAAAACAAAGATTGCTGGGCCTGATGTAGTAAGATTTGGAAGCCTTTTCATATGTATGAAATATGGTGGCCAGTGCCATGTTTGGAAAATCTTTCTGAAAATTCTTTGGAGGCTTTCTCACCTCCACATATTCGGGATTTTGGAAGGTTGCTGACATTTTTTGTGTCCCTACTGTATTAGGCTTACAGAATGAGGTGCAGGGCTAGAAAATGACTTTTCATTTCCTATTTATTGTAGGTGTCAAATTCAGTTACTGTCCAATAAGGAACTTGATTATGAACAAAAAGAAAGAGTATTTGTGGCACCTTAGAGACTAACACATTTATTAGAGCATAAGCTTTCGTGAGCTACAGCTCACTTCATCGGATGCATTTGGTGGAAAAAACAGAGGAGAGATTTATATACACACACACACAGAGAACATGAAACAATGGGTTTATCATACACACTGTAAGGAGAGTGATCACTTAAGATAAGCCATCACCAACAGCAGGGGGGGGAAGGAGGAAAACCTTTCATGGTGACAAGCAGGTAGGCTAATTCCAGCAGTTAACAAGAATATCAGAGGAAGAGTGGGGGGTGGGGTGGGAGGGAGAAATACCATGGGGAAATAGTTTTACTTTGTGTAATGACTCATCCATTCCCAGTCTCTATTCAAGCCTAAGTTAATTGTATCCCCGATACTGTCACGGCTAACCTGGTGGCAGAACTTTGTGACTTTGTCCTGACCCATAACCATTTCACATTTGGTGACAATGTATACCTTCAAATCAGCGGCACTGCGATGGGTACCCGCATGGCCCCACAGTATGCCAACATTTTTATGGCTGACTTAGAACAACGCTTCCTCAGCTCTCGTCCCCTAATGCCCCTACTCTACTTGCGCTACATTGATGACATCTTCATCATCTGGACCCATGGAAAAGAAGCTCTTGAGGAATTCCACCATGATTTCAACAATTTCCATCCCACCATCAACCTCAGCCTGGACCAGTCCACACAAGAGATCCACTTCCTGGACACTACGGTGCTAATAAGCGATGGTCACATAAACACCACCCTATATTGGAAACCTACTGACCGCTATTCCTACCTACATGCCTCTAGCTTTCATCCAGATCATACCACTCGATCCATTGTCTACAGCCAAGCGCTACGATATAACCGCATTTGCTCCAACCCCTCAGACAGAGACAAACACCTACAAGATCTCTATCATGCATTCCTACAACTACAATACCCACCTGCTGAAGTGAAGAAACAGATTGACAGAGCCAGAAGAGTACCCAGAAGTCACCTACTACAGGACAGGCCCAACAAAGAAAACAACAGAACGCCACTAGCCATCACCTTCAGCCCCCAACTAAAACCTCTCCAACGCATCATCAAGGATCTACAACCTATCCTGAAGGACGAGCCATCGCTCTCTCAGATCTTGGGAGACAGACCAGTCCTTGCTTACGGACAGCCCCCCAATCTGAAGCAAATACTCACCAGCAACCACACACCACACAACAGAACCACTAACCCAGGAACCTATCCTTGCAACAAAGCCCGTTGCCAACTCTGTCCACATATCTATTCAGGGGATACCATCATAGGGCCTAATCGCATCAGCCACACTATCAGAGGCTCGTTCACCTGCGCATCTACCAATGTGATATATGCCATCATGTGCCAGCAATGCCCCTCTGCCATGTACATTGGCCAAACTGGACAGTCTCTACGTAAAAGAATGAATGGACACAAATCAGACGTCAAGAATTATAACATTCAAAAACCAGTTGGAGAACACTTCAATCTCTCTGGTCACTCGATCACAGACCTAAGAGTGTCTATACTTCAACAAAAAAGCTTCAAAAACAGACTCCAAGGAGAGACTGCTGAATTGGAATTAATTTGCAAACTGGATACAATTAACTTAGGCTTGAATAGAGACTGGGAATGGATGAGTCATTACACAAAGTAAAACTATTTCCCCATGGTATTTCTCCCTCCCACCCCACCCCCCACTGTTCCTCTGATAATCTTGTTAACTGCTGGAATTAGCCTACCTGCTTGTCACCATGGAAGGTTTTCCTCCTTCCCCCCCCTCCCCCCCCCCGCTGTTGGTGATGACTTATCTTAAGTGATCACTCTCCTTACAGTGTGTATGATAAACCCATTGTTTCATGTTCTCTGTGTGTGTGTATATAAATCTCTCCTCTGTTTTTTCCACCAAATGCATCCGATGAAGTGAGCTGTAGCTCACGAAAGCTTATGCTCTAATAAATTTGTTAGTCTCTAAGGTGCCACAAGTACTCCTTTTCTTTTTATAAATATTGAAGTACACCTGGATTTTTAATTGACATTACTCGTACTCTAGCTATTGTTCAGTAGCAACTACTGCAGTTCAGGTTGCAAAATAGTTTGTTATATAGCCCCTTGTTTTCACATTGTCTTCCAAATTATTCTCTTTTTGGGACTTAAATATTTCTTGCTTGCTCTCATTCCAAAGGATTTTTTTATTATTATTTTGGGTGGTAGTAAGGAAAATCTGATCAAAATTTCCATCATATTTGAGTTATCTGGAAATGGAAAAACAATACATTGAATCCAGTTCTTAGGTACACATTTTCTCTTGGCATCAAAACTATGCTTCACTGGAGAGAGAGAGAATTAAAACAAAACAAAAAGCAGGAACCGTACTTTTTTAATGTGGATTACAGCAAAAATGGTTTGGAATGAGCATGCAATTAGTCTTCAGTGAGAACTAGCATCTTTGTTAAATCTGAAAAAGTTGGTTTTAACAAAGGTTCTGAGTCTGAAAATTGCACTGTAGCATATGCAATATTACTATTTCTATTGTTGTAGATTTATTTATTCTGTCTTTAGACTATTCTGAAACAATATTGTTTTAGCTCAACCCTCACTGCATACCCTTTTCTTTGAACCCTTGTTTTTTGTTGTAAAGTAACATTTCTGCATTTCCATCCCCAGTTCTACCTACACCATCCTTCCTGGCAGTGGCACTATAGCAGTGTTCTTCCCACACTACCATTGTGGCAATCATCCTGTGACGTTCCACTCTGGTGTTATCTGTACTGGTGATCTCTAGGTCACTCCAATTGACTCTGGGAGCCAGCCTTACCCTGCTGTGCTGTGAGAATCCCCACTCCTGGGGCTGTTCATGCACAGACTCTGGCATGTAAGCTGCTCCTTGGATTGTGCAACCGAATGACACTAACCAATATCTCCGATCCCAGACACAACCCTAGAAACCTCCGTCTTGCAGTGCCCAGTTATGCCCGCTGGATGCTTATGAGTTCGTCAATTTAACAAAGAAAATGATATGTACCAGGCTTGTTATCCCAAGGGGAATCTCTGACACACTTCAAACCAAATGCACTGCTTCAGGTACAATAAACAAACAAAATTATTAACTATAAAGATAGATTTTAAGTGATTATAAATAAAAAAATAAGTCAGATTTGGTCAAATGAAATAAAAGCAAAACACATTCTAAGCTAACTTCCCTGTTAACAGTTTTTGAGACTTTTATATATTAGCCAGTTTTAAATGCATTTAATGTGTTACATATTGATTTTTGTATCATTCTTGTTTCAAGATGTCATGTGGTACCAAGCCAAATGCCTTACAAAAGTCTAAAAATATCTTTTATCAACTACACTTTCTCCACCCCTGCCCCCCAAAAAGAGATCATTAGTTTGACAGGATCTAGTTTCCATAAGCCCATGTTTATTAGCATTAATGATATTATCTTCCTTTTAATTCTTTATTAACTGAATTCCATAACAGCTGTTTTGCCCAGGATCAATACTAGACTGACAGTCCTATAATTATCTGGGTCATCACATTTACTGTTTTAAAATATTGGCGTGACATTAACTTTCTTTCAGTCTTGTGGAACTTCCCCAGTATTTCAAGACTTATAGAGTATCAGTACTAACAGTCCAGAAAACTCCTTGAGCACCTTTTTTTAAAATTCTTGGATATAAGTTTTTTGGATCCACTGATTTAAAAATTCTTAACTTTAGTAGCTGATGTTTTAACATCATCCTGTGTTAATGTTGGAATGTAAATTATTTCATCACCATCATATGATATGAATACATCATTTGGCTTTTTTCCAAATATAGAACAGAAATATTTATTGAATTCTTCTGCTTTTTCTGATGTATTTTTTGGCTTAGAATTGAAAGAGTATACCATGTATTATTTAGACCTCACCAATTATTTTATGTTGAGTATTGTATGGAAACATGTCTTGACAGAAGCTAACAAACAAGCTAAGTGGAGATCAGTCGGGTACCTATCTTGTACTGTTTTGAAAATATACCCATGCTTACTCAGGAGATTTCTGAATAAATTATTAAATTGAACTGAATATTTATGCTTACAAAATTATCATTTGGGTGGCAGACTCTGAATTCAGATGCGTGGTTCCATCTCTAGTCTCTGACAATTAGTAGGTTCCCTTTCTCAGGGTGCACAAGCAATGCAGCCATCCATGCTACATATGAGACTAGCATCTATTTATTATTGTTTATACCGTCATAATGCCTTGGAGTCCTTACCTTGGATCAGGACCCCAGTGTGGTAGGCATTGTATAAACACAAAAAAAGACTGTCTCTGTCCCAAAGAACTTACATTGAAGTATAAAGCAAATGATAACAGATAGCTATAGATGGACAGGAGTACAAGGAAACAATGAGGCAATTTGGTCAATATGATAGTGTGTTGTCAGTACACCAATGGCTTGACTGTTGTCAAGCTTTTTGTAAACATCATGGAAAAGGAGAGTTTAAGGAGGATTTTGAAGGAGGATAGTGAGAGCACTGCAGATGTTTACAGGGAACATATCCCAAGAATGAGGGGAAACATGGGAGAAAGCACAAAGGTGCTTGTTTGATAATTTAATAAGTGGGTGATGGAGATTGGCATCATGGGCCAATCGGAGGCAGGAGCTGACATTGATAGTGAGTGACAGATGATGTCTACGGTGGGGATAGGCCATGAAGGGCCATGAAAATGAAGACAATTAAATTTGTTTTATGCGATAGAGAAAGCGGAGCCAATGGAGGAATGCAAAGAGAAGGGTGATCATGAAAATGAGGGGCTAAGAAAATGATCTTTGTAGCAGAATTCTGAATGGATCTGAGTGGGGCAAGAGTGCATTTGTCATGATCGGAGAAGAATGTTGTAGTAGTCGAGATGCAAGATTATGAGAGCCTGGAAAAGAATGTTAAATGTGTGGATGAACAGAAAGGGCCATATCTTAAAGATATTATACAGAAATAATCTGCAAGGTTTAGACATAACCTGGATGTTTTAGTACCAAGAGAGAGGTAGGTGTGAGTTGAAGATGACAAGGGTCACTTTGTGTACTTGCATGACAGGCAGGATGGTGGTGATGTCCACAGTGATCAACAAAAGAAGGTAGCAGAGCGGGCTTGAGGGGTAAGATTAAAACCTGTGTGTTAGCAATATTGAGCTTCAGATAGACATCTGCAAGGAGGTGTCAGAGAGAATGGGTGACATCTGGTGCTTTATTTTAAATTTTGGCAGTTCAGTGGTTTAGAATTATAAATATTATTTAGAGTCGTTACTTGAGAATGATCTGAGATTGAGAGCTTTAAGCAGAGGACTGGGAATCAGGAAGCCCTGAGTTCTAATCCCAACGCTCAAACTGATTTCCTGAGTGGTCTTGCGCAAGTTATATGACCTTTGATTAAAATGTAATGTCAATCGTTTCACTACACTTGTGGTTTGCTATTAACAGTGTTCAAGAGACCAAATAACCAAACTAGCCAATTTATTATTGGCTAAAGGCAAAACAGTACAGTACAAAAAAGACATACATATCTCATTTTTTGGGAGGCAATTGTTGTCTCGCAGCATGTTGACTTTCTACGGTAGGTGTGCTTCAAAGAAACACCCACAAAACTACCTCTATTTATACCATAGCTGTTTTGCAAATTAAAAAGCACTGTCCCCTGGGACTAAAATTCATCAATCAGCTTTTAAACTTATTTTTAGGTACCATGATGTGCCTTCTTTATTTTTTGTTTTAGAAATCGCATCCCAACCTGTGCTAGGACACACCATTCATGTTTCTTGTCCTTGACAGGATTCCTGTGTACTAATGCTACAGCTTTATGAAAGTGTCGTGGGATACTTGACATGGGTAAGCAGAATTGTGGGAAGAGCATAATACTTTCAGTTAATATAACCTCCCAATACATACACATACAATGAATATTATATTAATAATGTGCACATAAATACTACGCCTAACATGTATGTATTAGCTAACAGACCCCTCTGCATTAATATTAACATTTTATAGATGAGGATACTACTTACCTCCCTCAAAGAACTGTCCTAAGGATTAATTAAATAAATTTGGAAAAGTGTTTGAAATGTTGTTCAAAATACCACTTTTTGATTAGTAGATACAGGTTTCAGAGTAGCAGCCGTGTTAGTCTGTATTCGCAAAAAGAAAAGGAGTACTTGTGGCACCTTAGAGACTAACAAATTTATTAGAGCATAAGCTTTCGTGAGCTACAGCTCACTTCATCGGATGCATTTGGTGGAAAAAACAGAGGAGAGATTTATATACACACACACACACAGAGAACATGAAACAATGGGTTTATCATACACACTGTAAGGAGAGTGATCACTTAAGATAAGCCATCACCAGCAGCAGGGGGGGGAAAGGAGGAAAACCTTTCATGGTGACAAGCAAGGTAGGCTAATTCCAGCAGTTAACAAGAATATCAGAGGAACAGTGGGGGTGGGATGGGAGGGAGAAATACCATGGGGAAATAGTTTTACTTTGTGTAATGACTCATCCATTCCCAGTCTCTATTCAAGCCTAAGTTAATTGTATCCAGTTTGCAAATTAATTCCAATTCAGCAGTCTCTCATTGGAGTCTGTTTTTGAAGCTTTTTTGTTGAAGGATAGCCACTCTTAGGTCTGTGATCGAGTGACCAGAGAGATTGAAGTGTTCTCCAACTGGTTTTTGAATGTTATAATTCTTGACGTCTGATTTGTGTCCATTCATTCTTTTATGTAGAGACTGTCCAGTTTGGCCAATGTACATGGCAGAGGGGCATTGCTGGCACTGTTTGTCAAGCAAATTGGACCCAGGTCCTGATTGAAGCCTCTAGGCACTATGATAATACAAATAATTATTAATAGTAAATTCTGCTTTTAGTTACACAGGTGAAGCGACAATTGAAGTCAGTAGGAGAGGCACTTCTGTAACAGAGCAGAATTCAGCTCCAAATTTGTTCTGTGATTGCCATCGCTAATCATAACTGCAGCGAGAGTCATGTGAAGTGTTTACTGAATACTAATTTGAAAATCATCCCACTGCTTACATATATGATAACCTGAGTAGACCTTTTTTTATGGCTACCTTGATTTTCTAAACAAATGATGCATTTTTTCTCATGTCCACAGTAAAGGATGCCAGGAAAAATTATTAATAATGACAGTCATTTTCCTCTCAGTATAAGGAGTAAAGCTGTCTCCCTAAAGTACAAAATATACACTTTTTTCAGCATTATCCCATGCATTTCTAAAATTCATGTGATGTTCTTATAGAGCATTTCCCTGGGCCAGTGTACAATACCTTCCTGTCCACTGTGTGTGTATATGAGGGTGCCGTAGAGATGCTGGATCCCTTGTTTGAGCAGTTGGGTGAAAAAATATAGGGAGTGGACAGAATTTTGGTTCCATCTGCAGAATTTTGGTTCTATCCCATTTGATTTTTATTTATTTAGGCAGTTCAACATAAATAATATTGAATGTTTCCTGCTTAGTTCTCTTGACTATTAGTATATGTGTCATCAATTTTTCTGTGTATACACTTCCATAGAAGGAACGTTATCAGAAGTGTGGAGTCCAAAGGGTCTGATTTTGGACCCTGAATATGCAACTGTGATATTATTTTACTGAACAGTTATAAGGTAATGATACAATAAAATAGTTCACACTTGAATCATATATTCTTTAATCTAAACCTAACCATGGCAGAAAATTGAGCCAAAAGACTTTTTTGAACAATTCTGTTATTGTATATTTTAATTAACAATGGCAAAGAAGAAATTAAGGAGTTCAAAACAGAGGGTAGAAATCCTTGGAAAGATGGACTTTTTTGAAGTTTGAATGCCATCTGCTGGTTGGGCAGGAAACTTGTCATGACACTTGAACTTGTTCAGTTAATGAATAACCATCTGCAATAAAAAGAAATACCTTCCCAAGTTTAAAAGGGCAAATGGAAAATTGCCAAATTTCTACATTTGGAGTACACCAAGCCCTTCAATACAACTAAATCGGTAAATAACTATATAAAATGGTTCAAAATCCCAGTTTGTTGTTTCTTTCTCCACTGCAGAAGAATTCTCTCCATCTGAGAAATCCTCCACCTACAGGTACAGAGGTCTCAAACACGAAGACATTCTGACCCTGACTGAAGAAGAGACCTCCTATTCTTGTCAGCAGTCTTCAGTGATCTCCCAAGAAAGGGTTCCTTATAACTAAAGTCCTTTACTGACAAGAACCCAGGTTTTGGAATCTTACAATATGTCTAACTGTAATTAAAAACTCAAGGCTGGCCCATGCCAGCTGATTCAGGCTTATGGATCTTGGGCTAAGGGGCTATTTTAACTGCAGTGTTCTGTTCAGGCTTGGGCTGGAGTCTGGGCTCTAGGACCCTGTGAGGTGGGAGAGTATCTCTACACCATAATTAAGCAGCTCCTTTAGCCCGAGCCCCACTAGCCCAAGTCAGCTGGCATGGGCCAGCTGCGGGTGTGTAATTGTAGTGTAGACATACCCTTAGAAGTCCAAAATCCCCAAAATAAGCAGCCTTAGGAAAGAAAGTGCTTTCCTGAAAATCAAAGACGTCAAGAAAGAGATCCTCACCACACCTGAAGTCTCCCCAGACAACAGAAGGAAGCATGAAATAAATCCCACTTTGATCTAAGGCATAGGAAGATTTAAGTCAATACTTACTGATATGATTCCATGGGGAATTTTTGTGTTTTGAAGGAAAGCAGAATTTGGCCTGGGAAAGTGTAAATACTGCCTTTCTAGAATCCTGCATTCCCTTGTAGTTCAGATTCTTGTTTCTAAATTCAGACTGTTCTGAATCTTTGAATTAATAAACTTAATATCTTCCATAGATACTGTAAAGATATCCTGATCTCAAATAGAGACCAAGAAAAATTATACTAGAAGTAGGAAAGAAATAGAGCCTTAAAATTGTTTTAAATTGGGGAAAATTCTACTAAAAATGTAACTGGACTAAGTTTTTTTTATAGCATTTGAATCTGACAACATTGTAATTTAAACTGACTTGATACTGATTTAAACTACAGGTTTTCACTTGTATCTGTCAGAGTTATTGTTTACATCTTGTGTATCGTGCTAAACTCACTTCACCTGTCTTTCTAAATTATCTGGCTTACTGCTTAAAAGAGCTACCCTTAAAATCTCTGGTTTGATAAGTACATAACGAAATCTAAATTGTACTTGTTGTGTTCAGATTGGGAAAAATCATTGGTTAATTTTTGTTTTGATTTGCTTCAACTAAATTCCTAACTTTAAGTGCTATTAACTAGTAACTTCATTAAATTACTGTTTTGCTGTGCCCTGTATTTTACACACTTATCCTCTGTAGCTATGCTGTTTTTGCATGTGTGAATTACCTGCCATGAGAGAAGCATCTCTAGATCTCGTCCCTTTGTAGTAAGGGTGAGAAAAGTGATCTTTTTAACTTCAGAATCTCACTTCAATCGTTTTTGGGGTGTGTGATATAAATTTTAGAATACTTTTATGTTAACTTTAATTATCATATTTTTCTAACTACAGAGGGCAAGTCTACACTAGAGCACTACATTGGCACAGCTGCAGCACATCTGGTGAAGACACGCTATGCAGACAGGAGAACGTTCTCCTATTGGCATAATTATTCCACCTCCGTAAGAGGCAGAAGCTATGTTAGCGGGAAAGTGTCTCCTGATGACGTAGCGTCAGTGTGGACAATGCTTACATTGATGTAACTTACGTTGCTCAGAGGGGTGTCTTTTTCATACCGCTGAGTGACACAAGTTACATTGATTTAAGCGGTAGTGTAGACCAGTCCATAGTTACCTAATGCTTTAATTCAGGCGTGCTTATGTGCTACATGGGGCTCTTTTACAGTTAACATGCAGCTTGTGGAGCCCTCCCCGTCCCTGCCCCGATTCTCCATCTACCAGTTTTGGGGGGAGCTTCTGCCCTGTGCCAGAGTGATGGGGGGGTAGGGGCTTCTGCCCTGTGATGAAGGGGGTCTCAGGGCTTTAGCCTTGTGGGGGGATGCTGGGGCTCAGGGCACGTGTGCTGAGGCTTGGGGCTTCAGCAGGAGTGGGACTGAAGCCCCAAGCCCTGGCAGGCATGCCCTGTGGCTCTCAAACTTCTGAAGATTATCTTATGTGGCTTGGAGGGTCAGTAAGTTTGGACACCCCGTTTTAATTCTTTACACTCCAAACTAGCCTCATTTCCATTTTTGTGTGTGGATGGTAACTGCTACTGGTTTGCCTGAGTTTATTCCAATTACTAAGTATTGTGCTCCTTTCATTACTTTTCTGCATATCCTACTTTTCTTGATAGTGTTTATACAATATATGTATGTGGGCTTTGTCTGTGACCATCTGTATCTAAAACAGGGGTGGGTAAACTTTTTGGACCAAGGGCCACATCTGGGAATAGAAATTATATGGCAGGCCATAAATGCTCACAAAATTGGGGTTAGGGTGCAGGGGTGGTGGTGAGGGCTCTGGCTGGGGAATGTGGGCTCTGGGGTTGGGCTGGAGATGAGGAGTTTGGGGTGTAGGAGAGTGCTCTGGACTGGGACTAAGAGGTTTGGAGGGTGAGAGAGGGATCAGGGCTGGGGCAGGGGGGTTGGGGTGTGGTAAGGGGTAGGCTCCGGCTAGGGATGTGGGCTCTGGGGTAGGGCTGTAGATGAGGTGTTTGGGGTACAGGACGGTGCTCCAGGCTGGGATTGAGGGGTTTGGAGGGTGGGAAGGGGATAAGGGCTGGGGCAGGGGGTTGAGGCATGGGGAGAGGCTCAGGAGTGCTGTGTCCGAGTGGCGCTTACCTCAAGCAGCTCCCAGAAGCAGCGGCATGTCCCTTCTCCAGCTTCTATGCGGAGTCATGGCCAGGCGGCTCTGCACGCTGCCCTGTCCACAAGCACTGCCCCTGCAGCTCCCATTGGAGTGCTGCAGGGGGCCATTGGAGCAGGGCCATTGGAGTGCATAGGAGCCAGAGGGAGGCCATGCCGCGGCTTCTGGGAGCCGTGTGGAGCAGCCCACTCACTCTGGGCTCCAGCTGAAGCGCCGGATCGGGGCCATGCAGCAGCTTCCAGGAGCGGCGTGGTGCGGTCCCCGACCCTGCACCCTAGCTGAAGTGCTGGATCCAGCCTCGGGCCGTAGTTTGCCCACTCCTGATCTAAAAAGTCTCTCCCTTCTCCAAATTAACTGAAAGACAAAAAGAAAAGGAGTACTTGTGGCACCTTGGAGACTAACAAATTTATTTGAGCATAAGCTTTCGTGAGTTACAGTTCACTTCATCCGATGAAGTGAACTGTAGCTCATGAAAGCTTATGCTCAAATAAATTTTAGTCTCTAAGGTGCCACAAGTACTCCTTTTCTTCTTTTCTAAACTGTTCACCTTGCCCATAATTCAGCTTGCAACCTTATGTACTAGCTGCATTATGATCTTTTTGTCATTGCCAACCTTTAGCCTACTAACTCCACCAAATCAAAGCTAATTCCTGTCTGCTCTGCACTGTTGTATAATAATCACATTGGATGATTCTTGTACCCCAGCTTTTATGTGTTGTAACCATTTCGACTAGGGTCTGGGTATCTAAATACTGATTAATTTTGAGCAGTAATGGTTGTATGACTGTGAATTTGCCTGAGACTCGTACTTAGCTCTCAGAATATTTTTTTCTGAAGACAGAAGTAAAGAAATAGTAATGGTTTAGCTAGCTTTTGTTTTAAATTGACTACTTTCAATTATATTGTCCTATTAAGTTTTATCCTAAACTGTTCTTTCATTAAGTCTTGCTATCAAGTTGAATTATAGTTGTTGTAATTTAATTACTTCATTTAAAATTATACTTCATTATCTGATTCTATTTCTTTCAATTTAGCCATTTAATTATGTTAAAAATTCTCAGCTACTAGTTAACCTTAATTAGGGTAAACAAACTGTTGATGCTGTTAATATCTTAAATAACCGAGTGAATATCATGGTGGTTGATGCTCACAGTTTTTTGAATTTTATATTCAGTTTAAACTATTAGTTTGTTCAATATTGTTAACTAACCTTGTTTTAATTTATTTTATATTTTAGAATTTCATGCTTATTTAAGAGGGTGCTTTAAGAGTTGCTTCATTGTATTAGTCAGTATTTTTCTTTTTATTTGAAGTACAGTAACACCCCACTTAATGTCCTCTCACTTAACGTTATTTCGATCTTATGTCCTGCTCAATTACAGAACATGCTCCATTTAAAGTTGTACAATGCTTCACTATAACATCGTTTGGCTGCCTGCTTTGTCCACAGCTGGCAGCCCCCCTATCAGCTCCCCTATGCCCCCCCCCCACAGTGCCTCCTGCCAGCTGGCAGACCTTGCGGATCAGCGCCTTCCCCCTCCTCACCCCGCTTCCTGCCTGCAGCAATCAGCTGGCTTGCGGTGTTCAGGAGGGAGGGGGGAGGAGCAAGGACTTGGTGCGCAGGCTACCCCCTGCCCCGCTGCCTCCTGATCTCGGCAAACCAGCTGATTGCCATGGGCAGGAGGCAGGGGAGGGAGGGAGGAAGCTGCGCACTGAGTCCTCGCTCCTCCCCACACCCTCCCGCACCCTGAACCTTGCAAGCCCGCTGATTGCCGCAGGCAGGAAAGAGGGGAGAGGAGGGAGGACGCGGCGTGCCTCCCCCCTCCCTCCCCTGCCTCCTGCCCATGGCAATCAGCTGGCTTGCGGTGTTCAGGGGGCAGGGGAGGGGTGAGGGAGAACCTGCACACCGCATCCTCGCTCCTTCCCCCATCTCTCTTGAACGCCGCAAGCCAGCTGGTTGCTGCGGACAGGAGGCAGGGAAAGGAGGGGGAGAAGCGAGGACGTGGCATGCGGAGTAAAGGGGCAGAAGGGGGGGAAGAAGAGGCGGGTTAAGGGTGGGGGCTGGGGGGGAGTGGGTGGGCCGAGGGTTGAGCCCCCCACCCCTGGTGCTTGCAGAGTAGGGGAAGCTGCTGCTGCTGTTGCACAACGTGCTTCTCCTAGCTTACAGCACCTTCAGCCTCCTTGCCTGCCTCATTGTCTCTAGTGCCAGTGAGCTGTGCCTGTGTAGGGTAAGGCAGGGGCACCTCCGAACTATCGTACTGTACTGTATGGCAAAAAAAAATAAATTCCCTGGAACCTAACCCCCCCCCCCCCCATTTACATTCATTCTTATGGGGAAATTGGATTCACTTAACATCGTTTCACTTAAAGTTGCATTTTTCGGGAACATAACTACAACGTTAAGTGAGGAGTTACTGTAGCTCATTTGCATACTTCTTGTTTTAATTGTTTGGTTTCTTTTACCATTTTTGAATACTTGAATAAACATTTGATTTCAAAGTCAAGTTAATTTGTTTATTTTATGGCATTCCTTAATGTATAGGAAAAAGAATCCTTGGTAACTTTTATGTGATGCAGTGTCATTAATAACAATAATTAATTCTATCTCTTGATTTATTTTCCTGAATTAGTTGTAGGAGAAGCAATTAATTCTAATTATTTGTTTTCTCTGAATTATTAATTTTAATAATTATTTGTTTTTCTTTTTGTAATTTTATTTTTAACATTACCTGGCACCCATCTCCTCTCTGCCCCACAAAAGTACAAGGCCAAAGCCTGCTTGCCCTGCTTATTTGGATATCATCAATAATAATATTTTAATAATTGTATTACCATAGCACCTGGAAGCCCTAGTCATAGACCGGGATCTTATTGTGGTAGGTGCTGTGCTAGTCCCACAGACTTCAGTAAGACTTCTTCTCATTTTACTCACATGAGGATTTGGCTCATAACGAGGTCACTGTTGTGTCTGTGTGTCTGTGTGTCAGAGGAAGGTAATGTCAAAGCTTGGATAAATTGTTTCTTGGGATCTTTAAACAGTATTTCCATTATTTCTTTTAACAAGTTCAATAGGGAAGCTATACATCCATAAAGAGAAAAAACAAAGTCAAAGAAACACAAGAGAACATATTTTCAGGGATATAAAACAGTGTTGCAGCCAAGGTCTTCAAAACACACAGAAAAAAATAAATACTAAAGGGATTACTGAATACTAGTTGTAATGATAAAAACAGAAAAACAAAACTGACCATAATTTTTTTTAAAAGCCACAAGCTAATTAAAAACATAATTAAAAACCTAAACATATTCATTTTATTTCAAAAGATAAATGTTTTGCAAATGTGCAAATGTTTAAACTCCAAAGGGGCTTCCTACGGCTGTAATAGTATGTACTGGAACCACAGAGTGGTTAGATTGGCATTCATTTTGGATGATTATTGTTCCCCCCCCACCCCCGAGTATAGTACCTGCCATTGTACCACAGTCTCTTCACCTCTACATATGAGAATTTTCATGCATAAATGTATGTATTTAATAAAAATAGCGGTCTTTGTGTTTAAGGTCATGTATTAGGACTGAGGAAACCTGGATTCAGTTTGCAGCTCTGCTACAGACTGACAGCCTGGCATTGGGCAAGTTGTTTAGGCTTCATTCCTGAAGACTTGTTCATGTTTACTACATGAATATTACATTTAATATTATGTATTGTGAGTAGTCCCGTTAAAGGCACTCAGGCCCCTTTGTTTGTACGGTTAAATGTGCAGAATAAGATCTTTAGTCTCTTTGAGTCTCAGTTCCCCATCTGTAAATTATGAATCAGGTGACTTCTTTGTCTGATGAATTAGATTGTAAGGTCTTTGGGGTAGGGATTGTCTCTCTATATGCGTAGGCAGCACGTAGCTAGGGCTAGAGGGAACTCGGTCCCCCCAAATCAGAACCACCCCACTGCCCATGCACACAGCCCAGAGCAAATCTCTGCCTTTGGTGGCACCAGGGCCAGCTTGGCACTGAGCTGCTGGGTGCCCAATAGCAGGACAAGCAGGGAGAGTCCCCAGAGACCAGCAGCAATCGGTGAGGTAAGTCTGTGGGGCCCTGGCATAGTGCTGCAGGCAGAATTTATCCCCAGTGTGGCCATCGAGCCTGCTCCATCCATGGTGTGTCCCACATCTCTGGTCTCTGCAAGAAGAGCCGGGGCTGATGTAAGGGAGTCAAAGGGAGGAGAGGAGAGGTGAAGAGGCTACACAGGAGGAAGCCAGACACAGCGACAGCCAGCTGTGGCCGCTGGCATTGCCACACCATTCCCTGCATTCCCAGCCCCTCCTACCATAGACCCCCCACATAAACCCCTCCCACAGTCACCCCATTCTCCTCGCCATGACCCCCAAACCTCTCTGTCCCATAGCCCCCCAGATAACCTCCAGAGCCCTGCTTAAATCCATCAACCCCCATGATAACCTATCCCTAGGGTGACCATATTTTCCAAAGGGAAAATGGGACACTGAGTAGTTCTGGCCCAAGCCGCTCACCCATGCCCTGTCCCTCTCACCACCCGCCCACATATGGGCTGGCCTGTGTCCTGCACCCCCACTCTTGCCACAGAGGGCTCCTATCTGAGCCCAGGTTGCCCCCCGCATGGGGCTTGGATTGCTCAAGCCCTGCCTCCCTTCCCCCACTTCCCTCGCTGGCTGTTGCTGCTCACCTGAACCCTGCCTCTCCCTCCCCACCCCAAGTATAGCTGGTGTTGCTGTTCGCTGGAGACCTGATTTCCGCTCCACCCCCCGCAGAGCTGGCATCACCACTTGCCCCTCCTGCACATTCCTCTGCATCCTGCTAAGGGTGCGTGCTGCAGTTTTGGGGCAAAAGTGGGCATTTATCCCATTTGCTCTTGCCACCTGATCATCACTTTTGCCAAAAAAAAAAAAAAAAAAAAAAAAAAAAAAAAAAGAAAAAGCCAGGACAGAGATTAAAGAAAGGGACTGTCCTGGTCAAAGTGGGATGTATGGACACACCATCCTATCCCCAAAGAAACACACCCGATACAAGTTGAAATTGCCTACTTTGGATCAATCTATAGTCCTGCTTGTAGAAGCAATCTTTCCAGGGTAATTACTTGTTAGAATGGTTTCCTCACAAAGAAGGATAATAATTATTCATTGGATGATTAATCGCTTTGTTTCCTTTTTGTATTATGCCTGATCCATATCATACTTTGCAATGTGTTTAGTTCTCCCAGGAAGCATTTACTCATTAGTTGTTTTAATTATCAGTATGGTTGAGAAGGTGTTTTGTTGGATCTTCCCGTTTTCACTGGCTTATAACTTTCCAAATCAATATTTCTTATTTTATTTGATGTGGCCTTCATGTAGCAACGAAGTTTGGAAATGATCTTACAATTCAAGTCCTCTTACAGAAACATATTAAAGCGAGCTGGGCTGAACATTCTCCCAGTATTGGTTTATGTTACCGAAACTGTGAAAGGAGAACTTGATTTCTTTTCTGATAGACGTAGTGAATGAAGGGCAGGCAATCGATGTAATATATTTGGATTACAAAAAAAGATATATTGTCTCATGACATTTTTAAAAATTCATTCAAGTTGGCGTGGATATTAATACTGTCCTATGGATTGAAAACTGCTTGAAAGACTATAAACAAGGGGAAATTATAAATGACCGTGCCTCAGTAGTTGGAAGGTATTGCGCTTTGCCTAAAAGACTCCTGGGGAGTTGGGGCAACCCAGGCAGAACTTAGACCCTCATCCCTCCTTTTCAATTACAGGTATGCAGAGTATGGGAGAAGTATGTCGTTAGACCACAGAGTCCGGCTGGCATGCATAAAGGGAAGGGGTAGAGATGCTATTGCTGAAACTTTCCCCATCTTAGTTCTACTTGAGATTTTTTTAAAGCATCACTGCTGGGAGCAGAATTAAAAATATTCAGAAGTTATAAGAAACATATCCAACTTGTTGGTAATACGGTTTGTATTAATTACAGTTACATGTGTATATAATCACAGGTTTCAGAGTAGCAGCCGTGTTAGTCTGTATTCGCAAAAAGAAAAGGAGTACTTGTGGCACCTTAGAGACTAACAAATTTATTAGAGCATAAGCTTTCGTGAGCTACAGCTCACTTCATCGGATGCATTTGGTGGAAAAAACAGAGGAGAGATTTATATACACACACACACAGAGAACATGAAACAATGGGTTTATCATACACACTGTAAGGAGAGTGATCACTTAAGATAAGCCATCACCAACAGCGGGGGGGGGGGGAAGGAGGAAAACCTTTCATGGTGACAAGCAGGTAGGCTAATTCCAGCAGTTAACAAGAATATCAGAGGAACAGTGGGGGGTGGGGTGGGAGGGAGAAATACCATGGGAAAATAGTTTTACTTTGTGTAATGACTCATCCATTCCCAGTCTCTATTCAAGCCTAAGTTAATTGTATCCCCGATACTGTCACGGCTAACCTGGTGGCAGAACTTTGTGACTTTGTCCTGACCCATAACTATTTCACATTTGGTGACAATGTATACCTTCAAATCAGCGGCACTGCGATGGGTACCCACATGGCCCCACAGTATGCCAACATTTTTATGGCTGACTTAGAACAACGCTTCCTCAGCTCTTGTCCCCTAATGCCCCTACTCTACTTGCGCTACATTGATGACATCTTCATCATCTGGACCCATGGAAAAGAAGCTCTTGAGGAATTCCACCATGATTTCAACAATTTCCATCCCACCATCAACCTCAGCCTGGACCAGTCCACACAAGAGATCCACTTCCTGGACACTACGGTGCTAATAAGCGATGGTCACATAAACACCACCCTATATTGGAAACCTACTGACCGCTATTCCTACCTACATGCCTCTAGCTTTCATCCAGATCATACCACTCGATCCATTGTCTACAGCCAAGCGCTACGATATAACCGCATTTGCTCCAACCCCTCAGACAGAGACAAACACCTACAAGATCTCTATCATGCATTCCTACAACTACAATACCCACCTGCTGAAGTGAAGAAACAGATTGACAGAGCCAGAAGAGTACCCAGAAGTCACCTACTACAGGACAGGCCCAACAAAGAAAACAGAACGCCACTAGCCATCACCTTCAGCCCCCAACTAAAACCTCTCCAACGCATCATCAAGGATCTACAACCTATCCTGAAGGACGAGCCATCGCTCTCTCAGATCTTGGGAGACAGGTCAGTCCTTGCTTACAGACAGCCCCCCAATCTGAAGCAAATACTCACCAGCAACCACACACCACACAACAGAACCACTAACCCAGGAACCTATCCTTGCAACAAAGCCCGTTGCCAACTCTGTCCACATATCTATTCAGGGGATACCATCATAGGGCCTAATCACATCAGCCACACTATCAGAGGCTCGTTCACCTGCGCATCTACCAATGTGATATATGCCATCATGTGCCAGCAATGCCCCTCTGCCATGTACATTGGCCAAACTGGACAGTCTCTACGTAAAAGAATGAATGGACACAAATCAGACGTCAAGAATTATAACATTCAAAAACCAGTTGGAGAACACTTCAATCTCTCTGGTCACTCGATCACAGACCTAAGAGTGTCTATACTTCAACAAAAAAGCTTCAAAAACAGACTCCAAGGAGAGACTGCTGAATTGGAATTAATTTGCAAACTGGATACAATTAACTTAGGCTTGAATAGAGACTGGGAATGGATGAGTCATTACACAAAGTAAAACTATTTCCCCATGGTATTTCTCCCTCCCACCCCACCCCCCACTGTTCCTCTGATAATCTTGTTAACTGCTGGAATTAGCCTACCTGCTTGTCACCATGGAAGGTTTTCCTCCTTCCCCCCCCTCCCCCCCCCCCGCTGTTGGTGATGACTTATCTTAAGTGATCACTCTCCTTACAGTGTGTATGATAAACCCATTGTTTCATGTTCTCTGTGTGTGTGTATATAAATCTCTCCTCTGTTTTTTCCACCAAATGCATCCGATGAAGTGAGCTGTAGCTCACGAAAGCTTATGCTCTAATAAATTTGTTAGTCTCTAAGGTGCCACAAGTACTCCTTTTCTTTTTATAAATATTGAAGTACACCTGGATTTTTAATTGACATTACTCGTACTCTAGCTATTGTTCAGTAGCAACTACTGCAGTTCAGGTTGCAAAATAGTTTGTTATATAGCCCCTTGTTTTCACATTGTCTTCCAAATTATTCTCTTTTTGGGACTTAAATATTTCTTGCTTGCTCTCATTCCAAAGGATTTTTTTATTATTATTTTGGGTGGTAGTAAGGAAAATCTGATCAAAATTTCCATCATATTTGAGTTATCTGGAAATGGAAAAACAATACATTGAATCCAGTTCTTAGGTACACATTTTCTCTTGGCATCAAAACTATGCTTCACTGGAGAGAGAGAGAATTAAAACAAAACAAAAAGCAGGAACCGTACTTTTTTAATGTGGATTACAGCAAAAATGGTTTGGAATGAGCATGCAATTAGTCTTCAGTGAGAACTAGCATCTTTGTTAAATCTGAAAAAGTTGGTTTTAACAAAGGTTCTGAGTCTGAAAATTGCACTGTAACATATGCAATATTACTATTTCTATTGTTGTAGATTTATTTATTCTGTCTTTAGACTATTCTGAAACAATATTGTTTTAGCTCAACCCTCACTGCATACCCTTTTCTTTGAACCCTTGTTTTTTGTTGTAAAGTAACATTTCTGCATTTCCATCCCCAGTTCTACCTACACCATCCTTCCTGGCAGTGGCACTATAGCAGTGTTCTTCCCACACTACCATTGTGGCAATCATCCTGTGACGTTCCACTCTGGTGTTATCTGTACTGGTGATCTCTAGGTCACTCCAATTGACTCTGGGAGCCAGCCTTACCCTGCTGTGCTGTGAGAATCCCCACTCCTGGGGCTGTTCATGCACAGACTCTGGCATGTAAGCTGCTCCTTGGATTGTGCAACCGAATGACACTAACCAATATCTCCGATCCCAGACACAACCCTAGAAACCTCCGTCTTGCAGTGCCCAGTTATGCCCGCTGGATGCTTATGAGTTCGTCAATTTAACAAAGAAAATGATATGTACCAGGCTTGTTATCCCAAGGGGAATCTCTGACACACTTCAAACCAAATGCACTGCTTCAGGTACAATAAACAAACAAAATTATTAACTATAAAGATAGATTTTAAGTGATTATAAATAAAAAAATAAGTCAGATTTGGTCAAATGAAATAAAAGCAAAACACATTCTAAGCTAACTTCCCTGTTAACAGTTTTTGAGACTTTTATATATTAGCCAGTTTTAAATGCATTTAATGTGTTACATATTGATTTTTGTATCATTCTTGTTTCAAGATGTCATGTGGTACCAAGCCAAATGCCTTACAAAAGTCTAAAAATATCTTTTATCAACTACACTTTCTCCACCCCTGCCCCCCAAAAAGAGATCATTAGTTTGACAGGATCTAGTTTCCATAAGCCCATGTTTATTAGCATTAATGATATTATCTTCCTTTTAATTCTTTATTAACTGAATTCCATAACAGCTGTTTTGCCCAGGATCAATACTAGACTGACAGTCCTATAATTATCTGGGTCATCACATTTACTGTTTTAAAATATTGGCGTGACATTAACTTTCTTTCAGTCTTGTGGAACTTCCCCAGTATTT
The DNA here is from genome assembly GCF_009764565.3 of Dermochelys coriacea. NCBI lineage: Eukaryota > Metazoa > Chordata > Testudines > Dermochelyidae > Dermochelys > Dermochelys coriacea. Next base: position 216,207,840 of record NC_050069.1, read on the forward strand.
CAAGACTTATAGAGTATCAGTACTAACAGTCCAGAAAACTCCTTGAGCACCTTTTTTTAAAATTCTTGGATATAAGTTTTTTGGATCCACTGATTTAAAAATTCTTAACTTTAGTAGCTGATGTTTTAACATCATCCTGTGTTAATGTTGGAATGTAAATTATTTCATCACCATCATATGATATGAATACATCATTTGGCTTTTTTCCAAATATAGAACAGAAATATTTATTGAATTCTTCTGCTTTTTCTGATGTATTTTTTGGCTTAGAATTGAAAGAGTATACCATGTATTATTTAGACCTCACCAATTATTTTATGTTGAGTATTGTATGGAAACATGTCTTGACAGAAGCTAACAAACAAGCTAAGTGGAGATCAGTCGGGTACCTATCTTGTACTGTTTTGAAAATATACCCATGCTTACTCAGGAGATTTCTGAATAAATTATTAAATTGAACTGAATATTTATGCTTACAAAATTATCATTTGGGTGGCAGACTCTGAATTCAGATGCGTGGTTCCATCTCTAGTCTCTGACAATTAGTAGGTTCCCTTTCTCAGGGTGCACAAGCAATGCAGCCATCCATGCTACATATGAGACTAGCATCTATTTATTATTGTTTATACCGTCATAATGCCTTGGAGTCCTTACCTTGGATCAGGACCCCAGTGTGGTAGGCATTGTATAAACACAAAAAAAGACTGTCTCTGTCCCAAAGAACTTACATTGAAGTATAAAGCAAATGATAACAGATAGCTATAGATGGACAGGAGTACAAGGAAACAATGAGGCAATTTGGTCAATATGATAGTGTGTTGTCAGTACACCAATGGCTTGACTGTTGTCAAGCTTTTTGTAAACATCATGGAAAAGGAGAGTTTAAGGAGGATTTTGAAGGAGGATAGTGAGAGCACTGCAGATGTTTACAGGGAACATATCCCAAGAATGAGGGGAAACATGGGAGAAAGCACAAAGGTGCTTGTTTGATAATTTAATAAGTGGGTGATGGAGATTGGCATCATGGGCCAATCGGAGGCAGGAGCTGACATTGATAGTGAGTGACAGATGATGTCTACGGTGGGGATAGGCCATGAAGGGCCATGAAAATGAAGACAATTAAATTTGTTTTATGCGATAGAGAAAGCGGAGCCAATGGAGGAATGCAAAGAGAAGGGTGATCATGAAAATGAGGGGCTAAGAAAATGATCTTTGTAGCAGAATTCTGAATGGATCTGAGTGGGGCAAGAGTGCATTTGTCATGATCGGAGAAGAATGTTGTAGTAGTCGAGATGCAAGATTATGAGAGCCTGGAAAAGAATGTTAAATGTGTGGATGAACAGAAAGGGCCATATCTTAAAGATATTATACAGAAATAATCTGCAAGGTTTAGACATAACCTGGATGTTTTAGTACCAAGAGAGAGGTAGGTGTGAGTTGAAGATGACAAGGGTCACTTTGTGTACTTGCATGACAGGCAGGATGGTGGTGATGTCCACAGTGATCAACAAAAGAAGGTAGCAGAGCGGGCTTGAGGGGTAAGATTAAAACCTGTGTGTTAGCAATATTGAGCTTCAGATAGACATCTGCAAGGAGGTGTCAGAGAGAATGGGTGACATCTGGTGCTTTATTTTAAATTTTGGCAGTTCAGTGGTTTAGAATTATAAATATTATTTAGAGTCGTTACTTGAGAATGATCTGAGATTGAGAGCTTTAAGCAGAGGACTGGGAATCAGGAAGCCCTGAGTTCTAATCCCAACGCTCAAACTGATTTCCTGAGTGGTCTTGCGCAAGTTATATGACCTTTTGATTAAAATGTAATGTCAATCGTTTCACTACACTTGTGGTTTGCTATTAACAGTGTTCAAGAGACCAAATAACCAAACTAGCCAATTTATTATTGGCTAAAGGCAAAACAGTACAGTACAAAAAAGACATACATATCTCATTTTTTGGGAGGCAATTGTTGTCTCGCAGCATGTTGACTTTCTACGGTAGGTGTGCTTCAAAGAAACACCCACAAAACTACCTCTATTTATACCATAGCTGTTTTGCAAATTAAAAAGCACTGTCCCCTGGGACTAAAATTCATCAATCAGCTTTTAAACTTATTTTTAGGTACCATGATGTGCCTTCTTTATTTTTTGTTTTAGAAATCGCATCCCAACCTGTGCTAGGACACACCATTCATGTTTCTTGTCCTTGACAGGATTCCTGTGTACTAATGCTACAGCTTTATGAAAGTGTCGTGGGATACTTGACATGGGTAAGCAGAATTGTGGGAAGAGCATAATACTTTCAGTTAATATAACCTCCCAATACATACACATACAATGAATATTATATTAATAATGTGCACATAAATACTACGCCTAACATGTATGTATTAGCTAACAGACCCCTCTGCATTAATATTAACATTTTATAGATGAGGATACTACTTACCTCCCTCAAAGAACTGTCCTAAGGATTAATTAAATAAATTTGGAAAAGTGTTTGAAATGTTGTTCAAAATACCACTTTTTGATTAGTAGATACAGGTTTCAGAGTAGCAGCCGTGTTAGTCTGTATTCGCAAAAAGAAAAGGAGTACTTGTGGCACCTTAGAGACTAACAAATTTATTAGAGCATAAGCTTTCGTGAGCTACAGCTCACTTCATCGGATGCATTTGGTGGAAAAAACAGAGGAGAGATTTATATACACACACACACACAGAGAACATGAAACAATGGGTTTATCATACACACTGTAAGGAGAGTGATCACTTAAGATAAGCCATCACCAGCAGCAGGGGGGGGAAAGGAGGAAAACCTTTCATGGTGACAAGCAAGGTAGGCTAATTCCAGCAGTTAACAAGAATATCAGAGGAACAGTGGGGGTGGGATGGGAGGGAGAAATACCATGGGGAAATAGTTTTACTTTGTGTAATGACTCATCCATTCCCAGTCTCTATTCAAGCCTAAGTTAATTGTATCCAGTTTGCAAATTAATTCCAATTCAGCAGTCTCTCATTGGAGTCTGTTTTTGAAGCTTTTTTGTTGAAGGATAGCCACTCTTAGGTCTGTGATCGAGTGACCAGAGAGATTGAAGTGTTCTCCAACTGGTTTTTGAATGTTATAATTCTTGACGTCTGATTTGTGTCCATTCATTCTTTTATGTAGAGACTGTCCAGTTTGGCCAATGTACATGGCAGAGGGGCATTGCTGGCACTGTTTGTCAAGCAAATTGGACCCAGGTCCTGATTGAAGCCTCTAGGCACTATGATAATACAAATAATTATTAATAGTAAATTCTGCTTTTAGTTACACAGGTGAAGCGACAATTGAAGTCAGTAGGAGAGGCACTTCTGTAACAGAGCAGAATTCAGCTCCAAATTTGTTCTGTGATTGCCATCGCTAATCATAACTGCAGCGAGAGTCATGTGAAGTGTTTACTGAATACTAATTTGAAAATCATCCCACTGCTTACATATATGATAACCTGAGTAGACCTTTTTTTATGGCTACCTTGATTTTCTAAACAAATGATGCATTTTTTCTCATGTCCACAGTAAAGGATGCCAGGAAAAATTATTAATAATGACAGTCATTTTCCTCTCAGTATAAGGAGTAAAGCTGTCTCCCTAAAGTACAAAATATACACTTTTTTCAGCATTATCCCATGCATTTCTAAAATTCATGTGATGTTCTTATAGAGCATTTCCCTGGGCCAGTGTACAATACCTTCCTGTCCACTGTGTGTGTATATGAGGGTGCCGTAGAGATGCTGGATCCCTTGTTTGAGCAGTTGGGTGAAAAAATATAGGGAGTGGACAGAATTTTGGTTCCATCTGCAGAATTTTGGTTCTATCCCATTTGATTTTTATTTATTTAGGCAGTTCAACATAAATAATATTGAATGTTTCCTGCTTAGTTCTCTTGACTATTAGTATATGTGTCATCAATTTTTCTGTGTATACACTTCCATAGAAGGAACGTTATCAGAAGTGTGGAGTCCAAAGGGTCTGATTTTGGACCCTGAATATGCAACTGTGATATTATTTTACTGAACAGTTATAAGGTAATGATACAATAAAATAGTTCACACTTGAATCATATATTCTTTAATCTAAACCTAACCATGGCAGAAAATTGAGCCAAAAGACTTTTTTGAACAATTCTGTTATTGTATATTTTAATTAACAATGGCAAAGAAGAAATTAAGGAGTTCAAAACAGAGGGTAGAAATCCTTGGAAAGATGGACTTTTTTGAAGTTTGAATGCCATCTGCTGGTTGGGCAGGAAACTTGTCATGACACTTGAACTTGTTCAGTTAATGAATAACCATCTGCAATAAAAAGAAATACCTTCCCAAGTTTAAAAGGGCAAATGGAAAATTGCCAAATTTCTACATTTGGAGTACACCAAGCCCTTCAATACAACTAAATCGGTAAATAACTATATAAAATGGTTCAAAATCCCAGTTTGTTGTTTCTTTCTCCACTGCAGAAGAATTCTCTCCATCTGAGAAATCCTCCACCTACAGGTACAGAGGTCTCAAACACGAAGACATTCTGACCCTGACTGAAGAAGAGACCTCCTATTCTTGTCAGCAGTCTTCAGTGATCTCCCAAGAAAGGGTTCCTTATAACTAAAGTCCTTTACTGACAAGAACCCAGGTTTTGGAATCTTACAATATGTCTAACTGTAATTAAAAACTCAAGGCTGGCCCATGCCAGCTGATTCAGGCTTATGGATCTTGGGCTAAGGGGCTATTTTAACTGCAGTGTTCTGTTCAGGCTTGGGCTGGAGTCTGGGCTCTAGGACCCTGTGAGGTGGGAGAGTATCTCTACACCATAATTAAGCAGCTCCTTTAGCCCGAGCCCCACTAGCCCAAGTCAGCTGGCATGGGCCAGCTGCGGGTGTGTAATTGTAGTGTAGACATACCCTTAGAAGTCCAAAATCCCCAAAATAAGCAGCCTTAGGAAAGAAAGTGCTTTCCTGAAAATCAAAGACGTCAAGAAAGAGATCCTCACCACACCTGAAGTCTCCCCAGACAACAGAAGGAAGCATGAAATAAATCCCACTTTGATCTAAGGCATAGGAAGATTTAAGTCAATACTTACTGATATGATTCCATGGGGAATTTTTGTGTTTTGAAGGAAAGCAGAATTTGGCCTGGGAAAGTGTAAATACTGCCTTTCTAGAATCCTGCATTCCCTTGTAGTTCAGATTCTTGTTTCTAAATTCAGACTGTTCTGAATCTTTGAATTAATAAACTTAATATCTTCCATAGATACTGTAAAGATATCCTGATCTCAAATAGAGACCAAGAAAAATTATACTAGAAGTAGGAAAGAAATAGAGCCTTAAAATTGTTTTAAATTGGGGAAAATTCTACTAAAAATGTAACTGGACTAAGTTTTTTTTATAGCATTTGAATCTGACAACATTGTAATTTAAACTGACTTGATACTGATTTAAACTACAGGTTTTCACTTGTATCTGTCAGAGTTATTGTTTACATCTTGTGTATCGTGCTAAACTCACTTCACCTGTCTTTCTAAATTATCTGGCTTACTGCTTAAAAGAGCTACCCTTAAAATCTCTGGTTTGATAAGTACATAACGAAATCTAAATTGTACTTGTTGTGTTCAGATTGGGAAAAATCATTGGTTAATTTTTGTTTTGATTTGCTTCAACTAAATTCCTAACTTTAAGTGCTATTAACTAGTAACTTCATTAAATTACTGTTTTGCTGTGCCCTGTATTTTACACACTTATCCTCTGTAGCTATGCTGTTTTTGCATGTGTGAATTACCTGCCATGAGAGAAGCATCTCTAGATCTCGTCCCTTTGTAGTAAGGGTGAGAAAAGTGATCTTTTTAACTTCAGAATCTCACTTCAATCGTTTTTGGGGTGTGTGATATAAATTTTAGAATACTTTTATGTTAACTTTAATTATCATATTTTTCTAACTACAGAGGGCAAGTCTACACTAGAGCACTACATTGGCACAGCTGCAGCACATCTGGTGAAGACACGCTATGCAGACAGGAGAACGTTCTCCTATTGGCATAATTATTCCACCTCCGTAAGAGGCAGAAGCTATGTTAGCGGGAAAGTGTCTCCTGATGACGTAGCGTCAGTGTGGACAATGCTTACATTGATGTAACTTACGTTGCTCAGAGGGGTGTCTTTTTCATACCGCTGAGTGACACAAGTTACATTGATTTAAGCGGTAGTGTAGACCAGTCCATAGTTACCTAATGCTTTAATTCAGGCGTGCTTATGTGCTACATGGGGCTCTTTACAGTTAACATGCAGCTTGTGGAGCCCTCCCCGTCCCTGCCCCGATTCTCCATCTACCAGTTTTGGGGGAGCTTCTGCCCTGTGCCAGAGTGATGGGGGGGTAGGGGCTTCTGCCCTGTGATGAAGGGGGTCTCAGGGCTTTAGCCTTGTGGGGGGATGCTGGGGCTCAGGGCACGTGTGCTGAGGCTTGGGGCTTCAGCAGGAGTGGGACTGAAGCCCCAAGCCCTGGCAGGCATGCCCTGTGGCTCTCAAACTTCTGAAGATTATCTTATGTGGCTTGGAGGGTCAGTAAGTTTGGACACCCCGTTTTAATTCTTTACACTCCAAACTAGCCTCATTTCCATTTTTGTGTGTGGATGGTAACTGCTACTGGTTTGCCTGAGTTTATTCCAATTACTAAGTATTGTGCTCCTTTCATTACTTTTCTGCATATCCTACTTTTCTTGATAGTGTTTATACAATATATGTATGTGGGCTTTGTCTGTGACCATCTGTATCTAAAACAGGGGTGGGTAAACTTTTTGGACCAAGGGCCACATCTGGGAATAGAAATTATATGGCAGGCCATAAATGCTCACAAAATTGGGGTTAGGGTGCAGGGGTGGTGGTGAGGGCTCTGGCTGGGGAATGTGGGCTCTGGGGTTGGGCTGGAGATGAGGAGTTTGGGGTGTAGGAGAGTGCTCTGGACTGGGACTAAGAGGTTTGGAGGGTGAGAGAGGGATCAGGGCTGGGGCAGGGGGGTTGGGGTGTGGTAAGGGGTAGGCTCCGGCTAGGGATGTGGGCTCTGGGGTAGGGCTGTAGATGAGGTGTTTGGGGTACAGGACGGTGCTCCAGGCTGGGATTGAGGGGTTTGGAGGGTGGGAAGGGGATAAGGGCTGGGGCAGGGGGTTGAGGCATGGGGAGAGGCTCAGGAGTGCTGTGTCCGAGTGGCGCTTACCTCAAGCAGCTCCCAGAAGCAGCGGCATGTCCCTTCTCCAGCTTCTATGCGGAGTCATGGCCAGGCGGCTCTGCACGCTGCCCTGTCCACAAGCACTGCCCCTGCAGCTCCCATTGGAGTGCTGCAGGGGGCCATTGGAGCAGGGCCATTGGAGTGCATAGGAGCCAGAGGGAGGCCATGCCGCGGCTTCTGGGAGCCGTGTGGAGCAGCCCACTCACTCTGGGCTCCAGCTGAAGCGCCGGATCGGGGCCATGCAGCAGCTTCCAGGAGCGGCGTGGTGCGGTCCCCGACCCTGCACCCTAGCTGAAGTGCTGGATCCAGCCTCGGGCCGTAGTTTGCCCACTCCTGATCTAAAAAGTCTCTCCCTTCTCCAAATTAACTGAAAGACAAAAAGAAAAGGAGTACTTGTGGCACCTTGGAGACTAACAAATTTATTTGAGCATAAGCTTTCGTGAGTTACAGTTCACTTCATCCGATGAAGTGAACTGTAGCTCATGAAAGCTTATGCTCAAATAAATTTTAGTCTCTAAGGTGCCACAAGTACTCCTTTTCTTCTTTTCTAAACTGTTCACCTTGCCCATAATTCAGCTTGCAACCTTATGTACTAGCTGCATTATGATCTTTTTGTCATTGCCAACCTTTAGCCTACTAACTCCACCAAATCAAAGCTAATTCCTGTCTGCTCTGCACTGTTGTATAATAATCACATTGGATGATTCTTGTACCCAGCTTTTATGTGTTGTAACCATTTCGACTAGGGTCTGGGTATCTAAATACTGATTAATTTTGAGCAGTAATGGTTGTATGACTGTGAATTTGCCTGAGACTCGTACTTAGCTCTCAGAATATTTTTTTCTGAAGACAGAAGTAAAGAAATAGTAATGGTTTAGCTAGCTTTTGTTTTAAATTGACTACTTTCAATTATATTGTCCTATTAAGTTTTATCCTAAACTGTTCTTTCATTAAGTCTTGCTATCAAGTTGAATTATAGTTGTTGTAATTTAATTACTTCATTTAAAATTATACTTCATTATCTGATTCTATTTCTTTCAATTTAGCCATTTAATTATGTTAAAAATTCTCAGCTACTAGTTAACCTTAATTAGGGTAAACAAACTGTTGATGCTGTTAATATCTTAAATAACCGAGTGAATATCATGGTGGTTGATGCTCACAGTTTTTTGAATTTATATTCAGTTTAAACTATTAGTTTGTTCAATATTGTTAACTAACCTTGTTTTAATTTATTTTATATTTTAGAATTTCATGCTTATTTAAGAGGGTGCTTTAAGAGTTGCTTCATTGTATTAGTCAGTATTTTTCTTTTTATTTGAAGTACAGTAACACCCCACTTAATGTCCTCTCACTTAACGTTATTTCGATCTTATGTCCTGCTCAATTACAGAACATGCTCCATTTAAAGTTGTACAATGCTTCACTATAACATCGTTTGGCTGCCTGCTTTGTCCACAGCTGGCAGCCCCCCTATCAGCTCCCCTATGCCCCCCCCCACAGTGCCTCCTGCCAGCTGGCAGACCTTGCGGATCAGCGCCTTCCCCCTCCTCACCCCGCTTCCTGCCTGCAGCAATCAGCTGGCTTGCGGTGTTCAGGAGGGAGGGGGGAGGAGCAAGGACTTGGTGCGCAGGCTACCCCCTGCCCCGCTGCCTCCTGATCTCGGCAAACCAGCTGATTGCCATGGGCAGGAGGCAGGGGAGGGAGGGAGGAAGCTGCGCACTGAGTCCTCGCTCCTCCCCACACCCTCCCGCACCCTGAACCTTGCAAGCCCGCTGATTGCCGCAGGCAGGAAAGAGGGGAGAGGAGGGAGGACGCGGCGTGCCTCCCCCCTCCCTCCCCTGCCTCCTGCCCATGGCAATCAGCTGGCTTGCGGTGTTCAGGGGGCAGGGGAGGGGTGAGGGAGAACCTGCACACCGCATCCTCGCTCCTTCCCCCATCTCTCTTGAACGCCGCAAGCCAGCTGGTTGCTGCGGACAGGAGGCAGGGAAAGGAGGGGGAGAAGCGAGGACGTGGCATGCGGAGTAAAGGGGCAGAAGGGGGGGAAGAAGAGGCGGGTTAAGGGTGGGGGCTGGGGGGGAGTGGGTGGGCCGAGGGTTGAGCCCCCCACCCCTGGTGCTTGCAGAGTAGGGAAGCTGCTGCTGCTGTTGCACAACGTGCTTCTCCTAGCTTACAGCACCTTCAGCCTCCTTGCCTGCCTCATTGTCTCTAGTGCCAGTGAGCTGTGCCTGTGTAGGGTAAGGCAGGGGCACCTCCGAACTATCGTACTGTACTGTATGGCAAAAAAAAATAAATTCCCTGGAACCCACCCCCCCCCCCCCCCCATTTACATTCATTCTTATGGGGAAATTGGATTCACTTAACATCGTTTCACTTAAAGTTGCATTTTTCGGGAACATAACTACAACGTTAAGTGAGGAGTTACTGTAGCTCATTTGCATACTTCTTGTTTTAATTGTTTGGTTTCTTTTACCATTTTTGAATACTTGAATAAACATTTGATTTCAAAGTCAAGTTAATTTGTTTATTTTATGGCATTCCTTAATGTATAGGAAAAAGAATCCTTGGTAACTTTTATGTGATGCAGTGTCATTAATAACAATAATTAATTCTATCTCTTGATTTATTTTCCTGAATTAGTTGTAGGAGAAGCAATTAATTCTAATTATTTGTTTTCTCTGAATTATTAATTTTAATAATTATTTGTTTTTCTTTTTGTAATTTTATTTTTAACATTACCTGGCACCCATCTCCTCTCTGCCCCACAAAAGTACAAGGCCAAAGCCTGCTTGCCCTGCTTATTTGGATATCATCAATAATAATATTTTAATAATTGTATTACCATAGCACCTGGAAGCCCTAGTCATAGACCGGGATCTTATTGTGGTAGGTGCTGTGCTAGTCCCACAGACTTCAGTAAGACTTCTTCTCATTTTACTCACATGAGGATTTGGCTCATAACGAGGTCACTGTTGTGTCTGTGTGTCTGTGTGTCAGAGGAAGGTAATGTCAAAGCTTGGATAAATTGTTTCTTGGGATCTTTAAACAGTATTTCCATTATTTCTTTTAACAAGTTCAATAGGGAAGCTATACATCCATAAAGAGAAAAAACAAAGTCAAAGAAACACAAGAGAACATATTTTCAGGGATATAAAACAGTGTTGCAGCCAAGGTCTTCAAAACACACAGAAAAAAATAAATACTAAAGGGATTACTGAATACTAGTTGTAATGATAAAAACAGAAAAACAAACTGACCATAATTTTTTTTAAAAGCCACAAGCTAATTAAAAACATAATTAAAAACCTAAACATATTCATTTTATTTCAAAAGATAAATGTTTTGCAAATGTGCAAATGTTTAAACTCCAAAGGGGCTTCCTACGGCTGTAATAGTATGTACTGGAACCACAGAGTGGTTAGATTGGCATTCATTTTGGATGATTATTGTTCCCCCCCCACCCCCGAGTATAGTACCTGCCATTGTACCACAGTCTCTTCACCTCTACATATGAGAATTTTCATGCATAAATGTATGTATTTAATAAAAATAGCGGTCTTTGTGTTTAAGGTCATGTATTAGGACTGAGGAAACCTGGATTCAGTTTGCAGCTCTGCTACAGACTGACAGCCTGGCATTGGGCAAGTTGTTTAGGCTTCATTCCTGAAGACTTGTTCATGTTTACTACATGAATATTACATTTAATATTATGTATTGTGAGTAGTCCCGTTAAAGGCACTCAGGCCCCTTTGTTTGTACGGTTAAATGTGCAGAATAAGATCTTTAGTCTCTTTGAGTCTCAGTTCCCCATCTGTAAATTATGAATCAGGTGACTTCTTTGTCTGATGAATTAGATTGTAAGGTCTTTGGGGTAGGGATTGTCTCTCTATATGCGTAGGCAGCACGTAGCTAGGGCTAGAGGGAACTCGGTCCCCCCCAAATCAGAACCACCCCACTGCCCATGCACACAGCCCAGAGCAAATCTCTGCCTTTGGTGGCACCAGGGCCAGCTTGGCACTGAGCTGCTGGGTGCCCAATAGCAGGACAAGCAGGGAGAGTCCCCAGAGACCAGCAGCAATCGGTGAGGTAAGTCTGTGGGGCCCTGGCATAGTGCTGCAGGCAGAATTTATCCCCAGTGTGGCCATCGAGCCTGCTCCATCCATGGTGTGTCCCACATCTCTGGTCTCTGCAAGAAGAGCCGGGGCTGATGTAAGGGAGTCAAAGGGAGGAGAGGAGAGGTGAAGAGGCTACACAGGAGGAAGCCAGACACAGCGACAGCCAGCTGTGGCCGCTGGCATTGCCACACCATTCCCTGCATTCCCAGCCCCTCCTACCATAGACCCCCCACATAAACCCCTCCCACAGTCACCCCATTCTCCTCGCCATGACCCCCAAACCTCTCTGTCCCATAGCCCCCCAGATAACCTCCAGAGCCCTGCTTAAATCCATCAACCCCCATGATAACCTATCCCTAGGGTGACCATATTTTCCAAAGGGAAAATGGGACACTGAGTAGTTCTGGCCCAAGCCGCTCACCCATGCCCTGTCCCTCTCACCACCCGCCCACATATGGGCTGGCCTGTGTCCTGCACCCCCACTCTTGCCACAGAGGGCTCCTATCTGAGCCCAGGTTGCCCCCCGCATGGGGCTTGGATTGCTCAAGCCCTGCCTCCCTTCCCCCACTTCCCTCGCTGGCTGTTGCTGCTCACCTGAACCCTGCCTCTCCCTCCCCACCCCAAGTATAGCTGGTGTTGCTGTTCGCTGGAGACCTGATTTCCGCTCCACCCCCCGCAGAGCTGGCATCACCACTTGCCCCTCCTGCACATTCCTCTGCATCCTGCTAAGGGTGCGTGCTGCAGTTTTGGGGCAAAAGTGGGCATTTATCCCATTTGCTCTTGCCACCTGATCATCACTTTTGCCAAAAAAAAAAAAAAAAAAAAAAAAAAAAGAAGAAAAAGCCAGGACAGAGATTAAAGAAAGGGACTGTCCTGGTCAAAGTGGGATGTATGGACACACCATCCTATCCCCAAAGAAACACACCCGATACAAGTTGAAATTGCCTACTTTGGATCAATCTATAGTCCTGCTTGTAGAAGCAATCTTTCCAGGGTAATTACTTGTTAGAATGGTTTCCTCACAAAGAAGGATAATAATTATTCATTGGATGATTAATCGCTTTGTTTCCTTTTTGTATTATGCCTGATCCATATCATACTTTGCAATGTGTTTAGTTCTCCCAGGAAGCATTTACTCATTAGTTGTTTTAATTATCAGTATGGTTGAGAAGGTGTTTTGTTGGATCTTCCCGTTTTCACTGGCTTATAACTTTCCAAATCAATATTTCTTATTTTATTTGATGTGGCCTTCATGTAGCAACGAAGTTTGGAAATGATCTTACAATTCAAGTCCTCTTACAGAAACATATTAAAGCGAGCTGGGCTGAACATTCTCCCAGTATTGGTTTATGTTACCGAAACTGTGAAAGGAGAACTTGATTTCTTTTCTGATAGACGTAGTGAATGAAGGGCAGGCAATCGATGTAATATATTTGGATTACAAAAAAAGATATATTGTCTCATGACATTTTTAAAAATTCATTCAAGTTGGCGTGGATATTAATACTGTCCTATGGATTGAAAACTGCTTGAAAGACTATAAACAAGGGGAAATTATAAATGACCGTGCCTCAGTAGTTGGAAGGTATTGCGCTTTGCCTAAAAGACTCCTGGGGAGTTGGGGCAACCCAGGCAGAACTTAGACCCTCATCCCTCCTTTTCAATTACAGGTATGCAGAGTATGGGAGAAGTATGTCGTTAGACCACAGAGTCCGGCTGGCATGCATAAAGGGAAGGGGTAGAGATGCTATTGCTGAAACTTTCCCCATCTTAGTTCTACTTGAGATTTTTTTAAAGCATCACTGCTGGGAGCAGAATTAAAATATTCAGAAGTTATAAGAAACATATCCAACTTGTTGGTAATACGGTTTGTATTAATTACAGTTACATGTGTATATAATCACAGGTTTCAGAGTAGCAGCCGTGTTAGTCTGTATTCGCAAAAAGAAAAGGAGTACTTGTGGCACCTTAGAGACTAACAAATTTATTAGAGCATAAGCTTTCGTGAGCTACAGCTCACTTCATCGGATGCATTTGGTGGAAAAAACAGAGGAGAGATTTATATACACACACACACAGAGAACATGAAACAATGGGTTTATCATACACACTGTAAGGAGAGTGATCACTTAAGATAAGCCATCACCAACAGCGGGGGGGGGGGAAGGAGGAAAACCTTTCATGGTGACAAGCAGGTAGGCTAATTCCAGCAGTTAACAAGAATATCAGAGGAACAGTGGGGGGTGGGGTGGGAGGGAGAAATACCATGGGAAAATAGTTTTACTTTGTGTAATGACTCATCCATTCCCAGTCTCTATTCAAGCCTAAGTTAATTGTATCCCCGATACTGTCACGGCTAACCTGGTGGCAGAACTTTGTGACTTTGTCCTGACCCATAACTATTTCACATTTGGTGACAATGTATACCTTCAAATCAGCGGCACTGCGATGGGTACCCACATGGCCCCACAGTATGCCAACATTTTTATGGCTGACTTAGAACAACGCTTCCTCAGCTCTTGTCCCCTAATGCCCCTACTCTACTTGCGCTACATTGATGACATCTTCATCATCTGGACCCATGGAAAAGAAGCTCTTGAGGAATTCCACCATGATTTCAACAATTTCCATCCCACCATCAACCTCAGCCTGGACCAGTCCACACAAGAGATCCACTTCCTGGACACTACGGTGCTAATAAGCGATGGTCACATAAACACCACCCTATATTGGAAACCTACTGACCGCTATTCCTACCTACATGCCTCTAGCTTTCATCCAGATCATACCACTCGATCCATTGTCTACAGCCAAGCGCTACGATATAACCGCATTTGCTCCAACCCCTCAGACAGAGACAAACACCTACAAGATCTCTATCATGCATTCCTACAACTACAATACCCACCTGCTGAAGTGAAGAAACAGATTGACAGAGCCAGAAGAGTACCCAGAAGTCACCTACTACAGGACAGGCCCAACAAAGAAAACAGAACGCCACTAGCCATCACCTTCAGCCCCCAACTAAAACCTCTCCAACGCATCATCAAGGATCTACAACCTATCCTGAAGGACGAGCCATCGCTCTCTCAGATCTTGGGAGACAGGTCAGTCCTTGCTTACAGACAGCCCCCCAATCTGAAGCAAATACTCACCAGCAACCACACACCACACAACAGAACCACTAACCCAGGAACCTATCCTTGCAACAAAGCCCGTTGCCAACTCTGTCCACATATCTATTCAGGGGATACCATCATAGGGCCTAATCACATCAGCCACACTATCAGAGGCTCGTTCACCTGCGCATCTACCAATGTGATATATGCCATCATGTGCCAGCAATGCCCCTCTGCCATGTACATTGGCCAAACTGGACAGTCTCTACGTAAAAGAATGAATGGACACAAATCAGACGTCAAGAATTATAACATTCAAAAACCAGTTGGAGAACACTTCAATCTCTCTGGTCACTCGATCACAGACCTAAGAGTGTCTATACTTCAACAAAAAAGCTTCAAAAACAGACTCCAACGAGAGACTGCTGAATTGGAATTAATTTGCAAACTGGATACAATTAACTTAGGCTTGAATAGAGACTGGGAATGGATGAGTCATTACACAAAGTAAAACTATTTCCCCATGGTATTTCTCCCTCCCACCCTACCCCCCACTGTTCCTCTGATATTCTTGTTAACTGCTGGAATTAGCCTACCTGCTTGTCACCATGAAAGGTTTTCCTCCTTCCCCCCCCGCTGTTGGTGATGGCTTATCTTAAGTGATCACTCTCCTTACAGTGTGTATGATAAACCCATTGTTTCATGTTCTCTGTGTGTGTGTGTATATAAATCTCTCCTCTGTTTTTTCCACCAAATGCATCCGATGAAGTGAGCTGTAGCTCACGAAAGCTTATGCTCTAATAAATTTGTTAGTCTCTAAGGTGCCACAAGTACTCCTTTTCTTTATGTGTATATAATGTTTGTTTAAAGAGTAATAAAAATACCGCTGGGAAAACAAAAGAAGGAAGAGGTATAGCCATTTCTAATAAAAAGCCTTGACTCAACCTTATAGCACTTCAGAGAGGGGAGGCTTTTATTTGGGAGTAACTTCTGGCCCAGAAAGGGGGAATTTTTATATTTGTCTATTCTACCTACCTGTCTTCCCACGAACATCAACTTTGTGTTCCTCAGATTTAGTTTCAGCCATCTACCTTTCATATACTTGCTGATCACAGTTAGGCTCTCAGATAGTTGGATGACTTTGCTATCAGCAAGGGAAGTGATTAGAATATAGTGCAGGTGTGTTCATATGGTTATTCAGCAGGATGGTCAGTAGAATAGTTCCTTGTGAGGGGTCTCGTGAAAGAGGAGAAGTTGTCCATCAGCAAGCTCTGAATGCGGCTCAAAAGGAAGGATCTCATCCAACTGAGTGCTTTCTCCGTGCAATTCCTCAGATGACTAAATGTTTCTAGGATCAAGGCCTTAGAGCCTGAAGTGCTTCTCTGCATGGAATATGAGTTTTACAGCACTTAGCCGGTAGCACTTTGGGGCCCTAATACTGATTCAGGCTTCCTCTGGCACTGCAATCACATTAATGTTTAATAATACAAATAGGGCTAATTTTGCCCTGTATCTGTGTTCTTAACATAGTGTATAACTTGCATTATATGCAAGTACTATTTTCTTATTACAAAGATTTTTTTTGTGTCTAGAAAATGAAGTGAACTTGTTTGGTGCATTTCAGATTGTAGGGCATCCACACACTATAGATCATGGAACAAGACAGCAATTAGCAACAGTCTTTCATTATCAGGGTGGATAAAAATCAATGATTTTTTTTTTTTAAATCAAAAATATTCATTTGGTTGGTTGATAACCGTATTACCAACAAAAACATTCATTTTTTTTATTTAAATCGGATTTTTTTTATTTAAATCGGATTTTTTTTATAAAAAGGTTTTTTCCCTGAAAAAGCAATCTAAAGATATCTCGTCATGGAATAGGGATTATAAATTCTAAATCTATAGTCTGAGACAATATATTCATGTAATGTTTATGAAAAGTTTTGAAAATGAGTTCCAGTAGTTCCTGGATTCCAGGCCCAATCTTATGGGGTTCCTCAGGCTTCTGTATAGATTATTTAGGTTAATCTTTCTATCTACCCAATGGGACTCAGTGCTCAGTCTAGAAGATACCATCAGAGATTTTAGTTTTGCAGTTCTCAAACTGCGGATTTATGTCTCCAGCAAAAATGTTTTAAAATAAATAATAATATATAGAGATGAGAAATAACAGACCTCAACTCTGTTGTCCCTCTGCAAATTTGTGTACACAGTTCAATCCCTTACCTCTCTCTAAAAGTGCAAAGTTTCAAAACGTTCAATGAATAGAAGATTGTTGGGGGCGGAATAGATCTGGACAAGAAGAAGTCTGGAGAAAAATGTGAGAAGTGAGGGACATATGCTTGTTTTGTTAAAATATTATACATTTGCTGTTGAAAAAATATCCAGAATACTTAACGTTGTTGTTTTAGTTAAATAAAACAATTTAAATGTCTGTCTGGTGATGTTCTCCTCCTAATACATCATGGCAAGAAAATCCTCCAAGTATTAATGATTAACCGGTTGAATTGGAGATAGTTTAGCTCCCAATGACTTCATAAATATCTGCTTCAATTATCTTTGGTAAATGAAATAACCAAACAATCATTCATTTTCTGATACAGCTGTAAAACTAATCTGAAATGTTTTCCAAATAAATCCTATTTAAAAATGTATAGTGTACCTTCTAAAAATGAAACCTACATCTATCTCTGAGTTGTGAAGAATATGTATTAAGCTTATAACAACCAATAAGAATGCACTTTTATGTAGAAAACCATTACTAATTCGAGTCTTCCTGACTGGTGATTTAAATCATGATTTAAATCAAATCCACTCTGCTCATTATAGTGTCTTATTCGGCTATCCCTCAATACAAAGATTGTCTGCGAAGGGGGTTCATTGGTAGGTTCTTAGGGGGCTAAGGAGTCTTCTCTGATGGATCGCAAAATTGTCATGGTGGAGAGGCTTGCATGGGCTAAAGACTCTCAAAACTATATTGTCCGGAGCTTTCATTATAATGTAACTGTGAAAGCATTAGTTCTTACAGTGCTTGAACTGCTTTGAAATTATTTTCCCTAAGTTTGTAATGT
Source organism: Dermochelys coriacea (assembly GCF_009764565.3). Taxonomy (NCBI): domain Eukaryota; kingdom Metazoa; phylum Chordata; order Testudines; family Dermochelyidae; genus Dermochelys; species Dermochelys coriacea. The sequence goes on from NC_050069.1 coordinate 216,225,386, forward strand.
GTTACAAGCATGACTTTTTTTTAAATTACATACATTCCTCCTTGGTGTCATATTTCCCTTTTCAGGTCTATTTATTGATTTAAAGATGCACTTTCTTTTTTAAAATCAGTTTGCAGATGGTTAACTCTCAAAAGCTACCACAGTATTGTATTTTGCTGATATAACTTAAAAAACCACAGAGCTAGGCCTGCTATTTGTAACTTAAAGTTTCAGCTTACTTGCTGAAAGCTATTTTAAGACATGACTGAGTTGTTAGTTTCTTTTAGCTGGTTGAAATAACATGAGATAGTCATGTGTAAGTGAATGGTGTGTTTTGAAAGAATCTGAGTCCAGGGATTTGTATAGTGAATAGTTATTGAAATTTTTGTAGTAATAGTGAGCAATCAGAATGTCAGTTGAAAATTATTTATCAGTTGTGAGTCAATACCTGCAGAGCATTCCTGCATGTGGAGTGCTTAAAATCATTAAATTTCAGTTTGAGATTTATAGCTGTGGGGAAAAAGAAAATACAAAATTAAAGAGCCATACTGCTCCATACTGCTGCGGTAGTGTTTCTTTGAGCCATTCTGCTGGGGTAAAATAACTCTTAACTCTTGCATAGCTGGCCCTGATAAGAGAATATTTGAGTGGTATAGAGTTGGTGCAATGGCTTCTATGCCCTTCCCTGTGTCTGGGATAGAGGGCATGGTTGCAGAGAAGGGGCATTGCCCTGGTCTTCCCTGCATTCTGGTGTGCGCTGGCTGCTTTGATGACCCTTGTGCCCATTGGGACCTATGCCTGAAAACATCCAGTTTACGCTGGGGAGGACTAGCCTGATCCACTGCTGGTACAGGATCAGGAGAGTGCATCAGTGACTTTAAGTCACTTTTGCAAACAGCCTTTTCTGAAATGTGTTATTCAACCACAGTCAAAGATTAGGTCACAGAGTATACAATTTTTCAAATGTTTTTGTCTTTGTTTTTATTAAATTGGAAGGTACAATATGTTCTCTTCTTACCGCACTGGTAATTCCTATACTCCTAGAGGAGATTATGCATGCACTTTGAAAAGAGACTTTATTCTCAACAGCACAAACCCAATCTGAAACAAATAATGCCTTTCTTGACTACAGTTCATACCGTATAAATCAATTTCCTGTAATTTTTCTGTTTTGTTCTAGATTCCACCAAGAAGATTAAGGATGTTCTGGAAGAATTCCATGGTAACGGTGTGCTAGCAAAATATAATCCTGAAGGGGTAATTCTTCTTTGTAATTCAGTGGTTTAAAAATGTGATTAATGTAAAAAATGTTTTAAAAATTGACATGGCAGAATAAGCATTTATAAATAGATAATTATTTACAAATTCTCTGTTTGGAGTGATGCTTTATGCTTTTGAAAGTAAAACATATACTGAAGAACTAAAAAAAAGATTTATTTAACTAAAAGGATCTATTAATATGATCATTTCATAGAATCCTAGAAATGTAGAGCTGGAAGGGACCTCAAGAAGTGATCTAGTCCATCATTCAAAAGCCATAGAACACGCATGTTTATTCTGATGAATAATTTATTTGTGTAAACAAAGTTAGTTGCTTTTTTATTTAAAAAAAATCACTTACAAAAATCTTTGAGGTGAAGTTAAGATGCTGCCACAGAACAATGCCTTCTGCTCCATATAGCCTTTTGGGATTTGGGACTTCATAATACCACATTCAAATTTAAAAAAACCTAGAAATGCTCAGGTAAGATCTCCTCATGTATCCATGAAAGAATGTTTAGGTTAGAAAAAACAAACTCAGGAAAATCAGGCAATGCTTATTTGTGGTGCTGCTTCACATGCAACCTTAATCCTAGCCACATAAGGACGCAAACACCTTGGTGTATCATTATTTTGGGAGTGAGGAATATTTGCCTGAATTGCAAATTGCTTGACAGTAATATTAAGAAATTCTACAATGCATTGTTAGGTTCTGTAATTGCGGTAGTGCAGCTAGACCAATAAGGAGAGGTAGCTCAGTGTGTCCAGCGTGATTCCTGTATCAGTGCTGCTACACAAGCTACTACAGGGTCTTGAATATGAATTCTGATTTGGAGTTATGGCGGACACGGATATAATGCCCATTATTATTAGGAGGAGTAAGGGCACTCTGATGTTACCAGTTCCTATTGAAATCAGTGTAGGATAATTAAGGTTGTGTTTGCTCAAGTTTAACCACAAGTTACTAGGCTTCATGCAGGAATTATTGGGTGAAATTCTATGGGCTGTGCTGTGCATGAAATTGGACTAGATGATCACATTGGTCCATTCAGGCCTTAAAATATATGAAGAAGTGGGACCTTGACTGGTTTTCATAAACTTTTTTTAAAATATTAACTTTCTTTAGTGATATGGAGGGAATCCTTAGCTGAACAGGGAGCTGCAAAATTTATGCTGCTTTTGGTATTGCCCTCAATTCTTGTAGGGAGTTCTTATGTATGGATATGGGTTCTTAATCAGTATTTAAAATAAATATATATATTTAAGAAAAAGCATTTGTTTATCTTTAAAAGTATTTTTCTATTTAAACCTATGGAATAAAGCCACATACTACTTTTTAGCACATCCATATAATGTATATCAAAATAGCTAAATAGCTCAATATGTATTTTCCTTCTTGGCCTATTTTTCTGTGACTTATATGGAATTTATAATATGAGAGCACTTGTGCTAAGTAAACTTTGTTGTGAATCAGTTCCCATATATATTACTTTGTATTGTATATATTAAAGACAAGAAACATTGGCAAGTAAACCAAGTAAAGCCCCTTGAACTTTGAGATCTCTTTAAATTGTGGTGGTAAAATGCAATAATAAATAATTTTATCTGACCTCTGGATCTGTATGTATCTGTAGAGCAGTGGTTCTCAACCTATTTATCATTGTGGGCCACATGCACACAATATATATACTACCTGTATGGCCCTGAGGATGTCACATGGGCTGCAGCTGTGTGGTAATTGGGCACCCGTGGGTTGAGAACCACTGCCATAGAGCTAAGAGTTATCCTTGGCTGATCATCTTGAATCTGCATTATTTTTATGCCTGGAGTTATGCTATGAAACTTTGTAGTGAACTATATTTATGGAGATAAAAGAGCCTAAACAATCTCATGTTCCAGGTTTCTCCTTGCCCTGTGGGTTCAACACTGTATTCCACTCTAGTGCTGTTGTAGTGCAATTCTTCATTATATGCCACTTTAATAATCAGATTGCTCCAGTACAATTATTATCTTTTTGACATTCAAAACTGAGTTCTGAAATCAGAGTCTTGTTTCTTCATTGTCTTTCACCTTGTAGAGTCACATAAAGCTGTGCAGAGCGGTCAGATTGGGAGGTTAGTTCAGCAATGGAGATGATGAACTTGGCCATCCGAGGGTTATCCAACATAGGAGGGGACCCTCCTTTGTCATGGACCTGATTGTAGCAGCTCCTATGCCACTCCCTCTTCCTGCTTTTGGTGTAGGGAATGTGATTGGGGCTTCTGTAAAGACCATTGATACCCAGACGTCATTTCAGTCTCACTGTAGTCCTTTTCAGCTGGCATAGTTTGGAGCAACCTTTTAGACTTGCTAGGGGATGAGCTCCTAAAACTCATCTCAGTTATTCAGGATTTATCTCAGCTAGTTCATGGCACCCAATGGCCCTTTAGAAAAGCTATATTGAAAAAATAGTCAAGGTTAAGTTAAGAAAGTAGATGAAGACAATGAAATGTTTATGTATAGAAAGACCAGGGCTCTGTTGTAACAAGACTGTTTCAAGGCAGGCTGTTTCAGCAATTGTGTGGCTCAAGGGGACATGCTATGGCCATTGGATCTAAGCTGCACCTATGAACTGTGAGTTTGAGATCCTGCCTTTGTCAGAAATGTGAGAGTACTAGGTGGGTGTGTTGCTACTATCCACCTGTGTCAAGGGGATTTTATACTTTTGGGGACATTTTCCCTCATTAAAGCTACTTTACAAGGGTATCTATTTCCTGGGGGACCCCTCTCTATGCCCCCCATGTGAGTTGGTGTCAGGAAGAACCTAGTCCCTCTGTGTGGGAAGCTGAGAATAAGCATGCATGGAACTTTCACCCAGTGCCAAGACTAAGGTGAGTCTTGGGAATGGGCATGCTTGGTGCACAGCACAGACTCACAAGTGCAGTCATTGGGGAGAGGAATAAGAACACCCACTGAGATTAATAGAGCAGTTCACATGTCTCAGAGTTATTGTTTAAAGCTGTATTGATCTCCCTGGGGTGTTCTCGTTTAGCTGAGAACATGTCATTAACATGAAATGGGCCACTTCATCTCTCTGAGGTTATGTTTACTCTGCAATAAAAGACCGGTGGCTGGCCCAGGTCAGCTGACTCAGCTCAGGCTGCATATAAAATTGTAATGTACTGTGACCCTCCCCACCTCTCAGGGTCCTAGAGCCAAGGCTCCAGCTCAAGCCCGAACGTCTTCCCTGCAATTTTATAGTCACATGAGCCTGAGTCAGCCGAGTCACACTGTAAGTCTTCTGTGCTGCATATGCTTGTCCCAGATTTTTGGGGTAGTGACTCTGCAACTCCATTCCCCTGCCTCTTTCTGCCTCCTGCCTATGGTATATGCACGCCTCAGACTCACCACTTTCCCACCTCCGTATGGCCTGGTAGCATGAAGTGGCAAGGTGGAGTTGGTGAGAGCGCGCGTGTGTGTGTGTGTGTGTGTGTGTGTGTGTGTGTGTGTGTGTGTGTGTGTGTGTGTGTGTGTGTGTGTGTAGGGTGTACTCAAAGCCGCTGGTGTGTGTGGGGGGGGTGTTGGCATAGTAGGTGTGCAAGGAGGTGGCTTGGAATAACAGGCATGTTGGAGGGACTGAGGCAGTAGTAGTGGAGTAGTAATCTCAGCAGTTAGTGGGGAATATATGAGTCAGAGCAAGTGAGGGGTAGTCTGGAAACTGTGCAGAAGAGTGTGAGGTGGAAAGAAAGAGTCAGAGTGGTGCAGTGGAGGATGTTGTGGGGTCTGCAGCTCTGTCTCCCTCATCCCCCACATCCCTCAATCAAACAATGATAGGTACTAATATGGCCCTATCACTATAGCATCTGAGCGTCTCACAATCTTTCATGTATTTACCCGCACAAGACCCACATGAGATAGGGAGGTGCTGTCATCTGCACTTTTACAGACAGGAAACTGAGATACAGAGAGTCCAATTGACTCGACTGAGGTCACGTAGGGAGTCTGTCGCATAGCAAAGAATTAAACCTGGGTCTCCTAAATCCCCTGTCCTTATCCTGGACCATCCTTCCTCTCACATCACCCACAATGTCCGTTCCCCCTTCAAAAAATATCTCCACTGACTCCATACTTGTTCCCATATCCTCTGCTCAAACTATGGGTTTCATGTTGATGCCTGCCTCTTCTTGGGGAGGACAGTTCAGAAGAGAGAACCAGGCCGTACGGGACAGGCAGAGAGATCTGAGATAGAATTCATACCCAGAACACATCTTCTATAGATACATCTAGAGTGGTAATTTTTGCTTTGAAGTAGTTTTGAGCATTTGTAGATAAATGGAAAAAGTGAATACAATCCCTTCATCCGAAGCACTGCTTTGATTTACTTATTGTTCAAATGATAGGAAATGCAGCATTTCATCACAGGTTTTTAAATGGTGCTGACCAGAGTCTGTCCTTCTCTGCGCTTGCAGTTAAACTGCTCAGAACTGGTTCAGCATCACCTGTTGCTGACATCAATTGTTGACAACATATAACTTACATAAAGTGCACTGGGGTGATGGTGAAAGTTTCAAGACATTGTTTTCATTGTTATTTTTCCTTGGATATCTATCATTGCATGGTTAAAAACCAAATGCTTGCACTGTCTAACTAATCAAGACTAGACCCATTTTTAACAACTATGCTAACATAAAATAATGGAATGAGTTTGTTTTCTTTCAAACCTGTTTATCTACAAAATGAAACTTTCAACTAAAATAGTCCTATTATAAAAACAGAGTCTGAGTGTCACTATATATATACTACATTAATATGTGCTTTCTTTCTTTCTTTCTTTCTTTCTTTCTTTCTTTCTTTCTTTCTTTCTTTCTTTCTTTCTTTCTTTCTTTCTTTCTTTCTTTCTTTCTTTCTTTCTTTCCATGCACTACAGAAACAAGACATTCTTAATCAAGTAAGTAATCTTTCTTTATTAGATTTTTTGTTATTACTAATATGAACAGTGATTGTTTATTTGCTGGGTTCCACTGAAACATTCTTATATTGATAAATATTTCATGTGGCCACTCTTTCAGGTAATGTATTATAATTTGAAGCTGAGAACAAGGTGTATTCTTACTAAGACAGCATGCTGTTTTTCATTAGGTGAATTTAACTTGTATCATTGTGACTTTTCCAAAATTTTGCTAAAAGTGTAATTAAGAGTAACATGGAAAATTGAGGTAGGGTAATCAGCCACAAGATAATGTGTAATTTCTAGTGAGCTCTTGTCAATGTTTTCTGTTCCTGTGAGATGATATTTTTTGAGAAGCATTAATGTGATCACATAATCTTTTAATGATCAGACTGTGTCATTGACATGTACACTGGTGTGTGATACAAAGCCAATTAATTCCATAAACTATCCACATTTCAGAATTTGAATAGAATATAAACTTTAGTGTAATTAACTATATAATAACATTACCCTGTTGTGCTCAGAGCCTAAAACAACAAAATATATCCACACTACAGTAGATAGCTAACCAGATGAATCTGGAAGTTGAAAGCTGCTTGTGTCTTCCTTCTGCACATCTGTGCAAGGGCCAGAGACAATGCAACTCTTAAGGTTTGTAAATCCTGCTTAGTTTACAAAATTTATTTTCAATTGAAATCTTCCATATTATCCAAAGAGCATTTATTTTCCACGAAACAAAACCATGTCAAATGCAACACAGTTAGTAGCCATGACTCTAGAGAGGCTCAGTGCTTGGTATAGGAATGTTAAAAATCCTGATTTATATTCAGGAACAAAGTGTCTGTGAGAAATATTGAATAGAGCAGTCAAACACTGTTCCTGACCTCTAAAAATCCAGTGCAGCTCTTCCTTAGCTTTCATTTATACCAAGTTCATCCATTTCCCAGACCCCCAAAACAGTAAATGAAAGATATTTATCTGGGATATGAAACCATGAGAAGAGGGAGTGAATGCTCTATATAATTGGCTTATTATACAATAACAGCTTAAACAGCAATATGTTTGAAGAGCCTCTGCCAACAGTGGCAGCAAGGGATTTCAGAAAATTATGTTCCTCAGCTTTCCAACTACCCCACTACCCCAATATAATGTGACCCAATATAACACAAATTCGGATATAACGCAGTAAAGCAGTGCTCCGGGGGGCTGGGCTGTGCTCTCTGGTGGATCAAAGCAAATTTGATATAATGTGGTTTCATCTATAATGCAGTAAGATTTTTTGGCTCATGAGGACAGCATTATATCAGGGTAGAGGTGTACTAGAGAACAGGTCAGCTAGCAAATATTACATACTAACTCAGTGATGGGTAAACTTTTTGGCCCGAGGGCCACATCTGGGTATGGAAATTGTATGGCGGGCCATGAATGCTCATAAAACTGGGAGTTGAGGTATGGGAGGGGGTGAGGGCTCTGGCTGGGATTGCGGGCTCTGAGGTGGGGCCAGAAATGAGGAGTTGAGGGTGTGGGAAGGGGCTCTGGGCTAGGGCAGGTTCCTGGCCAATGGGAGTGGTGCTGGGGGCACAGACAGTGTGCAGAGCCCCCTGGCTGCCCCTACGTGTAAGCGCCAGAGGGTGGACGTGCTGCTGCTTCTGGGAGCCGCCAACCCGCTCCCTGGTTGGAGCAGCAGAGTGAGGCAAGCCCTGGACCCTGCTCCCTAGTGGGAGCTCGAAGGCCAGATTAAAACGTCTGAAGGGTTGGATGCGGCCCCCAGGCCGTAGTTTGCCCACCCCTGTACTAACTAGTTACTATATGTCACGTTCTGGGGTGCAATCTAGACCAATGAGAGGTTGTCACTGCCTGCCCCTCTAACCCATGGTGCCTTACAATGCTTTGCTGTTGTAGCTCCCACTCTCAGTTGGGCCACTCTCAGTTTAGCAGCATGCAGGTCACGCTAAGTGTCTGTGTGTAGTTGAAACCCTGATCTGGCAGCTCTGACCCTAGCAGCTTGTCATCAACACACCAGTCACAATGGCTTCCACCAGCCTTGGTTACAAACTGACTTATGACTGACATATGACTTATTTTTAAATATGATTTTATGTGTGCACAAGATTCAGCTTTTATAAGCGAGAACCTGAAATGATTGAAATGCTAAGCCTCTCCAAAATCAGGATCATAATGGAAACAATATATGAATATAGTAGCAATTTGTGGATGGTGATATTGATGATGAGAGGAAGGATAAACATTATCCCTTTTTATGTGACAGTATTTCAAAGTACTGTTTAGTGATTCACTTTAAAATGAAAGTGATTCACTTTGTTGGAAGCAAGATTCATTCAGATAGCTATTGATATTTTTTTTGTATGGCTATTGATTAATTTTTAAAGGTAAAGCATTTGTAAGCTCACAAGTATAATGAGAAGAAGCACAGTCTTTATGTTTTGGACTTGATTATGGGTTACAGCAATTTTGTTTATATCAGTTTTCTCTGATTGATAATGTGGTACAGTTGTTAAATTGATATGCTGAAACATCAACTGAAAAGCAGTTTTTCTGTGAAATTACTTGCTGCAAGAAACCATTAGAAACAAGGTGTCTTCATTGCAGATATTGTCCTCTGTTTTTGTAAAAAGAAAAGGAGGATTTGTGGCACCTTAGAGACTAACACATTTATTGGAGCATAAGCTTTCGTGAGCTACAACCCATTTCATCAGATGCATGCAGTGGAAAATACAGTGAGGAGATTTTATATATACCGAGAACATGAAACAATGGGTGTTACCATACACACTATAACGAGAGTGATCAGGTAAGGTGAGCTATTACCAGCAAGAGAGAGAAAAACCCTTTTGTAGTGATAATCAAGGTGGGCCATTTCCAGCAGTTGACAAGAACATGTGAGGAACAGTGGGCGGGGGGGAGGGGAGCTTGGCTGTAGACAACGGATCGTGTGATGTGGTCTGGATGATTATAAAAAGATTCTATAGTGATTTCTAATATCCTTTAACTCCAGTTCCAAGATGGTGTTATGTAAAACACATCAGAAGTTTGTGGTCATGTTCATCACAACACTCTTTTGCGAGTCCTAGTGTTCATATTGTATAATTAACAAGATAATAGAGAGATGAGATTGATGAGGTAATGTCTTCTATTGGACCAATTTCTGTTGGTGAGACAAGCTTTCTAGCTTACACAGAGCTCTTCTTCAAGTCCTGGGGACAAGATGGTTACAACAAGACATTTACAACACTGCATATAACAAAATAATGACATTCACAGTATAAAAATATCTATAGAGGAAGGAGCGAGCAGTGGCTCCGAAGCTAATTACTTTGTTTATTAGACCCTGTGGTATGCAGCACAGTGCTCGTGATAAGAAAGCATGGTGTAAAAGAACCTTCTAAGCTGCACAAAAGAGAGTACAAATAATATTTGATTCCATACTGTATAGCTATTCATACTATATACCCAGAAATCATTTTACTAATACAGTAAACCTCAGAGTTACTAACACCTTGGGAATAAAGGTTGTTTGTAACTCTGAAATGTTTGTAATGCTGAACAAATCATTATGGTTGTTTTTTGAAGGTATACATTGTCCCCAAATGTGAAATAGTTATGGGTGAGGACAAAGTTCAGCCACCAGGTTAGCCGTGACATTATCGGGGATACTGTTCCTGACGGCTTGTAGCCCATCTTTGTGTAGAATGTTGGTGTAGAGGGCTTCTACATCCATAGTGGCTAGGATGGTGTTTTTAGGAAGATCACCAATGGACTATAGTTTCCTCAGGAAGTCAGTGGTGTCTCGAAGATAGCTGGGAGTGCTGGTAACATAGGGCCTGAGGAGGGAGTCTACATAGCCAGACAATCCTGCTGTCAGGGTGCCAATGCCTGAGATGATGGGGTGTCCAGGATTTCCAGGTTTATGGATCTTGGATAGCAGATAGAATACCCCAGGTCGGGATTCTAGGGGTGTGTCTGTGCGGATTTGTTCTTGTGCTTTTTCAGGGAGTTTCTTGAGCAAATGCTGTAGTTTCTTTTGGTAAGTTATTACACAAAGTAAAACTATTTCCCCATGTTATTTCTCCCCCCCACCCCACCCCCACTGTTCCTCAGATGTTCTTGTTAACTGCTGGAAATGGCCTACCTTGCTTGTCACCATGAAAGGTTTTCCTCCTTTCCCCCCCCCCCGCTGCTGGTGATGGCTCATCTTAAGTGATCACTCTCCTTACAGTATGTGTATGATAAAACCCATTGTTTCATGTTCTCTGTGTGTATATAAATCTCCCCACTGTATTTTCCACCAAATGCATCTGATGACGTGAGCAGTAGCTCACGAAAGCTTATGCTCAAATAAATGTTAGTTTCTAAGGTGCCACAAGTCCTCCTTTTCTTTTTGCGAATACAGACTAACACGGCTGCTACTCTGAAACCTGTCATAAATCTGGTGTGTCTATTCAGTTCATGATTTTTAGTATCTAGCAAAGTTATGAATTTAAGCTCCCAGGCTCATCTTTCGGAAGTGTTGTGCAGGTTTCCTTTGAGTATAAGGATTGATAGGTCAGGGCTTGGCTACACTTGCAAGTTAGAGCACATTAAATCAGCCCCGGGCTTCCTAACTTCTGAGGTGTCCACATTAGCAAGGCATGTAGAGAGCCTGTAAAAGTGGCAAAGAGTCCTGTGGCACCTTATAGATTAACAGACGTATTGGAGCATGAGCTTTCGTGGGTGAATACCCACTTCATCGGATGCATGTAGTGGAAATTTCCAGAGGCAAGTATAAATATGCAAGGAAGAATCAGGCTAGGGATAGCGAGGTTAGTTCAATCAGGGAGGATGAGGCCCTCTTCTAGCAGTTGAGGTGTGAACACCAAGGGAGGAGAAACTGCTTTTGTAGCTGGCTAGCCATTCACAGTCTTCGTTTAATCCTGAGCTGATGGTGTCAAATTTGCAAATGAACTGAAGCTCAGCAGTTTCTCTTTGAAGGTTGGTCCTAAAGTTTTTTTGCTGCAGGAGGTTGAAGTGTTCTCCTACAGATTTTTGTATATTGTATATTGCCATTCCTAATATCTGATTTGTGTCCATTTATCCTTTTACGTAGGGCCTGGACTCTGCAGCTGGACTACTCCTCGTAATCCACCTCCATGAGAAGCATAAAGCTTGCTGTGCCCCGGCTGAAATGCTCAGATGTCAGTGTGGATGACGAGTTGCATTACTGCACTGTGATTGGACTCTAGAAACGCCCCATAATCCCCTGAAGTCAAGGGGCCACTCTTCTCCTTGTTTTGAACTCGGCTGCAGGCATCCGGATAGCCCCTTTCAAAGCTCCATTTCTGACAGCCCGCATGCTTATCTGCTCCGGGACAAAGCAAACCATTACTGTGGAATGCTGCTGCTGTGAGTGTGTGTAAGAGAGAGAGGCTGGGGGAAGGAGGGGTCTGCTGCTGTCTGAATTTACAAGACAGCATGCTGACACACTCTCTGCCCCCCAAAAAACAGGTTTCAGAGTATCTCTCCCCCCACATACACACAACACACTCACTGTCACATTCCACCCCACCCCACCCCCATTTGAAAAGCACAGTGCAGCCACTTGCACACTGGGATAGCTACCACAATGCACTGCTCTTTGTGGTGTCGCAAGAACTGCTAATGTGGCCACGCCAGTGCGCTTGCAGCTGACAGTGTAAACACTTGGCAGCATTTTCCCTGCTGCGGTCTCCGAAAGCTGGTTTAACTCACAGCATTCTACATCTGCAAGTGTAGCCAAGCCCTCAGTTATAGAGTGATTGCTTTGTGGAAAGTGTTCAACGACAGGTGATGTGGTGTGTTTTTGTCTTTTATCATTTTCCTGTGTGAAATTTGAGAGTGTAGTGATTGTCTGGTTTCGCCCACGTAGTTGTTACTGGGGCATTTAGTGCACAGGATGAGGTACATCACAGGTTATGACAGGCACTTGAAAGACCCAGGGATTTTGAAAGTTCTCTTGTGGGAGGTTTTTTTTTTTAATCATAATAGCAGTGGAGATATATCTACAGGTTTTGCATTTGTTGCTCTGGCAGGTCTGGTGCCCCTTTGAATCAATGTGTCTTGGTCTGTAGGGAGCTTGTTTGTGATGATGAGCTTGGAGAGATTAGGGGGATTGTTTTAAGGCCAGAAGAGGGGGTTCAGGAAAGATTTCTTTCAGAAAGGGGTCCCTATTGAGTATGGATTGTAGCTGTTTGTTACCCTATATAGGTTTCGGTGTGGGATGATAGGTGACAAATAGGGGTGTGCAGTCAAAGGGTGGGAGGGTTATTTCTGTATTGAAGCAAGTTCTTTTGGTGTATTTGGGGTTGGGAGGGCTGTTCCATGATGCGATCTACTTCTCAGGTGGAGTGTATGTAATTTATCTAAAATACTTGACTGATGTAAATGTTGAAGTATTGTGGCTTCAGAGGAATCTCTTGAACAATGGCCTAAACCAAGGGCATGGCTACACTTGCAGATGTAGAGCGCTTTGAGTTAAACCAGCTTCCGTAGAGTGCAGTAGGGAAAGCACTGCAGTCTGTCCACACTGACAGCTACAAGTGCACTGGCGTGGCCACATTAGCAGCTCTTACAACGGCCACTGAGAGCAGTGCATTGTGGTAGCTATCCCAGCATTCAAGTGGCTGCAACGTACTTTTCAAATAGGGGTGTGGTAGGGTGGAGTGTGACAGGGAGTGTGTTGTGTGTATGTGGGGGGAGAGAGATGGGTTTTGAGGGGGCTGAGAGCATGTCAGCATGCTGTCTTGTAAGTTCAGACAGCAGCAGACCTCCCCTCCTCCCGCCTCTTTCTTACACACAGCATTCCACACTAATGATTGCTTTGTTTTGGAGCAGATAAGCAGCCGGCTGTCAGAAACGGAGCTTTCAAAGGGCACTTCCGTATTCAAAACAATGAGAAGAGTGGCCACTTGGGGGATTACGGGACATTTCTGGAGGCTGATCAGAGTGCAGTAATGCAACACCTCATTCACACTGACACCCAGGCATTTCAGCCAAGGCGCAACAAGCGTTAATCTTCTCGCCGAGGTGGAGTACCAGGAGTGCTCTAGCTGTGGAGTCAGAGTGCTCTACATGTCTTGCCAGTGTGGATGGGTAGTGAGCTAGGGCACCCAGGGCTGCTTTAATGTGCTCTAACACACAAATGTAGCCAAGCCTCAAGAGTGAACTCTTAAAATTAAGTCGGTTTCCCAGAAAATCTCTAGGGGACATGAATGCAAATGAATCTCCTCTGGTTATGCAAGAACTGAGGTTTTTGAAGCTTCATCCTAAGGGTGAAAGACCTTTGTTTGGCTGATTACCTATTCATGGTGGCTTCAAAGACCCAAACAGGATAAAAGAATGACTCTCAGAGTCGTGAGGGTGCCTGTTCTGAGCTGAAGCTGTGATGCATATGTTGGCACAGGAAAAAAAAAAAACCCTTGTGCTGGGGTATGAAGGATTAATCAAGTGAGGGGGTGATCTCTGACAGGCTTTTAAGTTTGTATGTAGGCTCTTATTTTTAATGTGTGTGCTCTGTAATGCTTCACCTTAAGAATAAATGTGTTCTCTTATAAAGGGCTGTGTGGTAACTTAAACTGCTGGTAAATACACTGTTAGTCTCTGAAGAAAAAGGACACTGCAGATCCTGGCCATTTAGGCATTTTGCCTTGCTAGAGGTTATCACCATGTAGACAGGGAACTGTTCATCCTGGAAATATCCCAGTCAGAAGGGAGAGAGATGAGGGTCTCTGCCCAAAAGGGGTGACGTCTGAGGTCAGACCCGGGAGCCTAGAGTGGGTGTTCTTCTGGACTATAGAAGAGGAATACAGGTGCAGTTGCCCTGAACTGTGACAGATAATACTGTCACATAATATGTGTGTGTAAAAAGCCTCTGACATGCCCTTTTGTACTTGTAAGATATTACTGATATTTTTTTCCCATCCTGCAGCATTGTTTGTTTCTTACTAATAATAAATGAAAAAAACTTTAGGATTCTTAAAGAACATGAACATCTTGCAAGATTATGATACAATTTTTTTTTAACAATGCTTTTGAGAATGGCTGGAAGATGTCAGCAGGGGATTTTTTTCCCACTCATTCTGCTTCATAGTTTCATATATTTGCATTCTTTAGAAAAAATCCATCCCTAATTTTGAAACATTTCTTCTATAAAATGAGAAACCTGAAGACACTAAACAGATGTTTCTGTGGTTCTGTATTATAATGTCTGATTTATATCCAGTTATACCTGTTGGCTGAAAAAGGACTGTTCAGTGCTTGTAAGCAATTCTATAAGCCTCTGTATTTTCTGTTCAGATACACAGTAGGCCTACAGTATTTTCCTCTACTGGATATTATCTGTGAAATTACAGGTAGTGACCAGACTTTGGTAGAATCTCTAAATTCATTTAATTGAATTAAAGTTTATTCAGGTTGAATTAGGAAATACTGGTTAAAGTATTTTCCCAATATATATTGAATTGTTGTTTTTCTATTTTTTATTCTAATGTACAATATTCCATCCCTTTCTGTTTTTATGATGATGGCTTTGTGCTGCAGGTCTGAACTTGTGCAATGATATGTGGGTGATACTTAAGTATTTCCCCAGTAAAACAACATAGGAAAAACACTCCCTCCAATCATAATACTTACAGTCATTGACGAACCATTGGATGTGACCTGGGGCCCTTTTTAGTAACACAAACAAGAAACCATCTTTTCTGGCATCACCCCAGAATAAGGAGGTTTTAGTACCATTATACAAGGCACTGGTGAGACCTCACCTAGAATACTGTGTGCAGTTCTGGTCTCCCATGTTTAAAAAGGATGAATTCAAACTGGAGCAGATACAGAGAAGGGCTACTAGGATGATCCGAGGAATGGAAAACTTGTCTTATGAAAGGAGACTTAAGGAGCTTGGCTTGTTTATCCTAACTAAAAGAAGGTTGAGGGGAGATATGATTGCTCTCTATAAATATATCAGAGGGATAAATACAGGAGAGGGAGAGGAATTATTTAAGCTCAGCACCAATGTGGACACAAGAACAAATGGGTATAAACTGGCCACCAGGAAGTTTAGACTCGAAATTAGATGAAGGTTTCTAACCGTCAGAGGAGTGAAGTTTTGGAATAGCCTTTCAAGGGAAGCAGTGGGGGCAAAAGATCTATCTGGTTTTAAGATTCTACTTGATAAGTTTATGGAGGAGATGGTATGATGGGATAATGGGATTTTGTTAAGTAATTGATCTTTAAATATTCAGGGTAAATAGGACTAATCCCCTGAGATGGGATATTAGATGGATGGGATCTGAGTTACCCAGGAAAGAATTTTTTGTAGTATCTGGCTGGTGAATCTTGCCCATATGCTCAGGGTTTAGCTGATTGCCATATTTGGGGTCGGGCAGAAATTTTCCTCCAGGGCAGATTGGAGAGGCTCTTCGCTTTCCTCTGTAGCATGGGGCATGGTTGACTTGAGGGAGGCTTCTCTGCTCCTTGAAGTCTTTAAACCATGATTTAAGGACTTCAATAGCTCAGACATAGGTGAGGTTTTTCATAGGAGTGGGTGGGTGAGATTCTGTGGCCTGCGCTGTGCAGGAGGTCGGACTAGATGATCAGAATGGTCCCTTCTGACCTTAGTATCTGTGAATCTATAAACATCACTGTTGGGCACATGCCATCACTCGCTTTGTAAGCCACCCCTTTTACTATTTATTTCAAATACAATAATTTGTCTTAGAAAATATATTAAAAAAAAAAGCCCAACCCCAATTGGATCAGATTAACATATCTCTACTGATTTGAAGTGGATATATATCTGAATGTGAAGGGAACCAAAGCAAGGGGTAAAGGTCTAGATTCACCACTGCCCTACACCTTGTACATTGTTGAACACTAGTGCAAAGTGGATGTAAATTACTGCCAAATCAAAGTGGTAACATTTTACACTCACTTTGCACTGATATAAATTACTATATAAGGTGCAGGATAATGGTAATTTGGGCCCAGACTATTTAAAGCTCCCAGAAAACCAGTCAGTCACAAGATGAAATACTGAGGGTGATTTGCCAATTTGTAACTCTTAGCAATTTTCAAGGCAGAAGAGGAAGAAATATGACTATTCACATACCTTACCTTGTACATTTATTTTTCATTAAAAATCAGAGGTAGCAAATCTTTCACTGAAGAAGGCTGAAAAATTTGGAGCATCTATGCAGGTTTCACTGTAAAGGAAATTTCATTACAGTTAGTATGCAAGATAATATGGCTGCAATAACATGTTTTTATAATATGAAATTTCTCAAGAATTTTATCAAAATAAAATTAAATTAAAATTTATCCAAACTCAAGCTATCACTGGATTTTGGCAGTGCCTTCACAGGCAGGGGAATGGTTTGAAACAATCTGACTTCCACTGTTATCAGCTTAATCCCTTTCAATCATAGTTATTCTAAAACAGTATATTATCCCCCTTTCCCAAACCTGCATGGTAACTGTAATTTCTAGCTGTCTCCATTGCAAACAGTCTGTTCTCACCTTTATGTATGCACATGATAATTGTATTTGTGTTATCACTTTGGCTCTGTTTGCACTACCACTTATGTTGGTATAACTTATGTCACTCGGGTGTGACACACTCCTGAGTGACACAAGTTACACTGACCTAAACAGTGCTGTGGGCAGCACTATGTTGGCTTCTCCCACTGACAGAGCTACTGCTGTGGGTTGGGGTTGGATTAATTAAATCATGTATTAGTGTAGCAACTCTACCTTTCCTGCTGAAAACTATAAATCTCATGTGCTTAAATAATTACTACTGGCCAGATTCTTCTCTGAATTAAGCAGATCATGATGTAAATCCACAAAGGTTGATTATGTAACTTGAGATTTAAACCAGCATCACTGAGATCAGGTTTTATAATCTACATCATTTGTTTCTTTATCATTTCTCATGTTATCGTAATGCATGATTTCATGCAATGACACTTTTTTGCATAAACATAATTCAGGCATAGGGTTGCAGTGTGACCAGTCCTCAGAACCCTGCGTCACTGGAACTGTGAAGATTTTCCATTCTACTCTAGTGCATCCTGTTGAATTGACTTCTTTGAGGAGACAAACCATTTACGTTAAACATTGTGAAGCTTTGTTGTCCTTCGAATGCTTCTTCATGTCGATTCCATTCTAGGTGTGTGTGCGCCCACGTGCACAGTTGTTGGAGACTTTTGCTTTAGCATTATTAGTAGGTTCAGCTGTGGAGCCTCCTTAAGTGCCGTACTCATGTGTTGGTATATTAGGCATCACCGACCCTATGCTCGCTCGGCTCCTTCTTACCACCCAGGACGGTTGGTTGGAGTTCCTAGTCTTGCATCTCAAGAGCATTAGCGGTTCTTTACAGCCATTGTCTATCTTCTCTGTATATAGTTTGTAGGTACTTAGTTAGTGGTTAAGTTAAGTGTTAGGTTAGTTTTATAGTTAGAGTCCCAGCTGGAACTTCACCCCGGAGCGGGCATACCCAACTCTCCCAGCTTCAAACCATGCTTGTCATGCAGCAGGCCAATGCCTATTAGTGACCCCCACGACAGCTATTTGAAGTGCCTGGGGAAGTCCCAGAGAAAGGACAAATGTAGAATCTGTAAAAACTTCAACCCTTGAACGCAAAAGTAGCAGAATATCCACTTGAGGGCCCTCCCTCCTGGAAGCTGCACTTTGCCTTGCATCAGAGCCCTCCCACTCAGAATGCATGCCAAGCACCTGGGCATCGGTGAGGAGCACATCGCTGGCATCGGGCTCCACCCAGCACTGTTTCCCCCTCTCTAGTGCCTAAGAAGCGGCAAAAGAAGAAGAGGTCCTTTGCCCAAAGCCCATGTCAGACCATATGCCCACCCCTGGGCTTCACGGGGGTACCACAGAGATTGGACCCCCCCTAGCCCAGCCAGGGATCTGCCTCCGCCTCCCGAGAGCGGCAGGGAACTTTGGACTCTTCTAGGACCCTCATTGCCAAAAGCAGCCCTAGCGGCTAAAGAACAAGTATACCAACTGGCACCGCAGACACCGCACCAGGCAGTAGACTCAGCTAAGACCTCGACACTTAAGGGCAAGCTGATTATTGGACCATCCCATAGGTCAGTAGAGCACCCTCAGTCACCTGATCGCAGGCATAGATCACCATCTCTGTGGCCTAGAACCCCAGCACGGCATCCTAGATCTCTGGTCAGAAGACCCAGGTCCCTGACATGCTTTCCTCCTACAAGACATGGGACACTGAAGTCAAGGCACCAGTCCCCGTACCACCGGTACCAGTCCTTTGCCCAGACGGTCTCCCAGACACCGGTCCCCACTGGGACAGGGTTGCTCCCTGTCACTGCACGGGTCTCCTTGCCCCGGTACCATTTGTCAGGCAGGCGCTGATCATCACCCTCGCCTCACCAGTCACTGACCAGGATCAGTTGGCAGACCCAGGCCTTGATGGCTCCTCCCTGGTTACTGGAAAGACAATGATCTGAGTCGGACTGGGAGTTCAGCCCATCAATCTCATAGTCGCTCACCTCCCCGGGGCCAGGAATGCTTCAGCAGATCTCCTCAGCAGGACATTTTCATCTTGACACGAGTGGTCCCTCCATCTGGAAGTGGTCAGCTTCATCTTCCACAAGTGGGGAACTCCCGAGGAGGACCTGTTCGTGTCCAGGCAAAACAGGAAGGGCCACATTTTCTGCTCAGTTTGGGGGATTGGACCTGAATCTCATGCTGTCATGGCTCATGGGATCCCCCTTTGAGCCTCTGGCTTCCTGCTCTCTCCTTCTCCTGTCCTGAAAGGTTGGATTCCTGGTTGCAGTAACATCTGCCCACCAGGTCTCTGAGATTAGGGCACTCACCTCGGAACCGCCCTATATGGTCTTTTACAAAGATATGGTCCAGCTGCGGCCACACCTGGCATTCCTGCCCAAGGTGGCTCACAGCTTCATACAGGCCTGACCATTTATTTATCTGTCTTTTTTCCAAACTCACATAAGTCGGAGGACGAGCATCGGCTGCATTTCCTAGATGTCAGGAAGGTGTTAGCCTTCTACATTGAAAGAACAAAGCCATTCCGCAAGTTGATGCAATTGTTTGTCACGGTGGCCAACAGGATAAAAGGTCTTCCAGTATCCACTCAAAG
Source organism: Dermochelys coriacea (assembly GCF_009764565.3). Lineage (NCBI taxonomy): Eukaryota > Metazoa > Chordata > Testudines > Dermochelyidae > Dermochelys > Dermochelys coriacea. Next base: position 216,244,723 of record NC_050069.1, read on the forward strand.
AATTTCTTCTTGGATTACTGCCTATAATCACTGCTGCTATGATCAGGCAAAGCTACTGCCTCCTGCAATTGTAACCTCCCATTTGACCAGGACCCAGGTCTCTTAGTCAGCTTTCCTGGCCCAAGTGCCTATCCGGGACATCTCTAGGGCAGCCACCTGGTCGTCCGTCCATACATTCAAGTCCCATTATCCTTTTACCCCCTCAGGCCCAGGATGATGCTGGATTCAGTAGAGCAGTACTGCAAGCCATTAGACTTTGAACTCTGAGCCCACCTCAGAGGATACTGGTTGTGAGTCACCTAGAATAGAATCGATATGAGCAAGAACGCAAAGAAGAAACAGTTACCTACCTTTTGTAACTGTTGTTCTTCAAGATTTGTTGCTCATGTCCATTCTATTACCCACCTTCCTACCTCTCTGTTGGAGTTGCCGGCAAGAAGGAACTGAGAGATCGGCGGCACCTAATATACCAACACATGAGTGCGGCACTCAAAGGAGCGCCACAGCCAACCCTACGGATACCACGAAGGCAAAAGTCTCCAACAACTGTGCACATGGGCATGCACACACCTAGAATGGAATCGACATGATCAACACACATCTCGAAAAACAACAGTTACGAAAGGCAGGTAACCAGTATTTATTTATTTTTTTTATTTGGAAATACATAGGGCAAAATTTTGGCAGCTGTATTCACATGGGCATGTAATAGAAAATTCCTCTGGAGAGGGGACTCATGAGCCAGAGTTTCTAATACATTATCTGGCACCAGAAAAACCAGCAGACATGTCACTCTGTGTGCGCTCCTAGAGTGGCAACATCTCTGTGTGTGTGGTCTATGCATTGGTGTGGCAATGACAATTATGCATCTTATCCTGAATATATGATTTATGTTCCTAGTAGGAATATGTTCAAAAGATTTTTAGTTACAAATGCCAATGCCATTATCTGCCACATAATAGGAATCCAATTCTAGCTCATTTTGGTGCATATTAACTCAGCAAAATCACAATTATTGTGTTCCTGTCCATAGACTGTTCCCAAGAAGCAGTGCTCAAATATGCAAGGAGAAGTCTATGTATGAGCACACACTAATTCTGATTTTGCTGTGCTAACACCTGCACCACAATGGGCCAGAATTTGGTTTCTACTGTGTGGTAGATAATGACATTTATATTTGTAGCTAAAACCTTTCAAATATATTCCCTAATTTTATTTAAAAAACAAAAAAAACCCTAAATACTTAATTCAGGAAATGCTAAGAGAACACATTCACCTCAATACTCAAATGCAACTCTCAGTAAGGGCAATCTCCATAATAAATTTCCACATTCTACCCCTATCCATTTCCACACTAGAACAGTTTAAAAAAAACAAAAAAAACAAAAATACTCTTTCAACTTCTGTTTTAATGGGTAATGTCTATTTTATTAGCTCTCTTCATACTCCAAAACAATAGAATAACATTAGCATCTTTTCCAGACCAAGGCTCTGCCCAAAGTGTGGAAATTTAAGAATGATTTAAAAATTGGGCTTATATTGGAAATTCTTAGGCAATCTTAACTACAGCTGTGACTAGTGCTCCAGCTTTAATAACGTATACTTCTGAGAGTACTAAGTCTGTGCATAGCAGTGCACCTAGACCCTGCAAAGTCTTGTCCTGTGACATCATAACATTTTTCAAGTATTGGGCCCATATAGTGTTTTAAAAAAAAATGCTATCACCATCAGTAGGTTAATACCAATTATACTATACGTGCTTGGGATCAATTGGAGAACAGGCAGGTTAATGTATAATTAAACAAGCACTTAACTGAAAATTGTATTTTAACATCGTCGTCCTAATAATACTTGGAATGATCTTGTTTACTGAAATAAACATATATTTCATGAAAATGTGACAGAATGTGTAATGACTTTTATTTTCCATTTACGTGACAATGGATACAAAGGGACTTATGTTGAAATACTGCATACAGTTTTGAAAAAAAAACAACCAAGGGAGTATGATGATATTTTAAATATTATTTGTATAAAGATAAATTCTGAAGCACTAGATTGTACCTAATCCCCTTTACTTGGACAGTGAGTTGGTGAAGAGTGTCCAGCCCTTTCTGTAGCCCACCCACAATAGTAGCTTTTGTGCTCAGGTGAGCAAAAGACAACAAGTTTCTCCTCTGCCCTCTCCCTCATAGGGTATATTTGGCGAGGGCAATGTTTCTAAGCATAAGTAAGGGATCCTCAAGATGCTTAGCTTAGGTTAGTCCTAAAGGACACATAGAGCTTGTGCTTTACAACAACTTTTATTACTTTTTGGAAGCTAAAACTGCAATTCATTGGTTTGTGTGTATACTTTCCCTCTTTAACCTTGTAAATAACTCTCATTTCTTTTTCCCAGTTAATAAACGTTTAGTTAGTTTAATATAGGATTGGCTACAAGTGTAGCCTTTAGTGAGAGATCTAGGGGTAAGTGACTGGTCCTTTAGGAATGGGAGTAACCTGAATATTGTTGTGATTTTTGGTGTAAGGGATCATTTATCACAAAGGTAGGCTTGCCTGGGTGGCAAGAGCCCATATGACTCCACGTTAAGGCTGTTGTGGTGGCTTGAGGAGTTCACACCTGATACTTGGCTGGTGAAATCTAAATATAGAACTCACAGCCACTTTGGGATTAGTGCCTTGGTTTGTAAGTCTGCACTGAGGTTAGTGCTCACAGTCATCAGCCATTCCAGATAACTTGACAAAGAACACACCTTTTTTTTTTTTCAGTGTAGAAATGCCATTACATGTCCCTACACCAAATGCTACAACAAGTAAACGGGAGAACTCCAGGAGTTATTTTACCTCCCTCTGGGGCAGTTTGGATCCAATGCAAGTCCATTTAGCCCCAATAAAATTACGTATTGTGTACAAATGTGTAACTGTCAGATATTAAATGTTATATGCCATGATCAAAAACTCTTACTATTTGTCATTAAGAAAAAAATCCACAGGGGAGCAAAATTTGTCTAATGGCCATATCGTGTTTTGAATGTAGAAATCCCATTTAAGTCAGCAGGAGTTATTTATGCTTAATATCCGGATATAGCTAAAGCTGTATGAATATGAGAGCCTTGTGGCATTTGTTCAGTGCAGGAGTCTCTGTCAGGCTAAGTCTTGTTAATATTAGTTGGAGTCACTTACATAAATCCTCATATAATGGAACAATAAATGTCTCTGAGCTCTACACTTCCATGTGCTGTGAGACATGGAGAAGAGCAAAAGTAAAATGGAACAGACAAGCTACAAAACAGCAAGAGAAGGAGTAGAGCTAAAGCATCATGTTTCCTCATTCCGATGAGCCTGTGGAAGTGCCCCTATTATCAGTTCTGCTCTATGGGGGACAGATGCAGGGAAGGGACAAGGGCCCAGCCACTGTATGTTGTGTGCTGCACTTTAGGGCTTGTCTACACTGGCACTTTACAGTGCTGCAACTTTCTCGCTCAGGGGTGTGAAAAAACACCCCCTTGAGTGCTGCAAGTTTCAGCACTGTAAAGCACCAGTGTAGACAGTGCACCAGAGCTGGGAACGACTCCCCTCGTGGGAGTGGTTTTTTTAGAGCGCTGGGAGAGCTCTTTCCCAGCTCTATGCTGCGACTACACAAGCCACGTTGAAGTGCTTCTGCAGCAGCGCTTTAACATTGCCAGTGAAGACGTGCCCTTGAAGACCCACACGTATTCAGGCAGGTACCAATGATAAAGTTAATGGGCAAAGATGTGTTAATTTCTATGTCTTCACTGTCAGAGAAGGATCTGCTTCAGAAATGTGGAATGAGGAGCCAATGACTGTATGGATCCTAAAGGAGCTGCTCTTTATAAACTTGTGGTTATTAAGAAGGGTGTTTTTCTTGAACTGTAATTTTTATAATGAGGAAACATCCTATTATTTTGCATAACCATGCTACCTCTCCACATTTATTCATATAACCTCTTTTGCTATGAAAGCACTAAAATAAAGTAAAAATAAAATGATGCATCAGATTTTAAAAGAGGGTGGGAAATCAGATTTTATCAATAATTTATATACTTTTCAAAGAGAACTGGAAAATGGAATTGTTTACCACATTAGTAATTGAGAATATGATTGAAAGTGGCTAGGGATTTTTAATACCTATGCAATCTGACATCCCTTTTAATTTTACAGCTCTGTTGTATACAAAGTTGGCTTTCTTAACAAATATAGATTCAAAATGAGCAAGCAACTCAGAATACATGGTTACAACCACCAGAGGCCTGTCCAGCTTCAAGCAAGTTGGTAAGGATGAGAACACAACCTTTCTCATGGGTAGCCTTTTCTGCACATATTAGGCTTTTTGTCAGGATCCCTGTAGAGGGACTTCCTTCAAGGTCTTTTCTCAGCCTTCATAGTGAACTCGGGCTAGCCCTTATGTAGTTTCCAAAAAACTTGTCATTTGTACCACAGTCTATTTCCACTTAAAAAAAATATCTGACAGCTGCAATAGATGCACTGATAGCTCCTGCTTGGCTTTTTCACGTGGCTAGACAGCTTCATAGGCAATTTGGAAGCACAGTACCTAATACAGATTCTGGTGTGTGGAACCAGAATACATTTAACCATGGACACTTCCGTTCCTGCATATTTGTATATAATGTTGTCTGCGCATGTATGTATGTGACAACATGGTGCTTTGTATTTTCAATTTCCTGTCATCTCTTCACAAGCCAAAATCTTCAAAGATTTTGCACCATCACTTCTCTGTGATTTTTTTTGAAAGTGTAAAATGGTGAAACCATGAAATTATGAACTTGAGGTGGGTATGAGAAGCCAGTGTCTGAACAATGAATTGAGCCCTTGGAGTGTTCAGTACTTTAAATCACAGGAAAGGAAATGATGGAAATGTTAGTGCAAAGATTTGTGGAAAATCTTCCACTAGTGTTTCACAGACCTATCAGATACTAAGTTGTCTGCAAATATTAGTTTTGAAATGCACAGCATCTGCAGGCTGACTTTTGGGTGCACTGTTTCCTTTTCAATATGAAAATGTTGTGCCATAATATCTCAGTATGAATATTTTTTATCAGTTGTTTTTTTTACATACCAGTAGGTCACTTGATGAGCTAGAAGAAAAGAGACAGGAGTAACATTAGAGAAAAAGAATAAATTGAAAATTGTGCCTACGTATGTCCGACATTCCTACTTTATCAATTCATTAGTCTGTTGGGGTGGCACAGTGGGAGGAGATCCCTAGAGTGCAGGTGAAATTTGTCAGCCCACAAGTCCTCAAATAAAAATAGTCTTTGCAGAAAATAGCATCTGACATCTTATGAACAGATCTCTCAATTGACCGTAGGAATGTACGAGATTGCAAGACAAGCACAGATCTGTATTTAAAGTTTGCATGCTCGTCTTAAATCACCTGTAGTAATAACAAATGTCTTTGGAAGATGCTGGTATGAAGATGCTGGTAAAGCTTATATGTTTGCATTGAGGATAAATTGGCTTACAACTGCATATGTCTTACAGTATCTGAGAAATTAGCTTAAATGTGGACAATATATAATGTAGTTTTTAATTTATTTTCATATTATGTGGCATGGATCAAGGTGTAGCTTTGTATGTTTATTGTCCGATATAATTTAGTTTTCTGGTAATGATTTTCTTACTGCCTTATGGTAAGGCAACTGTAAATAATATGAGCCAGATTCTTGGCCTCATTAAATCTGATTTGCACTGTTTCCATGCATAAATGCCTACCTGAGGGTTCCTTTAGCATACGGTTGTCCTTCAGTGCTGTAGAAACAGGCATAGCTGTCCCTACACTATTCCTCTTTTTGCACTTGGTTCACTGGAAGCTCCTGTGACAAGCTGAGCTCTGGAACTGAGGTACTAGCCTAATGTATGTATACTTATTTATTGTATCTTTTATATTGCACTATTTTCATGTTACACGGAAATAGTTTTGACCTGGCATTAGCCACTGTCAGAAAACAGGATACTGGACTAGATGGACCGTTGGTTTGACCCAGTGTGGCCGTTCTTATGTTCTAGGGCTTTGTGGTTTTGGACATGTGCTAATAACATCATGCATCTGGGATGATGTTGTTATAGTGCCGAGGAGCCCTAGTCATGGGCCCCACATTTGTGCTGGGCATTTGAGGAGGGATTTCAAGGAGGATGGTGAGGTTGCTTTGTCAATATTTACAGGGAGTGCCTCTGTCACATTCCGGAGCAGAGTCCAGGTCAGTGAGGGGTTGTGGCACTGCCTGCCCCGCAACTCTGGGTGCCTAACAATGGTTTGCTGTTGTAGCTCCCAACCTGGGCCACACACAAACAGCCTACCCAACATTCAGGTCTTACCCTGAATGTCTGTGTATAGTTGCAGACCTGGTCCAGCAGCTCTGACTCCAGCAGCCAGCCAGCAACACACCAGTCACACGCTGGCTTGCACAAGGCTTGGTTACTATTTGCAGGATGATCCCAACACACTCCAAGTCCCGAATTTTCCCAAAGTTGTGTTTTCTTCACTGTCCATCACTCTTCTGGACAGTTCAGATATTAAAGGTTTCTTGCTCCTGTAAAGAGTTAATATTCAACAGTTTGCTTCTTTAACTGGAGTTACCAAACAGTTTAGTTTAAACACAGCACTGGATTGCCTTAGATTTAAAAAACAAACAAACAGTTTATTAACACAAGAAGATAGGATTTTAAGTGAATTCAAGTATGAGATAAAGTTAGAAATGTTTACCAGCAAATAAAAGTGAAAACACATATCTAAAAGTCTAAAATTTAATCTAGCAAGTTTTGGTTTAAGGCTTTAAGATGACCTTTCTCACCCCCAGTCTTCTAGCAAGATGGTGACTGACCCTTTCCTTGGTCAGGATCTCTTCCAGAAGCCCAAAGATGCTGGTGCCTTTGTCTTCTTAGAAATAGAGAGAGATATCTCTGGGTTCTCTGCCCCTTTCACTTATAGTCCAGTCAAACTTTGAAGTATATTCTTCTGAAGCAAAAGTCAAGTGGTAAAGGAGGCGTCATGTTTTTTCTTCCCATCTGTGTTTGGTGAGATGCAAATTTTGGCTTGTCTCCTTCCATTTCCTCTCCCTACTGTCTCATGGACTCTGTTTACTACTCATATGTAAATTGGGATAAACACACATTTCTTTGTTTAGGATAGACCTGTTTAACAATTTCTGCCTGGGAAAAAGTGTCCCTAGCATCTGTTTTGCCAGAAGCTGGGACTGGGAGACAGGGGAAGATCATTCACTTGATGATTTACTGTTCTGTTCATTCCCGCTGAAGCACCTGGCATTGGCCACAACCGGAAGACAGGATACTGGGCTAGATGGACCATTGGCAACGACCAGTATGGCTGTTTTTATGTTCTAGGGCTTTGTGGTTTTGGACATGTGCTAATAACATCATATAGGGGGATTTCATAACTTTACATATAATGTTGCTACATACATTTCACCATGGTATTATTGACCAGCAAATTATTAGTTTTCAAATGATACCTCACAAGGCATATTTTCTACAAAGATTATTACAACAGTGTACAGAGTGTGAATACAGGTGTGCTTGTGATCACAGCCTCCCAAGCATGAGGGGCAACATGGGAAAAAGCACAAAGGTGCTTATATGAAAATTTAATTTGACAGTGGAGGCTGGCATCTTGGGCCAATTGGAGGTGGGAGTTGACATCTCAACAATGAATGACCCTTAATATCCACATCTCAGCAGTGCATTTTAGTCCTTGGGCTCACCATAATTTGTTCAAAGTAACTCTAGAATCTTGCTGCTTAAAATATTTAAACAGACTGGTTTATTTTAAACAACAGTGTCTGCTTATCTTTATTATTTCAGAAATGAGAGGCAGAATGTCTTACTGGCAGACGTATAGCAATATAGTATGTGATGAAGGGACTTACTTGGGGGCTAGTAGATTTGCAAACCACAGGTGCTACATTAGTTACAAATGACTTCTGCAGCACCAAAGTATCATTATATAACATTATAGCTTGATTCTTCAGTACTTTAGTGAAAAATCTCTAGGTTATTTGTCCTGTTGACTTCAGCCATATTAGAGGTATGAATAAGTTGTTTGCAGTGTAAGTGTAGCTGTGTTGTTCCCAGGATATGCGAGATACAATGTGGGTGAGCTAATAATTTTTATTGGACCAACTTCTGTTGAAGAAGGCAAGATTTCAAGCTACATAGATCTCTTCAGCTCTGGAAAAGGTAATCAGAGTTGAAAAATGTGCACAACAAAAACTTGCTGAAGAGGACAAACGTTGGTGTTGGTGCTGGGAGAGCAGGTGGGAGCGTGCGGCCTAGGACCCCTGCTGCTGCTGCTGGGGAGTGTTGGTGGGGCTGGTAGGCTCCCTACCCAGCTCCACTTGGCTCTCCGGAAGTGGCAACATGTCCCTCCCTCAGCTCCTAGGCAGAGGCGCGACCAGGGGACTCCGCGCGCTGCTCCTGCCCCAAGCCCTGGCTGTACAGCTCCCATTGGCCGGGAATCGGGAGGCAATACGCAGAGCTGCACCTCTGCCTAGGAGCTGAGGGAGGGTCATGTCACCGCTTCTGGGGAGCCCCCCAAGTAAGTGCTGCCCAGAGCCCTCACCCTCTCCAGCTCCCCTGCCCCAGCCCTGAGCCCCCTCCCCCACCCAAATTCCTCCTGCTGCTGGTGGCAGGGGGAGAGCGTGGTGGCCGAAGAATGCCCCTGCAGCAGTAAGCTGCCCGAGCTCCTTAGTCAGCCCCGGGTCAGCCACACCGGCCGCTGCAGAAGTCATGGAGGTCCCGGAAAGTCATGGAATCCGTGATGTTCGTGACAGACTTGCAGCCTTATTTATGATATAGAAACAAAGGCAGGCAACATAATTTATCCTTTATATTAATTTTAAAAAAATGATGAGCTGCTTTTTTGATATTATCACTGACATAATAATATAACTTCAGTGATAAGTATATAATTATGACACTGTAATTGTAATATCTCAAAATCTTTTGATCAGTTCCATGCCATCTTTTATCTCAGAGTCACTCTATATTACTTAATAGGATAAAATGTAATTGTGAGCTTTTACTGTTCATTTAATAACTGATATTACCAAAACAAAAGCAGCAATATAGGCTGATTAGTCTCTCCATTTTACTTTGATGTAGAATACAAGAACAAATTAAATTAAATGGCAAAAAACACAAGGAAACTTTTTTGTTTATATAATGCTGTATAGTCAATGTGAAAAATTTTGCTATTGGAAGTCCTCAAGACAAATGGATTGTTTCTCATTTACACTGAGGTCCCTTTACAGCATTCTGGTAGTGTAATGGAGCCATAGAGTGAATGTAATTTACCAGATTTGTATAAATGAGCCTTAGAGTAAATAAGAATCAAGGCCAAATACTGTAGGTGGAGTTTTGAAGGCTGTGAATTTTTGAAACATTAATAAAAAATGGTTGCTATGTGAGTTAAAACAGTGTGATTGCCATATTTTATAAATGTATATTATTGAAGTTTTTCTGCTGTTTCAACTAATAACCAAAATTTATTTAATATTAGACTTATCCTGAAATGCCAGAAGTTAAAGGTGTTTTTTTTTTTTTAACTTTAGACAATTGATTTAGAAGGTTTCAGGCTGTTCATGAAGACCTTTCTGGAAGCTGAGCTGCCCGACGATTTGAGTGAACATCTCTTTACATCATTCAGCAACAAAATCTCCCATTGTAGTCCCTTAGTAAAAAACAAGCCCCAACTCCTACCAGGAGGTAAGTAATCAAAATAATACTGGTGTAATGAAGACTGATCTATTTTAAAGAAAAATATCTACATGAGAAATTGAAAGTATAGCAGTAACATTTGTTTCTAAGAGCCATATAAGTATAGAGTTCTAGGCAGTGTATTAAACTTGTGCTTTTATCCAGGACTCATGTTGTGATCACGTGTTTGCAGAATTGGGGGAAGTATTCCATTAAACCTGTTTTTCAAGGCTGTGCTGTGTTGTGAAGGGAGAATGAAATTAAATATTTGCACTTTATTAATCCACAGTCACCATCCAGCTGAGGCACCAAGTGGACTAACTTTGCCAAATTAAAACCTATTCAATTTCCAATCTTACGTGGCACTGCTGACTATTTTCCATGTTACTTAAACACCATTTAGGAAACCACAGTTCCTGTAGCAGGTTCCCACAACTCCTGCTTGATGCTTTGAAGCTTCCTTGCCCAATTACTTCCTCCCCTGTAATTGACTGGTTGGGCTGCTGCTCCTACCCATCCTTTCCATTGGCTATTTAAGATAGCTGTAGTTACTATTGATCTGCCACATTTCCTCAAGCAACATAAGGCCCTTGTACTCATTGAGTAGTTTGAAGTTTTTCTGCCAGTTTGCAGATTTTTATTAAATATGATTGAGTTCTCAGAGAGGATAGAGCATCTCAAAAATATATAAAAACAGAAAAGTGTAATAAATAAAACAAAACACCAAACATCCACTCCCCACCCCCAATAAAAACAGATAGACTTTTACTAAACTTCACAAGAAAAATTAGGTTTAGTGTAAAAATAAGCCTGAGATATTTCAGTGCACACAGTAATTATTTTGAGAACTTATAACTGCTTGGAGAAACTAAATAAGTTCCCCAATCCTGAAACTACTTATTCACAGGCTTATTGAAATCAGTAGGATTACTCATGGCAGTAAAGTTACATGTGTGTAAGAGTATGCAAGACTGGGGACTGTTTAATATAATTTTAACCATTAGCATAATGCTATATTAAGTGCCTTGTAGTCTCATCATTGATACTTATCAGAATGCTTGTGCTGTTATACCAATAAAATAAAAACCAGCAAGATCTTCTTAAAGGGGATAAGACAAAATGTCACATTTATGTGAATACAAAAAGAATCATAGTAGGCAGTCAGTTATAGCTATAACATTTCATTCAGTTTCTCTCTCTCTCTCTCTCTCTCTCTCTCTCTCTCTCTCTCTCTCTCTCTCTCTCTCTCACACGCACACGCACACACACGTTCTGCAAATTTGTTATACTTACCAGCCTACAGGTTGCTCATGCCAAGTTACTGGCCAGGTTCTTCAGTTCTCCCATCCTTGAGGCTGTTGGGTGGATTCCAGTTTGCTCTCCGGAGGTCATCTGGTTGTCTCCACTCTGCGCATTCTTTGGCCAATCGATACTGAACTCCTAGGCTGGCACCTCCCTGATCATTCATTTATTATCTACACCAAGCATCCATCCACATACATCCTCTGTCTCTATTTTATTCACAATTGTTAACAAAACAAGATAAATACAACAAAAAGGTGTGGAGTTTCTGTGTGCTGTTTCTGTTGTTACAAAGTATCGCTTTGAGTCTCTGTTTTAGGATGTACTAACACAATTAGCAGCTTGCAAGTTTCACAGAGAGGGAGAGAAACAGTAACAACAACAACAAAAACCCAAGAGATCTCTTAATTAGCAATGTCCTGGAATTTAAACTATGGGGAATCAAACTTACTTGTGATTTTAATACAGAACTTCTTTAATATGATCCAACAGTGTAAGCAGTTTTCTACTGTGTAATTAGCCTTTTGCTCCTGCCTGATTTTTACAGTGGTGTTATAATCCGAGGTTTCTAACGTCACAAATTCCCCAGTGTGGAAGCAATTGAGATTCATTGGCTGGAAGGAGTATATGACATTAGTGAGAGCATTACTGGAATGCTGTGTCCAGTTCCTGGGTCCATTTTTTAAAGTAAATGATGGGAAATTGGAAAAGGTTCAGGAAAGAGCTACAAGAATGATATGAGGTCTTTACAATCTGCCTTACAGAGATTAAAGAAGATCAAACTGTTTTGTTTATCCAATGGAAGATAAAGAGGTAACTTGATCATGGTCTATAAATATCTCTAGGGGAAAAGACTTTTTGATAGAGGGCTTTGTAATCTCGCAGACAAAGACATCATCATAAATCCAATGGTTGGAAGCTGAAGGTAGATAAAATTAGACTAGAAATAATGTGAGGGTAATTAACCATTGGAACTGCTTACCTAGGGATGTGGTGGAGTCTTCATCACTTTGGAGTCTTTAGTTTGGGATTGCATGTTTTTTATAAAGGATACTCTCTAACTCATCCAGAAGTTATGGACTTGATGCATGAGCCAATTGGTGAAATTTTAGGTGTGGTGCTATGAAGAAGATCAGTCTAGATATCATAATGGTCCCTTCTGGCATTGAAATCTATAAAATGTGGTGATTCTTTGGGTGTCAGAAAAAGAGGACAGGACACCTTTAAGGCTTCCTACTGCTCTTGGATTACAAGGGAGTGGGAAAGGGGGATAGAGTTACCTCATGGAGCCAAGGGGGAAATAGGAAGTAGCTGGACTAGGGAGCGGCACTGACCCATCCCCACATTGGGAAAGGGGACGGTATTTATACCCCTGCATTATGGAACTCTCTCAATCACTGACCAGAATCACCCTTTTCCCTACCCAGGGGATCAGAGTAGAACCAGATTTTATGATGTTCCCTGTGCTTGCACTAGTTGCCTTTTTGGGGGGGACTGAGAAGGAATTTTTACCTGATCACCAGATTGACTGAGGCAGCGTGGGTTTGTGTTTTTTTTTTTTTTTTGTCTTCCCCACAAGAGGTTGGTGACGTCACGATGTTGCAACTTAGTAAGTAACAGATGTGGCAGGTGTTCCAGTACAGGTAGTCATTACAGAAGGGATACAGTTCCCTGATAAACAGGAATTGGAAGTGGATTTCGGGGATTGCTGAAAGGCAAATCCTTCTCACCTTACTCACTCCAGTAATCCCATTGAAATAAGCAAGGAATACAATTTATGAGATGAATGTAGAAGATAGTGGGATTCTTTTTCCATTAGCTACAGTAATTATTTTAGCCAAGAAAAATATGTGTGAGAGAGAAATTATGTAGGCAGCTTATCAGTGAAGAACCTGTTCTGAATGAATTACACAAAGTCTTTAAGAACAGTTAATCCTTTTGTTAAGATTCTCTTTTAACATTGCCAACGTCAGTGAGAGACATAATAAACCTCCTTAATTAGAAACTTTTATGATTCCTCTCTGGGTTGTCATGTCCTCCTGTTGTTCACATCTTAACTTGGGGCTTGATCCTGCAAGTAGTCACACATCTTTGGGAACAGTCCAACTAACTTCCGAATTGAAGCATGAGGATTGGCAGTGCTGAAATTTGTATTTTACAAATGTTTTCTCACTAATTTGGCTCAATAATAATTGAAATATTTATATTAAAATTGGGATATTTATTTTCATAATATCTAGTGGCAGGGATTTTGACAGTTTGTTTATTTGTTGCTCTGACACGTGTATGACTCTGCCACTGGCCAGGGTACAAATGTAGGTGGCATGAAAGAGCATTATGTGGCAGCAAGCATCTTTGAATAGGGAGCAGCTTATGAAGCTACATAATTTAGAAGGCCCATGGAGCTTCTACAGGGCTGCTGTACTGGAGGCAAATTTGGGCTGGATTGTGACAGCACAGTGGGGAAAAAAAACAATAACATATCCACTAAGTGAAATAAGGGTATTCAACAAAAACTACTGCACAGTCAAATGACAACAGATCACCCTAATTGGAAAGAAACTCAGTGAGTCCCAGAATTCCTTTCTTTATTTCCAGTAGCCAGGAAGAGTTTTGCTTTACCTGTGTATTTTATTGTTTTAGTCCTCTTTTGTGAGACCTATAACACTATCTTTATCTTTATTCTGTTTTTTGGGGTAAATGTGAAATAAAACTATAGATGTTTCAACTGTCAATTGATCTATTTATCTAAATATTAATTTAACCCCATTATATCTTTAAGGACTATAATGACATGCAAGAAATCTGGTTTTGATTCTCTATTTATTTTTTTGATAAAGATAACAAAGCATATGTATTATTTCCAGGTTTGAGAATTAATAAAGGTACCACTACATCACGACCTGCTGCTCCTGCAAATTTACATGTACCAGATGTAATCCAGTTGAAAGACATTGTTTGCTATTTGTCTCTGCTTGAAAGAGGAAGACCTGAAGACAAACTAGAATGTATGTATATAGTTTTTCGTATCTGAGGAAAAAGCTGCTAAATTAAAACAAAATAACAAAAGCCCCTAATAATTTGCTAATACATCCACCTGACTATAATGCTAATAACAACAGACATTGGTTTATTTTTAGCTTTGCAAACCTGAGCTGTACGCAATCTTGAGGAAATTCTGAAATGGAAATTTCTGGCTCTAAATTTAAGACTTAATGAAGTGTGTTTTTTTTCTTAAAAAGTGACACTATAAAAATGGCATAGCAGAGTTCTGCATTCTTGTGTTTAGCTGATTTCCATATCAAGTTTGCTCAGTAAGTTACAAGATGTATTTTTTCAATTTCCAGCCTCAGTAATTGATCCTGAACTCTGACAAACTGGGTTCTTTCCATCTTGCACATCATCACTAGTAATATAGGCTCTGCAGGCCAAATTATCCCCTCAGATACACTTGCAGGACCACATTTTCTCCATCAGTCATACCTTTGAAAATCCACGTAAGGCTAATGAGGATGCCTAGGGATGCATAAGTGTGAGTGTAGACAATAGGACTTGCAGATGTAGTTGAGATTTAATATGGCCCGTATATACTATGTTGCTAGTGGTTATCAGCAAGATGGAAAGAACCCAGTTGTGTGTCCAGGTGAGTCTGTAGGGCTAGCAGTTAGAAAATATGTCTTTACTTACAAACAAAGGTCTCAGTTCAGAAAAGCAATTAAATATGTGCTTTAAGTTAAGCATGTGCCTAAGCACCTTTCCTGAACAGAAATGCTTTCCTCAATCAGGACCTGAAAAGCTTGATATGGAAATCAATGAAACACAAAGAATATAGAACCTCACAGAGTCATTCTTACAGTCAGTTCTTGGGTTAGACTAACACATAGGCTACATCTACACTTGGAGTTGGGGGTGTGATTTCCAGCTTGAGTAGACATACTCGCGTTAGCTTTCATTGAGTTAGTGCTCTAAAATAGTAAGGTATCTGGGGTAGCCTGGGCATTGTCTAACTGCCCTTAATATGTACCTGTGGGGTTCAGGCAGGTTTTTGCTTTTGGCTAGTCCATGCCACATCGCTCTCCACTGCCCGTGCTACCATGGCTATGCTACTAATTTTAGTGTGCTAGCTGAATGAGAGCTAGTGCAAGTATGTCTGCTCAAGCTGGGAATCGCACCCCCAGCTCCAACTATAGACTAAGGTCCTTGCTGTCCTTACTGAGGCAAAAGTTGTATTGATTTTGATGGGAGGTTTGTCTCCATAAGAAATGCAGGCCCAGAACCTGATAGTGTACCAAAGGTAAATATTCAGTATCACTGCTGTAAAAATACAGGCATTAGACTCTATCTGCTGGAAATTTATATTCATTGCAAGTTTAATGACCATGTCTTTTATAAGCCTTCAAGTTTTCTAGACTATAGCTAGTGTATAACTACAGCATGCAAGGTCCTAGTCCTGATAACATAGGGTTAGTGGGAGTTTTGCTGAGTAGTGACTGCCCCAAATTTCCCAATATCATAGTACTGGTATCGTATAAGTGCTACAATATTCCAAGGTTAATGATGTATTGGATGCTTCTCTGCAACCCAAAACAAAATCTGTGGATTATGTGTTGATCCCATGAATAGGAAAATCTAAATTCCTAGGTCTTAATTCAGCAGACAATACATTGAGCCCATCCAAGTGGCAGACTGTGTAGGCCCTTCCAGAATCCTAAAGCCCAGATCCTCACCTTCAGATCCACATACAGAATGCGAGAAAGCTGCCTCCACTGATCCTAGGGATCTGGATTGTGGGAGAGGGTAGTGACCGGGGTGCTAGACCCCGGTCAAGGATGCACATCTCCCTTAGGTCCTGCAGAGGTTCTCCAGAAAAGATGTTGCAGTCTGGGGCTGTATTATCTTCTGTATGCAATCTCCTTTCCAGAAGCTGCATTGCCAGAGAAATCCCTGGTATTAAGATTCCAATGGAGCCCTGCTGCCAGGGAAAAGGGATTTGTCAGGAACCAGAGGTGCTCCAGAGGCACAAGACCCCTGCCCAGATGGTAGTGTCCTCTCACCAGTCCCTTGCTATCTACCAGCTTTCAGAATAAATCCCACCCTGACTGGACAATGTGGAGAATTGTCTGTGAGGGAATTTTGTGGAAATTTCATGCCCTGGGGCCATCTGCCACAGAATGCAGTCCAATAATTTAAATCACAGCCCTTGCAGTATAAAATTGTTCTTAATACTGAAGAGATTTGATTGTGATAATTTATTTGGGATGGAGATAAATGTGTAATCTTAATGAACATCAATTGACGCATCATGCAGAATATAATCACTTGCTACAATGCTATAAGAAGTGCTTTGATAAAACACAGACTCCAAGTGCAAGAGCACAGAGTATTAAAAACAGGTCTATATGCATTTTATATTAAGTTATTTGGAATGTTATCCTCATACACATTACAATATTTACATAAAACCACTCAAAAATCTATTCTAATGTAGATGTAACTGTTTTTGCTTCCTTGAAAGGCTGTTTTTTGATTATCAAGATTTTATTTGCTGTTCTATTTTTCTTCTACTACAAAGACTGGTGCATAAGGGAACCTGATTGAGAGATTTGTCGTAATTAATAGCATTTGAAAATGACAGTGTACATAATTCAACTTTTTTTTAATTTACAAAAAAAAACCCTGTAAATAAGTAGTTTACATATGCTTTGGATGATCTTTGGAAATTAAAATTAATTGCATTGGATAAGCATATACAGCAAACACTGAGATTATATATTTTTGGTTATCACCTTCAACAGAGGAAAAATTTGTCCATATGGTCACAGTATATTTCACCATGTAAATTAATGGTATTTACTAAGAGGTCCTGATCCTGCAAACATTTAAGTACTCAAGTAACTTTACACATGAGTAGTCTTGTTTGTAGAATCAGGAACCAAGTACTTACTAAAGTGAAAACATTTTAGAGTTAAATAATGCAGTGGTAGAATTAAATACAAAAAGAGTAGCAGAAAAAAAGAAAAATTAAGAGGTGGATTGATTTAACTGTGCCCATAAAGAAGTCAATGGTTCTCCCATTGTCTTCTGTGTCAGCAGGGTTAGATCAAAACTGGATGCTTTTGAAAATCAGATACAAGACACACAAAGTAGTGGAGAAGTTATGCTTTCAGATACAATTTGAAATACAATGGAGACCCACTGAGGAAGAGAGATAAAAGTATGATATAATTAATGTTTTTAATAATTGGTTAATCATTTGTTATAGATTGCTATAAAGTCCAACAAGTCAATAGGTTGCTTATAACCATGGCTTACAACTGTTTATAAAACCTTCTTCTGATGTACTTAAAGCCATCTTTAATGCTATTAATCATATCTGTGATGTGCTTAAAACATCTATTAATCCTTTATAAACTATTTATAAATGGAATTTTACTATAAAGTGTTATCCAAAATTGTGTGGTGGATCGGAGAAGAATATAATACTGATTGAAGAATTGAAGTTCTACAGATTAATATTGAATACATTTGTGTTAATCAGTTTAATTCATCCCTGTGCAGAGGATACTTAAATACTAATTTGAAGACCTAAGTGGGAATTAAATCATGTATGGGCCTGATTTAATCTACATTATTTAAAATTGCTAACATTATTGGGATTTTGCTATGTGTTATAGCTATTTATTGATGCTTGTATATCAATAGTTATCTTTGTCTTGTACAGAGATACATATTTTCATGATTAGTGCATTTTACTCTAGTACCATGTGTTAAAACTTCGGTGTTGTATAAAACTCTCCAGCTGACGGCACTGCTAGAGACTGCAGGATTTAGTATGAAATCCATTCTGGGAAGAGAAGGGGAATGGTGAAACAGTTTTCTTACTTTGAACTGAGAACTTTTAAGAAAAATATATTTTTCTTTAATTTAAACATTATCTGATGAGTCTCTTTCAGTTTGGGAGATTCTGAAAGGTTTCATAAGTAAATCAGTTTCCTCAAATGTAATACAAGTGGCTGCTCAATGGATGAGACAATAAAGACAGACACATTTATGCATGGGCACTGTACCTTTTCAGAGGTTGATGGTATACGATGTCTTTACACTCGCTATAATAAATATTCCATTAGTTACAGAAAAGAATATGTGAGATGCTGCCCTTAAGATACTTACACTCACAAGGGACCAAACAGTGTACATTAAGCACTATCTATGTGGCAGAATGGAATTGCCCTCGAGCACCAATTCAGGAAAGCACTTTCATGCATGCTTACGTTCATTCTGTTTTCTGTAGTAGAACTAACTTATGTGCACGCTTAAAATTAAGCATGTAATCAAGTGCTGAATAGGAATGAGCTCTTGAATTGGGCCCAGATATGTAAACAAAATTTCAGACAATAAGACCAGGGAGATGCTCTAAAGCTATGTCTACACTGCACTTTCATCGGTAAAACTTTTGTTGGTCAGGGGTGTGAAGAAAATACATCCCTGACCAACAAAAGTTTTCCTGACAAAAAGAACTGGTGTAGACTGGTGCTCTGTCGGCGGGAGAGAGAGCTACCGCTGCTCGTTGGGGGTGGTTTTATTTTTTCAGCGGTAGAGCTCTCTCCTGCCGACAAAGAGTGGCTACACTGTGGACCTTACAGCAACGCTGCTGTAGTGGCACAGCTTTGCTGCTGTGAGGTGTGCAGTGTAGACATAGCCTAAGAGACCATTACAGTTGACTTCAAATGGAGAAGAATTGTGTCCAGTAGCTCTATTTTATATATAGGGCCCTACCAAATTCATCGTCCATTTTTGTAAATTTCACCGTCATAGCATTGTAAAAATCTTGAATTTCATGGTTTAAGATATTTAAATCTTAAATTTCATGGTTTAAAAACCAAGAATATGTATTTTTAAAACAGCAAAATATAAACATGTAAAGTCCTTAAGACTCAGCATTCCTCTGAACTGGAGGGCGCAACCAAAAAGGGGGTTGCAAAGCTATTGTGTGTGTGTGCGTGGGGGGGCTTGCGGTATTGCCACCCTTACTTCTGCGCTACCTTAAGAGCTGGGTGACTGGAGAGTTTCGGCTGCTGGCCAGGTGCCCAGCTCTGAAGACTGCACCGCCACCAGAAGCAGCTCAGAGGTAAGGATCTCATGGTATGCTGGCAGCAGTATTGCCACCCTTATTTCTGCACTGTTGCTGATGGCAGCTCTGCCTTCAGAGCTGGGAGCCTGGCCAGCAGCCGCCAAACACCAGGCCAGGCCAGCAGCTGCCACTGGCTCTGCAGGATAGGGGTAAAAGTACACACAAGACCAGATTTCATGGGGGGAGACCAGATTTCTGAATTTGGTAGAGTCCTAATTATATACCAGTATTGTGAACTCAGTGAAACCGGGAACATTTTACTTTGCAGGTATGGAAAGTATATTTACTATTGCATTCAGCTGACCTGAAAATTAATTTCAATAATTTCCATGGGTACAATTAGCTAATGAGTAAGCATTTGTAGAGCTGCTATCATCATAGTGGACTAAAAGCACAGTGAGAGTGCAAGAGGAGGCCAGCAAATTTTCTAACTGGAATCCTGTTTTCTGTAGATATAATCAGGATCCCAGTTTCGAGTCAGATGTTAACTCTCTGTCTTGCTCTTGAGTTAAAGGAAAATGATGTATGTCCTTACATTTTTTCTAATTTAATGGTCCTCTTTTTTCTTTTTTTTTTTTTTTTTTTTTTTTAGTTATGTTTCGCTTGTATGACACAGATGGAAATGGGTACTTGGACAGTTCGGTAATTTTATTTCTATTGACATATTATACTAGCATGAACCATAACAGTGTATTTGTATGAATCCATGCAGAATGCACACTTTGGATAAACACAAGTAATAACTGGGTATAATAAAAATATTTGTCATCCAGGATATTTTGAGGCTACTCCTAACAATTTGTCCTTCTGCTGAGCATATCCACTTCCCCTCAACTATAGTCAAATGTTGAATCTCTCAATGTGAAATCATTCTTCTGATTTTTAGTTGTAACGTTTTACTGCAGGAGGCAACTTAATTCAGCTCCCAAAACCCCTCTGTACTTACTGGGAGCTGTACATGAAAGAGCTATTTGTAGGGTTGCATTGAGAGGGAAGAAAGGTGAGGCTCAACTTTCTGGGAGAAGGTAATAGCAGAAGATGAAGGGGAAAGGCCAGCATGTTCAGAGAGGCCAGGAATGAGGATACATTGTTAAAGGAGAAGTTTAGGAGTAATGCCTGATTATACAAGAGAACATTAGAGAGATGTTCAAGAAGCGTGTGGCTTGTGGGCAGAGCTGGTGCTAGGCATAAGCAGACGAAGCAATTGCTTAGAGCCCTGAACAGCTCAAGGGGACCCACTGTTCACTTTTTATTATAAGACCTTGCCTTTTTAGTATTGTGTTTTGGGGGGAGCAAAAATATTCCTGCTTTGAGCCCCTAACAGGCTAGCACCGGCTCTGTTTTCAGATATTGGGAAGGAGCAAAGACTAGCAAATTATTGGAAATGGGGATAGGGCAGGCATCTTTGTCTTTTGCTTCCTCCACTCTCCCCCACCCCCCTGAAAAAAGGGGAGGAGAGAAAAAAGAGAGATTGGCATATAGGAGGAAAGAAGGTAAGGGGATATATTTATAATTAAACTGGTACTGATAGTGTTCTGGGCAACTGGGGCTTTTAATAAATATCAGCCAACTAATGTGTAAGGGATAGAAAGTAGATCATAGATTAGTTTCTCAAAGCTTCTAGCACCCTGTAGAATGAATGTGAAGAGGTTCTATTTTCTTATTTCAGGCTGTAACAGTGGCTGTAGGGTTAGAGTTCATCTCCCCAGCTGTTACACTCCCCTCTCCTCCACCTACCTACTCAGACTTTATGTGCTGGAGTGGATTTGACTCAGTGATATGAACAGACATTTTCCAGTGGGTGAACACCATGTTACTACAATTCAGAAGAGAGAACCAATTTAAATATGCCTTTCATTGAATTAAGTAAGGATCAGTGACAGCTCAAAGGAGAGAAGATGTGGTGCCCAATGCTAATATACTAGTCAGAACATAATATACAGTTGATCTTTAAATTTAACTCAGAAGAAATTGTATCCCTGATTAAAACATCACCCTTCATAAAGGATTATTAAAGCACTCTTGGATGTTAATAAAAATTTTAATCATGACAATGTGAAGAGTTTTTGGAATGTAAAAATCACATTTTAAGGACTAAGCAAAAGTAAGATTATTCAGGAATATAGTGTCCTTGTTTCTCCACACTATTTCTTCTGCCTTGTTCTTGTAAGTTTTTTCAAGAGCACACACACACAAAAGAGGCTGGAGAGAGGATTAGAGAGCCTTCACTAAGTTGGGTTCTGCAGAAAACGTACATAACTGCAGAAAAATATTGACAGGAACTCTTTCAAACATTGACATCTAAAGTGTGCGTGTAAAATCACCATGAGTAGCTCCCATTGTGTGTGTTTGTGAGCAGTTGTGCATCCAAGCATGCATCCAGTTGCATGCACAACTACTGATTTTGTGTGTATGTATTTTGCAGGTGCAACTTTGATGCCAGTGTTTGAGAGTTTGTTCCAAAAATTTTGTGGCCAAATTCACGTTGCCTCTTGTTCATAAGAAAGAAAAAAGGAGGGTAAGCATGGTACAACTTTTGTACCTTATTTCTAGCTCCCCTAAACCCATGGAATTCACACTCCATAGATGCATTCCAGGAGGAATCTGAGATCAGAAAGTATAGTATCTTTAAGTGTGTGTTACTTGAACCCCTGTGTGCCCTTCCTTGCTGGCATTACTTTTTGGCTGCACGTGTAGGAAGTGGTGGTGGTGGCGGTGGCGAGGGAGGCGGTTATAGGAACTCTGGGGGTTTGAATAATGTTGCAAAATAATGCCATTTTTGTTGAGCCTTACACATTATGGCCATTTTCTGAAGTACTGACAACTTGGACTGCAACTGGAATTGAATCCTCAGCACCTTTAAAAATAAAGGCCCCATAGAAATAATTGTAATAATAGTATATATTCACTTGCACTCAGTTTGAGAACAGTAGTGAAGAAGGGCTGAATGTGTCCCCTTCTCCCTTCCTCCCCCCCAGCCCGACATGCATGCTTTTCTTATGGATGCAATTTATACTAGGCCTGAGTGCTGAACCTAGAGCAAAGTGGCAGATTCTTAGCTGGTGTAAACTGTCATAGCTCCATTGACTTAAGTTTACAGTAGTTGAGGATTTGCCCCCAGGTTTGTACAAATATCTAAATGGAAGCGTACCAAATTTACAATTACATTAAAACATATCCATATCTGCATAATATACATTACTCAAAAATATTAAAATATCATTTGCATACAGTAAGTTCCTGTGAACCTTAAACACTCAAGCATACCTTGATGAACCAAACCCATGGATTTAAATTAATGACATTCTGAAATGAAATCAGCAGGGTGGAGATAACACCGCAAATTTGAAAGAACATAGATTCATAGATACTAAGGTCAGAAGGAACCATTCTGATCATCTAGTCCGACCTCCTGCACAACGCAGGCCACAGAATCTCACCAACCCACTCCTACGAAAAACCTCACCTATGTCTGAGCTATTGAAGTCCTCAAATCGTGGTTTAAAGACTTCAAAGAGCAGAGAATCCTACATCAAGTGACCCATGCCCCATGCTACAGAGGAAGGCGAAAAACCTCCAGGGGCCTCTTCCAATCTGCCCTGGAGGAAAATTCTTTCCCGACCCCAAATATGGCAATCAGCTAAACCCTGAGCATATGGGCAAGATTCACCAGCCAGATACTACAGAAAATTCTTGCCTGGGTAACTCAGATCCCATCCATCTAATATCCCATCTCAGGGGATTAGTCCTATTTACCCTGAATATTTAAAGATCAATTTAATTTCCAAAATCACATTATCCCATCATACCATCTCCTCCATAAACTTATCGAGTAGAATCTTAAAACCAGATAGATCTTTTGCCCCCACTGCTTCCCTTGGAAGGCTATTCCAAAACTTCACTCCTCTGATGGTTAGAAACCTTCATCTAATTTCAAGTCTAAACTTCCTGGTGGCCAGTTTATATCCATTTGTTCTTGTGTCCACATTGGTGCTGAGCTTAAATAATTCCTCTCCCTCTCCTGTATTTATCCCTCTGATATATAACATGGTTCAGTGAGAGCCAATCCTTACTAGTCTCACTTCCAACAGCACAAATCATCCCAGTTAAGTGATGAGCATAAGTTATACCTGACCAAAGCAACCTGCAAAATGTGAGTTCAGGTCCTCCTTTTTCAATTAAAGATTTTCTTTCACCAAGGCCAAACATATACACACACACAAACCTCACCCTAAAATATTCCCTTCTTAAAACAATTAAAAGTAACCCTTTTATTCCACTTAATGGAGTTTTTAATGGATATTTATTTCTGATTCTAACTTCTGTTAGTAATTATATTGATATTTGAATATTTTTTACCATATACTTTGATGTATTAAATGGTTTGATGTTTAAATGGTTGTTTTGTTAAAATATACATTTAATATTTTCATTCATAGAGATGATACATCCAAATACGCTGTCAGTCTATATTAAAACAATTATAAACTATATATCTGAATTGTAAGAAAATCAGCCAGTATGGTACTGCATTAAAATAAGTTTGTTCTTTTTTCCTGCCTAGGAGCTAGAAAATATCGTTACTCAAATGATGCATGTTGCAGAATATCTTGAATGGGATATCACTGAACTCAGTCCAGTGAGTATTTTGTCAGATCATTGATGCAATTAATTCTGGAAAACGTTCTGTAATGTCCCATGAATATCTGTGATATTAATACATATATTGAGTACTAAAATAATAGTTATTACTTCTTTCTGGGGCTGGCATTCAGCCCTTTCCTACTCTTTTTTCCAATGAGGACAACGTAGCACGATGGTCATAAGTCTGAAATATATGCCCTCCACTAAAGTTTAAGGCTTTCTCCTCATTACATTTAGTAATTCACCTTCTCAATGTGCCTGGCACATAACTACCCAAAACCCATGAGAGGCGGGAACTATCATCTATGTACAGCACACCTAGTACAATGGGCCCCAAACTGCACTTTAGAAATCCCCATGACTCACTCCATAGTCTGCATTACTGCTCCATGACAAACCCTTAGATGCAAGCAACCATTTCTGGTGTTTTTCCTGGATTTATTAGCTAAACATTGATGTAATTTTTTTTTGTTTTTATTGGTGGTGTTTTATTGGTGCTTATCAGTCAAAAGCTAAAATCAGAAGCCATAAAAACAGAATTTAAATGATGCATAGGGCCTTGTGCTACCCTTGGCTCAGGGTGAATTTTTCCCTAAACTTAATCCTTCCATAGAATTCTAAGAATCTGTAATGCTACAAGGATGGTAATATGAAACTATGGTATATTATGTCACTTCTAGAGCTGAATAAAAATAGTAAGCATGTGTCACAAAAAATGATTTTCTTGAAGTTTTTGCTGAAAACTGGAAACTGTAATATTTCCAGTTCTCCCTCTCCATTATTTCCCTATTTATTTATTTGCTTCCCCCCAACCAAAACAAAATGGAGGAAAGAGGGAGGGGAATACAGAAAATACAAGGGTCAATGAAAAAATTGGGATATTTAATTTTTTTTGTTTCAAAATTTGAAAATGTTGAAAAAAATTTCCACAAAAATATTTTTTAAATGTGCTTTTTTAATTGAAAACAAAGTTTTACCAGTTATAATAAGGACCTAAGTATGGTTTGGGGGCGAGGGGAGGGATAAAATGACTTTTAAATACGTTTCTTCCAAAGTTGCCACATATGATACATTTTACTTTGCTTTTTCCTTCAGAAAGTGGGTGGCTCAGGGTTAATACATATTTTTGTTTTCTTAGCATATCCAATTTTTGTTTGTTTGTTTTTGTTTTTAAATCTACAGATCCTTCATGAAATGATGGAAGAAATTGATTATGACCATGATGGCACAGTATCTCTGGAGGAATGGATCCAGGGTGGAATGACGACAATCCCACTCCTGGTGCTCCTTGGATTAGAGAATGTGAGCATTAGTCTAGCAATGTCCAAAGGGTAACTTGTGGATCAGATGTGGCCCCAAAACGAATATATTTGCAATCTGCCACCCACCTTCATCTTAACTATGGAGCTATGACATGCAGAGACGATCCAGGATGTAGCTACCTCAGGGGGAGCAGTTGAGCCAAGGATGGAGAATTACATAATGAGACCTATTATTGCTGTAGGCCACAGTTTCGTATTAAGGATGTAAACAGCTGAAATATTATTAATTTTATATCAGTTGGATGCAGCTGTTGTATTGTTGGCAAATTGCCAACACCATCTGCCTTCTTGCATTTGAGCTAACTTTGGGCACCTCTCTTTTAGCATGTCTCAGTTGTGTGATTTTGATATAAAAATATTTGTATTGAAAATTTTTGATAGTACTTTACAGACACTTAAATGGAGATATTAAAGTCCCTCCACCCCAAATCAAGCCCAGAGTGTTGCAATTATGCAATCAATTATATGATATTGTTATGAAGGTTGGTTAAGTTTAGCACTTTCTATTGCTAAATATATAACAATATAATAGTTGTGTAAGACTTTTTAATCACAGGATCTCAAAATTCTTCACAAATGTTAATTGATTAAGCCTGTGAAGGAAGTATTCCTTGGTAAATATTATTTTCTTCTTTTTACATATGTGGAACTGAGGTACAAAAAGATTGTTACTTGCTCAATATCACAGAAGAAATCACTGTCAGAAATGGGTTGCCCTTTTTTCTGACTCATATTCCTAGATTCATAGTTAGATAGATTCATAGATTCCAAGTCCAGAAGGGACCATTGTATCTATCTAGTCTGACCTCCCATACAGCTTCCCCCAAACAGTTCCTAGAGCAGATCTTTTAGAAAAACATCCAGTCTTGATTTAAAAGTTGTTAGTAATGAAGCATCCACCACAATCATTGGCAAATTGTTTCAGTGGTTAATAACCCTCACTATTAAAAATGTACCTTTGATTTCCAGTCTGAATATGTCTAGCTTTGACTTCCAGCCATTAGATTGTATTATACCTTCCTCTGCTAGATTGAAGAGCCCATTTATTAAATATTTGTTTCCCAAGTAGGTACTTAAAGACTGTAATCAAGTCATCCTTTAAGCTTCTCTCTGGGTATCTCTATGCTGGGGTGGGGGAACCAACAAAAAACTAAAACACCTCCGGCAGTGAGTCTCAGAGCTCAGGTCTGTAGACTTGGGTTTGCAGGTCTTGTGCTACACTGTTTAAAAATAGCAGTGCAGATGTTCCTGCTCAGGCTGAAGCTTGGGTTCTGAGAGCCACCCCTCTTGCTGGTTTTCGGATCCAGAGCTCTAGCCTGAGTGGGAATATCTAGGCTGCTATGTTTAGCACCATAGTGTGAGCCGCAGTGTGTAGACCTGGATTCTGAGACTTACTGCTGTAGGTGGTTTTTTGCAGTGTAGACATACCCTATGATTTAGTGTATAGATTGAGCTCCTTGAGTCTATCACTATTATACTTTCTTAATATTGAAATCATTCTCATGGCTCTTCTCAGAGCCTTCTCCAATTTGTCAACATCCTTCTTGAATTATGGACACCTGAACTGGACACATTATTCCAGGAGAGGTCACATCAGTACCAAATACAGATGTAAAATAACCTCTCAAGATTCCCCTGCTTATGTGTCCATGGATTGTGTTATCCCTTTTGGCCACAGCGTCAGACTGGGAGCTTTTGTTTAGCTGAACTGAACAGTAAGGAATGCTGCCTCTCATATAATGGATATAGAAAGTCTATATGCTGCTTTTCCCTAGTTCTTATTGCTATATGGAATGGCTACTTTGGGGAGTAGTAAGAAACTATAGTTTTCAGTGGGTAAACTTCACTTTTTTAGAATTTGAATCTGCCTAATTCCATCTATAGATTAATGTAAATCCTTCTCTATAAAATTATTTCATGAGTATGTTGAAGGCAGAAGCTGAAATATTCCAGTGGTGCACATACTGAACATAGGCCTGGAAAATACTAAATTAGATTAAAAAATGACTTCTAGAATTTCATAACTTGTTTAAAAACATTTCTTTTAAGGAAAAAAATTGATAATGAATATTTTCCTGAGCCAATCCAACAATCAAAATTCCCTAGCATTCTGAAGTACTTTTCGGTGTGCCTGTGCATCAGTACTTCGTCTATCCAGGAATATTTGGATTTATGTGGGAGAAATTAAAATACACAGTTCTGAACAAACGCTTATATAACTTATATGAAGTTTATTTTTGATCACTTAACAAAACAATATTAAGGGATCTCCATAACGTTTTATTTCTTGAAGATTAGTATGGGTGTCTAATGAGAACTGTACTGTTTTACACTACATTATTGTTCGTGGATGGTTAGGCCACCAACTTGGGGGAACTACACAAGCTGCATCATTAGTCTACCAGGAAAAGTAGTGTAACATTACCACAGGAATGGTGAAAGGCTCTAACATTGCACCTCCCCCCCATTTTTTTCTTCTTCTTCTTTTTTTTTTTTTTTTTTTTTTTAAGAGGCCTGTTGGTCCAATGGAATCATACAGCAGTTTCTAGAGGAAAGTCAACATTTCACATTTTTCATTGAACCAGCAAAAAGTTTTTTTTGCCTTTACTGTTAGGTTTACAATTTGTGTATATGTTGAATGGTCAAATCTAGATATATTTTTGGATATTGAAAAGTAAAGTAATATGAAACTCTTTTGTCTCTGTCCTCCAGAATAATTTACAAAGAGAACATAAGATAGGTGATGGAATGATAGATGACATAATTGTGGGAATGGTATGAGAAATATTTCTATTTAATAAAGACGCTGCATAATTGTGACACTACATAATACTCCTGAGGAAGTTCTGTGCCAAAAAAATAAAAATTCTGAATCTGTGCACAATATTTTAAAATTCTGCAAATTTTATTTGTCAATAAATAAATGTGGAGGCTCCAGCATGGCAGTGGGGAGCACAGGACACTGGCTGTATGGAGGTGGGAGATCACCCTGCAGCCCTCTCACTCACGGGACATGGACTTGGCAGTAAGGCTGCACTCAACCCTGACACAACGCAAGGGCTGAGTCTGCACCAGAAACATCCCAGAGTCCTGTCCCTCTGTGCCAGGTGCACCAGGTGTGGATAGGCAGACTGAGCTTGGCAGGATCCAAGTGTGGAGGGTCTTAATGTGTGTGGCGATCCAGGTCTGGGTTGAGAAGGTTGTATGTGGGGCAATCTGGGTACGGGCAGCTCAGTGAGGGGGTCCAGGTGTTGGGGAGAATCTGGATGTACAGGAGGGGTTGTTGGGGGGTTCTGGGTGGAGAGGGAATGGGATTCTGCTGAGAAGTCAAGGTGAAGATGGTTGGGGTTCAGCAGGAGGGGTCTGGGTATAGGGGTAGAGGTCCAGTTGAAGGGGATAGGGTCAGCAGGGAGGAGAGGTGTCCAAGTGCAGGGAGATTGGGCTCAGCAGGGGGGGTCCAGATACAGGGGGGAGGGGCTCAGCAGGGAGGGCTGGTGCAGGGGAGTAGGGGTTTACGTGGGAGGTGAGCCTTGGTGTGGGGGGG
Source organism: Dermochelys coriacea (assembly GCF_009764565.3). NCBI lineage: Eukaryota > Metazoa > Chordata > Testudines > Dermochelyidae > Dermochelys > Dermochelys coriacea. The sequence continues at coordinate 216,273,419 of NC_050069.1, forward strand.
TCTGGGGATGAGAGGCTCAAGGTTGGGGCTCCCCGTGACAGGGTGGTGCTGGGTTGCCTGTGTTTGGACTGGGCCACCCGGCCTTCCCGGCCACGGCTGCATGCGGGCCGTGCTGCCCTGGTTGCAGCTAGTTCTGAGCCAGGCCTCCCGTATTCTGAAAGAAAATGGTGTATTGATTGTCTTAATTCATTGATTTTAAGTCCAGAAAGGACCATTGTGATCATCATAACAAAGACATGGTTTCACCCTGTAATTCCTCCACCATGGTCAATAATGTGTGGTTGAACTAGTCCATATCTTTTAGATAGACATCCAGTTTTGATTTAAAGATTACAAGTGAATGAGAATCCACCCGATCCCTTAGTAAATTGTTCCAATGGTTAATTACTCTCAGTGTTAAAAAAATATGTGCCTTATTCCCGCTATGAATGTGTGTACCTTCAACTTCCAAACATTGGATTTAGTTATATCTTTTCCTGCTAGGTTAATAAGTCCTCTTGTGCCAGATATAGTCTTCCTTTGTAGATACGTCTAGACCATGATTGAGTCAGTTCTTAACCTTTCCTCCTCATCCCTCAATAAGCTCCTACAGTCTTTGAATTGCTTGATATTGGGACAAATAGGGGTGGGGTTGTGAATTTTTGACTGTCTACAGGGGTTTTATCTCTTTGCTGAGATATTCTTTCTCATTTTGTATAAAACATACATATGTCAATCAGTGAGACACATCCTCAGTTGGTGTATTTGGTCACAGTTCTATGGACTTCAGTGGAAATATGACAATTTATATCCACTGAGGATCTGATACCTTTATCACCTCTGTGTTATACCTATAATGTGTGTATCCCTTAAAAGAAAACTGAATTGCTAACATAAAAACTATTTAAGATATTAAATCACTAACAATCCTTAAATTAGTCTTTCTTACTGACTATATGGCTGTCCCACTTAAGGGAATAGCCATCTGAAAATAGTTAAAATGAGACAAGGAACTATATTACATAAATTGCAAGAATTAAAAAATGATCTCTCTGTTTTTCCCCCTTTATTTGCTTTATCTCTTTGTTCTTTTTTCTTAGTGCCTGATTCTGCAGCTGCACTGCAGGCAAAACTTTCATTGAAATAAATGGGAGTTTTGCCTGTGGAGCAGCTGCAAAATGGAGACAAGTAATTGTATTTGTATGATGCCTCTTGCCAAGGCAATCAGCATGCTGAACAAACAATTATAACACAATGCAATTAAATTTTAATTGCTAATTAATTATTTCTTGTTTTATACAATGCTTTGAAAATCTAAAACAAGATCTGAATGTTGTGTAGTACAAATATTGTTTTGTAATTTATGTATTAAAAGGCCAGATCTAAGAATATTATATCTGGTTAATCACCAGTTAACCCTTTAGCACTGGCTGAATGCATCCATCAAGCATCATATCTACTAAAACTGTTCCCATTAAACACCAATAGTAATTATTCAATAACATTTGCTTAAATTGCTTCCCTTGGAGATGTTACAGTAAAGTAGCTCTGGTTCTGACTAAATGAAAATTCAGGATGTTTTGAATGATTTAAAAAAAAATGGAGTTAGAATGGAAACTGCCATACAGTCTTAATTCCTATGGTTGCAAAATATCATATTGTGGTAGTAGCAGCATCTATTTTATATAGTGCTTTCCATTTCAAAGGATTTCAAAGTGCTTTAAAAACACTAATAAATTAAGCCTGAAAACAGCGCCATGAGGTAGCAAACCATGTTCATCCCTTTCTTACAAATAGGGATCTGAAGCACAGACAGTTTAAGTGATTTGTCCAAGGTCAAAAGGAAGTCCGTTGCAGTGCTGTTTAAAGAATCCAGATCTCCGGTGCCTCGGGCAGGTCTAAACTTCAACTTAAAATCCTGTAGCAGCACCACTGGTATCATTTCAGTGAAGATGCTACTATGTTGATGGGAGAGCTTATCCCATTGCCATAATTAATTCACCTCTTCAAGGGTGGTAACTCTGTCAATGAGAGAAGCCTTCCTGTCGACGTAGCAATGTCTACATCATGGCTTAGGTCAGGATAACGGCATTACTCGGGTCTGGATTTTTCACACCCCTGAGTGAGGTAGTTATACTAATGGAAGTTTATATTGTAGACCTGACACTAGTCTGCACTTAATATTTAGCCACAAGACTCTTCTTCCGTTGATTTGATAGTGTATGAAAAGCTATAAGAAATCAAAGGTCGGGAATGTAGTCATTGGCCATGGTTCTGGTCTTAGCTCTGCCAGTGATTTTCAGCTTCCTGACCACTAAGATCAATTAGGATTTGGAGTAATCTCCAAAGTGGAGTGGTGGAAGTCCTTCACATAAGAGATACTTTAGATGGGACAACACATTGCTAAATTCACAGGTCCAGACAGTGTAGCTTCATCACCCTCAGGATAGCATAGAGTGGACTGTGTCTCTAGAACTTCTTCCTGGCCTTGGCCAAGTTTTCCATCTAGAAGCTCAAGCACCGGGCCACTTTCTGGGTCTGTACGGTCTCCATGCCTCCATTTCCACATCTGAGCAGAGTTCCACTGAGCTATATCCACTGATTCCTGTGATCTTTTCTCAGAGCAGTGGGTGTCATCTGAGGTTCTCTGATTAGTATCCTCCACTTGCACAATGTTGTTAACCATTTAATCCCACTACCAGCCCTACACTTTTGTGTTTCATGTGTCCTGATCATTTGATGCTGCTTGCTTTGTGGCTTCTCGCCTGTGACTGAGGGGTGGGCTATTGCTGTGCCAAGATCAGGGCCTCTGTCTTGGGCCCTGACAGTCTCTCATGGAGAGCAAGATTCCCTTATGGGCGTGCCTCCACTCCAGCCTTGTTCTGCAACCTGCTGGGCAGTTAGTTGGTGATCCCTTCACAGAACAAGAGTACCCTGATACCTACTCTTTCTGTAGTGAGAGTAGGACCCTGTAACACACACTTACTTCCCAAGTCCAGGCTGAAGCCCCTATTCTTCTCCTCAAGTACTCCCTTCTGAGTTTTGGGCTGTATTTCTCCCCCAATCTTCATCCCCTTTTTCACAAGCACTGGATTTACTTTCAAAAGCTAAGTTACAAAGTGGGTGAGGAAATATATTTTAATTTATTGGTGAGACACAAGCTTTTGAGCTACACAGTGCTCTTCTAGCTGGCCTCTCTCACCAACAGAAGTTGATCCAATAATAGATATGACCTTAACCATCTTGTCTGTCTAATATCCTGGAGTTGACACAGCTACAGCAACACAGCTGACCCCTCTCTTCTGGCCTTCAAACAACCCCCAGCTTCTCCAAACTCATCATCTGGGGCAAGCTCCCCACAGACGAGCACACCAACTCAAAGTGGGACCAGACCCTGCCAAAACAGCAGATGCAAACATATCTCCACTGCTACAGTGATCAACACCCCTCCACATCACACCTTTCAAGATCCATGGTTCCTACACTTGCCTATCACAACATGTGGTGTACCTCATCCAATTCACTAAATGCCCCAATAACAACTATGTGGGTGAAACTGGACAACCGCTATGCTCTCTAGTGAACTCACAGGAAAATGATAAGACAAGCAACCCGTCACCTATGGGTGAACACTTTTCACAAAAAGAAAAGGAGTACTTGTGGCACCTTAGAGACTAACAAATTTATTAGAGCATAAGCTTTCGTGAGCTACAGCTCACTTCAGCAAATGCATCCGATGAAGTGAGCTGAAGCTCACGAAAGCTTATGCTCTAATAAATTTGTTAGTCTCTAAGGTGCCACAAGTACTCTTCTTTTTGCGAATACAGACTAACACGGCTGCTACTCTGAAACTTTTCACAAAGTGATCACTCTATAACTGACCGATCAGTCCTCATTCTCAAAGGAAACCTGCACAACACTTTCAAAAGATGAGCCTGGAAGCATAAATGCATAACTCTGCTAGACACTAAAAATCATGGCCTGAATAGAGATACTGGTTTTATGGCTTATTACAACAATCTGTAACCCACTAACCAACCCCCCCACACACACACTCCAGCTGCTTCCACTCCCACCCATCCTTTTCTCTCTGTGTGGTGGGCCACTTCATCCTGAGTGGTCCCTTGAAATAGGTGTTAACTACTTATGCTAAACAATCAGCTGTGGCATTCTAAGTTTCCCAAACCTGAAGAAGAACAACTCTGTGTAAGCTCAAGAGTTTCTCTCTCTCACCAACAGAATTTGGTCCAATAAAAGATATTACCTCATGCACTTTCTCTCTCTAATTCCCTGGGACCAACATGTCTACACCACCACTGCATACAAAAGCCAAGGCATTTTGGAGCTGAATATTTTACATTTGCTCTCCTCTTGGCTGCCACTAGATGTCATAATTGCACCACAGCTGCTATTTTGTTGCGGCTCAGAAACAATCTGCTTTGCTTTTTTATAGTAAGAGAGAAATTCAACAGGAACAAATGCCTTCTAACTAAGGCTAAGATTTTGTCATGGATATTTTTAGTAAAAGTCATGGACAGGTCATGAGCAATAAAGGAAAATTCACGGGAGCTGTGACTTGTCCATGACTTTTATTAAAAATATCTGTGACAAAATGGGGATAGGCAGGTCCCCACACCACCTGCAGTGGGACAGCTGTACAGCAGCTGGGAGCTGCAGGGCCTCCACTGCCTGCAGCAGCTAGGGGCTGTAGGGTTTCCCAGAAGCTCTGGGGGTCCCCCCACCACCCACAGGGGTCAGGAGCTGTGCAGTACCCCCACCGCCCACAGCTCCGGGGGTCCGCAGTGGCCGGGAGCTTGGGGCTGTTCCTGCTGCCTGTGGCAGCCGGAAGCTGCAGGGTACCCCCAAAGCCTGTGGCGTCTTAGAACTCCCTGGGCTGCCAGAGATGGCAAGCAGACCCCACAGCTCCCTACCCCCTTAGGCGTCAGGGAACCCCAGCAGATTCTAACCTATGCAGGCTGAAGTCATGGAGGTCGCTGGAAGTCACAGATTCCGTGACTTCTGCGACCTCCGTGACTAAACCGTAGCCTTACTTATAACTTGTATTTATTTGTATCACAAGTAATCTGAAACAAATCACGTTTCTTTTTTAAATTACCCCGTTTAGTCTTAACCCATTACACCTACACTTATGAAGCAGACACTGAATATCTGTAAAATACAGAATTAATCATGTCAGTGAGGTAAATACTATACAACCCAAGCATGACAAAGCTACAATTGAATTATAAGGACATTTCCTTGTGAATGAGATTCACTCATATCCCCATACATCTAATGTATTATGCTATTACCACAGAGAATTTAAAAGATGAGTATTTTACTCTTTCGTTGTTAAATGTGAAATCAAGTGCTTTAGTCTGAGTTCAACATCTTTGTGTGAAATGCCTCCTATTGTGATGTGTAACATGTTATTGTCTGTTGTTTGAGCCCTACATATGTAGAACAAAAACCGTATTTGGAACTCTCACAATTCATTACAATCCATCTTGTCAAATTTGTTGTGAATTGTTTGGGGTCCATGGTATTGTGAGTGGTCCTTCTTAGGTTGAAATGCAAAAATGCTTGTGGATGATGCCCAACAATTTATGATTTTTATAAGATTCTGCCTTTTTCTTTAATTAGAACTAAGATAAATTATGCTTTTTATATCAACATTAAATGTGCAATTCGTAACTGTGAGGTCACAACAATCAATTGAGGTTTTTAAAAGAATGAGGCGTAGATGGACTGTGTACCATTTTCATATTCAGAGCTAAGTTCATTGACTCTTACACATGCAGTGCCCATGAGTCGTCTTGTCAGAGGGGTGGGTTCACCTTAAAGAGACAATAGGTGCTATTTCTATCACTGCTGTCTCTTAGATTTAGCACCAGAGGGAGTAGCTTCAATTCTTTCCTGGAGACTTTACCAGGAACTATTGGGGAAAAAAATGTATGCACTGTTTCTTGTCAGTGCTGCCCACTTTCACCTGCACTAAGACCTCAGAGCCTTTTGGAAAGGAGCTTGCAGACACATTCATCTATTACAGCCTTGTCCCGGGAAGACTTTTTCTTTCTTGGGAGCCTTCTGCCAAGGCTTATGGTGGTAGAAATTGTTGTAGAACCAGGAGTAACTCTAGCTCATTCTCTGTGAATAAAATATACAAATTGTATCAACAACTCACTTTTATTTGTACTGTGCATTAAAAAGTATCTGTAGCTTTCCAAGCTATGCATACAGTAGAGGGCCGGCAGATACTGGCTTTGCACCTATTTAAAAATGGTGGTGTGGTGAATTGTAGTTGTGCCTTTGAGGGAGCAAAGCTCACAGAAGCAAGATTCCTTCCATCCTGTGCTCCCCAGTCTATTATATACCCGTTTATTTTGCACTTGAACTGGCAGTTGTTCGAGCCTGTAGCTCCCCTGCATGCCCTGAAGACGGTAGATGGTCCTGGGTCCAGCCTAATATGAGGCTTTCTTCTTCTTTGAGTAATGTCTCTGTGGGTGCTCCACTTGAGGTATGCATGCACCCCAGGTGCCTTCTATCAGAAATTTTCAGCAGCAGTGCTCATTCGATCCGTTCATGCTCCCTAGCTATTCTCATGCCTCAAATGACAGATGAACTGCCCCTTGATTCCTTCTCGAGTTCCCTGGCTAACGGAGGACCATTCACAGTGCTCACAGACACCTACTTATTTGTTTATAGTTTTATTTTATTTTATAATTAAGTCTTTAATCTTTTATTTACTTCATATTTTATTTTTGAGGGTTAGTTTTCCCATTGATGGAGGTTTTTGCCTCCCACGTCCACCCTTCTCTACTGTTAAAGAACACTGTTTTGTTTTGGCAGCATGCTTAAGTCCCAGGCTTCAAATGTTACCTAACTTGCCAGGAGTCCTTCCCAGTTAGTGACAGCCACTCTTGCCTCCAGGATACACAAGTGTCTTCAAAGTGCAAAATCTGCACTAGTTTTAAGAGTTGCTTCAGGAGGGACAGGGCGATTCAACTTTATGATGAAGTCCTCCCTTGGATCTCCTCTTTTCCCTCTTTTAGTATAGTGGCTTCCAAGTGACCATAGGGCCTCCTCTGCCTCCAAGAGATCTGCAAGTGGTGTGGGAAAGACTTCCACCAAGTCGAGTACTAAATCTCCTCAAGAAGAGAATACCTCTAAGAGATCGGCTGTACGGGAGACCCCAGCCTCCTCAAAGGCTTCCATGGATGGTTCAAGCAGCCTCAGTACCGAGAATGCTAAAATGAAGTCCTCAAGCTTGTCTCAATCACACAGTACCCGACAAACCATACCAAAGCAATCGGTACCATTGAAACATGACTGAACTGGTAAACTCCAGGGACTCCACACATTGAAGAAGTTGGGACCTCCAGCTGCATTGACTGCATCTTTGGCACATTGACCGACCATCTAGCAATTGTTGGAACCTCTCACACCTTTGTTGGTACCACAGACCTCATTGTGGGAGCCTAGTAGGCTGCAGACATGGCACCACTGCATCTGGCACTGCAGGAGTTCAGGTTGTACCCGAGTATCCTTTACTGAGCTCATTCAGACCTCTAGTACCTCATTTACTGATGGATCTGCCTGATTCCCCTATACCCAGGCATATGGAGAGACAAACCATCACTTCTCCTCTCCCTGTTCCTTCATTCGACTATGCAGATGAGAGTTCTTCAGACTCTGATTTCTGTTCAGTGGTCTTATTATTATCTGTGTAGACCACCCTCATCTGAATCTGCTCCTTTGAGGGACACTTCAGAGCTAGGGTGAACTCAACCTGCTCTGTGCATTGTTACAATCAGTCCTGGATGCCTCCCCCATTCTCTTATGGTCTTCCCCAGTGGCCACATTGGGACCCTTGGCTGTTTACTGCCAATAGTTCTCCAGGATTTTGAGTGCTGTCAGGGAATCCAAGGATCAGCACTGTTTGATTCTCTCCATTTCCTCTCAGCAGTCTCCACCGCAGAAGGTGATTGTGAGGAACAAGAATGGAGAGCTGATGAAGAAGCTATGCCAAGGATGAATATTTCATCATCCCCAAATGAAGCTGTTATGCCACCTCCATGTACAGTAGATTTAAACAATTTCAGGATTTGATAAGAAGAGTGGTAGACACTCTTCAGATCCCATTAAAAGAAATCCAAGAGACTCAACACAAATTGCTGGACATACTTCATACACCACTTTCAGCAAAGGTAGCCATTCCTGTAAATGAAGTATTGTTAGAACCTGACAAGACAATTTGGCAGACCTCTGATGCTGCCCTCCCAACAGCTGAGAGGGCAGACAAAAAGAACTGTGTTCCAGCTAAGGGTTCAGACTTTTTATTTTCCTGGTCTACCTCTAGCTTCTTAGTTGTGGATGCAGTAAATGAATTCAAAAGGCAACACCATTCCAAGACTACCCCACATGATAATGACCAAAGCACTTTCTCCATGGATTCAACAGTTACTTGTCTGCCACCCTGCAATTCAGAATTGCTAATCACCAGGCAATTCTATTAAAGTATTACCAAATTATCTATTCAAAATTTTATTCCTTTATTGAACACCTCCCAGAAGAGAACAGAGAATGATTTCGGGCCCTCGTCATAGAGGTACAGCTTCTTGCAAGGGCAACTTTTCAAGCTTTTCTCAATCTCCACAGCTGTAGTCATGCGCTCAGCCTTATGGCTGTAATCTTCAGGATTTCCACATAAAGTCCAGAACAGTATAAAGGACCTCCCCTTGGTGGTTTTAAATTATCTGGCAAATCCACTGATGACTCCCTACATTCTCTGAATGACTCTAGGGTGACTCTCTTCACTCACTGGACATATATACACCTGCAAATAAGAGGAGATTTAACTGGTCTCAGAAAGCTTGGAGATCTCTCCCAGCCCAGTTTTCCACCTACAATATGGTGCCAGAAACCCAGAATCAAAAGGGGAAAGTTCTCAACCACTGCACTTGGATCGATGCAGCAGCCATCATCTGCAAAGTGTTGATTTTTATACCTTGGTTGTTGGCCACGAACACCATTGCAATTCAGATCCACCGCTCTGCCCCCTCCTACCTTTTGGGGATAGTCTCTCCCATTTCCACAGCTCATGGGAGCATATGACCTCCAACAGATGGAGTTTGGAGGTCAAATCTTGGAGATTATAACATCAGGCTACGCTATCCATTTTCACTGCATCCATTCCTCCCACCCTCCTTCCCCATCCTTTTTCAGAGGTCATCTCAAGAGACAAGAGGTTCTGTCCCTTCTCTGCTTAGAAGCCTTGGAAGCATTTCCCACTCAAAACTTTCTGGTTGCCAAAAACAAGGACCAATTAAAGATCTCAGGATGCTGAATACCTTTATCAAGATACAGAAATTCAAGATGGTAATACTCACAGCTGTTGTTCCATCCCTGGATCTGGGAGACTATTTCATGACCCTCAACCTTCAAGACATGTACTTTCTTGTTGTGGTAAATCCCTCTCACAAGATATTCCTACGCTTTGTCATAGGTCATGACCCTCTATCAGTATTGAGTCCTCCCTGTTGGACACTCTGTCACACTCAGTGTGTTCACAAAAGTGAGGTGGCCCAGTATGTACTACATAAATTGAAAAGATCCTCTTCCCTCTGTTCATAAACAGTCAGTGATGGAACTAATACAGAGCCCAATGAATCCTTATCTTAGCAGTTGGTTTGTCGGGCCTCCAACACTATACCCAAAGATCTCAGCAGACAGTTCACCCAAGATCAGGCATGGGAACTTGACAGTTCCATCTCAGGCAGATATTCCTTACCTGGGGTTTTCTGAATATAGACCTTTTCGCTGTTGCTATCAACCAGAAATATGTGAAATTCTGCTTGAGGGGAGTTCTTTGTCACCGCCCCCTTTCGGACACATTTCTCCTTTCTTGGTGAAGAAGTGTCCTCTATATCTTTCCTCCAATGCCTTAGGGTTCTAAAAAAAAATTAGACTGGACAAAGCCACTGTAATCTTGATCTCACTAACCTGGCTGAGACAGATGTGATTTTTCTGCCTATTCTGTCTCTTCTCCTGGACAGCTATTTCCCAATGATGCCTATTCTTCCCACTAAGGATTTGGGGAATGTTTGTCACCCCGGTCCACTCTGACTCAGAGGATGGTATTTCCTGTTCCAGAGAGGTTCAAGACGTCCTGTTGAACAATAGAAAGAAATCCACCAGAAAAACATACCTTCGGGAATGGAAAAGATTTTACCACTGGTACACTCACCATCACCTATTTCCTGTTGACGTGATTCTCATGGAGATTCTAAGAATACCTTTTCACTCTAAAGCAAAGAGATCTCTTTTGAGTTCCATTAAAGTTTACCTAGGAGCCATCACAGTATTTTGTTCTGCCGTGGAAGGTTTTTTGGTATTTGTTCACCTTGTAACTTTCAGATTCATCAAAGTGTTATCCAACCTATTCCTGAATGTCAAAGAGCCCACTCCAACTTGGGATTTGAACTTAGTTCTTAATTCTTAGATGAAACTTCCCTTTTGTTGTTAGTTACCTGCACCCTTTTAAACCTTTTTCATGAAAACTACCTTTTTAGTGACCGTTACCTCCGCTTGAAGAGTTGGTGAATTAGTGGATTTGATAGTGGATCTTTCTCATTTTGGCTGCTAGGGTAAGGTATCTCTGTGATCAGACTCCCACATTTCTCACTCAAAGTCGTTTTGGACTTTTGTGTAAATTAGACAATTCATCTGCCAGTTTTCCACCCTAAATATCATTAGAGAATGCTGCCCTTTACACCTTAGATGTCCTATTAATAGGACAGAGCAAAACCTTTTCAAGATTCTCCAAGGCTTTTTGTGGACAAAGTGAAAGGCTTCATCCAGAAACTTTCTAATTGGGTTTCCAGCTGCATCTCTGCTGCTAGGCAGCTGCTAATGTGTTGTCCTCCTAGGGTCATAACTGATTCTACCATATCTCAGTCCATATTTGTTTCCTCAATGAAAGATGTTCCTATTCCAGAAATCTGCAAAGCTGCTACATGGGCTTCAGATCACACCTTCTCAAAACACAATGCTTTAGTGCATGCCTCTAGAGCAGATGCTAGCTTCGGTTCTACAGTTATGCAAACAGTTCTAGACCTGGTTCTGAAGCTCCCACCTCCTTCAGAGGGTAATGCTTGGAAGTCACCTCAAGTGGAGCATGCATAAGGACCTTTCTTGAAGGAGCGGTTAATCACTGTGTGCAGTAATTGAAGTTTGCCGAGTTTGTCCCTATGGGTGTTTCACTGCTAACCCTCTGCTTTGGTGTCTCCTCTCATAGAATCATAGAATATCAGGGTTGGAAGGGACCTCAGGAGGTCATCTAGTCCAACCCCCTGCTCAAATCAGGACCAGTCCCCAACTAAATCATCCCAACCAGGGCTTTGTCAAGCCTGACCTTAAAAATTTCTAAGGAAGGAGATTCCACCACCTCCCTAGGTAACACATTCCAGTGTTTCACCATCTTTCTAGTGAAAAACTTTTTCCTAATATCCAACCTAAACCTCTCCCACTGCAACTTGAGATCATTACTCCTCGTTCTGTCATCTGCTACCACTGAGAACAGTCTAGATCCATCCTCTTTGGACCCCCCTTTCAGGTAGTTGAAAGCAGCTATCAAATCACCCCCCTTCATTCTTCTCTTCTGCAGACTAAACAATCCCAGTTCCCTCAGTCTCTCCTCATAAGTCATGTGTTCCAGTCCCCTAATCATTTTTGCTGCCCTCTGCTGGATGATTTCCAATTTTTCCACATCCTTCTTGTAGTGTGGGGCCCAAAACCGGACACAGTACTCTAGATGAGGCCTCACCGATGTCAAATAGAGGGGAACGATCACGTTCCTCGATCTGCTGGCAATGCCCCTACTTATACATCCCAAAATGCCATTGGCCTTCTTGGCAACAAGGGCACACTGTTGACTCATATCCAGCTTCTCGTCCACTGTAACCCCTAGGTCCTTTTCTGCAGAACTGCTGCCTAGCCATTCGGTCCCTAGTCTGTAGCGGTGCATGGCATTCTTCAGTCCTAAGTGCAGGACTCTGCACTTGTCCTTGTTGAAACTCATCTGATTTCTTTTGGCCCAATCCTCTAATTTGTCTAGGTCCCTCTGTATCCTATCCCTACCCTCCAGTATATCTACCTCTCCTCCCAGTTTAGTGTCGTCTGCAAACTTGCTGAGGGTGCAATCCACACCATCCTCCAGATCATTTATGAAGATATTGAACAAAACTGGCCGAGGACTGACCCTTGGGGCGCTCCACTTGATACCGGCTGCCAACTAGAAATGGAGCCATTGATCACTACCCGTTGAGCCCGACAATCTAGCCAACTTTCTATCCACCTTATAGTCCATTCATCCAGCCCATACTTCTTTTAACTTGCTGACAAGAATACTGTGGGAGACCGTGTCAAAAGCTTTGCTAAAGTCAAGGAACAACACGTCCACTGCTTTCCCCTCATCCACAGAGCCAGTTATCTCGTCATAGAAGGCAATTAGATTAGTCAGGCATGACTTGCCCTTGATGAATCCACGCTGACTGTTCCTGATCACTGTCCTCTCCTCTAAGTGCTTCAGAATTGATTCCTTGAGGACCTGCTTCATGATTTTGCCAGGGTCTGAGGTGAAGCTGACTAGCCTGTAGTTTCCCGGATCCTCCTCCTTCCCTTTTTTAAAGATGGGCACTACATTAGCCTTTTTCCAGTCGTCCGGGACTTCCCCCGATCACCATGAGTTTTCAAAGATAATGGCCAATGGCTCTGCAATCACATCCGCCATGGGTTGGTAGAGAAGGAACTGAAGGCAGTTCATCTATCGCAGTCCTATATATTTTTGATAAGGGGCATGAGGATAGTGAGGGTGCATGCACAGGCTGAATAAGTACTGATGCTGAAAATCTCCAATCGAAGATGCCTGGGGCACATGCACACCACAAGCAGAGCACCCATAGCATACCCATCTCAAAGAACTGCACAAGGTGAGTCATCTCTCCTTTCTTTTTCTCGTTATTAGTTGGGAATAGGAAATGAGCACCTCTCTCACCCATCTCTTTGGCAGGGGACGTGATCCTGCCTTAACTGTAGCAGAATGACAAGGGGAGCCTCCCAGTTTTTGAAAAGTCTAGAGGTGGGGTGTGGCCTTCCCTGGAACATACGTGTGTGTGTGTGTGTGTGTGTGTGTGTGTGTGTGTGTGTGTGTGTGTGTGAGAAAAAGAGGAGTTTCTTGGCATGATAGACCCTTTCCTCCTACCCTTTGGCTGACAGGCACAGAGAGGTTTGTCATGAAAAGCTCTGTCTTTAGGCTGTATAGGTCATTTAAAAAATAAACAGAAAACCACACACTACCAAACAAACAACTACAGGCATTTAGGGAATAACTTGCCTACTATGTCCCTTCACATCATTTCTCTGTCTGATTGCCAAAGAATTTGTACATAGGAAACATAATGCGTACTCTGGCACTATGTTGTTGTTACCTAGGAGGAAATACTCCTCAGAATCATAAATAGCCTCTACTGCTGCATAGTGGGAGAGGCCCTAAATAAGAATGGCCATACTGGGTCAGACCAAAAGTCCATCTAGTCCAGTATCCTGTCTTCTGACAGTGGCCAATGCCAGGTGCTCCAGAGGGAATGAACAAAACAGGCAATCAGCAAGTTATCCATCCGGTTGCCCTTTCCCAGCTTCTGGCAAAATGAGGCTAGACATAGCTCAGTGGTTTGAGCATTGGCCTGCTAAACCCAGGGTTGTGAGTTCAATCCTTGAGGGGGCCATTTAGGGATCGGGGCAAAAATTGGGGATTGGTCCTGCTTTGAGCAGGGGGTTGGACTAGATGATCTCCTCAGGTCCTTTCTAATCCTGATATTCTGTGACACCCTCCTTAGCACATCCTGGCTAATAGCCATTGATGGACCTATCCTCCATGAATTTATCTAGTTCTTTTTCAAACCCTTTTATAGTCTTGGCCTTCACAACATCCTCTGGAAAGAGTTCCACAGGTTGCCTGTGCGTTGTGTGAAGAAATACTTCCTTTTGTTTGTTTTATACCTGCTGCCTATTAATTTCATTTGGTTCTTGTGTTATGAGAAGGAATAAATAACTCTTTCTTATTTACTTTCTCCACACCAGTCATGATTTTATAGACCTCTATCATATTCCCTTCCCCCTTAGTTGTCTCTTTTCCAAGCTGAAAAGTCCCAATCTTACTAATCTCTCCTCATATGGAAGTGTTCCTTACCCCTAATAATTTTTGGTTTCAGAGTAGCAGCCGTGTTAGTCTGTATTCGCAAAAAGAAAAGGAGTACTTGTGGCACCTTAGAGACTAACAAATTTATTAGAGCATAAGCTTTCGTGAGCTACAGCTCACTTCATTGGATGCATTACGATGAAGTGAGCTGTAGCTCACGAAAGCTTATGCTCTAATAAATTTGTTAGTCTCTAAGGTGCCACAAGTACTCCTTTTCTTTTGCTAATAATTTTTGTTGCCCTTTTCTGAACATTTTCCTATTCCAATATATCTTTTTGAGATGGGGCAACCACATCTATACTCAGTATTCAAGATGTGGGCGTACCATGGATTTATATAGAGGCAATATGATATTTTCTGTTTTATTATCTATCCCTATTCCCAAAATTCTGTTCTCTTTTTTGACTGCTTCTGCACATTGAGTGGATGTTTTCAGAGAATTATCCACAGTGACGCCAAGATCTTTCTTGAGTGGTAACAGCTAATTTAGACCCCATCATTTTATATGGATAGTTGGGATTGTGTTTTCCAGTGTGCATTACTTTGCATTTATCAACACTGAATTTTATCTGCCATTTTGTTGCCCAGTCGCCCAGTTTTGTGAGATCTCTTTGTAGCTCTTCTCAGTCTGCTTTGGACTTAACTATCTTGAATAGTTTTATATCAAATGCAGATTTTTGCCACCTCACTGTTTTACCCCTTTTTCCAGATCATTTATGAATATGTCAAATAGTATTGGTCCCAGTGTGGACCCTTGGGGGACATCACTATTTGCCTCTCTCCATTCTAAACTCTGAACATTTATTCCTACCCTTAGTTGCCTATCTTTTAACCAATTACCAATCCATGAGAGGACTTTCCTTCTTATCCCATCACAGCTTACTTTGATTAAGAGCCTTTGATGAGGGACCTTGTCAAAGGCTTTCTGAAAAATCTAAGTACACTGTATCATTGGATCCCCTTGTCCACGTGCTTGTTAACCCCCTCAAAGAATTCTAATAGATGGGTGAGGCATGATTTCCCTTTACAAAAGCCATGTTGACTCTGCCCAGACAAATTATGTTCATCTATGTGTCTGACAATTCCGAGGCATTTATATGCCAGCAGACAAAGAGGCAGCTCTTCCCCCTGCATAGAACCTATAAATTCAGTTTATAAATTGTAACCTTGTGCCTTGGTTCCTAATCAAAATCAAAATTACATTTATTAATAAATATCTGAAAAACTAAAATAAGTGAGCATTAGCATTAAACTAGTCTAGCGTGGTATAACTAGTGATTGCGTGCAACTTTTTCATTTGTAAGGTTGGTTGTTCCTTGGTTTGTTGCTTATTTATGGTCCAATTCTTCTGCCTTAAAATCAGTAACAAAGCTCCGATTGACTTCTGTGAAAGTGGGATCAGGACCATAGTCAGTCATGAGACTTGGTGTGAGTGAAAAAATGTTACTGTTACCGTTGTGTGCTAATGTCTGTGTATGCCATATGGAGGATTCATTTTAAGTGTAGTATAATGAACTTAGGAAGAGATTTGTATTGAAGCTGCCCTGGTTTGAGATCTTCTGAATGACTGTTTGTTGTTAAATTCTGTTTCAGGATGTGGAAATAAAATGACTGAATGGGACTCAATGCACTATGTGTCAGTAATGTGGATTTTATTTATATTGAAAGTCTTACACCGAGGGGGTTTGTTTCACATTGTGTGGGCTTTTCTCCCCCCCCTTCCCTGCCCCCCCCCCCCGGCAGTGTTTTAAAAAGTTATGTACATACATAATCATCTGCAGTACTTTATTGCTGATTTTTGGCAGTGCACAAGAGCAAAAATTTAATTTGCTATTTGCTAAAAGTGCATTGTGTTTATGTAATGGATTTCTGCATCAGTTGCTGCCTGTAACACAGTTAAGTGTTTTAATTGGCAGAACACCCACATCAAGACTTGTTTGTTTTTCTGATACGGAAAATGCCAGCTAACTTAGTCCATATGTTCTCTTCAAATAAGAAGAGGCACATTCACAGGGAATGGCCAGTTTTAAAATTGAAAAAAGTAAAATGAAACTAATGTGAAACAAAAAGTGTATTTATTTGTTATAATTTATTTTATGTGAACTTTAATACAGAGTAAATAGTTTTCTTTTTGAGGAAAAAAAGATCAGTTTGGATTTTAGGTTCTTTTTAGCTTAATACTGTACATCAGGGGTAGGCAACCTATGGCACGCATGCCAAAGGCAGCATGTGAGCTGATTTTCAGTGGCACAAACACTGCCCGGGTCCTGGCCACCGGTCTCGGGACTCTGCATTTTAATTTAATTTTAAATGAGGCTTCTTAAACATTTTAAAAACCTTATTTACTTTACATACAACAATAGTTTAGTGATCTATTATAGACTTATAGAAAGACACCTTCTAAAAACATTAAAATGTATTACTGGCACACAAAACCTTAAACTAGAGTGAATAAATTAAGACTCGGCACACCACTTCTGAAAGGTCGCCGGCCCCTGCTGTACATATTGACCACATTAATATGTCTTAGAATTAGTGTTTAAAGTTTGTAATTATTTATCTCAAAAAACATGTACATAATCTTTATTTTCCAGTGCCTAGTCACTCTGTTAGAAGACTTGCAATGTATTTAGTACAGTAAAATTTAACAATATTAAAAAAGTGTGTTGAGTGGGGTATTCAGATAAGGGTTAAAATTATGGAGCTGTATCTAATAAAACATGCAGTATACAGCTGCCAGTCCTGAAGAAGCTCAACAGGACTCTGGGGCTCCACAGCTGCAGAATCTATTTCTGATTCTTCAGAGAATATTGGAAAATGTCCATACTCTTTGTTAGCCTTAAAGTCCCATATTAGGCATCTTTCTTGCTCCCTCTACAGAAAAGAAGCCCTGACAGTGCCCAGCTGTCAGAGATGGCATTTGAGCTCCTGATGATAATATTAGGGGAGCACCACACAGGGTCTGATCCTGAAGTGTCCAGATAGGCAAAAATATTCCCCCTGATTTCAACTTCTGTTGACTTTAGTTGATGTAGGTATTTGTAGAAATCATTGAAAGTTGTGTTCTAAGTAGGATTTGGCTTTGGACCAGATACATAAATTCTTATTTCACTGATGTATCGCTCTTTATTACACAGACATTGTTATCTTCATGATATTGAGTAAATCCTCAGGGACTTTGACTCATCAGTGACAAATAACTTGAGTTTAAAGAATAGAACAATACTATGTTTTTCAGAATTTAACTGGTAAAGTTACTCTAATATGTAAGGTTTCAGAGTAGCAGCCGTGTTAGTCTGTATTCGCAAAAAGAAAAGGAGTACTTGTGGCACCTTAGAGACTAACAAATTTACTTGAGCATAAGCTTTTGTGAGCTACAACTCATTTCATTGGAAGCTTATGCTCAAATAAATTTGTTAGTCTTTAAGGCGCCACAAGTACTCCTTTTCTAATATGTAAATTCTGATAGAGCTACGTGACATTTGAGTTGCATTATGTTCTTTGAATTATGCTGACAGTACTATGACTAAGGCCTCACACAGCACATTCAAAATCAGGGCTGTTATATAGCATTGCGAGACGCATTATTGTGGTCTTTGATATCGTAAATGAATTACTGGATAAGAACAAGCCATGCATACCGCTATTTTTTTTCATGTCCAACAAATATATTGAGGATGATCTTCATTTACTTTACTTTTTCAGAACGCATCTGTATGTGTCAAAACACAACAGAGTGGAAAGTGCTTAAGCAGTATTGGCTAAGTTCAGTTGCATCCTGCTACACCAAGTCTGAACTTGGCTCAGGGTGTTGTGGTATATTTTAGTCAGGTATATGGTATTGTTGGGCTACACCTTCTTTGGGCTTGGTTGTAAAGCTAGGATGAAAATTGGAACAATTCATAAATATTAGGCACAGTTTTGCTTTTTCTTGCACACACACAAGTAACATTTCTGGGTCACTTGAATATTCATTTGTCCAGACCCTGCAGTTTCAATCAGAAATTATGTATTCCTTGTATAGTTGTAATCTTGGTTAGAATGGTAGTACTGAATGTCTAATAAAGAAATGGCCAGGACACGCACAGCAATATAGGAACACACAGAACACAAAAATCAAAGAACAAAAATTTGAAAAATTCCTGCTGCTTGTATTTAACTGATGGAGATTCACTACTTTTATTATGTTACATGCTGTTTTGCTTATAAATACAGATTGACATTGAGTGTCTCAAAAAAGAACGTAAGGTAGTTTTAATAAGGCTGTTGGTATATGTTAGGTAAATCTGTTGCTTATTAAAATAAGTTTAATAGTTACTAATTTTAGAAAAATAAAGAAGCCTGCCAACACACCAGCCAAG
The DNA here is from genome assembly GCF_009764565.3 of Dermochelys coriacea. Lineage (NCBI taxonomy): Eukaryota > Metazoa > Chordata > Testudines > Dermochelyidae > Dermochelys > Dermochelys coriacea. The sequence continues at coordinate 216,292,016 of NC_050069.1, forward strand.
GAACCTGGGATCTACACAAATAGTTACAAATTATAATTAGCAACCATGAAAGTAGCACAAAACAAACATTTAAAAAAAAACAGCTACAATATAAAAAAAAAAAAACCCAAACCCTCAGTGATAGTGTTTGAGTGTTTTGTAAATGAGAGTTTGTTGATTAAAACTGAAAAGAAATCTTTTAAACATTCATGTTTTCATTCACGTTTTAAAGGCAAGTGTAATCGATACTAGGAGATTGTAGGTCTATCCCCATCTAGTGGCTGATCCACACATAAGACTCATGAGTCTGCTACTGCTTCCAGCTGAAGGATTTAGTCCTTTGGATCAAGTACTAGGGACTCATTCTTTTAGTGGTGAAGATCCAGGATATAAATCCCACTGTCGGCCCAATCGAGATCGGTTCTTAGATAGACAGAAGAATATGGATTCATAGAATGTAGGGCCAGAAGGGACCATTATGATCATTGTCTGACCTCTTGCTTAGCACAGACCATATGATTTCCACAGGGAGTGTATTTTACACCCTGAAGGTCCCTCGAGCAAATCTGTTGAAATGTTAACAATTCTGTAGCTGTTAAGCTGGAGCAATATATATTTTACAACTAACTCCTGTCTAGTTAAATAGTTGCCTTATTACATCTACTGACAGGAATCTGTTGCAATCTTAACTACTGGTGTCTACCTTTCTTCATGGCTTTGGAAATGCATGGCATCCATGAGCTTCTGGGGAATCATAATCTATAGGATTATGTTGTGATCTGGTGTGAAATAATAAATGAAGTAACAGCTTGTCTTTTACGTTCTTAAGTCAATCTCCAGTTTTTATTGGCACTTATATGTTTCACTATATATGTCATTAAATGGAATCTGTTTCTTTTATGTCCCTGTGCAGAATGTGAAGGATGATGGGCAGCATGTATGGAGACTGAAACACTTTAACAAGCCTGCCTACTGTAATCTTTGCTTGAACATGTTAATAGGAGTAGGCAAGCAGGGTCTCTGCTGTTCCTGTGAGTATATGTATTCCAGTGAGCATTCTCTCATGCTGCTGTTTGCTAAGTGTTACATTCACAGTAGATCTTCTAGATCCTCTGGATCCAGACTCCTGCTGCCACATTGATTATTTTCTCTGTATTTTATACTTGAGTTTTGAGCCAGTTTTAAATTCTTCAAACAGTGAGACTTTCAAAACTCCTTTGAGAGTGCATTCTGTATTATAATGACCTCAGTATTAGGGCATTTCCTCTTATATTCGGCGTAAATGTACCTTTGCTTAATTTCTTCCTGTACATCCTGGTTGTGGTGTGACCTGAAATATTTGTTCTCCTTCTTTGATATTTCTCCCTTTAAATAAATATAAATAGTTACATCATTCATATTCTTCCTTAGTCATCAACTAGCCCAGGTACTGTGTAGCCATATTTAGTTATTCTAATCTTCCTCATCATTCATTCTGTCTAACATATTGGGGCCTGATTTTCAAAGTACCAAGTTCCTAGGACTGGCAATCAATTTATATAAATGCTATGAGTTCCTCTTCAATCATAAATAGGGTTACCAACTTTCTACTCACACAAAACCAAATACACTTGTCATGCCCCAGGCTCTAACCCCTGCCCTGCCACTTCTCCCTGGCCACGCACCCCATTCACTCCATCCCCCCTCCCTCAGTTGCTCTCTTCCCCACCCTCACTAACGTTCACCAGGCTGGGGCAGCGGGTTGGGGTGTGGGAGGGAGTGAGGGCTCTGGCTGGGGGTGCGGGCTCTGGCATGGGGCCAGAAATGAAAAGTTCAAGGTGCAGAAAGGGTCTCTGGGCTGTGGCAGAGGGGTTGGGTGTGGCTTCTGGCTTGGGGCTGGTGATGAGGGGTTTGTGGTGCAGGGAGGGGATGCAGTCTCGGGGATGGGGCAGGGGATTGGATTGAGGGAGGGAGGTGTGAGCTCCTCGGTGGGGCCAGGGGTGAGGGGTTTGGGATGCAGAAGGGGGCTCGGCTGAAACGGAGTTGGGGTGTGGGGGGGTGCTGGATGTGAGCTCCAGGAGGAATTTGGGGGCAGGGGGTTGGGATGAAGGAGCGATGTGCGGGGTCTGGGAAGGAGTTTGGATGCGGGAGAGGGCTCAGGGCTGGGACAGGGGGGGGGGGTGGAGGAAGGGGTGCTGGGTGCAGCTCTGAGAGGACATTTGGATGCAGGAGGGTGCAGGAAGAGTTTGGGGTGCAGGCTCTGGGAGGGAGTTGGGGTGGGGGAGGGGGTTCCAACCTGGGGCAGGGAGTTGGGGTTCTGGAGAAGGTTCCGGGTGTGGGCTCCAGCCTGGCGGTGCTTACCTCAGGTGGCTCCCGGTCAGGAGCACAGTGAGGCTGCGGCCTAAGGCAGGCTCCCTGCCCTAGCTTCGCATGGCTCCCAGAAGCAGTGGCATGTCCATGCAGCCTGTAGGCGGCTCTATGCACTGCCTCTGTCTGTATGTGCTGCTCCCACAGCTTGGCGTGGGGGGCATCGTGCAGAGATCCCTAGGAGCTGGACATGCTGGCCACTTCTGGGAGCCACGTGGAGCCAGGACAGGCAGGGAGCCTGCCTTAGCCCTGCTGCACCTCCGACCGAACTTTTAATGGCCCGGTCACCGGTGCTGACTGGAGCCGCCAAGGTCCCTTTTTGACCAGGAATTCCAGTCGAAAACTGGCTCCCTGGCAGCCCTAATCATAAGGCTTGATTTATGTCACTCGTCCTCACATTCATACATTTATAGAGCTTAAAGAGAGAAGGGACCATTGGATCATCTACTCCGGCCTTCTTTATATCAAAGGCCATTAAATTTCATTGGTATTCCATATTGAGCCCAATAACTTGAGTTTGGCTAACACACATCTTCCAGAAAGGCACCCTGTCTTGATTCAGAGACATCAAGAGATGGAGAATCTGTCACTTGCTTTGGTAGTTTGTTCCAGTGGTTAATCACTCACTGTTTAAAACAAAACAAAACAAAAAACAGTGCCTGATTTCCTATTTGAAATTTTAGCTTACAGGCATTGTTTTTTGTTATAACTTTCTCTACTAGGTTAAAGAGTCCTTCAGTACCCAATATTTTCTCCCTGTGAAGGTACTTATACTCTGTAATCAAGTCACCTCTTAGTAAAAAGAAAAGGAGTACCGGTGGCACCTTAGAGACTAACAAATTTTTTTTTCTGTCACCTCTTAGTATTCTTTTTGATAAACAGATTGAGCTCTTTAAGTATGTCACTGAAAAACATTTTCTCCTTCCCTTGAGTCAAAGTAGCCCATCAACAATATACCTTTGTATATTGACTTATATCTTTCTGAGCAAGTAGTCCTACTGAGGAACTTGAGACTACCAATTGTGAATAAAGGTGGCAGAATCAGACATTTACCGTTTTCACTGGTGGACACTGTCCCATTTAGGAAATTAATCCTGTATGTATTGGTTTCCACATCAAATAATCAAATACACTGGAGTAAAATAGCCCTCTTTTTTCCAAACATTTTAAACATATAGCAGTCTAGCAACTCCCTTTTCCCAAGGCCTGACTGCTGACTACTCTGCAGTCCCTTTTGCTGCTCTCAGCTCCTGGGCTTTATACAGGCTCCTCCTGTTCTCATCCAGCTGAGCCTCATCTAATTAATACCTGCTCCCTGACTTCTCCTCCAAGTGCAGCCAGGGCAGTTAATTGGTCCAACTAGCCACCTTAATCCTTCAAGCCTGGTGTGGGGTGGAGACACCATCTCAGGGACAAAGAACTTCTGGCCGTTGGGTCTGCCATTGAGGAATGGCATCACTTCCTTGGGGAGGGGAGAGGGCATGGTCCTGTCCAAGTCTCTGTACAGATCACAAGAATTTGGAACACCTACAGACAACCTGATGACTCAACGAATTTCAGATTGGCTGGGTTTTTTCCTCTCTTGATTTGACTTTTTATGGTTACTTACTGTCTGGGACTACAAGCAGGAAGGTGGACATCCTGTCCTGCAAGGACGAGTACCATGAAGAGGAGTAGGAAGCTCTCACCACAGAATCCTTAAATTCTCCCACTTTGTCTGTGAGGCCATCAATGTCATCTGACAACCACTATCCTAATTCTGCTCCCAGATGATCCATTTGCAGCCCCAGTCTGTCAGTCTCTAAGAAACACTGCTGTCTCCCCAGATTCAAGCTTCCACCTGCAAGAAGACCTCCTCTATCATAGGTATTGCTTCTTGTTTTCTGGCAGGAATTTCTCCACCTCTTCGGCACTGAGCCCTTCACCTCAACAGCCGACCACTGGCAGGCAGATGGCCAAACTGAAAGAGTCAAGAAGACCTTGGAGCAGTACTGCCACTGTTTTTAGAATTTCCATCAGAATGATTAGCTTCCACTGCTGTGGGTCTTGTACAACAATTCAACCTACGCTTCATCTCAACAGACCATATTCTTTGTGAATTCTGGTTTTCATTTTCATCCAGTTTTTCATCCAGACCTACCAGAAGGTTGTGCCATCCCAGCAGCCACAGACCCAGTCCTCCACCTTCAATGAGTATACCAAGAATTCAAAGAGCACTTACTTGCATCTGAAGAGTCTCATAGGCATTATGCCAGCCAAAAGCAACAAGCTGCCTCTAAACTTGTCATGGGATTAAAGGTTGGACTCTTGTTCCAAACTTGAGAACAGACTTCCCTTCCACCAAGCTCGACCACCAATACTTGGATTCTTTTCAGATCATTGAACAAATAAACCCAGTGCCCTTTAAGCTTCATAGCCCAGAATCCATCAAGATTCACTCTGTCTTTCGTGTTTCCTTCTGCAAGCTGTTTAACAACCCGTTCCCTGACTAGTTAGACCCTCCTTCAGTCCCCATGATAGTCCAGGGGCAGGAAGAATACGAAATCCAGCAGGTCTTTGATTCCCAATGGGTCAGATGGAAGCTCCAGTATCTGATAGAGTGGAAGGAGTTCCAGGTCAGAGGAGCAATCCTCAGAGCCAGAAAAAATGTTTCACACTCCCAATCGCTTCTGAGAGTTTCACCAAAGATATTCTGACAAGCCAGGGCCGGGATCAGCTGGGGGAGGTAATGTCAGGAACTCAGCTTGCTCCGGATGCAGTCTCCTGGCAACACAATGAGCATGACTAAGCCCAATAAGCTCTCACTAAGTGACTGTGCTCCCTGGTTGGACAAAAGAGCCAGCACATCATTTAAGCCTTGTAGCAACAGCAGCCAGCTTATGCCCAAATAAATCTGTTAGTCTTTAAGGCGCCACTGGACTCCTCGTTATTTTTGTGGATACAGACTAACACGGCTACCCCTGATACAGTAGCACATCAGCTGCTCAATATGTTCTACACCTGCAGTTGTCACATCTGCTTCCTGTAACTGGCTTTGTGCCAACCCATGCCTGTTTGCGCCTCAGCCCTAGCCTCTATCTTCCTCTGAACCCCCTGGCTCTTGGCTCCAATCACTGGGTTGTCTCCTGACCACAATTCCGTTTCTGTTCTGAGTCTTGTCTCCTGACCGTGACTCCAGTTCCACCTTCCAACGCTCTTCTGACGACTAGGCCTGGCTCCTGTTCTGACCACCAAGTCGGACCACCTACATCCCAGCATATGACAGGTATATTCTGTTCTGTTGTAGATATCAGTAGTATGAAAATAGGACGTTCCCTGTCTATAAAATAAAACTTCCTTGGAAAAGAAGAGTGCTCCTGTTCTTAAATTTCCTCATTTGCAATTACCATGACCTTCTCTTTTTGCTACCATATCGTTCTTTTTTTCTTACTTGCTATGTTGCTTGATACTAAATTGGTCATTTTTCAGTAGTGATCATCATTCTGTAGGGAACTTATGGGGTCCTTTCAGTTTCTACAAGTGTGCAAGTAGGAAGGGGCCTGAGTTTTCTTACTAAACCACTCCTACATTTCCATATCTTCCTGAAACCCTCCTCCATTCCTTCCACCTAATAAATGATTCCCCTCCCACATATTTTTGAAGCATTGCTATAGATTGCACTTTTTTGTGTGTGTTTAAAATTGTGTAGGGAGGAAAAAAACAGCTAGAGAACTGCAGGGGTTCCCACCATCCCTCCATGGCACAATCAACAATGTTACTCCCTGCAGTTTGTCTGATTAATGGCTGCACCTCCCACTGGGTCTGTGTAATAGGTGCAAGCAAGGTGTTTAGAAGTCCTTTGTGCTTAATTGCTGTCAAGGCCAAAACATGAGACTTGTCTAATTCAGGGCAGACATTCATCTTTAGGTTTAAATAGTTGAATCTATTGAATGCTGTCATTATAAGCACTAGCATTATTTCCTCATCAACGCACAGTGATGCACTAATGTTAACTATTCAAGTATCACAGAAATATGAGCATAGAGTTTTATAATTGAAGTCAGGAGAGCTTTGCATCATAAACTGGCCATTTTATATTCCCCATTATAGTTAGTGTGATCTTTATAGACAAGGTTTGTCAATAAAGACAAGTATGCTAAAACTGATGGTAGTGGATTTAGAAAAGGAAGCTTCTCTGTATAGGAGTAGCATTATGGCAAGCAAGAGATGAACTTTGGATGATTACATGTAATGCATGACAACAATAGCTCTCTGGAAATGAACTAATCAACCCATTTAAGATTTATAAATCAATAGAGAGAATAACATAAACTCATTGGCTTTTATTTTCATGCTTACCAGCTGCTCTCTTGCCTATAGTTGTAAAATATCGATTTCTTCCTACTAGCAAATGACACCAAACCATTTGGCAGTCATCAATTGTCTTTAATATTACTTGTCGTTTGAGAATATTGTGAAAAATTTTAGTGAGGACTATTTAATTAAGCATTTCTGCTGTGCCATGATAGAGCATTCTTGGATTTTTCACTTGCATAATATTTCCTGTACTAATTGGCCTTTTGTATTGCATGGAAAAAAACAGCCTACTTTGAGTTTTTATTGACTGATTGGATGATTAAATAGTAGTAGATATGAAACCTAGCTCTACTAATGTCATTTTTTCATAGAAATGTAGTCAGAAACAGCATAACTCAGTCTTAACATGCTTCTCTTTTCAGTTTGCAAGTACACAGTCCATGAACGCTGCGTCTCAAGAGCCCCTGCCTCTTGTATCAAACATATGTGAAATCCAAAAAGAACACTGATGTAAGCCTGTGGTAGCGTTTACTTTTGGTATGTAGCTGTTAAAGCTGGCAATCCTACCTACGACTGCACTTTTCTTTCATAGGTAATGCCACCACTACTGGGTAGACGGAAAATGTCCGACAAAATGTGATAAGGTGTCACAAAAATTATAAAATGTTACCAAGGCCTGACTGGACTTCATTGTGTTTGGTGTCAGATCACAGTGAGTACCTACAGTGAAACATTAGCACTGATAAGGTAGGTTGAAAACATTGCAGCTTCCTTTACAGACACCTAATGTAAAAGGTCTGTTTCAATTTTACCATCAATTATGGTCAGCGTGCACTTGAGATTGACACGTTCAGAATACTTATGAGCGTCTTAGGTGTATAGCCTAAACACACTGAAAGATATCTCCTCTGTGTCAATATGTGAATCCGTTAAACTTAATGAGAGCTGTACACATATTTTCTGAAGAAGCATAGAATCATATAGTGCTTCCGTATGTATTTATAGAAGATCATAAGTGTTTTTCATTGTGGATAGAAGTAAAAGGGAATGGTCTCTGTTAAGTTAGGGCAAAATAACACCCTATGTTGCACTGTGGAATAGAGGTATTAATTGCATCTTGGCCCCTGAATAAACAGCAGAGCAGAATGTTTTCATAGCACATGAGATTAGTAAAAATAGAGGGCCAGGAAATCCATGCACCAAATCCAGTCTTCCTCAGCTAAGGTGTATTCAGCAGCAACTGTATGAACATTCACGGAACACTGACTTTGTTGGTGGGATCTTTAAGACAGAAGAAACAACATCCAGCATCTCTACTCCCAGTCACTGTGCTTCCAGGATTTGAATCTAAATGTGGAAAAAGTCAGTACTGTATTTATTTTTTTAATCTGAAAGATTAAACATTTGTTCAGTCTTCTAAAGAATATCGTGGACAATCACTTGTGAATGTGTGGGTAATTTAAGGTTTCAGAGTAGCAGCCGTGTTAATCTGTATTCGCAAAAAGAAGAGGAGTACTTGTGGCACCTTAGAGACTAACAAATTTATTAGAGCATAAGCTTTCGTGAGCTACAGCTCACTTCTCGGATGCATCCTATGAAGTGAGCTGTAGCTCACGAAAGCTTATGCTCTAATAAATTTGTTAGTCTCTAAGGTGCCACAAGTACTCCTTTTCTTTTTGGGTAATTTAAGATTCATTTTTTTAACATAGGACTAGTACAAACTTTGAATCATCATAGAAGAAAATGGGTCCAACTTATTTTCTATTATATATGTTAGGACTACAGATCTAGCAATATTTCAGGAGGAAAAATATATAGCCCAGATTGCCGTCATGATTTCGGTAGTTTGGTTTGATGAGTAAAACACCTAAGCCAAATTTTTCAACGTAGGTAATAACTAAAGTCAGGCATTTAGATGTCTAAATAAGAGTGGTATGATATTTTCAGAAGTGATGAACATCTAAAACTCCCACTGAAGTGAAAGCAAGCTGCAAATGCCCTGCACCTCTGAAAATCATACTCTTATTAATTAGGTACTTAAATATAGACTTGGGGCCAGATTTAAAAGGTATTTAGGCACTTAGGAGGATTTTCAAAGCTCCTAAGTGCCTTGGTCCTATTGCAGTTAAGAGCTTAGGTGCTTTTGAAAATCCCTCAGGCGCCTAGATGCATTTTTAGGTGCCTAAATGCATTTTAAAATCTGACCTTTGGATCCTTAAATTTAGACCTCCAAATTTGAAAATATTGTGAATATTTATTATTTCATAATATTATTTCATAATATTATTATGAAAATATCTGGAGTTTCCAGATCTGTCAACCATGATTCTCTCTATCTGCCAATATTTTAAGAATTTATATGTGTTTTTTTGAAAATAATGTGCTCTGTTTTCAAACTCAGTGTACTCGTCCTTTCAATTTGCTTCTAGGATTTCAGGTGTAAATTAGAGATGGTCCATTAGTAAACACCTCCTAGTTTTATCAGCCTTTAAAATATTTCTGCTTCATTTTTATACCACTTCTCATGTAATATTCATTTCCCTTGTAATTCCAGTTCAGAGCCCTTTTTAACCCTTTCTCCTTCCAAAACTATCATGTAGGTATAAAAACTTGCTGAAATGCCTTAAAGCTACTAATTTAAAACCAAAGCAAAACCCAGATATTGTAACAAACACACAAATGACTTTTGAATGGTCATATTGAAGATATTAAAACTATCACCACTCTTTGCAATCCTATCTTTTCACCTGCTTACATACAGTATACCTTCTGCTTGTTGCTGATATATTTAGTTGCAGTGTGAGCAGTTGTCAGATTCAGAATTGCTTTGTAAAACCTACCTTGCATCTATTTAAAATGTGTGCCTTTTTTATAAATAAAGAGAAACACACACAGAGAAAAAGAATTTGGCAATGTGTAATAATGCTCTTAACAAGCACTGCATTTTAACAAGCCAATGCTGCTGTATGTTTGTATTGCAACTCAGTTAGCTACACTGAATCTTTCTCTCTTTTGGCCCAATTCTCAGCAAGCAATAGGTTTAAAAAGTGACTTGAATCACCTCTCTTGCTTTTATAGCAAAACATCCATGGAGAGGTAGGAGTTCCTATCCCTGTTCCAGAAGCTGAGTGATTAACTCACTGTATTTGTTTTTTCTTGACCTTTTAAAAGTGATGGGCCATGGTCCCCTGACCCCCTCCCTCCCCCCCGCCCCATTCCGACATCCTTGGCCTGGGAGGAAGAATATGGTTGTCTGTCTCTACATGGATCTCCAGATTTCGCTACAGCTTCTGGGGATTCTCTGCAGTTAAAGGTCCACATCCCCTCCAAGTGGCAGCAAACTCTTTCCCTAGAGAGGTTGCTGGCTCAGAAATTTTATGCCATTCACCTTGGAGTTTTCTAAGCAAGTTTTCCCCTCTTGGAGTTTCTCTACAGGATGGAGATATAATATGTCATTTACTGTTTTGTAATATTGATTGTAATAGGGCTTTTTTTCCCTTTTCTTTTTATTTTTGGCAGTAGCAAGAGTAAAGATGTGTAGATTAATTCTTAGAAGATAAGAACCATTTTAGACATCAGCTCTACCTCCAGACCAAATCTCAAACTTTTCAATATGAGTTTGACTAATAAGACTTCCTTCCCTGGGCTACTGGTTTGCTCTTTGTGACTCTCTTCCTAATTCCCTATCCAGCTGTGACCTGCCTTACAGCTGGTCTTCTTTCAAGGCTCTTCACAGACGTCCAGACTTTCCTTCCTCTTCCCTAAAGGAAGTCATCCTACTTCAAGCTACTCACAAATTCTTGGCTTTCACTACAGTTCTTCATTTCCACATCTCCTAGGCATCCTTGTGAGATAAGTAATGTAAACTAGTTAGCTTTGTGGACATGAGGCTATTGCAGGGGGAAGGATACAAAAATGTTTATAAAACAATTATTTTTAATATGAGGTGCTTAGTTTATTACTATGTCACTGTTGTTTTCATTAGCTATAGCATACACATCTTCAGCTATTCCTTTTGTTCCTATACCTCACTTCTGTTGTCAAAGATCAGCAGAGACTAATAAGATTAAGCTATTTTTTTATTGATATGTTTGCATGCAGTGAGTAGCAGAGCTGCTAATTATCACCAAGTGTGCGAAGATACTTTTATTTGATGTTACATGGCCTAGTGTGCATTAATTATGGTACAAGTAGCCTTACCACTGAGGCAGGGAATAGCATGACAAATGCTTTAGATTACAGGGCTACCAAAATACCCTCAGGGTAAATAAGGCTTTAATACTCAGAGTAAATCCAAACTCATTAACTTTTATTTTCTGTTGCTAAGTAACTGCCTGAAAAGGTAACTTTGCAGTATAAATGAATACGGACAAGACTAATATTGGGTGTCGTTCACTTCAAAATTCAGACTATTATGTCTACATTATACTATGCTAGATAACTTTTATCAAAAGTGTGTTACTGGTAAAGTGTATATATCACCTACTGAATTGATTATATTGTAAGTTTGATACAGTTAATGCCAACATGAATAAATCATCTAAAGAAAAATGTATCTGTCGCTCACTGGAAAAATATGATTTATAGGAGCAACTGTTGAACTACATATTTTTACATCACCTTCTGAATGAATATCACCTATTGAGCTAGATGCTAGAGCTACCTATTAAACCACTTAATAAATAAATTGCATATATTTCCTAAAGTTTTAGATGCTTAGGACAGCAGGGTACCCCCTATCAATTAAAATATACATAGCTGCTAGTAAAACGCATCAATTGGAATCATGCTCTTATGTGACATGCACATGCTATCTGACTGACTTAATATGCAGTATATTAAATCAATGTAGAGATCATAAACTGCACCAAATTCCACACTATAAAGTGGTATTTTATTGTGATCGCTGATATTGTAAACCATGAAAATGAAACTTGAGTGGATTGCATCTGTCTCTATAAACCAGAGATAACATTATAGCTTTGTATTGTATTTGGGTGCATATATTTAAAACATGCTGTTGAGGGAAATTTGAATTAAATTCAAATTTGAATTAAATTCTAGGGCACCAACAAGAAACCCAGACTTCTATCTAATTCAAACTATTTTTTCCAACAGTTTATATCACTAATTTTATTTCTTAATATTTTATGTTGGCTTGAACTTCTACAATCCCTCCCTTTCTTCTTTGAATATAGCAGTAACTCAGTGCTTTTTAGTAAATGATCTTTGGAATATTCTCTCATTGTCCTGAGAGTTGAACTATTCTCATTGCTCTCAAAAGAATCTCCATGTTAGGAAAAAATGGAGAAGTAAAATCCTAATGGAGTTTTGCCATTCACTTCAATGGATCCAGGATTTCACTCATGCCCTTTAGAGCTTTTTGATGTTCCCTTAGTTATATATTACATTCTCATTCTTGGTATCCTCTTAGTATTGATGGCATTATTAATCGAATGAAGGGTAGTGGTATTCAGAAATGCTCGAAGTATTCACCCAGAAATGGGGATCCTTTGTGCAGGCACTGTACAACCATAGTAAGAAACAGTCCCTGCCTGATGAACTTATAGATCAAGGAGATATCTTTCATAATAAGGATTGTGACCACTGATAATGCTACAGTGATGTGCTGCCTTCCTCATCTTGCAGCACTGCTACTACTCTGCAGTCTGGCTCAACTGCTCCACTTCTACCATAGAGGGATTTTGAAAACGATGGCTCCTCTTCGCTATAATATAATCAATTCCAGGCCAGGAGGGACCACTGTGATCAGCTAGTCTGACATGGAATGTCCCCAAAATAATTCCTTTTGAATTTGAGCATAAATTAAAAAAGAAAATCCAATCTTGATTTTAAATTGCCGGTGATGGAGAATCTACCATGACCTTGGTAAATTGTTCCAGTGGTTAATTACCTTTTACCAATATCAGCTCAGTGGTTTTGGGAAATTGAAACCTTGATGACTGATTTCCATTATAGAACTCACTGTAAGAACAACTTGTTTCTGTATTATTACCTTGCATTTTGTCTAAAGTTGTCTTTTATTTTCAGCTGTCAGGTCATTAACCTGCCTGTACCTTTCCCGAAGCATTCACCACATGTGGAGGGAAGTTAGATATCATGCTTTAGACATTGAGGGCCTTTAGTTATTATCTGAGTACCAAACTAATCTGCACATTTCCTGAGCATTTTGAGGCACATGGGAATAAATCCAGGGTTTAGTTCATAATAGTACAAAAACTGGCCAGATGAATTAAGCTATGCATACATGATTGCTATGACCTGGGAAGTGTTCAGCCACCAGGCAGTATCAGTGACACTCATGCCCCCTTGCATGTCTGCCCTCATCTCACCTGCATTCTCATGCATCCTGCTGAGCTGTGGAATGCAGCTGGCATTTGCATGTAATTGCTCCTCCCAACCCCCCAGGCGCCTCTGTGCCACCTTAGCTAGGTGTTTCTGCCCTTTCCCTAGCTCCTCCTGCTGCTGGATCCCAGCCAGGAGGAGGCAGTGGCAGAGGTGGCAACGCAAAGAGGAGGAGGTGTCCACTGGTGGCAGTATGTGCCACCCTCTGTTAACAAGCTCTCCCCCATCACTCAGCCCTGAGCAGTACTTCTCAATCCACCCTTTCCACACCCCATTACCCAGCCAACCAGCAGCCATCCCATGCACTCATCCACCAACGATTCAGCTATCCCAGGAACATGCAGCACCCATCCATTTGCTCCAGGATCCACCACAGGTATCCCCAGTACCAGTGTATCCAGCTGCCCTGGCACTCATCCCAGCCACACCGACTACCCATCCAGTAGTGGCTGCTGCAATGTCACTCAAGGAGGGGAACTGGAGAAGCAGATAAGTAGAGATTCAATTGAAGGAGCACAAAAGAGAAGAAGGGAATTGGAATGAGAGAAATAGGGGGATTAAAATTGGGAGAGGAAAATAGAAGTGAATAAGAGGGGCGGGGGAGGAGGATTGAAGGAAGGGACGCTGAAATGGGAGAAGCTAAACCACAATTCGTTCCTGTGACAGAAGTCATTCAGAGGTCTCAAAAACTTGTTAGATATATTGAGGCATATTCAGTTAGATCTAAAGCAATTTTTCCAGACTACTTTTGCAATTGCTGGCACATCTGACCCATTCTGACACCAGCATTGCCCCTCTGCCATGTGGTGGAAGATGTCTTGGGCCTTGCAGGTTAACTTCCCAGGGCAGGTGGTCAGTGAAGCAGAATCTGGTATATTCTAAGAGATGATTACCCCTGTAACAACATGTTCCCAAGGATAATAGACTTTACAGATGGACATACTTAGGTACAGAAGCATTTTAGGTTACTTTTAGAAGATTTTTATGGCTCTTGCTGAGCCCAGTATAGTTAGATCACATTAAATCAAGTATGAAGGAATCCTAGTGTTCAAAAATCGTGAGTTAGGCCTTCCAAAAATCATGAGATTAGCTAAAAATTCCTAAGGACTTGTCTATACATACAGCGCTGCAGTGGCACAGCTGCTCCGTGCTGCAGCAGCGCTCAGTGAGGATGCTCCCTACACCGATGGAGAGCTTCTTGTGTCAGTGTAGGTACTCTATCTCTCTGAGAGGTGGAGGAAGTCCTCCCATTGAGATAGTGCTGTCTACAATGGGGGTTAGGTTGATATAACTGCGTCACTCAGGGGTGTGGATTTTCCACACGGCTGAGTGATGTAGTTATACCAACATAAGTCTGTACCATACACAAAGCATAAGGTGTGTGATTTTTTTTTTAATAAAAATTATCAATTTAGATTCTTTGTACTTGTCTTCTGGTTTCTGAGCCTTTAGGTCACACTTTCTCTATGTTTTCAACATTTTTTCCCCCCACCAGGAGGGCTAGAAACTTACTGATCCACCCAGGATACTACATCATCTATCCATGATCTTCTTTTTCTGCCTTGTATTCATATGGAAGGGAAAATTGATAGCAGTTCCCATAAACATGCATTGCCTGCTGAACCTCTTAAAATGTGCCCATAAAGCAAATCTTATTTTCTTAAGATCTCTGACTAGCCTATGCTAATCATCTCCAATTCTTTGTTGTGATAACATGGTCTCTCCATTATATTTTTTGAATTCTTTCATAACTCCCTAATTCAAAGGATTGTAGTTTATTGATTGATTGATTGTTTATTGATTGTTTTAATGTCCATGTTTCACAGCCGTAATTTAATACACAGCAATGTAAATTTTTTAAAAGTCAGAATTAGTCTTTAGATTTATGTCCCTTCTCATCAGCTGTTTGTTCTTCTGGAATGTCTCTTTCACTCTTGCAGTTCTGGTTCTGATTTGAGCAGCCGATCTTCCATCTTCTGTAATGATACTTTCTAAGTAGCAATCATTTCTCACTTGCTATATGGCTGTATCATTCACTGGAATCTTGCATGTTTTCCCAGGATCCTTGTATGCTATTACTTTTTTTTTGTCTTGTCCATATTCAACTCTAGAGCATTTCTTTGCCTATTCATATATAATCTCCACTAACTTCATCAGACCTTCTTCTGAATCAGCCAGTAGTACTGTCACTTGCATTGAGAATTGTAATTCACATCATTTTCCATTCATCTTTATACCTTCTTGTTTCTTCGATTGATTTAATCAAACATTCACTATAGATGTTGAATAAAGATGACAGTATACAACCACATCTCACTCCTCTCTTGATCTCTACTAGATTTTAATTTTCATTGCCTATTCTATTGCCTTCTGATTCCAATATAATTGTTTTATTACTTGGAGTTCATACTCACACATCTTAGTATGTTGAACATAGTGGTAGATGGTAGATTCCATCAGTGCTTTTTGGAAGTCAATAAAACAAAAGTGTTCTGTCTTCCCCATTTCAGTTGATCTTTCTGATACGAGCTTCAGTTCATAATGGTGTTCATCATATCCTTTCCATGTTTGAAGCCACATTGTTGTTCTCTAATTTCCTTATGAATCGTCTTCACATTTGGTCTAGAACAACTTGCAAAAGTATGTTAAGGTATTTTGTGACTGTACACCAGGGGAGGGCAAACTACGGCCCCCAGTTCGGCCCATTAGGGCTTTCAGTCTGGCCTGCGGGATTGCCAGCCACGTGGCACAGCAGGACTAAGGCTCCCTGGCCCAGCACCGCTCCCGGAAGCGGCCGGCACCACATCCCTGCGGCCCCTGGGGCGGTGGCAAGGGGCAGAAGGCTCTGTGTACTTCCCTCGCCTGCGGGCGTTGCCCCCCGCAGCTCCCATTGGCTGTGAACAGGGGACCCGGTACCTGCAGGTGATTGCAGCATGCGGTGGACTCCCCCCTCAGGAGCCACTGCCAGACATGCTGGCCACATTTGGTAGTGGTGCAGGGCCAGGGCAGGCAGGGAGCCTGCCTTAGCCCCACTGCATGCTGCTGCCATCCCAGAGCCGCTCAAAATAAGTGGCACCAGGATGGAGCCCGCACCCTGAACCCTTTCTGCCCCCTGCCTTGAGCCCCCTAACTCCCTGCCTTGAGCCCTCCTGCACTCCAACGCCCTGCCTGAGCCCCCTGCTGCACCCCTTACACTTCCTGCACCCCAACCCCTTGCCCTGAGCCCCTTCCTGCACACCACACCTCCTGCCACACCCCAACCTCCTGCCCCAGTCCTACATTCATGGCCCTGCATACAATTTTCCCCACCCAGGTGTGGCGCTCAGGCCAAAAAGCTTGTCCACCCCTGCTGTACGCAGTTACATATGCATTGTTTGCCATATCCCCTACCCCCATTGTTCAGTCTGAAGCACTGAAAGAGTGCACTCAGCACAAAAGCTAGCATGCACGAGGGGGTGGGTATGTACATGCCTCTGCCATGGCATGGCCCATGTGGATTGTGCAGTGTGGATGGGGGCAAGAGGTGTGTAACAGGTCCTGGGAACCAATCGTCCTCCAGGGCCACTACCACAATGCATTGATCTCTTGGCTGCCTGACTCTTACCAAAGATATAACTGTCCCTGCCCTACTTATGCTGAACATTTCAGATCAGTTTTCCCGTGAACTCTATTGATTTGCAGAGTTGATCATGGCTCACGTTCCAAGCGCTGCCACCTTGTCTCTGGAGCGCACCTGGGTGCTGATCAATGTGTGGTCAGAGTACACTGTCCTCCACAACTTTGCCCAGAATGGCAGGAACGTACACCTGTACTGGGAGATTTTAAAGAAGCTTGAGGAGGCCGCATTCACCAGACTCCATCCCAGTGCCAGGAGTATATGAATCCCCTGAGGCTCCCTGTACCGGAGAGTGAAGGACTCCAAGAATCGTTTGGGAAGGGATCTAGCACATGTCCATGCTATGATGGAAAGGATACGTGCTTTCCAGGGCTCCGCGTACAGTACCTGAATTGGCTCACGATCCCCTTCCTTAACCCAGCTGGCCTCACTGTATGACAGGATGTCATGAGGGGAAGGGCAAGGAGGCAGCAGGGACCTCAGAGGAATTCCAAGGGGAAAACCCTGGCAGACCCGGAGGAAGAGGAGCATGTGTTTCTGAACCTCTACCTAGCGGACCCAGTTGAAGAAGCTCCACTGAGGAGCCTGAGGAGGACCCCAAGCCACTGCAAGAACCAGAACTCAAGGCTGGTAAGTTATAATACATTCCCACATGCCCCAAAAATATCCCCGCTTGCTCTGATAATACATACTTGAAGGTGCCCCTACAAGATCCTTGCTCTACCCCGACATGGTCCCCAAGCAGATATGATTATAAATCAATGATTGTATTGAAATCCCATGATCCACTGTAAAGCTGGAAGCTATAACAGTGGTGCGCAAACTTTTCCAGTCATGGCCTCCTTACCATCTGTCTGTGCCCGTCCCACTCCACTTCTGTACAGCCAAGACTTCCTCAGCAATGGGGATGGGGAAGGAGCTGAGGCTAGAGATGGAGCTGGTCTGGGGGCAGAGGGGGAATGAGGGCAGAGCCAGGCTGGAGGCGGAACGGGATGGAGTGGAGCTGGGATTGGGGGCACAGTGGGATTAGGGCAGAGTGGGCCTGGGGGAAGATCTGGACTGGAGGTGGAGCTGGGCCTGGAGGCAGAGCAAGACTGGGAGCTGAATGGGGTTTGGGGAGGAGCAAGACTGGGCAGAGTTTGTTTGGGGATGGAAAGAGGCTGGAAGCATGGTGATCCTCCCTGCCCCCTGTGCGGGCTGGTCTGGGAGCTGGCCTGAGCCCTGCCACGTGCCGCCCCAAACGTTCCTCCATGCCCCCCTAGGGGGCATGCCCAACAATTTGGGGACCACTGATATAACAGATGACTAATGAGCAGTTATTGTGCCCCTGTATCTGTGTGTTTCTCAGCCATCACTCTGGCTGCCATAGTCCCTGGGCTGTGAAGATTTGGAGGAAGAGGGAGGGTGGGAGTCAATAGGTCCTGAAAGGGACCAGTGGGGAAAGAACATTTTTGTGACAGTGATGGTTGTGCAAAGACCCACCACCACTACCCCTTTCCCTCTAGCTACTCTGTTTTCCCTTCCCCTTATGAATGGGAGCCAGGGAGAAGGAATTGGGGGTGCTCGGTTGCTTCTGTGCAGACTGGCCTAGGGCCAGGAAAGGAAAAGGAACTGTTGGTTGTCCGAGCAATGTCATAGCGGTCAATCTCCCTGTGCCCATTTCCTAGTGTCTATTCTCTCCCCTCACGGAGCCATTCGGCAGAAGCTGGGAGAAGCAGGATTTGGTGAAGCAGCATCCACTCCAGAGGTTGCAGACACACAATGCCATATCCCTTAGCAGTGGGAGAGGTGACTGGTTTTTGGCATTAATCCAAAAGTTCAGGGAAGAAAATGTTTGTGCTCTCTGTTTCCCTGTCCCTTTCTATGCTGTTCGCTGGATGCAGGGGCCAGACTTTCTAGCGAGGCGGGGGTGGGGAGCTATGGGAAGGGGGGAACATTTTCTGTGGTTCTCTGTTTGTCCATGGGAACTCAGCCTGCTAGCTTAGAATACAGTCAGTTTCCTCTCAAATTGCCTCCCAGTCCTGTAAGTGTATTTCTGCAAATATTCGGTGTAGCAGAAATTCAAACTAGTTCTTCAGCTTTAACCGCAGGTAAAATGTGCTTGGTCCAGCTTCATAGTTCATGAAAGCAATGTGTAGAAACATCTCTCTCGGTGTCTTCCACAGGACTGTAAAGCCACTTCTATTTTCCATTTTGACACCTTGAACACTGCTATGTTCTACAAATGATAGCCAGCCTTTAAGAATAATAGGTAGCTAGTAATGTAATCCCTGAAGAGAATCAAACCCCACCCCCAACCGGCCCCTTGAGGCACTGTAAACGGTGCCAACATTTTACTAACAGTACTGCAGGTTTATTACCATTTTTACCCTCATCTCTTTCCTTGTGAGCTGCAAATATAGAATGAAGGAATGAGGGTGAAAAAGAATAATTCCTGATATGCTCAAAAGTATCAATACTATGATCTTCGGTAGCACAGTTACATTATGCGGAACCATTTCTTAGGTTCCTTCAAAGAAGAATGTAATATCATGCTAGTCTTGTCTTTGACTTGCCCAGACATTCCGATGACAGGGAAACTATTCTGCTGGTTGGGCAGGAGCAGTACCACAGAGATAGCAGACACAGATGGAGAGGAACATTGGAGGAGCTGCTCCTTGGTATTGACAGAGTCAGGAGCAGTTCAAGTTCCATACAGCAAGGGAGGATCAGACTCTTAGGCAGGAGGAGGCACTGATAAACCAGTTCTTGGAGTGGGAGTCTGTCCAGAGGAAACAGGGCCCCACCCTCATGTAGTCACTGGTACAACTGGTGGCAGAACACTTTCAGGGCCTGCCCGCTGCTGTGTCTACTGCGTCTCTTCGGGAAGAGCAACACCTTCTCCTCCATCTCCTCCCAATACTCTTCCTCCTCCAGCTGCCACCAAGGCTGCTGCTGAGGCAATGAATCCCACCTCCCTCCCCACCAGGGAGGAGCATGCTGGACACTTGGCACATCCTCTGCCAGCACCTGAAGCCCCTCACAGAGGAACCACTCAGAGCAGGCAGGTGGGGAAAAATGAGCCAGAACCACTCCCTGTAGCCCAGCTGTGTTCCGCTCCCAAATCCCATGCAGGAGACATCCCTGTTTGACCCTCGCACAATATTCCACAGCTGTCCCCACCTCCCCTTGTCAGGGAGAGGAGGAGGAGAAAGGTAAGGAGATGTCTACAGACAGTAATGTTTGCCCATTTCTTAGGGAATTTGACTGGGTGTTTTGTTCATTTGTTCCTGTTACAAATCGTTTTAGCTCTGTGTTCAATGTATGTAAATAAAAGTTATTGTTCACTTCACTGCTGTGGGCGCCTTGCTTTCCGAGTATGATGAACATGATATTTCCCACACATTTGGGATGGCTCAGTGCTGGATTCACAGCACATGACTGATTTCTGTAGGTGTGTGGGGTGCCAGAGAAATGCAATGAATTCTGATCCATCCATATCCTTTCCTCCCTAACCCCTTCCATGAATTTCCTACTATTTAAAAAAAAAAAAAAAATCATGACAATGAACTAAGCTATGAAATATCTGTTACTGTCCAAAGCACCAGAATGAAAAACAGAAATTAACTGTAATGTCTTTATGGCTTTGTTAATGACTTAATTAACAATACAGACAAAAGAAACAAAAGGAAATTAACAGTGAAGATATCTGACACAGAAGGGTGCTTTTTATAACCGCTCCCCTTTCACCCCCACCAAGCAGTCATCACTTGCATCCATGGGAGTACTCATGCATAGTACCTGATCAGTGCTGTGAGCAATGGTGTCAGAAAATATGAAAAACATGAATATGTAAAACCCCTTCCAAAATCTTGCAGAAGTGTTTTAAATTACTTTAATGGTAGGTAAATGTTTCCCATAAAGCACCCTGAAATACATATTACAAAAACATGATGTCACTAAAGTGTATATACACTCTCTACAGCACAAAACCGTGGCCCAAGATGTTAATTTTGAGGGCCCTCACGCAATTTTCTGCTTTCAGGTAATACATTAATGTTGGTTGCAGCAGGAGTTTGTGGCAGTGTTCCATTGAGCTTTTCCAGTAGCACTATAACTACACAGCTTTGCAATCGTATTTGTTGGCACAGATCAAAATCGTCATCTGGCTCCATGCTGATTGCACATACATAGTATCATGAATTTCCCTTGACTACTGGGAACCAGGAGCAGTGTGCAAGTGGGTGGATCTGCTGCCTGTTCAGGCTTTGAAAACCAGATCTGTCCTGTGCCCACTCTGAAAGTATTCCACTTTAGCCTCACATATTCTGCAGAAGGCACAGCACACCACAATAATATCCATTGCATTGGCCACATTTACATCCCGACAGGCCTCAAGGCATCGCCAGTGAGCCAAAAGGTATATTCCATTCTGCAACTACTCAGTGTATAGTTGAATTCACTTTTTCTTGTGTGGGTGATACCAGGATATGGCTTTATGGGCCATGTTAGGAGAGAGAGGTGGGATTCCCCTGAAATAAATGTTGGAACAGAAACACCATACATAACCACATCATTTATTGAGAATCAAATCCCTTCATCTCCTCTCTGGTACAATCCCAACCTCTTGAGTACTTTTCCCGTGTGTCCAATGTCGGTGTTCATGAACTGACCCCTGTGGTGCATTAAGTTTTGGAGAATAAGTGAATAGTAATTCTTTCAGTGGGCAAAGTATTGGGATGTGTGTTTCATCAAAGGCTCCTGCACGGTTCAGAAACCCCATTCTTCGAAATCCCACTATAATTTCACAGACTTCTATTATGGCAATCACTTGTGGATAGATTACAATATTGATAGCATGGCAAACCTGTACAAACTCCACCCCGACAGTTGACTTTCCAACCCTGATCTGATTCGCAACTGATGGATAGCTTTCAGGTGTTTCTAGCTTTCTAAGGGCAATAGTCACCCACTCCTGTACTGGTACGAGTTTATGAAAACAAGTGGTCTGGTGCTGGAGGATTGGTGCAAGTTTCATGCACAACTCCATGAAGGTCTGCTTTCTCATTCAGAAGTCATCATTCCAGGCTTCCCCTTCTATGTAGTACCACCACACCATGCTGGTTCTTTAGGACAAAAAGAAGTGGTCCCTCCGTCTTCAGCATCTCAAATTTTTCTGGACTCATTCTGTACAGTATCCAGTACTGGACCGTGTGAACATTTGTCCCATAAGGTATAGCAGGAGCAGCACCACATCATCATAGACTTGCTCCGTGTCTTCAATGCAGTTTGACAGAAGGGAAAGACAACTGGGAACTGCTATCATCAAATGTATGAAGGTTGAATATAGTAGCAGCAACACCCGCAAGATGGTTCCCAGACTGTCTCCTGTGACACAAAGGACTGGGATACCATCCTTGAAATGGTAGTGCTACCATTGCATACGAAAAAGGGGCAGTATGGACACAGGCATGTGTTGTGAACAGTGTATACCCATGATCAGCACAGCAAATGTGGACACTTGGCATAAGTATGAGGTATGTGTACTAATGGTACATGGACAAGTACCAGGAAAGTATGCCAGTTAAGATGCAGCCTTAAAGGAATGCAATACTAGCATGATTGTTCTGTAGCTTTTACAATACATAACATTTTGGATTTGGATACACAATGAGGTTGTAAAGTTTTCTGACAATTCTTCTGTCTCTGACACATTCTTTGTTATCTCTGACAGCACTTTCAAGGTTTCATCCCCTATGCTTTTTTACAATTCAGTCTGTATTCAAACACAACTTGCTGCTGTGATTTCTTCATCCATTATTGGTGGGTTTACTGGATTAATCTCTACTTCAGGTTTATAACCATGTAGTTCCTTGATATATTCTTCCCATTTCTTGTTTTTATCTTTGGAGTCTGTCAAATACGGTATTGTCCATATTTGCCCTTAAGGGTCACATTGGTCACCTTTTGTAATTGAAGACTCTCATCTTCTGATACATCTCTCTTTGTTGTCTTAATCCAATTATTTTGTTGTGGGTAAACTTCCTAGGGGCAGTGTCTTTTTTTCCATCAAGCACATTCACAGGCTGAGGATGATGTTACGGCCTTTAGATAAAGAGGCTAGCTATGATATAAGCAGGGAAACATGTCAAATAAGCAGTCTTGAACAATTTGATAACGGTACTAACAGGGAGTGGTGGGGCAAATGCTCCAAATGTCCAAAGATGGCACTCTGACATGGCAAATGCAAGTCATCATTCAATAAGACTGTTGCCAAAATCCCTGCTGCCTTGTGGGTTATGCCTTTTGGATAAAAACTAGAATCCCAACCCCACCCACCCACCCCCACCCAAACCGGCTGCACTTAATTATTGGGGCCCTTGTGCAGTATTAACCCTAAAGTTATATCATAACATGACTTACTATTCCTCAACTGCCACACAAAAGGACTGGCCTTCAGTGTGAACTTGTGCCCTGCCTGGCCAGATGTGTGCAATTGGCAACTGCAGGGATCACTGCATGGACTGTCAGGGGATTGAATCAACCCAGGAACCCAGCCAATATATGCAAAGTAATGGAAAGGCTAGACATTACCATAATGGGACTAAGTGAAGCATTCTGGAGAGGTCTAGATTTTGTTGCAGGTCTTCTGAGCGGCAAAGAATACATAGTTATCAGTGCAGGTGGATGTCAAAGTAGGTAAGGAGTGGCGATTATAGTAGACAGGACTATAACTGGAAGGATAGAACAAGTGAATATATCATCTGAATGAATGTGCAATGATAATAGTGATACAAAGACTTCCAAAAGATATGATTATTCAAGTATATGCCTCAACAACTGCACATTCTGATGAGGATGTCAAAACATTCTATTTAAACTTTGAAGTAATGGAAATCAGTGGTGGAAAGAAAAATAGTCATCCTTACGTAACTTGTATGGAACGCAAAAGTAGGAGGGAAAAGAATATCTGTCACAGTTGGTTTATTTACCCTTAGTGAAAGAAGCAACGGAAAAGAAAGATTCATAGACTCTTGGGAGAACATGACCTCATTATCTGGAATAGTTATTTTGAATAAAAAGTGCAAGACCTACATGGGAATTACCAGGAGGTGATTTCCACAGGGAAGTAGCCCAGGGAGTTGTAACTGTCGCACAGCTGTTCCAGGAGGCACTCTAGACAGCTGCATTCCACAGGGCCCTGGGCTGGAACCCGGAGTAGAGGGTTCCAACTCCCAACTCCTAGTCAGACACAGGAGGAGTTGACCTGGACTGTGGGTTCTCGAAAATGGCCAAACTGAGGGCTGCTGTGAAGCTCCAAGGCGAGCAAATCTACCAATAAGCGCAAGACCCACCAAGGTAGAGGAGGAACTTTGTCACAAAAGTTACTACCAAGATGAAGTGTTGCAGATCATTAATAAAAAGAAAGACCGAATGATTTGGGAATGTCTGAAACAAGCTATAAAAGAAGCTGCAGAGAAACATTAAGGGAAGATGTTAATAACTAAGAAAAACCCATAGATAACATATGAAATCATTGATCTGATGTATGTAAAGAAAAAAAGATCAAGAACTGGAAAAAACCGTGAAGTTACAATAAAAGATAAAGAATAAATGCAGATTAATAAAATCTGAATGAGAAATGCAAAGAAATGGAACAATTGGATAAAGAGAACAAAGTGAGATGTAAATGGATTTATAGATTATATGAAGAATAGTCCCAATTACATTTTTTGTACTTCTCTAAACACTTGAAAAATAGTTTTCTGGACAATATATTGTCTGTACAGAATATATAATGATGTAGTATATTATATTATTAATAATAATAATCATACTTATTACAATAGAGCCTAAAGGGCAACCATAAATGGAACCCCATTGTGCTAGGCACTGTAAAGACACAGAGTAATAGTCCCTGGCCCCAAAAATATTATAATCTAATGAGACCAGAGAGACACAAGATGGAGGAATCGAAGGTGGAACACACAAGGAGAGCGAACAGTATGTTGACAGCAAATTGCATGTTAGTTCTACAGTTTTTTTGGAGATCAGCTAAATGGAAGGAAAAGGGAAGGAGTGGGAATGAGGAGGACAGGGCAGGTATGGAGTGAAGCTGAGGTGAAGACTGAGAGAGGGCAGGCTGGTGCAAACATCCAGTCAGCACCGGGCAGGGAAAATAAGAGAACATTCAACAGTTCTGAATGGAATGTCCAAAGGTGAAAAAGGTCCCTCGTTTGGCTGCTTTTGCTCCTGCTAGCTGGAGTATCTATTTGGCTTCTCTCTGAACTTTTCTCCCAAGACCACATGGTGGGCAGGAGGGGAGGCAGCAACTGGGTCCTAGTGCCACCCCTTTATAGTTCTTCCAAGAGATTGGTTAATCTACAGAGAGAATTAACTTTTAGAATTTTGAAAACTAGAAAAAGAATAAAACGGAAGCAAAGTGAGTTCCTAGAGTACTGTATGTGAGTCAAATAATTCTGTCACTTGACAACAGTTCTTAAATATTTTCCTGTATTAATTCTTGTACTGATCTAGTGTATTCATATTTACACTATTCCAGATGGGGGAAAGATACTTTATAGAAATATTCTAGTGAGGTACTGTGGTGGTGATTATTAATTTTCTCTCTTTTCCCCACAGCTCCATAATAAATGTGCTTCACATCTAAAGCCTGAATGTGACTGTGGCCCTTTGAAGGACCATATTTTACCACCCACAGCAATCTGCCCAGTAGTATTGGTGAGTTTTTCATATGCTCTATTCTGATATAGCCTTGTGTCATAGATACTGGAACAACCTGAATGAATGTTTGACTGCTTTAGCTTTTTGTTAATTTGACAGCACTATATAAGCTCAAAACAGAACAGATAATTCTAGTTCATGACTTACAGGCAGAAATGCTTTCCCCCCAATATATTGCATTTTCCTTCATGTGACAATGAACTTTCTGTGGGATTTGCTATAACCGAAGCTGATTCAGGTTTTATTACTTAGTCATGCTGTACTTACCAGAAATTGTGTAGGCAGAACACTGCTACATTTTACATCTTTTATAGATCCAACTTCCCAGAATAATGAAGTTATTCTTATGGGCAATTTTTGCTTGAGATGCACATTGTATATCTGCAGTGCTAAGGTCTCTCATCTCAACCGGAGGTTACCTAGAATGATGACATTGGCCTTGCAGCAAGCTATGCATCAACATTATGGTGTATTTTATTCTGCAGGAGTGGACAGTAAATTTCGCTGTCCATAAAACAATTACTCAGTTCAATGAAAATAGAAATAGAAATGTACACTGTACATAGGTACGACTGAAAAAGGCTGAGCAGTTTGTCATGTTAAAGACCTTCACAATTAATGTCTATATTAATACATTAAATTGAGTTTTTGTGTTTATGAAAGTCACAGCATCATCATGTTAATGGTAATAATAGATGTGATATACATGTACACATGGACATTTCATTTTAAATACACTTCATAACAAAAAAAGTAATGATTGAATTTGAGAAAATATACAGTAGTCAGAAAAATTAGGAAAAGTGGCTTTCTAAAATTTTTCCTAAAAATGTTATTAAATATTCTGTAATGATTGGTAAATTATCTGTTTTCTCTTTTTGCCATTTGTTTGTTAATGCCTGAGTCTCACTCTGCACCTATGTAAATCAAGAATCACTCTATTGCAGTCACTGGAGCCAAAGCTATGTCAAGCTGGTGTTAGTAATTTAAATTGCAAAATGGTAGTTTCCTAGATGATCTGTAATGATGTTTCGATTTCTATGCCCAGCGGAGGGCAACAAAAATGTTAGGGGACTGGAACACATGACTTATGAGGAGAGGCTGAGGGAACTGGGATTGTTGAGTCTGCAGAAGAGAAGAATGAGGGCAGATTTGATAGCTACTTTCAACTACCTGAAAGGGGGGTCCAAAGAGGATGAATTTAGACTGTTCTCAGTGGTAGCAGATGACAGAACAAGGAGTAATGGTCTCAAGTTGCAGTGGGGGAGGTTTAGGTTCGATATTAGGAAAAACTCTTTCACCTAAGAGGGTGGTGAAGCACTGGAATGCATTACCTAGGGAGGTGGTGGAATCTCCTTCCTTTGAGGTTTTTATGGTCAGGCTTGACAAAACCCTGGCTGGGATGATTTAGTTGGGGATTGGTCCTGCTTTGAGCAGGGGGTTGGACTAGATGACCTCTTGAGGTCCCTTCTAACCCTGATATTCTATGGGTATGTCTACACGATGAAATTAGGTCGAATTTATAGAAGTCGGTTTTGTAGAAAGCATTTTTATACAGTCGAGTGTGTGTCCCCCCACACAAATGCTCTAAGTGCATGTAGTCGGCGGACTGTGTCCACAGTACCAAGGCAACCGTCTACTTCCAGAGCTTTGCACTGTGGGTAGCTATCCCACAGTTCCCGCAGTCTCCACCACCCATTTGAATTCTGGGTAGAAATCCCAGTGCCTGATAGGGCTAAAACATTGTCGTGGGTGGTTCTGGGTACATATCGTCAGGCCCCCGTTCCCTCCCTCTGTAAAAGCAAGGGCAGACAATCGTTTTGCGCCTTTTTTCTTGAGTTACCTGTGCAGACGCCATACCACAGCAAGCATGGAGCCCGCTCAGCTAACCATCACCATATGTCTCCTGGGTGCTGGCGGACGTGGTACTGCATTGCTACACAGCAACAGTTTATTGCCTTTTGGCAGCAGACAGTGCAGTATGACTGGTAGCCGTCGTCAACGTAGTCCTGGGTGCTCTTTTAACCGGGCGCCAGGGCAAACATGGGAGTGACTCAGCCAGGTCATTTCCCTTGTTTCGTCTCATGGCGATTGAGTCCTACCGGCAGTGCACTGGCTTTTAATCTGCAGCTAGCAGAAGATGATGGCCAGTAGTCATACTGCAACGTCTTCTGCCGAGCACCCAGGAGGTGACGATGGCTAGCAGTTGTACTGCACAGTCTGCTGCCAGCAAGATGTATAAAGATAGATGAAGTGGCTCAAAACAAAAAAAATCTGGTCTATTTCTTGTATTCATTTTCTCCTCCCTCCCTCCCTTCCTCTGTGAAATCAATGGCCTGCTAAACCCAGTTTTGAGTTCTATCCTTGAGGTGGCCATTCAGTTTCTCCCCATTGTTGATTTTAATTCCCTGTAAGCCATGTCGTCAGTCGCCCTTCCCTCCATCAGGGCAACAGCAGACAATGGTTCCGCGCCTTTTTTTCTGTGCAGACGCCATACCACAGCAAGCATGGAGCCCGCTCAGATCACTTTGGCAATTAGGAGCACATTAAACACCACACGCATTATTCAGCAGTATATGCAGCACCAGAACCTGGCAAAGCGAAGCCGGGCAAGTAGGCGATGTCAGCACGGTTACGAGAGTGATAAGGACATGGACACAGACTTCTCTCAAAGCACGTGCCCTGGCAATGTGGGCATCAGGGTGCTAATGGGGCAGGCTCATGCGGTGGAACACCGATTCTGGGCCCAGGAAACAAGCACAGACTGGTGGGACCACATAGTGTTGTAGGTCTGGGATGATTCCCAGTGGCTGCGAAACTTTCACATGAGTAAGGGCACTTTCATGGAACTTTGTGACTTGCTTTCCCCTCCCTGAAGTGCAAGAATACCAAGATGAGAGCAGTCCTTACAGCTGAGAAGCGAGTGGCAATAGCCCTGTGGAAGCTTGCAACGCCAGACAGCTACCGGTCAGTCAGGAATCAATTTGGAGTGGGCAAATCTACTGTGGGGGCTGCTGTGATGCAAGTAGCCAACGCAATCAAAGATCTGCTGCTATCAAGGGTAGTGACCCTGGGAAATGTGCAGGTCATAGTGGATGGTTTTGCTGCAATGGGATTCCGTAACTGTGGTGGGGCCATAGACGGAGCACCAAGCCAGCGAGTACATAAACCGCAAGGGGTACTTTTCAATAGTGCTGCAAGCATTGGTGGATCACAAGGGACGTTTCACCAACATCAACGTGGGATGGCCGGGAAAGGTACATGATGCTCGCATCTTCAGGAACTCTGGTCTGTTTCAAAAGCTGCAGTAAGGGACTTTCTTCCCAGACCAGAAAATAACCATTGGGGATGTTGAAATGCCTATAGTTATCCTTGGGGACCCAGCCTACCCCTTAATGCCATGGCTCATGAAGCCATACATAGGCAGCCTGGAGAGTAGTCAGGAGCTGTTCATCTACAGGCTGAGCAAGTGCAGAATGGTGGTAGAATGTGCATTTGGGCGTTTAAAAGCGTGCTGGCGCAGTTTACGGACTCCGTTAGACCTCAGCGAAACCAATATTCCCACTGTTATTACTGCTTGCTGTGTGCTCCACAATATCTGTGAAAGTAAGGGGGAGACGTTTATGGCAGGGTGGGAGGTTGAGGCAAATCGCCTGGCTGCTGGTTACGCACAGCCAGACACCAGGGCGGTTAGAAGAGCACAGGAGGGTGTGGTGCACATCAGAGAAGCTTTGAAAACCAGTTTCATGACTGGCCAGGCTATGGTGTGAAAGTTCTGTTTGTTTCTCCTTGTTGAAACCCCTCCCCCGCCCCTTGGTTCACTCTACTTCCCTGTAAGCTAACCACCCTCCCCACCTCCCTTCAATCACCACTGGCAGAGACAATAAAGTCATTGTTGCTTCACATTCATGCATTCTTTATTAATTCATCACACAGATAGGGGGATAATTGCCAAGGTAGCCCAGGAGGGATGGTGGAGGAGGGACAAGGCCACACAGCGCTTTAAAAGTTTAAAACTTATTGAATGCCAGCCTTCTGTTACTTGGGCAATCCTCTGGGATAGAGTGGCTGGGCGGCCGAAGGCCCCATCACTGCATTCTTGGGCGTCTGGGTGAGGAGGCTATGGAACTTGGAAAAGAGAGTGGTTGGTTACATGGGGGCTGTAGAGGCAGTCTGTGCTCCTGCTGCCTTTCCTGCAGCTCAACCATACGCTGGAGCATATTAGTTTGATCCTCCAGCAGCCTGGAATCCTGCCTCCTCTCATCACGCTGCCGCCACCTTTCAGCTTCAGCCCTCTCTTCAGCCCGCCACCTCTCCTCCCTGTCATTTTGTGCTTTCCTGCACTCTGACATTGTCTGCCTCCATGCATTCGTCTGTGCTCTGTCAGTGTGGCAGGACAGCATGAGCTCAGAGAACATTTCATCGCGAGTGCGTTTTTTTTCGCCTTCTAATCTTCGCTAGCCTCTGGGAAGGAGAAGATCCTGTGATCCTTGAAACACATGCAGCTGGTGGATTAAAAAAAAAGGGACAGTGGTATTTGAAAACACACATTTTATAGACCAATGGGTACACTCTTTCATGGTAAACCTTGCTGTTAACATTATATACATAGCACATGTGCTTTCGTTCCAAGGTCGCATTTTGCCTCCCCCCACCGCGTGGCTAACAGCGGGGAACATTTCTGTTCAGCCATAGGCAAACAGCCCAGCAGGAACGGGCACCTCTGAACGTCCCCTTAATAAAAGCACCCATTTCAACCAGGTGACCATGAATGATATCACCCTCCTGAGGATAATACAGAGAGATAAAGAACGGATGTTGTTTGAACGCCAGCAAACATACACTGCAATGCTTTGTTCTACAATGATTCCCAAGTACGTGATACTGGCCTGGAGTGGTAAAGTGTCCTACCATGGTGGATGGAATAAGGCTGCCCTCCTCAGAAATCTTTTGCAAAGGCTTTGGGAGTATATCCAGGAGAGCCACAAATGCCAGGGCAAATTAATCATTAAACTTGCTGGCTTTTAAACCTTGTATAGTATTTTAAAAGGTACACTCACCAGAGGTCCCTTCTACACCTGGTGGGTCCGGGAGGCAGCCTTGGGTGGGTTCAGGGGGTACTGGCTCCAGGTCCAGGATGAGAAATAGTTCCTGGCTATCGGGAAAACCGGTTTCTCTGCTTGTTTGCTGTGAGCTATCTACAACCTCATCATCATCGTCTTCCTCGTCTCCAAAACCTGCTTCCGTGTTGCCTCCATCTCCATTGAAGGAGTCAAACAACACGGCTGGCATAGTGCTGGCTGAACCCCCTAAAATGGCATGCAGCTCATCATAAAAGCGGCATGTTTGGGGCTCTGACCCGGAGCGGCCATTGGCCTCTCTGGTTTTCTGGTAGGCTTGCCTCAGCTCTTTAAGTTTCATGCGGTACTGCTTCGGGTCCCTGTTATGGCCTCTGTCCTTCATGCCCTGGGAGATTTTCACAAATGTTTTGGCCTTTTGAAAACTGGAATGGAGTTCTGATAGCATGGATTCCTCTCCCCATACAGCGATCAGATCCTGTACCTCCCGTTCGGTCCATGCTGGAGCTCTTTTGCGATTCTAGGACTCCATCATGGTCACCTCTGCTGATGAGCTCTGCATGGTCACCTGCGGCTTGCCACACTGGCCAAATAGGAAATTGAAATTCAAAAGTTCGCGGGCCTTTTCCTGTCTACCTGGTCAGTGCATCTGAGTTGAGAGTGCTGTCCAGAGCGGTCACAATGGAGCACTCTGGGATAGCTCCCGGAGGCCAATACCTTCTAATTGGGTCCACAGTCCCCCAAATTCGACCCAGCAAAACCGATTTCAGCGCTAATCCCCTTGTCGGGGATGCAGTAAGGAAATCGTTTTTAGGAGCCCTTTAAGTCAAAAAAAAAAAAAAAAAAAAGGGGGCTTCGTCATGTGGACTGGTGCAGGGTTACATCGATTTAACACTGCTAAATTTCGACCTCAACGCCTACTGTAGACCAGGGCTATGATTCTATGATCATTGTGTTTCGCTGACTGCAGATTATGCATGTTTGTGTAGAAAAATATTTTTCTTCTTGTTTTCTAAAACACCACTATTGCAAACTCAGCCTGAGATCTGAAAGCCAACTTGGATTTCCAATAATAATAAATAATACATACTACTTATGAATCATCACCAATAATAAAAATTCTGCATGTGAAATTTTGCCCTTGGTTATATTTGTGCAACTCAGTTTTTCCATGGTGTTTTACAAATGCAAAGGAGGCAGACTTTTGTCCTGCAGTTGAAATTTAGTTAACAGTTCCGTTGATATGTAAACCTAGTTCATCCTTGCATAGCTTTTTTGAATCTGCAAATTTAAAAGGAGTAAAAGTACTGAGAAATATTTCTGACCTAAAGTAAACAGAGCTGACTCAGACTACATACCGGTAAATTAATTTGGACAGTGCATTGCAGTACTGGACATGTACATTGTCATGAGAAGGAAGTGGTTGCCTTTGATGCAGTGTGTTTCATTGAGACTTTACTGCTTTACAATACAGGGTGTTTGGTCATTCAGCTGATCCTTCCAAAAATGTGGAATAATACAGCACTATGTATACTCACATTACAGATTGCACATTGCTGACCTGGATAACAGGAATTCCTCCTGGATATGATTGATTATAGTGCATGTGGTGTTTGTCTTGGCAATTTTTAAAATTGGTTTCTCCCACTTCCTTTGTTGTGGAGATTGCTCTTGATGAATATAATACTTCAATGAATATGAAACCAGATCTATCAATAACTGAAGCAAAGCAGTGAATACCTGCGTGCAGGAAGAACCATATGGACATCATCCTCTAAGTGTGCAATAGTAAACATATTCATTTGTTCATCAGTAGAAATGTTGCATTTCAGAGACAGTACATTATGTACTAGGAATAGGGAGGATCTCTTATCTGATACCAAAGTAGTGTATCACTGATCACTAGAGAAAGCGGTTTTTTGCATTATTGCTTGTAAGTAGAAATTTGATGTGTCATAAAAAGAAAAAGCAAATAAACATCATAACAGGTTGCTGTTTGTAGAAGGCCATGCCCATGGAGATCATCCAATATCATCCATGACTGGAGGTTTCATTTTCCTTGGCCTTCCTCCAGTGAACCCAGATTCTCCCCAGAGGTCTGGTGGTAAAGACCAAACACCAAACTGAAAACTCGTGCATCAAGTTCATATAAAGAAAATAGCCCCTCCCTCCTGGGTATTGGTATCTGGTAGTCGAAGTTCAAAGGAGACAGACAGTTTCTTTATCTCTTGGAAGGACTGCCAGCAGGTCAGACTCTTTGACAATATGTCCTTTTTGAGGGAATGAGGCAGTTTGTATCCAGTCCCCCTTGCTATCATGTCTGTCTGGGAAGGCCTACAAATTCCAGAAGCCCTAGTGGTTGAGAAGGAGAGAAGCCTTGTATCACCCTCATTTCAAGGTAGCAGTATATTGGTCCCTAGAGAGAGTTAGACACCTGGGTTCTTGAACCTCAAATGGCACCCCGGAATATTCCTTCTCTCTTTACCCATGTGCCTTTTTAGTAATCTTACAGTTTTGTTATTGCCATTGACACTGTCCCACATGAAACTGTCATAAGCAAACTAGGGAAATGTGGTCTTGATAAAATTACTACACTATAAGGTAGGTGCACAACTGGTTGAAAGGTCCTATTCAAAGAGTAGTTATCAGCAGTTTGCTATCAAACTGGGAGATTGTATCTATTGGGTTTCCACAGGGTGAGTCCTGGGTATGGCACTAGTCAATATTTTCATTAATGACTTAGATAATGGAGTGGAGACTATGTTTATAAAATTGGTGGATAACAGCATCTGGGAGGGGGTAGAAAGCACTTTAAAGGACAAGATTAGAATTCAAAATGACCTTGAAAATTGGAGAATTAGTCTGAAATGTACATGATGAAAGTCAGTAAAGACAAGTGCAAAGTACTTCACTTAGGAACTAAAAATCAAATATACAACTACAAAACGGAGAAGAGGTGGTAGAGTTGAAAGGGGGCAAACTATCCAGATATGTTACATGGATTGAACATCACCAGCCTGCTGGAAGAGATGGAAATAGGCAGCAGCTAAGATGATAAAACTTATAATAATTGATATTACAGTAAATAAAATCTTGCCCTCTGCTCTGTGAGCACCACTATATACAAGATTGACATGACATGTTAAACTCCTTATTTTAGGTCGCTTGTGACTCTCTTCATCTACTGTCCTTTGGTCTTAAATTTCTTAGGCTTGTTCTCAGCACAGAAATTAGGTGTTTGTCAAAGTTTGATATAAATCCATTTGCTGTTTGTGAATTACATCAGTATAAAATAATTGATTGTATGCTTTTTTTAAAAAAAATGCACTCTTTTGCATTCAAAATAACACAATTTGCTTTTTTATTTTTACATATTAGTAAATCAGCAAATCAGATCACAGATTTCACCCAGGCCATTTTACAAACTTTCCGTATGATGTATGTATGTTCATTAATGTGAATTATGTCCTTTTATTTAATTATGTCCCATAGCCCTCCATTTATTATTGCAAAAAAGGGTTACAGACTGTGGCCCCAATCCTGCAAGTTGCAATGCATGGGCAGACCTCTGTACCTACATATAACCTCACTGATTTCAGAGGAGCTACCATCAAGCTGATGGAACCACTCGTGGAGAATACCTTTCAGAATCATGACCTGACTCTCTGAAATCAACAGGCTTTCAGTGACACATTCTCCGTCACATATCCAAATTACGTCATAATAATGTTAAGCTCTGATATAACATTTACTTTATAGGTTCATAAAACCTCCAAGTTTGAGTAACAGTAAAATGTTAAGATTGTTAAATATGTAAACAAACAAAAAAAGTACTTACTTCCAAAGAGGATGCAAGACTGTCACCTCTAACAGCCAGTTAAAGAAGCAGGGTTTGGGGACATATTAAATTCAAATCTCCCATCCGGACATGAAGTATCTTTTTAAAACGTTAAAAACGAGGCCTACCAGATTCTGCGTATACATTCAGGAGGCAAAACTTTCAGCTGAAAAATATGGGAAACACACACATTTGGGAAATTGCCACTGTGTATTCTTTAAAACAACTGTATAGAAACACAAAAACTTTGAATGCTTCCATATCATACAAATATCCAGTACTTTGTACGTGGCTCATCTGTAATTTTTACATGTTTTAATAAGACATATTTTGTCTACGTTAAAATGGGTCATATTCACAGTTCCAGTTTATTGTACATATTGTATATTTTATGGTGAAGTTTCTTGCCTGACTTAATGAGTTTAGTTATAAACTGTGCATGCAGATCTCAAGTGATAGTCTTTTAATAGATGTCAGATACACTTTATTGCTACCCTCTTTTATTTCAGTAACGTTTAATTAATTCACACTGATTGAATAAATGTACATTGAGACTTGTTTCCTAATGAGGGCACATTTAGAGGAAAGGTTTTGCATCATTCTGATATCCTGTGGGTAATTATATTCTAATTATATGGTGGGGGGGAAAGTCTATAACTCAGTGCTGATATTGTTCATTGGACCCAATTAATTACATGCACATAATGAAAGTTCATGATAAAGTTGACTGGCAGTGAGTTTAAAAGTCTTTAACTCAATTGAATCCTAGCCTAGCATGAGTATAGAATTAGACTATAACCAGATTAGAAATGGAGTATTGGAATGGGATGAGTGAATCTCCAAGAAGAAAGAAAAGCTACCCTCTCTTTGCAGTATGGCTTGTTATATGAAGCAGAAAAGGAGTAAGGCTGCCTGACATCTTGGCTTCTCCATTTTGGTGCCTTCTCTCTCTTTTTCATTTTATCAGTGCACAATCACACCATTCTCTCTGTCAGTGTAAACAAGTAATAGAACAATTAGATTTTCCTCTCTATCCATTCTAAATCATATATGTTCTTTGTGTAACAACAAACCAACCAAATCGCACAATATGATTAATACATAATGAGTCTGATTCTGCTGTCACTTACCACTTTCACTCTGGTGAAACTTCATTGGAATTACTGCATATAATTACTTCAATCGACATAAGTGATCTTAAAAACCATAATCCAAACTTTGTATTACAAATCAAGGTACACATTGTAAACCATTATGTACATTGACTTTACATTGGGTATATTATGAAACTCCACACATCATTGTTTCCATAGTAACTAATCAGTTTCAGAAAGAGAAAGTGGAGTGACATTAAGATGTATCAAAAAGTGAAAGAAATAAAATGGATAAAATTGACCATAAAGTCAGCATGTAGTGGTGTTGGGGTTTATTGCCAGTAGTTAGGATTATCTGCCTAAATCATTGTTGGGCCATTCCTGAGTGATTTGGTCACTCCTAAAAGTTATTGCAATAGAAACCTTAGAATACATCACACTATCTTACATTCTGTTGCATAAATTAATTCAGATTGTTTTTCATCTGGTGAAAATACACATTATAAAAGCAAGATTTGTGATGCATAGGAAAGGTAAGTGACTTGGTAATGGCATGACAGAAAACGTGTAACAGAATTGGGAATTAGTTCTCTTGGATCCTATTCCTGTGCCTTAACCTTAAGACTATTCATCTGTTCTTCTCGTGTACAGTGTATGGGTGAAATTCATTCTTGTGCAGAGAGTCGGCTCAAGGCCTATGCACCTTTTAAACCCTCAAAAAAGATGGTAAGTGGTTCCTAGGACTTGTTCAAGGCTTCAGCACAGGGGTAAATTTCACCCTATTTAAGTAACTTTCATTTACACTAGTAAGCATTATTTGTGTATGTCCTTGCGCTGCAAAATTTATACAATAGTGCTGCACACCATATAATGAACTGTGAGATTAAAACACAGAGAAAGGTATTTCCTCAAACACATAGTATCAAATTCCAGATTCAGTTCTCTGCAAATCTAAAACAGTCGAAATGCAATGGTGTTCTTATCTACAGCAAAAGCTTTTCCATTTCTTTGAAGTTAGATTGAAATTAATAATTGCCCTGGAGGAAAGAATGTATCTTTCCTAACTAATTATCTGTATTGCAAACACAGTTCAATGTTAAAATGAATAAGATGCTGATAAACTGAAATGGCAGATCAATGAAATGGCAAATTCAATCATTTTGAATTATACCTTGCTGCCTTCCCACCTCATCACTGTTATCCATTCCTAAATTTGTTTCTCAGATCATCTTCCATTGGACTTTAATACACGTTTATCTTAAATCTATTTTTTTCTGTTTGCATCTTCTTTCTTAGAGGATCATGTAGTAGTAGCTACTATGGTATACGTTTATTTTAGTTTTAAATGCAAGTAATAAGCCATGCTGTCTTGGGCCTTACTGTTGATTCATTCTTTGAGTGCACTGTGAGTTGTGAGATCAAAGGCCAACTGTCTTCAATTGCTCAAGAAGTGCACCCATGATCCAGAAATGTGAAACAGAAAAAAAAAATCTGTTTGTGATCTTACTAGGACTCTTATTTTTTTTTAATTTGATATCTAAACACGTAACAAAAACATCAGGCTCCATATTCTGCACAAATATACCCTTGTTCTCAAAATAGCTCACACAGTAGAGTACAAGGGAAAGAGTAATTAATAGAGAAAAAAGTTCTAAACAACTTACCTGTGCTATTTTTGGGTTACATTCACCGGTACAGCCCAGCTACTTTGTGGTACTCTCCTGTGGCAAAGCAGTCTCATATCTAATGTAACCAGACTGCTGACGGAAACCTTGGGAGACATAGAGAGAGCCTCCACAGCAGCTCTGAGGCTGTCCCTCTCTTGGCTTCCAGTGCAGGCATATAGCTAAGGCACAGAGGTTTGGCCACAATGTCCATGTACCTGATTGATCCCGGGCTGCTGGCATAGCCCCTTGGGAATGAGGGCAGCTGGTGCAAGATTAGAGCAGCCTGCTTTTAAAAAATATGTAGATGTGGATGTCAACAATCTCTCCCATGTTTGATCTGTTCTTACTCTCATTCAATGTTTGTGTAATATTATTGAAAAGCTTGTAATAAAACCACTCACAATAAATGGGTAACTCAGGTTTCCTTGACCGTTCTTAGTCTGAGTTCCAAGATGCTTATGGCACTGAGACAGCTTTTGCTGAATGATGGTCTGCTCCTGGAGATTCATGAAGATCAGATGCCCATTCATCTATTAGTTTATCAGGTGCCTTCAATACAGTTTATTGCACACCTTAGTGGGAGTAGACAGAGCTGTATTTGTGAGTGTCACAATTTCATTTTTTAAAAGGTGTAGTGTATATCTTTGCCTATCAACAGAAAATAGAAATTCTTTCTGTACTTGCACACTGTATTAACCAATTAGTAGAAAAAGATCTTTTGTCAGAAGCTCCTGGCTTTGGACTAGGATTCAAAGGACCCAAAAGGAGAAAAAAAAAAAAAAAGAAGAAAATATTTACAAGAAGCAAAAGGTGTCTCTTTAAACTATTTTGGGCAACACAGGCAGTCTTTCCACATTCTTTCTCTGAATCTATAACCAAGTGTTCTCAGTCTCATTCTCAGAAATATGAATTATGATGTGGTAGCCATATTGCTGTGAGAATATACTTTTGTTCAAGAGTATCAGAAATAGGAATAAAGCAGCTCACTTAATTGTTCTGTATGTCTGTTGTAACTTAATGTTCCTTTTTAATGGATTTCCCCTCTCTCCTCCTATTGTTCTAATGTTTTAGCTGAAACTTTTTTTTCCCCAACAGACTCTACCCACTTTAAGAGTTTCACTCCCTGAGGTGTGTAACATAGAGGTGTCCACATATACGTACGTGTAAAAGGATCTTGATATTGCAACATTCTTCTTGCAATAAAGTGCATTTTGGGGCTGGCCTAGTGGTTTCGTGGTGGAGGTCTACATTGTCAGTTGAAAAGCCCTATTTCAGTTTTCAAGTTCTTTCTCTTTTATCTGGAGGCAGTCCTTCATGGTACTCAACAGTGACTCCCTGGAGTGATATTGAGTGATCCAAGTTCCATCCTATCTAACAGCCAAGGGATAGTGTGACAAAGTGGGGAATGCGAGGGGGAGAAAAAGGGGTATGAAAGATGGGAAAATGTATAGAATTAGAATACTCACTTGGTGTAACAGGGGTTGTTTTGAATGTTATCAACCTGAAGAATGGACAGGAGAGCAGAACAATTTGATTCTGTAAGCCATCAAAATGTACATTAACTTTGCAAAGTGCTACATTGAGTAACTCTCACTCAACTTCACCCATGTCCATCAGACAAAATAATTTACAGCTACATCATTCATTCAATAAAAAGAATAATTAAATAGAACATAGTTGTAGTATAAATGTCTCCCATCTTGAAAATAAATGTCTGCATTTTGCAATTTCATTTATTTTAAGTGTCAGCTTTGCCTAACATTAATTTAGAAGTTGTGCACCATTATTCAAAAATGTTTTTATTAAATTATCTCTTTAAATTGCCATTTTTAGTTTCTGATAAAACCTTGGATATCGTAATAATATCTCAAATCTTGAAAACTATTCCTTTTTAATTGTAACTAGAAAGGAACCTTCATTTAGATGTTCTTTGATAGAAGTATACAAAACATCAGTGCCAGGGAATCTGAGAGAAGTTTTTTGGTCACAAATGTAAATTTCTTTCTGTATTTGTATTAATGCAAATATACAGTAAACAGTCAAGATGTCAGTCATAGTATACATGTATCTATACTATGGGCCAGATCCTTCTGGTGCAATGCACATAAAAAACCTGTGCCTAGCAGTAGGCATGTGGAATAGAAGGTGGACAGTCCCTTATCTGCCCCTTCAAAACATTACAGAGAGGACACTCTTCTGCCCCCCCGCCCCGTGACATACTCTGGTGGCCTATATGTACCTAAGATAGATGGCAGGAAGTACAGATATTGCTGAGTATAGGCTAGGGTACTGCCAGACCAAAATAAGGCAATTCATGATCCTAAGCACACTGCAACATGCCATTAACTCTGGTTCCGCCACTCCATCCCTGCCCCAGCAATGTGATCCCACCATCAGTTGGAAAAGTGACAGCAGGTTCCTCATAATACAGAAACACTGTTTGGTTCTGTACATTTGAGATGTTTAGAGTTGCAGTTGGGATTGATGGGTGTATTGCAACACCGTTTTTGAAGCAGGTATTAGATTCACTGAGGCAGTCCCTTGGGGGAAAATCCTATAGAAGTTAATACAAAATAAATATACATTTTTAGAAATCACTGTAAAACAATAGATTATAGTAGATAATGTCTGTTCTATAGATTTTCATAACACCTAATGGATTCTTTAGCAGGAATATACATTTTCAGTTATACTCTATAGGGTATAGATATGCTACAGAAAACTCCTATATTTCTGTTAAAGCCTGTAGGATTTTTCTATTTCCAGTGTATGGAGAAATTTTACAGTATAACTGTGCAGGAGAAGCTTTCTTGTTCAGTTAGGCAAATTGTTCTCTTAACCAGACTACAAGTAATACAAGCTGGATAAAGGATGTTGCTGGAAATGGAAGTATCAGCCATAGTGCCAAGTGAGGGGCTTTGCTATTATCTGTGTCTCACGCTGGGATTAAAAAAAAACCAACAATAACTGTGCTTGGAGGTAATCATCACTTGCTGCATCTAGTTTGTGAATGATCAATAACAGCAGGTTTGGCATTGTGGTAAACATTGCTTTTGTTAAGACCATTCTCAGCAATGTAAAAATACTTTTTCTCTGAGAAACAGCATGGTGTAAAAAGATTTTTAACAGCACATATTAGGAATAGACCTATTTTTAAAACAATTTATTTTTTCTCTGTTGAAATTATTTTCCCCTTTATATGTTGGATTTTACCCCTTTCCCTTATCTTCAGTGTTACTCAATTTGACACTATTTAGAGTTTGAATTCTCCCCAATCCTCTGACTTCTGTCCTTAAACCATTTTTGTACATCACCCACAAATTATTTGATCTTTGAAAATACTTCAACATCAATAGCCATATTTGATCTTTTGCATCAAGGTATTACAAAATCCTGCTTAACTCAGTTATTTTCTCTTCATGTAGCTCTTATTAATTTTTGAGTGATTGATGTTGATGATAATAATTATTTCCAAAGTTGTTTAGAATGTTTCTTGTTGTGCAGAATTTGTTTTAATATTTGAAATTGTCTCTCTTCACTCATAGCACTACCAGATTTCCCATTTAAAAATACTAGAGTGAGTGGCACAGTGCAAGGCATACCTGAGTTTAACTCTTGTGTTAGATAAAAAATGAAAATCCGATTGGTTGTCTCATCCTGGTCCCAATTTGTAAAAATCATAAAAGCCATGCACTATTGACAG
Source organism: Dermochelys coriacea (assembly GCF_009764565.3). NCBI lineage: Eukaryota > Metazoa > Chordata > Testudines > Dermochelyidae > Dermochelys > Dermochelys coriacea. The sequence goes on from NC_050069.1 coordinate 216,332,723, forward strand.
TCTCGGGACAACACAGAGAGTGTGTGCGTTTTGCAGGTCAGTGCTGAGATGCATTGCCAAGGCTGTTCAGGTAAGCTTGTACAATGCCTGGCCAACACTGTTAATCTGTTCCTTGACTAAGCATTAAATGTATTTTGGTATTTAAACAACTAAATTACATGCCAGATTCTTGGGCCCTGTGAAGGAGCATGTCCTCACATTGGTATGGAGGAGACTAACAAGCTCTTCACGGCATGTTCCACACTAACAAGATGTACCTTGAAGGCTTGTTCAGCCTGCAGGAGCAGGAGATTAAAAGGAGGAATTTACCACTGGAAGGGGTAGTGAACAGGAAGAAAGCTGCTCCACCCAGAGACAGAGGATAACAGAGGTAGTCCAGCAGAGTAGGAAGCAGTCACAAGATGCTCTAAACCCAAACCGTTTTGATTGACAGCGAAGCAATATGTCCTAGGAAGAGGGGTAGAAAGTAAACCCCACGAAGGGGTAATAGACTCTGGGAGACTAAGCCCTTAGAGCAGAATATCCAGGAGCTGTCTGAGAGACTGGCCCTCTTTCCAGACAGATCCTCCTTTCTCACAAGGGAAAGGGAAGAGGAGGAGCCAATCCTCCGTCCCTGTGCGGTTGCCTCAGAAAGCTTCCCCAAGTGCTAGAGGGTAAAGAATGGACAGTGGGATCTGGGGGAGGGGGTGGGGGGCAGGCCAGGGAGCCCCTTCCCAGCCCATTATAATCCTATTGTGCTGGTACAGAAGTGCAAAGCATCCAAAAGGCCAACTTAACTGGCTTCTTGAAGGTTCTTCCTGTGTAGGGAAAATATCCTGCAAGCATAGAGTGCCATATCTGTTCTGTGCTATACACTCATAGGCTCCTATTGGAGGTCAGAATGCTACTGTCCTTCAGCAATCCCTGGCTGCTGAAAGGGTCTCTTTGTGGCCATAAGCAGCCAGGTACAACTTAGGGCATCAAAAGGCAACTAGGAGCATTAATTTCTGCCAGGGCAAGAATGACCCCCTGCCCAGCCCCTGATTTGGGGAATACAATGATGGTATAAAGCCTCTGCTGCCCCCAATTAAACCCCAATAACAATAGTTCTGTTCAGGCATTGTACTGAGTCGAATGCCTGTCAGCTATGCCAGTGAATCTGTGTCAAAATCTCTTACTAATTAATTTAAACTGCTTTAGAAAGAATGGGACAAAATAATTGCAGTGAAACCCCATTGGCTTTTCTTCAAGTACTCCAGGGATTGATTTGCCCCAGTATGTAACATAAGCTGTGGCATTTAATACATTGCTTATTGAGCACAGTTGGGGGGAATGGGGGAGTGGCACAAAAATGCTCTTCATGTGGTTTCCTGCTGAGGTAGTTCTGTGCCAGTCTAATCCCCTGGCTAGTTTAAAGCTCCTTTGTATGTCTGGAGTGATGTAAAATTAATGGAGCACAGCCCAGGATTGGGGATACAGGTTTTACGTAATCAAGATCTGCCATATCATTTTGCATTGTATTTTGTGGACATGTGAAAAAGGACATGATGGATCTATTTATAAATAGAGTAATAAATGATTAATACAGAGAACAAGTAGAATTCTGCCTCTTTTTAATTTTAAAGGTATCACAAAGTTTGGTGAAACTAGTTGATAACAGTTGAAAATCTGGTTGTCAAATCTCACAGTATTTCTCCTTCTACAGAGTTGTATCTTCTCTGTCTTTCACCCACCCATATGCCCTATGCATCAATATTATCAGAAGTTGCCAACCTCTTAGAAGTCTGATGTAGGTTAGCTGTGCTTTCTGTATATTGTTTCCCTATTCTACAAAATGTATCTTTTTTTAAAAGAAAATATTTCTCTTAAATCTATATTGTCAGTTTATTACAGTACCTGAAAGTATGAGTATATTTTGCCAGTGCCCAATGAGTGTCCTTAAACTGTCTGTCCTGCATCAGAAACAGTTTTCTAGAGATTAGTGATCTGTTAAAGAATTTCATTTTAAATTATTAGGATTTTATGTGATTAGCTTCCATGTTAGAGAACCTAGACCTGGCAGATGGGGATAATACATATCAGATTATCTTTCACACCATTGCATTTGTTTTGTGATTGGACAGTTGTCATCTATCTATTGCCTAGCCTCTGTGGCACATCTAGGCACATAAATAGATGTTGTGTGAAGTAGACAAACGTCACATAGTGACTTGACTGAGATCTCATTTTCACTAATGTAAGATCTGAATATTTGCCTCTAGTGAAAAAGCTCGTACTTGGCTCCACTATGTCAGCTAGAGTAAACTTGTATTCCATGTTAAAATGCCTTTTTGTACTTTTCTTCTAGGAAAGACAGGCAACTGTGAAAAATGAAAAGAGTTGCCCCCAGCAAATGAACAAATTGGGAGAACGGACTAAGATGCAAAGAGCAAATTCTGTCACTGTAGATGGACAAGGACTTCAGGTGTGATTGTTGTTGTGGGTTTGTTGTTGTTGTTGTTTTGTTTTTATATATGGGCATTTATAGATTAAGAGAAGACAACACACTGAGCAACCTTAAAAAGGAACCATTTCCTACAGTACAATATGAATATTTCCAATACTTCTAAGTATTAGAAAATACTACAATTTACCTTACAATAATGTAAATGTTTCCTTCTGTAAGAATCACAGGTTTCAGAGTAGCAGCCGTGTTAGTCTGTATTCGCAAAAAGAAAAGGAGTACTTGTGGCACCTTAGAGACTAACAAATTTATTAGAGCATAAGCTTTCGTGAGCTACAGAGGCTCGTTCACCTGCGCATCTACCAATGTGATATATGCCATCATGTGCCAGCAATGCCCCTCTGCCATGTACATTGGCCAAACTGGACAGTCTCTACGTAAAGAATGAATGGACACAAATCAGACGTCAAGAATTATAACATTCAAAAACCAGTTGGAGAACACTTCAATCTCTCTGGTCACTCGATCACAGACCTAAGAGTGGCTATACTTCAACAAAAAAGCTTCAAAACAGACTCCAAGGAGAGGACTGCTGAATTGGAATTAATTTGCAAACTGATACAATTAACTTAGGCTTGAATAGAGACTGGGAATGGATGAGTCATTACACAAAGTAAAACTATTTCCCCATGGTATTTCTCCCTCCCACCCCACACCCCCACTTGTTCCTCTGATATTCTTGTTAACTGCTGGAATTAGCCTACCTGCTTGTCACCATGAAAGGTTTTCCTCCTTTCCCCCCCCTGCTGTTGGTGATGGCTTATCTTAAGTGATCACTCTCCTTACAGTGTGTATGATAAACCCATTCTTTCATGTTCTCTGTGTGTGTGTATATAAATCTCCTCCTCTGTTTTTTTCCACCAATGCATCCGAGAAGTGAGCTGTAGCTCACGAAAGCTTATGCTCTAATAAATTTGTTAGTCTCTAAGGTGCCACAAGTACTCCTTTTCTTTCTGTAAGAATGTCATCTGTGCAGGATTCTCACTACTGGTTCTCAGCTCTCTAGAATGAGACTGCTGGAACTTCTGAAACTCTTAAATTATTTTAGCCACAAAAATGTACCAATACCAGGACAAAGCATGATTCAGGCCCCTCAATAGCTGATTGTACAGCCTATGTTGTCCATACTTTGCAGATAACACTAAGCTCTGTGTTTCCATTAATCTGATACATGGTGAAGGTACTCTATTTTTATTTATTTTGTAAAGCACCATGCCACGCATATGGAACTATATGAACAATAATAGAGTAATACCTTGTTTCTTACCAGGATTCAAGCTTGGTTGAAGGCAAGATTGCTGAGGCTGTCCATATGAGCCTGAGTTTATAGTAGTAGGTCAGGGAAACACTAGAAGATATGGCTAAACAACTAGAAGAAAGTGATATCTATGCCTTTGGTTGAGGGAGTTTGCCTGCATTTTGGTAAGACAGGTTCAAAGCTTGGTGGATTTATGGATTCTTTACTACTTTAGGTTGCCCTGCTAGTGCTAGTGTTGAAAAGTACTTTTATTATTTGTTTGGCCAGGAAGCTGTTTCTTGGAATCTACCTGACCCAAGTAGTACCTTAGGGCCCATTAGAGTGTTTCCGTTGGAATTTTCAGAAGCACTCAGGTGCAGTTTCAGGTATTGGTTTAACTTTTAAAGTCTTAAATGGCTTGGATCATCCTGTGTACTTCAAAGTCCCCCCTTTTTCCTTGTGTGATGCTGCAGCAGTTGGCAGTAAAATGACTGTACCTACTTGGGCAAGGAATCTGGGTGAAGCCAAGTAGAGACAACTGTGATGTCTATAGACCAATGTAAGGAGCCTGGGTAACAAAATGCAGGACTAGAACTACTGGTGCAGGAAGTAAAACTAGATATTATAGGGCTAATGGAAGCACAGTGGAATAGTAGTCATGCCTGGAATATAGGTACTGACAGGTATGTGCTGCTCAAGAAAGACAGAGATAAAGGTAAAGATGGTGGAGTAGTATTGTATACTAATAGTGAGGTAGACTGTAAAGACATTAGAATTGGTGTAAGGGATATAATGAAATCTGTTTGAGTCAAATCACTTTGGGGAAGAATGACAACAGTGGTATATAGTGCTTGGGGTCTGCTACAGACCTCCAGGATCTGATTTGGGTAAGGGATAGAGACTTCTTTAATATTTTTAATGAAATAAATACTACTGGGAATTGTGTGGTCATGGGAGACTTTAATATCCCAGATATAGACTGGAGGACAAGTGCTACTAATAATGATAGAGACCAGATATTCCTGGATGTGATAGCCAATAGATTTCTTCACCAAAATAGTCACTGAACCAACAAGAGGGAATGCTATTTAAATTTAGTATTGGTAAGTAGCGAGAATTACTTAAAGGGCATCCTTGGGTTGAGTGATCATGACTTAATACACTGTAAGCTAAAATTACATCTGCAACTAGGGACCCTTGATTTTAAAAGGGCAATTTAAAAAAAATTAAGGGAATTAGGGAAGTTAAATGGACTGAAGTTAAGGTACTGAATGTGGACAAAGCTTGGAATTACTTTAAGACAAACTTGCAGAAACTATCTAGATCCTTCATCCCAAGCAAGGGGAAACAATTTGTAGGGAAGAGTTGCAGACCAAACTGGATGAACAAGCTTCTCAAACAAAATATTAAGAGAAAGCAGAAAGCCTACAAAGGATGGAAGAAGAGATGGATCATAAAGGAAAGCTACCTACTGGAGGTCAGAAAGTATAGGGGAAAAGTGAGAACTGTCAAAAGCCAAGCAGAGTTGGACTTTGCAAAGGAATTAAAGCCACAATAAAAGGTACTTTAGCCATAGGAATAAAACAAGGAAAGAAGTGGAACCACTATGGACAGAGGATGGGGTGGAAAATAAAGATACTATAAGTATGGTCCAACATCTAACCGAATACATTTGCCTCAGTTTTTATAAGAATAATGAGGAGTTTGGGGGGCAGTAGCAAATGGCTAATGGGAATGAAGATATGGAAGTAGAAATTACTACATCTGAGGCGGAAGTTAAACAATTTAATGGGACCAAATCAGGGGGCCTGGAATCTTATCCAAGATATTAAAAGGAACTGGCGCATGAAATTGCAAATCCAATATGCAAGCATTTTTAATAAATTTGTAAACTCGGGGGTTGTACCCTGTGACTTGAGAATTGCAAAGTATAGTACCTATATTTAAGAAAGGAAGAAAAAGTGATCCAGGAAACTACAGTCCCCATTAGTTTGACTTCAATATGTATGCAACGTCTTAGAACAAACTGTTGAAAGAGAAAGTATTACGGACCAGAGGTAAATGGTAATTGGGATAAAATACAACATGGTTTTACATGACCTTACAAAAAATCAGGCCAGGAGAACCCCGATCTCTCTCTCTCTCTCTTTTTTTTTTTTTTTTTAAAGAAGATAACTGATTTTCTAGACAAAGGAAATGCATTAGATCTAATCTCTTGGATTTCTAGTAAGGCATTTGATACGTTCCACACTGGAAATTATTAGTTACATTGGAGAAGGTGGGGATAAACACACAAATCGAAAGGTAGGTAAGGAACTGGTTAAAGGGAAGACTACAGTGGGTCATACTGAAAGGGGAACTATCAGGCTGGATGGAGGCTACTAGTGGAGATCGGTCTTGGAACCAACCTTATTTAACATTTTCATTAAGTGACCTTGGCACAAAAAGTGGAGTGTGCTAATAAAATTGCAGATGTCACAAACCTGGGAGGTATTACCAATACAGAGAAGACGAGAATATCACACATGATTATTTGGATGACATTTAAAACTGGAGTAGAAATGGGACAAATTTACTAGTGCAAAATGCAAGGTCATGCATTTATGGACTAACACAAGAATTTTGCTACAAGCTTCGGACGTATCAGTTGGAAGTGACAGAGCAGGAGAAAAGACCTTGGTCAATCACAGGAATGACTCTGAACTGCCAGTATGAATGTGGGCCTGAAAAAAGGCTAATGAAATACTAGAATGCATCAGGAGAGGTTTTTCCAGTAGAGAAAGAGAAGTGTTATTACCATCATACAAGGCCCTAGTGAGGCCTCAGTGACGTTTCACTCCATATTCTTTATGAAAATATTTATGATATGAATATGACATACTGAAAATACTTTATGCAAGTATGAAATATACTTTATGGCTCATGTAAGATATCATTAGAAAGGTTGTGATTTATTGAATGTAATTATCCAGTTTGTATGCCTGTATCATTTTCGTCTGAAGTTAGGAATATTAACTATGTATCGTATTCAAATGTGTTACTTGGGAGTCAACTCCAATCAGCCCTTCAGGTTACCAGTGGAAAAGCCAGACAGGACTAATGGCCATTAGGAGAGACAATGGACTGTGAAAGAGCTTAAACAATGAGGAGACCTTGTGGCATCAGAGACTACACTTTATTTGGGCATAAGTTTCCGTGGGCTATAACCCACTTCATCAATGCATGGAGTGAAAAATACAGTAGACAGGTATACAGTAGGCGACATGAAAAGAGGGAGTTGCCGTACGAAGTGGGGGGTCAGTGCTAACGAGGCCAATTCAATCAGGGTGGATGTGGCCCATTCCCAACAGTTGACAAGAAGGTGTGAGTATCAGTAGAGGGGAAATTACTTTTTGTAGTGACTCAGCCACTCCCAGTCTTTATTCAAGCCTATTTGATGGTGTTCACATTTTCAATTATTCCAGTTCTACAGTTCTCACTGAAGTCTGTTTTTGAATTTTTTTTTGTTGAAGAATGGCTACTTTAAATCTGTTATGAGTGTCCAGGGAGATTGAAGTGCTCTCCTACTGGTTTTTGAATGTTACAATTCTTGATGTCCGATTCATGTCCATTTATTATCAAGAATTGTAAGGGTTTAACTCAAGCTGGACGATCATCTAGCTTGTGAGTAATAATACCTGAGGTCTCAAGAGGGAGACCAGTGCAGTTGCCTTTCAAGACTTATGTAATCTGCCTGCAACAATATCTAGGATGAGAAATACTATTTGTAACCAATTTCTTTAGTGAAACTAGCTTAGTTTGCATATTTGGTTTCATTTGCTTAGTAATCTGATTTGTACTGTCTGCTATCCCTTTTACCACTTAAAATCTGCCTTTTAGTTAATAAATTTTGTTTTGTTTATTATTAAACCCAGTTTCTGTAATTTCTAACTGGGTGGGAGAGGAGAAGTTGTGCATATCTTCCTCCACATTGAGGGAAGAGGCGGATTTTATAATATATCTTTGGGTCTGCGCATGCCAAGGGAGGTGAACACCTGTGTGCTGGGGGCAAGTCCCTTAAGTTGAGCCTTCCCAGAACTGATCTCAGCGTCTGTTTCATTCTGCAGTTGGGTGTAGCGCTGCCTGTGTGTGTGCTGGAGGAGGCTTAATAGCCTGACAGGTAAGATAGCAAGACAGGTAAAAAGGGTGCCCAAACTGGCATAGAATTGGGCTCAGTGGTATCTCAGCACATCAGGTGGCATCCTAAGGAGTCCAACCTGTTACAGCCCCATCTCGAATACTGTGTGCAGTTCTAGTCTCCCGTGTTTAAGAAAGATGAACTCAAACTGGAACAGGTGCAGAGAAGGGCTACTAGGATGACTAGGAGAATCTACCTTATGAGAGGTTTCAGAGTAGCAGCCATGTTAGTCATGAAAGCTTATGCTCAAATAAATTTGTTAGGCTCTAAGGTGCCACAAGTACTCCTTTTCTTTTTACCTTATGAGAGGAGATTTAAGGAGCTTGGCTGAGGGGAGGTATGATTGCTCTCTATAAATACATCAGAGGGATAAATACCAGGAAGGGAGCGGAGTCATTTAAGTTAAGGGCCAATGTTGGCACAAAAGCAAATGGATATAAACTGGCCTTCAATACGTTTAGGCTTGAAATTAGACACAGGTTTCTAACCATCAGGGGAATTGAACTTCTGGAACAGCCTTTGAAGGGATGTAGTGGGGGCAAAAACCTAATGTGTGTCAAGAGTGAACTTGGTATGTTTATGGAGGGGATGGTGATGATGAGCTTGCCTAAAATGCCATATGGTCCATCCACGACTGCTATTAGCAAATGCCTCCAATGGCTGGAGATAGAATACAGTATGGGGCAGGTTCTGAGTTAGTACAGAGAATTCTTTCTCAGATTTCTGAATGGTGGGTCTCACCCATCTGCTCAGGGTCTAACTGGTCGCCATATATGGAGTCAAGAAAGAATTTTCCCCCAGGTCAGAGTGGCAGAGACCCTGGGAGGTTTTCACTTTCCTCTGCAGCATGGGGCACAGGTCACTTGCTGGTTTGAACCAGAGTAAATGATGCACTCTATAACTTGAAGTCATTAAATAAAGATTTGAGGACTTCAGTAACTCAGGCAGAGGTTATGGATTTATTACAGGGTGGACGGGTGAGGTTCTGTGGTCTGTGATGTGCAGGAGGTCAGTCTAGATGATCATGATAGTTCTTTGGTTGTAAAGCCTATGGGTCTATGAGATTCTCCAGATTTGTGAGGGTTTTAGTTTTTGAACTTATTTTATAGTTCTTCCTAAGAACATTTATGTAACGATTCAGATTTGGTTAATAAATTCAGTAAATATAGTAAATTGTCCATTCATATTGGTGTCCTAATTTTCTGTATAAAGACACTCTGATGCTAAATTTTTGTAGTTACGATTAATTTGTTTTTTTACTACTTAATTACACAGTAATAACAAATGCTTATACTTTGTTGGATCAATATAATCCAACTATATATATATATGTATATTTGGATAATAATCCAAATATATAAACTGCCGTCAGTAATTTACTCAAAACAGGTGTTCAGGCAGTTTAACTTGGAAGACAAATATTTGGATCAGAAACTTAATAATTGGCACTTATTTACTGTTTCATAGTCTCAAAACACTATATAAACATTAACAGATCCTCCTCATATTTCTGTGAGATTGGTAGTGTGGTCCTCATTTTAAAGAGATGTCTGGTCTTCTATTGAAAGCAATGGCAAGACTTCTATTGCAGGATTGGGCCCAGATAATTTGAGTGACCTGTTCTGTAACTTCAGGAAGGCCTTCTTTAAATTAAATTAAGGCATGAAAACGTTCACTAATTTAGTCTAAATCTCAGGTTGCATTTTGAATTATCTGGAAATGTCTACATTATTTAGAAAAGTCATTTAGAAAAGCTGTAAGAAATTAATTGAAAGAGACCTTATTTTTTTCAGAATGGAATAGAATAGAAATTGATTATTAGGCTATTTAGATGGTCCAAGAACTTTTACCTATGATAATATGGTTGGACTTTGAAATATAAAAGCTTTGAAAAAGAAATAATTGCATCTGAGATTTATTTTTTTGTTTAGAAAAGTATCAAGAAAAAAACATAATCACAGAAGAAAGTGCAGGTAACTCAGTGGCATTGAGGATCTGTGCTACTTAGAGAAGACTATTAATCATAGTTAAGCACATTAATCTTACTTCTTTCTAGCTAACCAGCATAATGATCAGGATTATTATTTCTAATTAGAGGAAGTAATAGATCATGTGTAACCTTAAGATGAGTCTCATTAATTAACCTGAGTCCTAAGGGATTTCAGATAGGTAGTCCATCTTTGTCACAATGAGTATCATTAGTTTACACTTAGTTCACAGGAACAAACATCATTGGAATTGGACTAAACAACTAAAATTGATTAAAATTATAGATAAGAAATAAATATATGGCAATCCTTAATATATCCTGCAATTTTATATCCAAAGTATACTGATGCGCAAACATCCAGTGCATACTCTGTATATATTGGGCCTGCTTCTGGTGTTGTATTGATTTTACACTTGGGTGACTCCATTGACTTCACTGTACTTACCCCTGATTTACCCTGGTGTAAATTAGATCAGAATCAGAACCACTCTGTATACAATTATAGGTGGAACTGGTAGTGCTGTCTATCTGTAAGATTGCCTGATACTACATTTTAAGACCTTTTTTAATTGCTTATTGCATTATCAAACTTTAACTGAATTTTTCCATGGCGTATGTCTGTCCTAGACTGAGTGAGTATTTTGGAAGTTTTCACTGAAAAGGTTTGAGAGAGAATGAGATTAAGGAGAAATACTTTATTTTGACAATGTTAAAAAAAAGTAGTTATTTTATTGAGAACTATTAATGCCTTTGTGCTTTTGGAGCAACCACTTGAATTTTGATAGAGAAACTGAATTTTTTGTTCCATTATGTGCTTTTTTCTGTCTCCATCAAAAATCAACCTAATCCGGCCAATTTATAAACCTCTGAAAAATCTCAATTTGCACATACTCAGTGGAGACTTGCTAGAGTTTAGCAAATAAACTCCCTGAAGATTCCATCTGCACTGAATATGCTCCAGCCTAGGGCTACAGGAGCTGAGCAGGACTTTGCCATGGGGATCAGGCATAACAGCTGAGAGCTAGGACACTCTTAATTCTGGCTTTTGCTAATTTGTGAGTGCTCAACTTTACAACCTTAATATTCGTTTAAGGTGTTTTTTCTTGTAATGTTTGTATAAAATGGTGTTGAGAACTTTAATGTAAAACTTGCTTAATGGATTGAAAATGGATACAGGATCAGATCCTCAGCTGGTGAATATTTTCATAAATTCATTCATGTCACTCAAGCTATGATAATTTACATCAGCTGAGGATGTGCCTCATAATATCTGAAAGTACAGAGCAATTATATTGTCTACTAGAGTGGTGATAGTTTTGCTTCTAAGCTAAAAACTGATGCCAATGTCTATTATGTTACATGCCCAACTGAGGGAGGGGAAGCACATAGAGAGCATTCATTTCTCCAATATTATTTCTATCTTTGACTGGTACTGATTGCTACACTTTTTAAAAAAAACGCATGGTTTTATGCCATTTCAATTAGTGAGGGTTAGTAACATGAAAAAAAAATACAGATCATTTGTGAAATCACCTTTAGATTCAACATTTCACATAGTTTAGGTTCAGACTCTCCTGGAGACTTGGCTGAAAACATTCCCCAAAGGACTGGGAATGCTAGTTTTACTTTGTTTTAAAAACACTTTTTTCTTGAGACCTTGTGTTTTCTTGATTGCTTGTCTGCCAAGGCATATACCTGCTCTCTCAGATCAAAGTTATTCTTTTCTTGCATCAGCAGATGTGTACATCCTTTATTTAGGTGTATAGTTTATATGTGCCAATGCTGAATTGATTTCAATGGAACTTATGTTTAAAATGGCAGCACAGCAGTATGCCAAGAGAGAATTAATAAATGACAAAATTTGTAAAAAATCAGTCAAAAGGGAATTATTGCAAATTGTGGAATTATTTCAACTGGATTACAGTTACAGGAGCACAGCCTGAGTTTGCATTAAGCTTGTTGCTTTCTGTCTACTGTAGATAAATTGAAAGCAACACACAACATTAATGAATGCATGTGTTATTCCCTACTTTTAGATCACTCCGGTTCCAGGAACTCATCCACTTTTAGTTTTTGTCAACCCTAAAAGTGGGGGGAAACAAGGAGAAAGGTATGTTCTTTTTTTTTTAAAAGTTTGTCAGTCTTTCTGATATGTTGATCCTTTGTGTCAAAATGCAGTTGACAACCTGAAGAGCAACTAGTTTGAATGACTTTTGGAGTATATTTTAAAAATGTGATGCCTTAGATTTGGACATCCCTAGTACTCTTTTCTGCAGAGGTATTAGTACAGTAGTTAGTGATAAGAGTGTGTTCTCTGCAATATTTTCACTTTAAGACTCCAAATATATCCAGTGATTTATGTATTTAATTACTCCTGAGGGAATTCTGTGCCAAAAAATTAAAAACTATGCACACAATATTTTAAAATTCTGCAAATTTTGTCAGTAAATAAATGTGGCTCCAGCATGGCAGTGGGGAGCACAGGCCCTGGCTGCATTCAGGTGGGAGATCACCCTGAAGCTCCCACCTTCTTTGGTACAGGGACTTGGCAGTGAGGCTGCACCTGACAGTGACACAGTGCAAGGGCTGCACCTGCCCCAGAAACACCCCAGGGCCCTGACCCTCTGCACTAGATGCACCAGGTGTGGGTGGGCAAGCTCAGCTCAGCAGGATCCAACTGTGGAGAGCTTAATGTGGGGAGATCTAGGTATGAGGTTCCAGGTGCAGGGGCAATGGGACTCTGCAGGGATCCAGGTAAAGGTGGTTGGGGTTCAGGAGGGCAGGTCTGGGTGTGTGGGGCTCAGTGGAGGGGTCTGGGTGTTGGGGGAGTGGGCTTGATGGAGTAGGGGTCCATGTGCAACTGGTTGGGATCAGTGGGGTGGGGATCTGGATGTGGGGAGCTCGTTGGACGGGTCCATGTGTAAGGGGGTAGGGCTTGTCAGAGTGAGGATTCAATGGGCCTGTTTACTGGGAGAGCGCCAGTTGCTGCCAAGGGGATGCCACATGCCAGGCTCCTGCTCCTCCCAGCGATTCCCCTATCTCCTTTTCTTCTCCATTCCCCTCCCCATGACCCATTCCACCTCCTTTCTTCCCCATTGTCTCTCCCCCTCGCCCTCCTTCCCTCATATCCCCCATCTCCTCTTACCCAGCCCCACTGCGGTCACTCACTGTTGTACACAGAAAGGTAGCATGACTGGCACTAGGACCCAGAGGTGGCATTAAGCAGCAGAGTCAGCAGAGCTCAGACGCAGCTCTGCGCTTGCAAAAATGGCGGAGGACAGTGGCACGTAACCCTGTTTGCCCTCCAATGCCTCTTCTCTGTTTGGAGGGGGGCAATCCCACCCAAAAAATGCTGCCCATGGTCGCCCCTCCCCACGTGGTATCCCTTTGCTTCCCTGCTATTTTCTGCAGGAATTCTGCGGGGGGACATTTTCTGCGGATGCGCAGTCCTGCAGAATTCCCTCAGGAGTATAATTTAATTTGCTCTTCTATCTCTTTACTAATTCTGATATTTTAACAGTTCTCTTTATAATTCCCATAATAGTTAGCCATTTAGGCTAATGGTCTATCAAAGTGCAATAGACATACTTTTTGTTCTAATGTAAATCTACCCTTAATATGAACAATAAAAAAAGTTTTCCACCCTCTGGCCACAATGGCCAAGTATTATGAGGACTACAAAAGGGAAGCATTAGAATAATGGCTATAAAGTATTAAGTCCTGATCCTGCAAACATTTACATATGTGCTTAACTTTATGTATGTTAATAATCATATTGACTTTAATGGGACTATTCACAAGTGTTAAGTTAAACGTGTGTAAGTTTCAGAGTAACAGCCGTGTTAGTCTGTATTCACAAAAAGAAAAGGAGTACTTGTGGCACCTTAGAGACTAACAAATTTATTTGAGCATAAGCTTTCGTGAGCTACAGCTCACTTCATTGGATGCATTCAGTGGAAGATATAGTGGGGAGATTTATATACACACACAGAGAACATGAAACAATGGGTTTTATCATACACACTGTAAGGAGAGTGATCACTTAAGATGAGCTATTACTGGCGGGGGAGGGAGGAAGAAAACCTTTAGTGGTGTAATTAAGGTGGGCCATTTCCAGCAGTTGTCAAGAACGTCTGAGGAACAGTGGGGAGTGGGGCGGGGAGAAGTAACATGGGGAAATAGTTTTACTTTGTGTAATGACCCATCCACCCAGTCTCTATTCAAGCCTAAAGTAATTGTATCCAGTTTGCAAATTAATTCCAATTCAGCAGTCTCTCGTTGGAGTCTGTTTTTGAAGTTTTTTTTGTTGAAGAATAACCACTCTTCGGTCTGTAATCGAGTGACCAGAGAGATTGAAGTGTTCTCCAACTGGTTTTTGAATGTTATAATTCTTGACGTCTGATTTGATTTGATGTCCATTTATTCCTTTACTTAGAAACTGTCCAGTTTGACCAATGTACACGGCAGAGGGGCATTGCTGGCACATGATGGCATATATCATGATAATTGATCATGGTAATTGATCTAAAATAGCCAACATGGAGACTTCCCAATCAATCACCACAAGGAGGCTGTCCATAAATGAGACTGGAACTATCTTTGCACCATAGGCAGACCTAATCTGGCTAGAAATGTGCTCTTGGCCCATAGGCAGAATATCCTCTGAAGAGGATTTTGCTCTATACCTTTAAGGGGTACTGCTGTGGTCATTTCATTTCAGTGCAAGTAATATTTCAGGAGAATAACAAGAATGTAATTAAGGGCACATGTTGTGTTAAAGGATTAATTCTTAAGTGTGAATAAGTCTTCAGGACCTGGTCATAGTAGTAGTATTTTACTTTTTTAATTTTCTTGGAATACCTTTTTTGAATTGCTATCTGGACAGCAACCAAGGACAGGTAACAGATAATTATAGACTGTAGCGGCTACACAGGGCAAAATAGGGCATTTTTCTCTACTGTTTTGCACCTTATATAGTCATTTACACCTGTGCAAAGTGAAATCATAGCACTTTACACCCACTTTGCACTCACTTTGCACAGGTGTAAATGTGACTACTCAAAGCATGAGGCAGTATAGAATCATGTGCATGGTTTCTGCCCCAGACACTATGTAGCTAAAAGGTAGAGGATAGGATGTAACAAAACCACAATGACTAACCAGCAGTGTTTGTTGTTGTCCCTTGTTAGTCCCAGGATTTTTGAGGCTGGATTTATTTATTATTTAGTAAAAAATAGTATTTGAAAGGAGGACTAGTGATTTTAGGTCTCTTGGGAGAAACATGCTTTTGGTGTGTTTTTGTAGTTAGTTGGTTTTTGGTTTGGTTTTGTAGTTTTTTGTTTTGTTTTTTAAGAACTTGAAGGAAGTAAGGGGAAATACTGTGTTAGGTTAGGTCCTTGCATGAGCCTTGTACCCTTAAACTTCTCGTCCAGAGGGAGAACATTTTCTACTGAGTCGTACTGACTCCATAGTAGTGTGTGCACTTATTTCAGCAATAGCGGTGGACTTTTCAAGTGGCTGAAATTTAAGGTTTATGAGCTATGGCAGATTCCCCAAAAAGAAATTACAGTAGTGTAAAAACACCTAATTTTTATAGAATTTCATTATCTTGGCTCACGCACATTACACTGATCTACAGACTTTACTTAGGATTTTCTTTATTTGATGCATCATGATGAGCTGAGCTACAGTTTTTAATCGATTTTCATTCAATAAAGAAAGGTTGTGACAGATTTTGTTAAGAATCCGATAGTTCTTCATGATGTTCTCTGCGGATCTCCACTGTGAGACTGTGGGTACATGAACACAGCAAAAAACAAAACCAAAAAACAAGCCCATGGCAGTGAATCTAAGAGTCCATATCAACTGATTGGGGCTCTCAGGGCTTGTGCTGTCAGGCAAAAAATAGCAGTGTAGAAGTTCATGCTCAGAGATTCTACCTCCATATTGTACCACCCCATTTCAATGCAGTTAGCCTTTTGGGAAGTGTACACATACCCTTCTGTTTCAGCATTATAGAACTAATTTTATAAATACCTGTAACTTTCCCTTAGTTCCTTTCTTATTCTAGCCAATCCTCTGAAACTGAAGGAAGGAGACTGAGGAATAGTTTAGAGTAGGGCAAGTGGGTATCTTGAATATTGGCACAGTGCATTCACACAGCATGTTGATCTGTTGAGGCAACATATTCAGAGAACAAAAGTTACTATGGCTAGTAGCCTCTTTTTTTCTTCAACAGTGTCTAGTGTTATCTTTATTACAGGTAATAAAATTCAAATTATTTTCAATAAGCAGTGGTTTGGCAAATTTATATAGTTTAATAAAATTTTATTCTTGAGATTTTAAAGAAATCCATATACCAGTAAACAAAAAAAGTTGAACAACTAGTAGATATTTATAAATAAAGGATATTATGAAACTTGCTGCAATTATACTTTCTTTTTAAGTGGGGGCTAGATAGTGACTCTCAGTTTACAGCATTTTAACATTGACTTGGACCAAGGATACACTACAGCTGTAGAGAAAAAGTGTTTATAAAGAATTAGAAAAAAAAAACAATTAAATACAGTATACAATAACAGGAAAATAACATTAAGATTAAACTGACGAATCCAAGTTTTTTGTGTACCAAACATATCCCATTAAAAATGATTACATAGAAGTGCAGCAATCTCATAATCATATTAAGATAGCCTTCACATACTAAACCATAACATATGATTTAAAAAATACTGTGGCTACCCCCAACCAAGATCCCAGCTGTGACTGCTATGGGTTCATAAACTCTCATTTGGCATTGCAACTGTTTCTGCACCATGTCTCAAAAATATGCCTTAGGAAGTTAGACTGTCCTAGCAGGAAACGTTGCTCCTTTTCCCCTTTTTTAAGGAAAGGTACATCTCACTATGCCGTATGCTCTGATCCTTTTTCCGTGTCAGTATGGATGTTTTAAAGCTAAATTCACCTAATATGAATGCCCCTAATGCACCACTCTTATGACCGACTTCTCCTCCCAGTCTAGCCACCTTTCCTTTAGAGATGATTTTTAGACTCCCAGTATATCTTCTGTCTTCTTTTAAAGGCTTGATTTTCATCCCAAGAAAATCAGCCCAACCCAACGTAGCAGTCTGCCTAATGAGCTATGTGAGGTAGTACTATCTGCCATCCTTGTGATTCTGTCTGCAGTCCTCCATCCCCCAAACCCAGTCACAAGGCAGGGTGTATTAATTATCCTCCTCTACATGTAAAAGCAACATGTCCAAATAATTGTTGTTTGCTACTTTACATATCAAACTGGGGCAGAGAAATTATTTAATTGTCCATTTCCCAATCTTGAGCATATCACTCACATTGTTTCAGACAGTTACAGTTTAGCATAAAGGGAAACATTTACAGGCAATTTCTTCCTCCTTCTTGGTAAACGTATGAACTGAAATGAATCATTCCCGAGTTCTGGCTTTTGCATAAAGAGTAAATCTTAGCGTTACAATAGTAGAAAGCAGGATGTGTGGGCTCACTATGACTCATGACTGAATGATTCTGATAGCGCTGACTTGAATATATCTACTGGCTGGAATAGGATATGTTCAAGTAAGAGGGGCAGTGATAAGAATATTTGCTAGTCTCTACATTACAATGTGATCGGGTGAAGATTATTAGTGTGGTGAAAATATTGAGTAAGAATGTCACTTGACTCACTGTAAACTGTGCCCAGGTAATAGTTAAAATCAGCACTATAAGACTCATTCAGTGAGTTATGACCCACCCAAATAGCTAATGGATGAACATTTAAGGCAGTCACCTGTGATGTGCCCTAACCACCAGGCTAAAGAGTCAGAGCTCCTCATCTGTGGCCTAATGATATATAATTATTTACACAAAGTAAAGCAGGTCTAACAGCTGCTTTTTAATAAATAAATAAATTTATTTATGCTCAAATAAATTTGTTAGTCTCTAAGGTGCCACAAGTACTCCTTTTCTTTTTTGCGAATACAGACTAACATGGCTGCTATTCTGAAACCGGTCTAATAGCAGAAATTGAAAGAGAGATTGACTGTTGTGTCCTAACTGGACTACTGGCTATTCTGGGTTAGTGCTCTCTTAGGAGAGATTCTGTCCATCAGAGAGGGCTGGCATATGTACACCAGTCAGCAAATTGAAAGTGCAATCTTTTGCCCTTTCATGAATAAGATACTGCACTTTTTATAGCTAAATGTTTGTGAAAAGACAGACAGCATTTTAAAATCCACCTGTCACACGTCTGGTTTAGTAATCATCATGATAATTCAAAGTAGTCTGCCCATCTGCAAGATGAAGCCAGTCACACACATTGACTTTCTCTCATGACTGGTACTAGGGCTGTAGTAATATGAGTTAGACTGGGTGGGGTGATTTATCAAGGGACTGACAAGCATTGATAAATTATCGGACTTTAAAAAAAATCTTCAGAATGGTCATTTACCATATTTTAAGAGGTTTGTTTAAATAAAGCCTTTCCCTCTCCTACCCTAGTAAATTACACATGAAATTACCAAAAAGTACATAGATATTATATACAGGCGACTTTGGGTTTTTTTTCTCATTTGAAACGATTCAAACATTGTAAGTTCAAAAGTTCAGTTCAGATGTTATTAGATTCCCATTTTGCTTAGGGGAATGTCTGTGGACAAAGGAGCAGAGAGGAAAAATCTAATGGAAAAATAGGTTGAAAATGGAGCAGAGTGGGGGGAAAAAACGACAATTAAACAGAGACTTTTAAAAAGGAACAGATATGGAAGAGAGAGCTATTACAGTGAAAAAACTAATACAGTATTAAAATGTGTGATTCCAAAACGTCAATTATTCTGAGGAATATACATTTAAATTACAAGAAGGAGGAAAGGCTTTATGAACTCAAATTAGTATGATAGATCCCAGTCACTGTGTCAGGGTCACTCTATGCGGAATTTTCTCATCCATGAGTGAGAAGTGGAAAAGAATATTTATGACAAGGAAACAATTCTAGTTGTTGTTGTCATTACTAGGAATTAATTAAACAATTCAATACTGTGAAAAAACGTACCCTGGTTTTAGGAGACATAGCCTTAATTTTTAATAAAATTATTTTTGTTTGTTTATTTATTTATTTATTTATCATAGTGCCTAAACCCCCTAATCATGAACATAGACCCACTGTGCTAGACACTGTACAACACAGAGCAAAAAGATGGTGCCAGCCCCACAAAGTTTACAATAAAAAAGTGTTGCCAACCTTTTTGCAAATTGTTTTCTTTATCCTAAAATATTTGATGGCTATTTTTGGTTATGGGATATGACAAATCTTTGTATAACTATATCAATAAGTCCCATTGTGACATTGATATTAGGGGAAAACACACTTAATTTTAACTAAGGCTTTTCAAGACTGCCTCATGCATCTCTGCTCCACTATCCAACTATACTTGTACTCTCCCCGCACACCCTTGCTCAGCACTTTCATTTTTGTCTCCTAGTGATGACTCCACTCCTTTTTTTCATGATGCTGTCTGTTTCTGGATCAGCGTGCCCTATCAGGTGCTCCCCATTTGCATTCCTACATATTTTAATAAATGGTCAGAACATGACAGCCCCAATTATTATATTCCCATATATAAAACACTGGGAAAAATAAAAATGATTTTGTAATTTTTGATGGATAAAAGCACTACTACTTTGCCATCTGATTGCACCCTCAAATCAAATAGATGTCTAAATGCTAGCATTTGCATCCACAATTAATTATTTATTTTAATTAATTTTGTGCCAATAATTAATTGCAGGCATAAAAGTGTGCTTCTAAAATTTTGTACCCAAATGCTTTCCCAAGTACTTTTTTGCCTCATCCCTTGCTTCGTCACCATACCTATCCCACCCACGTGCTGATGTCTACTCACCTGTTATTTATTTACTTCTTATTTGAACTTTGTCTGCTATACCTGCAAAACTCTATGCACATCTACAGAGCTATATAAATTGTAATAGAAACAATCATATTTGTTTTGCTTTATTGTAATAATGTGAGATTTTATCTTAAATTATTAAATTTATTAAGGTACAATTTATGTTAACCGCTTGTTATTTTATTCAAATTTCTTTCATTTGTTGTGTTTTTTCAAAAATCCAAAAGCATAATTTATTAATTTAAAAAAATTACTAAACTCTCCTAACTTTTTCTCCTTTGCAGAATTTATAGAAAATTTCAGTACCTTTTAAATCCTCGTCAAGTTTACAGTCTTGCTGGAAATGGACCAATGCCAGGGTAAGTCAAAGGCTAATAGCATTACCAGGAACTCATTTAATAAAATACTGCATAATTAAATAAACAGTCTGATACACATAGATATAGTATGTTTTTGAATGTGTCAGCAGTACATATTTATGTATTAACTGCAGAAATGACAAAATTGTGTGTATGTACACATATAAAACTACGCATCATATGTGGTATTAATAGCCCAGAGTGTCAAATCTGTACTCTGATTCACGCCCTCACCTCTCGACTGCCTCTAATGTTCCATATATCTGAGCAGCCTCAATAAGCTACCTGTGGTAGAAATATTTCCTTCTGTCTGCTAACTATGGAATATTTTCCCCAAAAAATGACATTGGCCCTAAGACACCTACTCATTCTATAGATCATGGAGCCACTGGGAGCAAAATTGGCAGTTGATGTAATTTAGAACAGTGTAAGGGCATATCTAGGTTATGCTGGCTGCAGCAATCCCAGTGGTTCTCCACTCTACTTCCAGCATGCCCCTTCCCTGCTTCTCCCACTTCCGACAGGCTCCCAGTGGAAGGAGCAGAATGGGTAGCATATAACCAACTAGACTGATTTAAGTCACTAAGAATGGTATGTTAAAGAGTTTCTGCTATTGCTGCTTAATGAGGCTGGAGACTCAGGGCCTGAATCTCCTTATATACCCATGTAAATCAGGTGTAAATCCATTAATTCCATTGCAGTTTTATATTGATGAAAAATTGATGAAAGTGAGGGCAATCAGGCTCAGGTTTTTTATGACTTGGGTTTTCAAGGTGTGTTGCATTGTGTTGGCTGTGTCTTCTAAAGGAAAATAGAAACTTAGAATCTGTGGAATGGAGAAAAAATATATTGAGAAACCTTGAAACTATGGGATCCATGATGTATTTTCCTGCCTATGATATTCTCCTGCATCCAATGCAAAGGCAGGTTTTGGGTTTTTGGCAGAACACAGTGCCATCCACAGCCTCAGAAACAACTCTGACATCATAATCAAAAAGGCTGACAAAGGAGGTGCTGTCGTCGTCATGAATAGGTCGGAGTATGAACAAGAGGCTACTAGGCAGCTCTCCAACACCACTTTCTACAAGCCATTACCCTCTGATCCCACTGAGAGTTAACAAAAGAAACTACAGCATTTGCTCAAGAAACTCCCTGAAAAAGCACAAGAACAAATCCGCACAGACACACCCCTGGAGCCCCGACCTGGGGTATTCTATCTGCTACCAAAGATCCATAAACCTGGAAATCCTGGACGCCCCATCATCTCAGGCATTGGCACCCTGACAGCAGGATTGTCTGGCTATGTAGACTCCCTCCTCAGACCCTTCGTTACCAGCACTCCCAGCTATCTTCGAGACACCACTGACTTCCTGAGGAAACTACAGTCCATTGGTGATCTTCCTAAAAACACCATCCTAGCCACTATGGATGTAGAAGCCCTCTACACCAACATTCCACACAAGATGGGCTACAAGCCGTCAGGAACAGTATCCCCGATACTGTCACGGCTAACCTGGTGGCTGAACTTTGTGACTTTGTCCTGACCCATAACTATTTCACATTTGGTGATAATGTATACCTTCAAATCAGCGGCACTGCGATGGGTACCCGCATGGCCCCACAGTATGCCAACATTTTTATGGCTGACTTAGAACAACGCTTCCTCAGCTCTCGTCCCCTAATGCCCCTACTCTACTTGCGCTACATTGATATCTTCATCATGGACCCATGGAAAAGAAGCTCTTGAGGAATTCCACCATGATTTCAACAATTTCCATCCCACCATCAACCTCAGCCTGGACCAGTCCACACAAGAGATCCACTTCCTGGACACTACGGTGCTAATAAGCGATGGTCACATAAACACCACCCTATATCGGAAACCTACTGACCGCTATTCCTACCTACTGCCTCTAGCTTTCATCCAGATCATACCACTCGATCCATTGTCTACAGCCAAGCGCTACGATATAACCGCATTTGCTCCAACCCCTCAGACAGAGACAAACACCTACAAGATCTCTATCATGCATTCCTACAACTAATACCCACCTGCTGAAGTGAAGAAACAGATTGACAGAGCCAGAAGAGTACCCAGAAGTCACCTACTACAGGACAGGCCCAACAAAGAAACAACAGAACGCCACTAGCCGTCACCTTCAGCCCCCAACTAAAACCTCTCCAACGCATCATCAAGGATCTACAACCTATCCTGAAGGACGACCCATCACTCTCACAGAACTTGGGAGGCAGACCAGTCCTTGCTTACAGACAGCCCCCCAATCTGAAGCAAATACTCACCAGCAACCACACACCACACACCAGAACCACTAACCCAGGAACCTATCCTTGCAATAAAGCCCGTTGCCAACTCTGTCCACATATCTATTCAGGGGATACCATCATAGGGCCTAATCACATCAGCCACACAATCAGAGGCTCGTTCACCTGCGCATCTACCAATGTGATATATGCCATCATGTGCAAGCAATGCCCCTCTGCCATGTACATTGGCCAAACTGGACAGTCTCTACGTAAAAGAATGAATGGACACAAATCAGACGTCAAGAATTATAACATTCAAAAACCAGTTGGAGAACACTTCAATCTCTCTGGTCACTCGATCACAGACCTAAGAGTGTCTATACTTCAACAAAAAAGCTTCAAAAACAGACTCCAACGAGAGACTGCTGAATTGGAATTAATTTGCAAACTGGATACAATTAACTTAGGCTTGAATAGAGACTGGGAATGGATGAGTCATTACACAAAGTAAAACTATTTCCCCATGGTATTTCTCCCCCCCCACCCACCCCCCACTGTTCCTCTGATATTCTTGTTAGCTGCTGGAATTAGCCTACCTTGCTTGTCACCATGAAAGGTTTTCCTCCTTTCCCCCCCTGCTGCTGGTGATGGCTTATCTTAAGTGATCACTCTCCTTACAGTGTGTATGATAAATCCATTGTTTCATGTTCTCTCTGTGTGTGTGTGTGTGTGTGTGTGTGTGTGTGTGTGTGTGTGTGTGTGTGTGTGTGTATATAAATCTTTCCTCTGCTTTTTCCACCAAATGCATCCGATGAAGTGAGCTGTAGCTCACGAAAGCTTATGCTCTAATAAATTTGTTAGTCTCTAAGGTGCCACGGGTTCTCCTTTTCTTTTTGCGGTACAAAGAGAGAATGTGTTTTAAGGCATAAGCACAAGAGGGCAGTATTAAGTGCAGACTCAAAGCCCTAAACTGGGAGTCTCAACTTTCAAACACTGTCTCTTTTTAAACATAACAGTGGTTTTTAGGTTTTTTTGAATTTCTCTTCTAATTAGGAAACTAACTGTTTTACTTAGTGTTTTCTTGAAGAAATTTCTAATCAATTTTCAAGCAGATATTGTATTTAATTAATCAAATTTTATTATTTATTGCATAGAAATGAATAATCATATGTTTCCAGGTATCTCTTGCCAGCCCTTCTTCATTCAGGAACTAGAGTGTGGATTGTGTATAATTTGTCCCTTTTACAGGAAGTTGGTTCTGTGAAACTCCAGACAGTTGAATAAACCTATTGTCTAACTCATTTACCCATTTTTTGTTTGTCTTCACATAGGCGTTTTATCAAACACAAGCCAGTTATTTTAGATTGTCAGTCAAACTTTTACATTTATTAAATTTCACCACATATTGCATTTCAAGTAAAGGGAAATATGGAAGGGAGTTGAATATCACAATGAGAAATAATCAAGAAGTATGCACTTCCCACCACTATTACTAAATCGAAAAGGGCTATAATGCAACTAAAATTTATTTTTAAATTATTTATTCACATTTTTCATGATCACCATAATCCATTTAAATTGTCTCTCTTGAGACTATTTTATTGAGCATTTAATTTCACTTCAGGTATGTTTACTGGACTTACGTATTGTTTTATTATGACTGTGCACTTTAGTTGTTTTCTGTTCAGTTAATATTAATTGAAAGTTTTCAGTTTATTTTCACTGGGGACCTTTGTGCTCTTAAGAGCACTGAACAAATATGTAGGGGAACCAAGAGAGTAGGAAAACCCCAGGTTGCAGAACGGGTCTGAAGCTGTAGCACTCTGTGGAAGCAATTAGAACCCACTGGCTGGGTCCTTCAGCCTCACCTCTATGATGGAATGCCTATAGCCTTTTCCCCGTGCATATTGCCGCAGAGGGCCCATCCACAGAAATAAGCTGCTGCAGTACCAATTGAGGCTCAGCCCAGAAGGAGACAGGGGCAAGGTTGGCCCATTAATGGAATCATATCTGTAATTTTTGGAAGAGTTTAAATAAATTCTGGAAACAGTGGATTCAACTTTTCCCCACTAATTCTCTCCTATTCAACAAAGCATTTCAGAAGGAGATTGTTTCTTTTAGAATGACAGTTAGTGTGTGTATGATAATGAATCTGCTGAACAGTAACAGGTTAGTAGAGGTCAATGTGTTGAATCTGCTGCTGCTCTCTGTATCCTAACTGGGAAATGGTCAGGCCATCTCGGAGGGAGATATTCTATAGCAGTTCCGAGAATGGATGGAGATCTGGAGGGACTGGGATGAAGGCAGATGCTCCTGTAAGCGATCAGGGGTCTCAAACACAGATCCCCAAGCAGTCTTCAGCCACCACTCGGCCACTTGCTTGTACCAGCAGAGGGTGTGAGCTAGTGGACCATAGCTCACCATAGGCACCATCCACCAAGCTCCCCATTGGAGGAGATTTACAGCCTCTTCAGTTGGCTCAGATTCACTATATGTCAGAAAGAGGCACAGGAAGTTGTCTTAGCAACTAGGCAAATCTCTGGGTGGCTGCTACATTGAATGATGCCTTCTTGCCTGACTCTTGAGCCCTGCCTTGTTCCTGATTCCTGCCTTCCAGTCCTGTTTCTGGTTCCTGCCCTCCAGTCTTGTTTCTGATCCCTGCTTCTGTGCCCCACCCCTGACTATTGACTCTGTCTCTGACCCTTGGCTTGACTCTGTCTCCATCTCTGACCTCTGGTTCCTGGCTTCTGACCATCGCTGATCTGAGCACTAGGAATGATCGCCACTGCTCTGACTTTTAGATCTAACTGCCTGCGTCCCAGTCTACAACATCCTGGTGTAATGACAGGTTTCAGAGTAGCAACCGTGTTAGTCTGTATTCGCAAAAAGAAAAGGAGTACTTGTGGCACCTTAGACACTAACAAATTTATTTGAGCATAAGCTTTCGTGAGCTACAGCTCAGCTCACGAAAGCTTATGCTCAAATAAATTTGTTAGTTTCCAAGGTGCCATAAGTACTCCTTTTCTTTTTGCGAACATCCTGGTGGCATCTCAGACTGGCTAAGTTATGATTTTCAGCTGTGTGTGGTTGGGTCTATCTCAGTTTAAAATTGAGAGCACTCATGTACATAGTGTAGATAAAAACATGTAAATGATGTCAATAAACAAATCTTGCCACATCTAAGTCCAGGGACATTAGTTTCTCACCAAAGACCACCTGCAAAATCAACTGCTGCTCAGCCTAGGAGCAGCAGTGCTCTAAGCACTGGCACCTTAATTAATGGTTTAGAAATTCTTTATTTGGGAGCAGAAAGATACGGGTGCACTAGAAAAACCCTGCAAATGCAGCAGCTGAAGTATAAACACAAGTATAAAAGGTACTGCACAGTTATAGACTGCCACAGTTAACAAATTGACATGAAAATTGCCAAGCTGGTACATTGTGCAATTTGTGACGAGCACCTGTGTGTTTAGCCTTGAAAAGGTTTCCGTGTTTGGTTGTTATATCTCTATGGGAGTCTTCTACTTCTGTCAATAACTGTTATTGTGGATTTAATGATCTTGAAGAATCTGAAATTCAGTCATCATTCACCTTACAGAGAGGTAAATACTAGTTGGATGAAAAGGAGTTGAACTGTAGACCCACTGACACTGTGGAGAGGTCACCATTTCTCAAAGGCTTTGTCCATCTGAAAAGACTTCACATTGCATTAAGTGCTTTATTTGAAATATCTAATTTATATTGTTTTATACCTGATCATGGGAATTATGTCCACAAAAACTGTACTTGTGTTAACTGTTTTAAGCACTTAATTTGGTAAAATCTCATTTTTAGGAATTCATACAGAAGTTTGTACCACAAAACTTTTCCTTCCATCCACTTAAAAAACATCATAAGTCTGCAGCATGAATCCTCACAACTTTCTCTGCAGTGCAGTGGGAAATCTATAGCAACTTGACCTTTGTGACTTCACAAATGACAGAGTTATTTTGAGAATTACAGTTTTTCCTTGATTATTGAAATCCATTATCACAGTGTGTTCATGCTCATTTTGCTGTTACAGATCCAGGGATCTGTGAAGCCTTTCAGAGAAGTAGAAATATACTCTAGAACTGTTTCTTAGAAAGCAAATGTTGCCAGCAAAGGTGGTGGTACACAGCCTTCAAAACAAAATCGTGAGTCCATGATTTTTCTTAAGGACGCCTCCCTTAAAAGAGTTTTATGTTTTACCCAAAGAACATCTGTAGCCTGCCATGGCCCCCTGCTGCTGTCATAATTAAAACCCTAAGAATTAATACAAGTGGATAAAGACTCAGAATAAATGGTAATAGGTGTAACTTAAATCTTGTCCATACGTGTGTATTTTCAACAATGTGTTTACCCTGTTGTTCAATAAAGGAAGGGAGTATATAAAGTATTAAATGCACAAAAATGCAATGGATACCCTGTGTTACCTGACAACTGAATTGTTTATATTAAAGTATTTTTAACAGAATCATGAGCCACCCTTTTGTCCATCCAGAGTGCCAAAGCTCCCATCCAGGGCTTTTTTTTTTTAAACTAACATAAAAATTACTGTAATCTCCTTTCTGGCTGCACTACTGTAACCTTGTTAGTCTCAAGTCCATTAAAAAAGTTACTGCCAAAATCATTTGACTCATTGCTTCGATTCTGCCACCCTGCTCTTTGAGACCCTTGACTGGTTCCTTTTCACCAACATATCAAATATAAATAGAAACTGAATATCTCCACCTTTAAGGCATTTCACAACTGAGCTGCGCTCTGCCAATCAGACCCATTACCTTCAAGTATCATCAACCCATCTTCACTCCAGCAACTTATTTTTCTAGCCTGCAGTACATTAATCTCCTCCACAAGCAACTCCGTACTTTCTTCCATGTGTTATAAACTTCTCTCTGAAATTTGTAAAGTATTTTCCTTTTAATAAATCCTTCCTTAATACTGATATATGCTTGGATGTGTTCAGAACACTGTCTGTTAATGGCTAGGGAGGTGGTGAGCTACATTGTTTACACACCTAATCTATATGTAACATGTTCATACCAACATTATCTCAGTTTCCCTCTCCCCACTAATACTCATTTGTTTCATCCACCTCTTGTGTCTTGTTAACTTAGATTGTAGGCTAATTATAATATGTGGTGTCTTTTTACTACATATTTGTACAGTGCCTCTTTACTGTGGTTTGGACTCGGGCATTAATCAGGTTAAATGAATTTCACTCAAATGGAGGTCATTGATTCTACATCAGAGTTATCCTTTCATATCCATGTTTGACTGGTGTTATATCACTAATTAGCATATACTGCCCTGTACTGGTTTTGTTTTGTTTTGTTTTGTGTGATAGATTCCTAAATAAATCCATAAATCTGATTTAAGGAAAACGCAGAGTATGTTCATGGACTGGTATAATATCCACATCAGTGGCCAACATTTTCAACTAGGATGCCTTATGTTGGCCACCAAAATATGAATTTAGGTCCTGACCTTAAAATGCATTTTGCATGAGCAGAAGCCTTCATCTGTATGGAATGCTGTGAATTAAGTGGGGCCCACAAGTACAAAGCTCTCCCTGTACACAATGCACTGAAGGATTGGGGTTATATATTGCAATACATTATTCAATTAGTTCTCTAATCTGTTGTGTTGAAAACTGTTGCACCCTTAGGTTGCAGACAGTGCTGTCTGAAAATCAGTATTTTTCAACTATTCAGCTGCTTGGCACCCACATACCAGTTAATCTTCTCACATTAAAATATAGTCCTCAGGGAGAAATATTTTGCCCCTCACTGTAATAAACTGCATGTTAATTAAAGAGATTTTATTAGAGTGATTTACTGTAATTATCATCTCATGAATAGTGTCTTTTCAGTGTAGACAGCATTGTAACTGAGTGTTATAATGAGGATGGAGTGTGTGCTGTCCAGTTACACGGCCAACTCAAGCCAGCTTTGGCAGTCTGGACGGAGAGAAAAGCTGTGTTTAGTTTTCCATTCATAGAACAGAGTCTAGAAAATAAGCAATTTCAGGCATTGATATTCATGTTAGCGTCCAATTTTTGTATGGGATGATAAATATAATTAAGAAGTAAATATTTCCACAACCTAATTGCTATGTCTTTGGTCTCTGTTCTGCTCTATGGGTGCTTGGTTTAAGGGGGTTTAATGATGAATTAGATAGATAGACAAGATACATCAATTGGGTTAGTCAATTAATCCCAGGATTCTGTGTGTAGAGAAGGAGAAGCAAGTAAGTGGCAGAGATCACCTGGAAAGGGGAGAAATTGATGGGGTCATACTCTTGCTTCAATGGAAACCTACTAAAATCTATCTCTAATTTACTCTGAAGAAGTAGTGCCAAGGGTGAGCTTTCCTCTTCTTCCCCTCTCCACCCTCCCCCATCCATATACTGCATCAAGGTAAAACGCCAACTATATTTCTGTATGTGACTGAGATATTAGTTACATTACTTACAAGTAACAAAGACATGAAAGAGCTATACAGGTCATCTGAGATATGTGCAGGTAAAATCTAAATACAGTAGAACCTCATAGTTACGAACATCAGAGATATGAACTGACCAGTCAACCACACACCTCATTTGGAACCGGGAATGTACGATCAGGCAGCAGCAGAGACCAAAAAAAAAAAAAAGAAAAGAAAATGCAAATACAGTACAGTATTGTGTTAAAATGTAAACTATTAAAAATTAAAGGGAAAGTTTTAAAAAAAAAAATGTTTGACACGGTATGTAAACTGTTTTTGTGCTGGTTTCATTTAAATTAAAATGGTAAAAGCAGCATTTTTCTTCTTTATAGCAAAGTTTCAAAGCTATATTAAGTCAATGTTCAGTTGTAAACTTTGAAAGAACAACCATAACATTTTGTTCAGAGCTACGAACAACCTCCATTCCTGAGGTATTTGTAACTCTGAGGTTCTCCTGTATGTGGCTTATGTTAGACTTTAGGGAAAAGTTTTAGAGAATATATTAGAGTTTTCAAACTTTTTAGTTCAGTACTATTTTATTATCCCTCCACCTGTAAAGCCAGCCTCCTTAGTTACCATGAATGTAGAAATCTTAGAGTACCTTGCTTGTACAGGTTTCCGAGTGAAAGTAATAGTAGTAATTTAGTTTTAATAATGTTTAAAACAGTTTTTCTATCAATCAGATTTTTGAAATTATCTGGAATTAGAAATTAATGCTGTAGCTGATACAGTACGTACACAAAACAGATAAAGTGATGATGATGATAATAATAATACAAAGCAAAAAGTGTTATTAGAAAACAACCCAACTGCAACAAGTATTTAAGATTGCTTTCCTTTTCCATACATGTGGGCCTAATCTGCCCTGGGAAAAACTATTTTTAAAATCTGTTCGGAACACCATGGTTTAAGCCACAAGAGCTGAACCAGTTTTAAATTGCTTGGAATTTTGTAGACTAGGCCCTTGTATTTCATTCTCTTTTGGCTCTTTGACCTTTTCTGCACTAGAGAAATCTAGCATGCTAAATAATATTTTACTTTATCAGTTGATTGTGACACACCTTGCATTCACACACACAACTCTTCAGTACCATCCATGCTAAAGTAGCTGGCCAAGTAGACTATGTGTTATCAGGGTCAGTACTATCTGATCTTACATCATTCCAATCTCAGCAACTTCTCTGCCATTATGGTTGCAGACTGGTGGTAGTCCTCAGCTATTATCCCATTGCAGTGCTGATCTCGTGAAGTTTCCATGCAGAAAGCGCTACTTCCAGGAGCTGAGCAGGAACTGTATCATAGGTATTTAAAGGCCATTACAACTGAAATGTTCATTATATAATAAGCCAGTTACCTCAAGCAACTCCCAGAAACAGCGGCATGTTCCCGCTCCAGCTCCTCTGTGGAGGTGCGGCCAGGCAG
Organism: Dermochelys coriacea; assembly: GCF_009764565.3. Taxonomy (NCBI): domain Eukaryota; kingdom Metazoa; phylum Chordata; order Testudines; family Dermochelyidae; genus Dermochelys; species Dermochelys coriacea. The sequence continues at coordinate 216,363,078 of NC_050069.1, forward strand.
CTCTGTGCACTGCCCTGTCCATAGGCGCTGCCCCTGCAGCTCCCATTGTTTGCAGTTCCCAGCCAATGGGAGCTGTGGGGGCAGCGCTTAGGGCGGGGGCAGCATGTGGAGCCCTCTGGCTGCCCCTACGGATCAGAGCCAGAGCAGGGACATGCCGCTGCTTCCAGGAGCCTTGTGGAGTGGAGCAAGACCCTGCTCCCTCTCCCCGGTTGGAGCACCAGAGCAAGGCAAGCCCCGGACTCTTCCTGGCAGGAACTTGAGGGTCGGATTAAAATGTCTGGAGGGCCAGATGTAGCCTGCAGGCCATAGTTTGCTCACCACTGCTCGATACAATGGTTGTCTAAGTCTGAACATAGAGAATTGAAATGGCTGAAAAAATACATACATATGCAATTTTGTTGGAAAACATAGATACATTATAAATTAAATATTTTATATTTTTATATAACTGTGGCTATTATAGGTAAAGCAATGAAAACTGGACAATTTTCTGAGCAAATTAAGGATAATAGATGTGATTCTCATGTACAGTAAGGCTCATTTTACTGTTCTGACAGTGCACAGTACACTTAAATTAAGTGTAAATTTACTTCCACTTTAAGGCCCCTTTATACTGCCATAGTGGTGTAAAGAGGCCTTCGTATAAATGAAAATCAGGCCCAACATTTCCATCAAACTGTTTAAAAAATCTGTTTTGTTCATTGGAAGCTATAGGTGCAAGTAATATGCTAATTGACTAGAGAAATCTTGATAGAACATATTTATACCTTCCTTCAATCTATGTTAGCAAATCCATCCAATTCTTTATTTACAATGATGACTATTACTGTGTTTGAGTGAAACCATATGGGAACCATATGGAAACTATTATTAACCATTAATGCAGGATTGAAAACTGTATTCATAGTTAATAGGCTGTATGTATGCTTCATTTATCCAAAGCCAGAAGAAACATTATGTGAAGTTCCTGGGTATAACTGTAAAGGTTCACTGTTTGGAGAAGTTAATGTGTATCGATATAAGATACTTCAGAGTAGACCTGAACATTCATTCAGAATATGACTGGTTTAAAATACTTCTGTAATTTATATGTTCCAATTATATTTATTTATATTTGTGTGTTTTTGGAGAGGTTACAAAGCAAAACTGAAATTAAACCTGTACATTAACATTTGCGACATGTGCACAATCACTTTAGCACTGTAACTTCGTAATATATGTCCTGCCATGATTTATTTGGAGGACTAAGTGAAGGTTAAAGGATTGGGCCCTTAAAAACAGACAAATCTAGGATATTGAATCTTCCTGCCTAGTTTCCATGTGTAATCGTTCTAAATTATGTATTTGATGACTTATGAGTATGTGCAGGATATTTTTTGATGAGTGAACAAAACATTGTTTGTGTTTCATACTTTGGAAAAGAATAAGCTATACCACAAGCAAAAATGATGTGATGAACAAAAAGCTGCTCAAAGTATGAATCATTGAACATGGATGTTCTTCAATCGTTAAGCTACAGCTATTTTAAAGTTTTGTTTTGGTTTATTTTGCAGTGGTCTGGGTGTGCACATAGCTATTGCCTAGGTGTCTCAAAGTAGATATAGAAAAGGCATTTTTAACCACATGCCTCAGATAAAAATCACTTTTTAAATAGGACAAATGCAGAATTTTAGACCCATGGATTCCCCATTCTTTCCACAGACAGACTGATTCAAATGTTTCATATTCAGACTTATTCGATTTGTAAAATATTAGTGTTCTAAACTCAAGAATTAATGTGTTCTAATAATCTAATTAGATTTATTGGATAATTTTGTTGGATTGTATTTGTTTTCTGCCTCCAAAGAAAAAAATCAGTATTATGGATACAGGTGATTTTTATTGGGAACTGTTAAACTTCCCAGTTTTTATTAGATGAAGCATGTATTCTTTTATATGACAAATCACAAAGATTAGGCATCATAAAACTGAAAGACTCACAAAGTATAAGCTTATATTAAATTAAACAAGTACATTTACTTATTATTTTGCAGATTAAATTTTTTCCGAGATGTTCCTGACTTCCGGGTACTGGCATGTGGTGGAGATGGAACAGTGGGTTGGATTTTAGATTGCATAGGTAATGAGAGGTTTATTTATACTTGCTCTTGAGCTGTTATGTTTTGGAAATCCCTTTATAAGACTATATCTTTTTTATCATCTTGTGGAGCCAACAATTTCAAACAACATTTCAGTCACTTTAAATGCTGATGGTCAGACTCTTTGAAGTATGAAATCAATGATCTTTTAAAAGTTATTGTAATTGAAAATAATTAAGAACATCTAGAATACCTGGGTCACTAATTCCCATCTGGTATTACTTGGGTATCTACAGATTAGGGATGGTAGAATTTGTTTAATTTTTGCTTCTGTCTCCTTTCTTCAATCTGAATCAAACGTGAGTCATTTTCAAAGTGTAGGGCAGTTCCTGCAAGTTCCCTTTGGTCATCCCCTCCTTTCTATTACCATATTCTTGCTTTCTCTCTGTGACCTCCCAAATACTTTTGACAGGGTCTGTTTCATGGTTGAGTAGGTCTCCAGTCTCTGTGTAATGCTTCAGACTGGCCACATGCTTTATTTAAAAGTTTAGATTCCTATAGTCAGTCAGATTGTACTGATTTTTGAATGATCTAATGAAGGAGCCCCTGAGGTCATGAAATTTGAACTTTGTGAACCACTCAAGGCTTATGGGAGAAAATAGAGACTATTGGCACCATGTGATTGGTTATTCAACCCTAAGAAGGTTCCAGAAAAGAGCTGGAGGTATGTGGTATTGGAGGTCATGAAAACAGTGTGTGTTGATGGTGGAAGGCAGTAAGGGAGTCAGTTGGAGTTTTGATTAGGAGTGCTGGCTAGAGTGTGCTGTTGGGAGGTGTGGGGTAAGGAAAATGGACCGTAGAACCTTTTGAAGTTAAGGGCAAAGTAAAGAAGACACCTTTCTAAACGAGATAAAAAAGTTTTGTAAAAACAAAATTGTCTAATAGTCATAAATCATTGTACCTCAATGATAAACATATTGCTGAAAGTGTAAAGTTTCTAAACTCTTCTCCTGTCATTAGGTAGTCACGGGGAATGCCTCAGATTAGGTAGTCACAGGGAATGCAGTTTCCCTTCTATTATAGTGGAATTATCTGAACAAAATATTGTATTTTGGCTAAATATTGGCTTCCACAGCTTTGAGTAGTGCAGTCTTAGTAGGCAGTTTTGGTTCAATCAAGCTCACTGATGCCAGGAAGAGATTATGATAGGCACAAACTATGTACATAAAGTTTATGAAACTATCTGCTCTGGGAAATAAATATGCTCTTCAGTGGAAATTCTTTCCCCCTCTTGCGCCCCCCCCCCATGTCCACTGCCCCAACATAAAAAGGAGAATCATCGTTTGGATCAAAGCAAGAGAAAATCCCAAATCTTTATCTAAGCAGTTTGAGCCTTTTAAACTGAACTTTTATTTTTTTCTAAAAAGCTTAGAGTTTTAAAATCCACTTGTAAATACCAAATCCTCCACACGCTTTCTGCAAAGATGACAGATAAATTGGTAAAATAACACCGTGTTCCCTCAGATCTACTGGATGTGTGAACTCCTGGTGAAATTACTGATAGTGTGCACTTCAACCTGTGTAATCAAATAGCTGATTAGAATCATAGAATATCAGGGTTGGAAGGGACCTCAGGAGGTCATCTAGTCCAACCCCCTGCTCAAAGCAGGACCAATCCCCAACTAAATCATCCCAGCCAGGGCTTTGTCAAGCCTGACCTTAAAACCTCTAAGGAAGGAGATTTCACCACCTTCCTAGGTAACGCATTCCAGTGCTTCACCACCCTCCTAGTGAAATGTTTTTTCCTAATATCCAACCTAAACCTCCCCCACTGCAATTTTGAGACCATTACTCCTTGTTCTGTCATCTGCTACCATTGATAACAGTCGAGATCCATCCCTTTTAAACCCCTTTCAGGTAGTTGAAAGCAGCTATCAAATCCCCCCTCATTCTCTTCTGCAGACTAAATAATCCCAGTCCCCTCAACCTCTCCACATTAATCATGTGCTCCAGCCCCCTAATAATTTTTGTTGCCCTCCGCTTTTGTTTGCCTTTACGTTATTTTTGTTCGTTGTTATTTTGTTGCCTTTATCTTGTTCATGCAAATATCAGTTTAGGACTAGGTGTAATGCTAGTAGTAATGCTGTTCATTACTACTAAATGTGTTTTGTGCACTGTCATTTGAAATTATTTGTTGTTTTGTGTTGCTGTAGTTGTGAATTTGAAATATGTGTATCTTAAATATTCTTTCTGGGTGAAATTTACTCCATTTCAAAGGGCCACAAAAGGCTGTCTACTCTGTGATAACCCTTTGTTGGGGTGGGTGTGAGTGGAGCATGAAACTTTGTTTGGGGTGGGACTACTGGATCTATGCTTATATTTTATGGACCCAATGAAAGGGGTATGTGTGGAATCAAAAACTACTTGTGTTCCAGCCTGTAGACTTTCAAGTACTGGGAGGTTTTCATACATAAAGCCCTCAACGTTTTAGTCCCAGACTAACTCAGAGGCCTGATCACCCATCTCTGACTGAACACATAATCAGTGCTTATCCTGAATATTGGAACTTGATTTCCCAAGCTTTTGGGTGCTGGTTCCAGGGCACTTCGGGTGGTGGAGCCTCATGGAATTCGCTCCATGTGGAAATACAATTAAACATAATCTTGGCCACTGTAAGAAAAATCTACAAGACTCAGTTCTTTGCACATTCTCAGCTGATTAAATTCTGCTTTTCTAGCTGAGCAGTAAAGCTGAAGGCAAGAGGGAGCATGATGTTCAGTCTTACTGAGATCTTCAGTATCTCTGTTTAAGACAGATACCACAATGGGTGCCAAAATGCCCGTAATAATAGTAATAATAATAATAATATATAACAATAATGTAATTATAGATTGGAATAGTAGTAGTTGTGGAGGGGCTGCAGCCAATAAAATGCTTGTCTGGGGGTAGTTTTTCCTTTGCAAAGCATGTTTCACTGAACCATTAAATCAAAATCTAACCTGGTTATCTTATCCATAATTTTAAGTAGTACATGTACAACTTGATTTTGACTTATTAGTTTTTTTATCCCCTTGATTGTGTTTTTTTCTTTATTCACAGAGAAGGCAAATTTGCTTAAACATCCTCCAGTTGCTATTTTGCCTCTTGGGACTGGCAATGATTTAGCAAGGTGTCTGATGGGGAGGAGGTAAACACGAGTTTAAAATATATTGCATTATGTGTTAAAAAAGAAACAGAAGTTTACTAACAAATCTACTTGCAACATTGATTTCTCTCTTATGATGTGTGAAGACCCATTGTCAATTTTATTTCTTTTGCCTCTTGGAATGAATTGTAAGTGTAAATATGGAGTAAAACTAGATTTTGGTCTCTAAATGGCATATCAAAATTCCTTATGGATAGTAAGGTCCATATTCTATTACTTTGCTTGTAACTCCAATTTCTGTCAATCAGAGCGCTATAGACTGAAGGAGAGTACATATGATCATGAAGGTTTAAAATTGCCTGGCTTTGTATCATCTTTATTGCATTTATTCACATGATGAGTACTTGGTAAAAGAGTAAACTTAAAGGTAGGGAGAGGGTTTACTTCAAATGGCTAATAGTTTATTGTTTTTAATATATTCAGAAACATGAAAGAAAAATGCAAGTGTCAGCCACACTAAACTAGTAGCTTTGATATGACTATTCTTTGTTGTTCATTGCCTCTTCCTCATCCTGGTGAAGATTCAAGACAATCAGCATGTTGGTGCCATCTACCAGAAAGCAAGGAGGCAAAGAATAGTGAAAGCAAGAGGATATGTAAATCTTTTCCTGGATGCATGGAACCTTCCTCTCAGCTCTTTCAATAACTGGCAAGATGAAAAGAGAAGAGCAAGCACAACCTGAAGACGAGGGACAAGAATAGGAAGGTTTCAGAGTAGCAGCCGTGTTAGTCTGTATTCGCAAAAAGAAAAGAAAAGGAGGACTTGTGGCACCTTATAGACTAACAAATTTATTTGAACATAAGCTTTCATGAGCTACAGCTCACTTCATCGGATGCATTCAATGGAAAATCCAATGAAGTGAGCTGTAGCTCACGAAAGCTTATACTCAAATAAATTTGTTAGTCTCTAAGGTGCCACAAGTCCTCCTTTTCTTTTTAAGAATAGGAAAGACTCAGCCAAGACTAAGTAACCTGGTGGCTGTATACCAGCTGCACAGGCTCACAACAATGTTGGAGAGACCCCTTCATGGGATCCAGCTGTGCAAGCTTTGTCTCAGCAGGGGGCAAATAGCTCTAGCTCTAATTCCTTATTCCCTCTAGACCCATGGATTTGATCTCAACCTGCTGGTGTCCAGTGGATTTAGTTTGGGATCCAATGCTGATTCCATTTCGACTCTCCCTCAGTCATTTCAGTCTGAATGCTTCCCTGTTTCTGGTGCTCTTTCAGCTTCTGCTGCTCATTTCTTCTGTTTCCCTCACTCCTCATGCTTAAATGTAAGTAATTTACAGGAATTATTTTATCTTCCCCCTTTTTCTATCCTTCATTGATTCCTGGGTGAAGATCTTTGTAACCCCACTTCAGTGTTGTAAACTCTTCTGCGGTGCAGTGGCTTTTATTCTGCTCTGGGGAGAATGCTTCTAGGCATTCTTTGCCTCCTGCAGTTGTCTTTCTCACTTCTGCAAAATTGGTCATAGGTGGAGGGCTATCTTGATTTCTGTCTGGGTTTTCCTCCTCATTACTGTGTGTGCATGACCTCCTCCCCCTAATATTTTCCACTGATGGAAACCTCAAAGAACCATGGCCTCCTTCACAGGAGCAGGAAACAGGACCCCTACTTATGAAATCCAAGGCAAGCTTATCATTCGTGCCCTCTAACAGCTATGTAAGTAGGCAGTGAGTTGTGGGACAATGACTCCCTCAGATCTCATGACCCCTAAACCTAGATTTCATCTGTCAATTTGCTGTCAAAAATAGCTCTCCTTAGCAGGCACCCCTTCAGCACAGCATGCACATTGCTAGCTCCTGTGTGCATTCCTTTATATATTGGGCACTGTGAGCACAGTTCCCATGTCTGGTCTTTCTTTGGGATCCTATTTCCGTTTTCTAAAAGAGTAGTCAATAAATGAGTATCTTGATTTCAGATGCTGAGTGCCTGCAGCTTCCAGTGGGCCTGATGCAGCTCAGCTTTGTCTTACAGAGTAAGATAGTTTAGGTTTCACAAGGTTACCTGCCTCCATCTCCACAGGGCCGCAGTTCAGATTCACTTTCCCTTCCATCTTACTAATTGCAAGTGCTGGGTCCACAGACTCAAGTCTCTACATTCTTGCCTTCTAACCAGTGAGAGCAGGAATCTAGAACTCTAGGTTCCAGATCCACAGAGGATCCACCCTAAGAGGTAGATGCCTAAACCCGTTTTTTAGGCACCAACTGACCTCTACAAAACTCCTGCTTGGCTGCCACCTAACCGTGTAGGTGCCTAAACTCACTCAACGCCTACATTTTTGCAGTAAAAGTTCCCTGGCACCTTTGTTCCAGCCTCTAGGCAAGTACACTGCTGCCTCATTCTAGGAGTCTGGATGCCTGTCTCCTGCCTAAGTCCCAGAGTGATCCACGAACCAAGGGAAGACAGGTGCTCCTCTGCCTAACTTGCATGCAGGGCCTGATATAGTATGCATGCTTATGTAGAGGCCACCTAATTCCACAAAACGTAGCTGAGCGGGGACTTCCCTAATAATCTTTAGCCCAGTGGTTAGGAAACTTCACCTAGCATGTAGGAGACCCCCCAGTCCTTCCTCTGCCTGCTGAAGAGCAGGGATTTAAACATGGGTCTCACACTTCTCAGGTGAGTTCCCGAAGCACTGGGCTATAGGACTTTCTGATGTGGGTCTCCCACAATCTCTCCCATTGACATTGTTCCATTTTAATTAAATAATTGAACAATTAAATATGAATTGGGCCAGAGAGAGAGTGAGATTGACCCTATAGCCAACTGGTCAGAGCATTTACCTAAGAGGTGGGAGATCCCTGTTCAAATCCCTTCATATTAGGGAAATGGGGGGACATAAACTGGGGTCTCCCAATCTCAATCTAACCACAGACTAAAGGTTATAAAGGAGATTCTCCTCCCTTCCCTTTCTTCTCTCACTTGTTTTATGTGGAGTTAGGTGTCCTCTGAGCATGCATACCAGGTCAGGCCCTGCATGCGAGTTAGACAGAGGAACACTTATCTTCCTGTAGAGTGTGGATCGCTAGCAGAGATAGCCATCTCCCTGCAGCCGGGAGTTAGGTGCCTATCTCTGAGAGAGGGAGGCGGGGCTTAGGACACACTCCTCTCATCAGCATCTCAAATTGGCTAGCTTGGGCAGCTCCCCGCGTAGTATGCTGGCAGTTCACGTTCTAAGGTGCCCTTCTTCCCCATTCATTCTATAGGGAGCTTACGTGCCTGACTCAGTCTTTGTGGATGACAGTGTTCTTCCTGTGATGCTCCAGACACTGAACATTGCAATGCCTAAGTCCTGGATCTAAGTTTCTCCATCCTTTTTTCCTTTGTTTGTTTAATAGGAATTTCTGTTGGTCTCTGATATTGGGTGGGGCTCATCTTCCTAATCCTTCTCTCCTTAGAGGCTGTTTTCCCTCCTGTTTTTCTGTTCTAGCTCAGGCAGGTTGTATTGTCTGTTGGTTCATTTGGAACTGCTGTTCTCTTGACAGTCACTGGGTGAAGTTCATTTTCGTTCTTCTACTCCATGGTGACAGGTTGCCCTTCAACTGTGTGTGTGTGTGTGGTGTGTGTGTGTGTGTGTATGTGTGTGTGTGTTTCTTTGCTGTGGTATCTCTCCCCATCAGAAGGCTCTTTGGAGAAATCTCAATAGCTTGCTTGCTACAATGCTCCCTTCTGAGTTGCAATGTCTGTTGAGTATCCAGACATTTCAGGGACTTTTTAGCTTCCTGTCTGGTGCCTTTTCAGTGCATGATAACTGTCCACTTCCCAAGCCTTAGACAGAACAATCTGGTAGGTCAGGCTTACCTTCTCCCTAATTCCTGCTTAGACAGTCCCTCTTGATGGAAGATATTTTTTAAATCATTTGCCTTTGCTAATGGAAAGAGATAAAAATAACTATGACATTGTTTAAAAATATTGATGAACATTTCATCCCCAAAATGGATTTGATACATGAATCAGCATGTTTTTACCAAGTGTGCAGAGGTCTGGAGAAGGAATAGAAGCCTTGATAAATGGTCCTATATTAGTAAGCAGAACATCATTAAGGTATCAGTAGGGAAGAATACCTGAGAGATTGTCTAGAAGGTGCAATTTTAAATAAAAAGAGTGTTGTTAGACTTCTCAAAAACCTTACCCAGCCCCTTCAGCCAAACATTTTGCTACAAACTTAGAGACAGTATGCATATCTCATGCTGCTGTGTCTCAGGAATGGAATACCACATTTCAGACATTTTGTTCTTAAAGCATCCCGGTTGATTTCCTGTATTTTCTATCCTTAAAGTTAACGTGTTGGAGTTGGAGATGTTTCTCTCAGCTTCTATGATCATTCATGATGCTATCACTAGATAGCCAAAACTTGCTCTATAGATTTTTTGAGGTCTCGGTATTGTCCTTTAGATTTGCTGCTCTTGTTGATTTTCTACAGAGGTTGGATTTACCTCTCCTCTTAGATTCTTTACTTGTAGACCTCAGGCCTAACCATCATTTTTCCATTGAGCATTGTGGGGAGGGGGTACAGGGGGAGAGAGCGAGAACTGCTTTTATCTGTTATGCAGTGAGAGCTATGGCAAAGGTCTTAGTAGATCAAAGTCTTGTTCTATAATATTTTGCATTGTATAGCACCTTCTCTTTGCATCATAGAGAACTTTTTTCAAATATTAATGAGTCAGTTCTCACACATCACCCAGAGGTAGATTATTGTGTCCCTGTTTTGTCAATGGTGAGCATGAGGCATGGATGGTGGGTAACTTGCCCATTGTCTCATGGGAGGTATGTTGCAGTGCTGCTTGTGACAGAGCCCTATATGGCTCATGACTTTGTCTGTGGAGAATCAGATGTTGGCTTCACTTTACGAGCTCCAGACACTCTTTTCCTCAAAAGCACTGAGTGCAGCCCCATGCCTCTGTTCTCAATTTTTTTTTCTCCAGTGTGAGAGGGAATAAGAGTGGATCCAGTTTAGACTTCTGTTCTCATATCCATGGGGAAAGGAAGTTAAATTAAGAAGCATCCTTTCTTTTTATGCCATCTGTAAGGATCTTTTTCAGTGTTTTGATCTGTCTCCAGATCCCATGACAAGTATTCTGGTCTTAGACCTTACACCCTCTTACTGGGATCCCTTCTGTGGGACAGGTAAAAAGAGTTTATCTCTTTCCTAAACTCCTTTTAATTCCCTGGAAGTTATGCAAGATCAGAGTTTAGAGTGGACAAGGCAGTTGCTATTCAGGTTGTTCCCACCTGGCCTTGTAGATTCTGCCCTCCAAGTCCCTGGATCTAGTGATGATGCACATGTGAACCCTTTCAATCTGCCCTGATTTCCTCTTCCAGGGCCTAGTCCCCTACCTCAACACTATCTTCCTCTACTTTATGGCCTGGAAGATGAATGAAACAAGTTCATAGAGAAAGGAAGTATATTGACTTTAGTACCTGCAAGCCATTGATCAAGAACATTAATCATGGGTCTTGATGGCCTTTTTTAATTGTTGTGCATGCAGGGATACCACACCTTCAAGTTTTTTGTTCAAAAAGTCTCACAGTTTCTTTTATCTGAGGACATCAGTGCCTGAAATTCCCTTCTCTGTATTCAGGTTTCAGCTGCCTTGGCCAGAGTTAAATGGGATTTTTCATGCCATACTGATGCCTCCATTTTTAAAAAAGCCCTCTTCTTATGGGAACTAGTTTTCAGAAATGTTAGTGCTCAATGAGACTTGCCAACTGTGGTCCAGAATTGGGATATGCATGAAAAGTTTTCTTGCATTTGTTGACTGTGAAAGTGGCTCTATTAATTGTTATACCCCAGTTCAGCGTATTGGATAATTATTGTACTCCCTAATTATCACTGTCCAGTTCTCACTAGCTCTAAATTGATTTTAGAATTCCACATGAACGAGTCTGTGGTTTTGCCAACCCTCTGTTTGAATCCCTCTAATTCCTTTGAGAAGAAACTTTTTCTGGATGTAAAAAGAGTCCCTAGATTTTACCTGCACCATATACAGCCCATGAGAAGAATGAAGAGTCTGTCCATTCCCAGAACCAAGGCACAGGTCTCGGCTTCCATGCAGCTGTCAGTTGTTGACTAACATCAATTATTAATCTGATTTGTAGATGGGGAAGACTCCACCTCTGCCAGTGAAAGCCCACTGTACTCTGGGTATATTTCTTCCTCCTGTGCCGAAAAGGCCAACATAATTTTAGTGGAAATGTGCAAGGCCATTACATAATTCTTGCTTTCCACTTTCATCATATACTGTCTATCTTAGATACCCATCACCAGAGTGTGAGTGCCTTCTACTAGGAGAACATTAACAGCAGAGGCAAACTTAGCTTGTAAAGCTCCCCAAACCAACCCCCTCTGATGCATCTGTGTGCTATGTCTGATGATTGTCTGGAATCTTCTGCAAGATGGAAGAAGATGGGGATAAATAACAATGGAAAATTACTCACTTGTAATTCAATTTGTCAAGTTCCTCTCTCCCATCTGGCAACCTTCTCTCTTTTCCCTTGTTCTGAGTTATTCCATCTGGACTGAGAGATATCAGTTTGAAATTTACTGATCAGATGGTGGGAAGAGTCAGTGCTCTTTATTCTCGGTCTTTCACTATTCTTTGCCTCCTAGTTTCCTGGTAAACAGTACCATAATACTGATTTTCTGAACCATCAATAGGATGGGAGAAAAGATGAGACCACTGCAAACTGAATTTCCGGTGAGTGATTTTCCCTTCTCAAAGATACAGACTCCTGGCATGGAGTATAAATAGTGAAACAAGTAACTATGATACTCGGAGAATCATATGCACTGCTGCTGTATGTGGAGGGTGGCAATATGTAGCTATGCCACTACATACCAGTGTAGATCACAATTGAAAGAGTCTAGGAGGGGTTTGAATGGCTTTGAACACACTCATTGCAACTGCAGGACTTTGCACCAATCAACAGATGTGGTTGCCTGTGTTCATGGCAACTACTATCTGCAGATTAGTTCAAAACATTCACACCTACTTGGTTTTAAAAATAATGGGGATCTCAGATCTGATGTATTTGCAGAGGCTAAAAATAACTGTTGGTACTCCGTCACCCTCTACCATAACTTTAACAGCAAGTAAACCCATTGTTTGGTGTGGACATACATTTTTACTGCTGACACTGGTGGTGACCCAAATGGACATATTCTTGTCTATGTGCACTTAATCTTGCTTTGGAGAAGGGTAAATCCATGGATCTAGGGTTGTTGCTGCACAGCCATTTTGTCTGAACAGCATATGAAGTTGGTCAGTGAAGTCCCCTTTTCCTGTTGGCCAGGATGTAGCTTGTTGGGGCTCTGCAGATGGTAATTAAGTCAATTTCTACCCAATACAATGTATGGTGCAGTCAGTATTCTAGTGGAGGGCCTATTAGTTACCAGAAGTGCCATGCAAGTGGTTCTACTCATAGGAGTAGATTTCTCTATCCACAGGATCAGGCCTAAGGTATGTGCCCATTGGGAAAGGAAGGGAGGATGCATAGAATAAAAGTGGATGCACCATACTTCATTTATCATACTAACCCCACAATGTATTAGGGTTATGGTAAGTAACTCTATGTTTGTGAAAAATCACTGCTATAATTTCTATTAAGAAAACACACATTTCTATTTATAAAACACACACAGGGACTTGTATTGCTGCTGTCAAAAGCTGAGCACAGCAACAGCGAAGTGATTCAACTTCTGGATGAACTTTCCAGACTCTAATCAAATATGGAAAACCAGTTAATCTGCTGATCACTATCCTTCTCAGTTCGAATGGTTTCCAGGCATTAGTTGTGTTACCACAAATCTCTTTGGAAACTTTGACAAAAGAGAGAGACACATAAACAGAAGTTTTAGTGACACTTTTTAACTCCTCAGCATACTGTCATACTTTCTTAGGGCACTGCCTATGCTCTTTTAACCTCTGTACGTATATTTTGAAATGAAAGTATTTTATATGTTAACATTCACTGTATAGCATACACATGCTACAAAGTTTAGAGCTTGGTGGTGTCTGAATACAATCAGGTAACTGCTGGAAAATTCCAGTTAGTAGATCAAATGTGCTCACAGTTACACTGAGTGTAAATTCAAAGTCTATTGAAATCAGTGAAGTCACTTTAAGTTTATATTGATGTGGCTGAGTGCAGAAGTTAGCATTGTATTTACATTTCCCTTAATTATAGTTTACTGAAGATTGGTAATAGAGCAAAATATAATTCTGTGCTTCAGGTTTTGTATGTGCAGATAAAATTTTCCCTAACTAGAGAATGGGGGTAACATCAGCAAGTTTGTCACATTTATTAAAAATCATCATGTTCACCCTTGCTAGGATATGAAGGTGAGAATCTGATGAAGATCTTGAAAGACATTGAGAACAGCACAGAGATCTTGCTGGACAGATGGAAATTTGAAGTCATACCCAATGATAAAGATGAGAAAGGCGATCCAGTGCCTTACAAGCATCATCAATAATTACTTTTCTATTGGCGTGGTAAGAAAGTCATGCTTAGCCTTCAGTGATATTTTTTCTGTTCTGAATAAATGTATGCATGCGTGTCTCAGAGTGAAGAATTACTGGCTAAAGATCATTTATGATGTCATTTTGCTAGTAAAATGAATACATAGGTGGCTGACAACGATTTACATAAATTTACTTTCACATTCAAAATAGAATTATTTTTCAGAATCTTCCACCCACTTATGTATAGAGGAGAAAATCATGTTGTTCTTAATGATGTGATGAGCAGCTGCAGTACTAAATTAGGAGTGTCACTATAAAGACCCAATAAAATATAAAAGAAGACTAAGCATTATTAACATCTCTTAGTCACCTTGTCTGGTTAATATTCACACATTCAAAATCATACTGAAGAACAGTGGGTGGGGGGGGGGGGTCCATCAGTACTTCTTTAAGTATGCTGTTTCTGCCCCTTCCTCTCTCCTTTATCTGCTATCAGATCATCAGGGGTAGTTCTCAAATAAAGGGAATCTTTTTGGTTCAATCCCATACATGGTGAATTCACAGAATCTTCCATTCTGGAAAGTACTTTGCACAACTCTTCATTTCTTCCACATTGTGGCCTGTTTCTGCTCCATGGGAGTCAAAAGTGGGAGGGTGGGGGAGAGAGATCACCATTGGCTTTATTGAAAGTAGGATTTGTCCCTAGGTTTCTTGGATCATCAGTAGGTGGTATGGGTTGTTCTGAAAGGTTCATTCTTAGTACAGGCACTGCTTAGTCTGACTTTTCCCACATCTTCACAGTGGGTTAAACGAATGTCAGTCCAGGTGGCAAAGTTATCCATTATTTGGATAATGCAACAACTTCCCTGATAAGTGACCCAGGATATTTGGCCTTCTTTCTTCAGAGGAGCCCTGGATGGTCCACAGTCCTGCTCTCAAATTTTCTGGGTCGTCCCCTTTTTAGCACAGGGGATCTGTGTTCTGTTTCTGTGATGGCAGAGGCTCTGCTAGCTACCAGGCTTCTTCCAGGGAGCTCAGAAGCTCAGCAGCGGCTCCCTTCCTAGGGCTCCCACTACTGAGGAGCAGTGCTGCTCCAGCCCAAATCAGCTCCTCCACCCCTTCACCCTAGTGCAGTGTTTATCCACCCCATCATAGGGACAGAAGAGAACGTTAAGTATGTAAGCAGATTATGCTATTCATGTTTAATTTGCTACCTCATATAAATGGACAAAAGGGATGTTAAGATAAATGGCTTTCCCACATTAAGGGTGATATATATGTGATTACATATAGGAACTTAGAACTCTACTTTCAGGAAATGCTTGATGAGAGAGAATAGCACATGTGGAGGAAGGAAACAAGTCTGAATGCTGCACTGTCTTGGTTTTCTCTCTTTTCATGCCTGAACACTGAATGCATACCATTTTCACAGGAGACAGCAGAAAAGATCCCAGCAGCTCAGAGTGCTCTGCACTCTTCTCCCCTCTTCCCTCTTGTGGAAAGTGGTTCAGCTCCTCCTCTCTCGTCCTTTAATCCTTCAACATCAGGCCTTGGAAGGAGTAGAACGAGCCACTTCTGGAGTTTCTCTGCCCCAGGTTTGGGGCTGGGAGTTAAAGAGCTCCTGGAAATGATCTTCTCCAGATTTGGGGCTGGGGATAGTGAAGACACTGCTATGGCGATGGGAGAGCTTCTTCTGTTGGCATAGTTATCCACCTCCCGAGAGGTGGTAGCTATGTTGACCGGGGCAGGGCGGGGGGGCTCTCCTGTTGACATACGCTGTCTATACCAAGGGTTGTGTTGGTTTAACTGCATCACTCAAGGGTGTGGATTTTTCACACTCCAAGCGACATAGTTATCCTGATGTAAGTGTATAGTATAGACTTGGCCTAAAGAGCTCCTGGAGCTGTAGAGGAGTGAAGGTATGTGGAGGCAGCAAGGAACAGATGGTGGGAGGTTGGTTTGGGGGTGCGGAATTGATGTGAGGATGGATGGGCAAAGTTGGTGTGGGGCTGGGGATACGCATATTAATTGATGGAGCTCTGAAGGGGCACACTATCGAGATGGGCGGGGAGTTTATTAATTGATATGGGGTTGGGGGACGGGCAGATGTAAGCCTGGTGGAGTGTCATTGGATGATCCGAGGAATGGAAAACCTGTCTTAAGAAAGGAGACTCATAGAGCTTGGCTTGTTTAGCCTAACCAAAAGAAGGCTGAGAGGAGATATGATTGCTCTCTATAAATATACAGAGGGACAAATACATGGAGGGAGTAAAATTATTTAAACTCAGTACCAGTGGTGGACACAAGAACAAAAGGATATAAACTGGCCATCAGGAAGTTTAGACTTGAAATTAGACGAAGGTTTTCTAACCATCAGAGAAGTGAAGTGCTGGAACAACCTTCCAAGGGAAGCAGTGGGGGGCAAAAGACATATCTGGCTTCAAGACAAAGCTTGATAAATTTATGGAGGAGATGATATGATGGGATAGCCTAATTTTGGCAATTAATTGATCTTCGACTACTAGAGGTAGATATGCCCAATGGCCTGTGATAGGATGTTAGATGGGGTGGGATTTGAGTTACTACAGAGAATTCTTTCCTGGGTGTCTGGCTGGTGAAACTTGCCCACATGATAAGGGTTTAGCTGATTGCCATATTTGGGGTCAGGAAGGAATTTTCCCCCAGAGCAGATTGGCAGAGGCCCTGGGGGTTTTTCCTTCCTCTGCAGCATGGGGCATGGGTCACTTGCTGGAGGATTTTCTGTACCTTGAAGTCTTTAAACCACGATTTGAGGACTTCAATAGCTCAGATATAAGTTAGGGGTTTTTTACAGGAGTTGGTGGGTGAGATTCCGTGGCCTGTGTTGTGCGGGAGGTCAGACTAGATGATCTTAATGGTCCCTTCTGATCTTAGTCTATGAATTAATTAGTTGGCATTTTGGGACTTTGGGGAAGCTGTAAGCCCCACACCATGAGGCAGCACTTCATACAGATTTTGTAATTTGATCTCCCTTGGGTCTTCTAGCAGGAACTCCTGAGCGAGGGCCAAATCACCTTATTCTGTAAATTTGGGAGAGTTTGCAACACTGTAAACTACCCCCACACATGCTGGGGATGAGCAAGGGGAGTTCAGAAATCAGAAGACAGATCAGAAACACAACATCATTTTTTTAAAAAAACCAAACATCTCATAAAAGACTCAACTTCAACTTTTGGAGTAGACATTTCTGCTTCCTCAAGGTGTGTAGCTGTGGGAATGCTAAGAACTCCTGGTGACGGCCCTCTTTGGAACAAGGATCACCGTACCCATCTCAAACACACAATTGATTCGGAATGAGTATCCTTCAGCAATATCCAGTTTTTGTATTCACTGATATCTTATATTTATTATGCAAACAATGTGAAGTTGTAGAAGTGAGTAAGTAAACAAATAGGGTTTTCTTAGAGTAACATAAATGACAGCAGCCTAAACAAGAATAATTCAGTGCATGTCCCAGAATGCATTTGTGTAGCTCTAATTGGCTTCAGTTGTAGCTGCTCATACATCATTATTTTATTTGCATTTATGTATATAATGCTTCTGTAGGAAATTGTGCTAAGATTAGACTCTTACAGTGGGATTTCCAAAAGCAACACTTAGCACAATGGCAATCATTGTATATAATTGCATTTAATTGAAATGCAGGGCCAGCTACCTTCCTTTCATACAGGGTATATTGAGGTCCAAATGGAACCTTGTGACAATGCAAAAATGTTTAAGTGCTACCATTCTGATTTGGTGGCATTGTAAACACACTTAGCACCAGTGTAAGTACAGGTGCAGAAGATTGGTATATTTGTGACTTTATCTCCAGAGGTAGAACTAATGGTCTATGTGCAAATGGCAATGCAAGTACTTGATCAAACTGAATCAGATTTCTTTGCTAATACCAATAGATACTCAGCCCTATGCCAAAACAGTGCTTGTGCTAGTCAAGCACCTTAGCCCCATTCTGTTTCACAACATGCAATATTGATTTCTTAACAACTCTTAATCATCCTAGTAAATTCTAATTTGGATAGTTTTCAACCAAAAAAATCTGCATTGCAAGTATATATGAGTAAAGCAGTGAGAAGATTCAAAAATATCTGAAAATATTCTCCAGGTTCCATGAGAAACAATTCAGTATTACATGCTGTTTAAAAAAAAAAGTCATCATAATGAGTGGAAGCCTCATTTATATTAGTACTGTTGATGAACTGAAATCAGTATGTGTTTCCTGCAAAATTGTCAGAAGGTAGCCAAGGTTCACAACAAAGACAATTGTACTTTTACGATATGTAATATATTGCCAACCAAATGCACTATCAAATCGATATTTGCAGTCACGATTTACTATTCCTCAGCTTTAACAAGACACTAACAGCCTCTTATTCTGCCAATGTAAAAAAAATATGACTGCTTACTTCTTATAATCTTAAATTTGAAGTTATGGTTCTAGCTCCCCATCACTACCTCCTAAGTTGTCAGCATCCTCTTCCATTACATTTTCTTAATTCTTTTCAGCAGAAGTGGAGGAAAATCTCATTTAAAACAACTTGGGGGCATATTTTACTCTTGTTCTATATGCGGACTTCCTGCTGACATCTATGAGACATTTATGTAGAGACAGGAGTTTTAATCAAAGGGCTAATATAGATTTTAGTCAATAATGGCAGAGTCTAAATATGATTGTCACTTAGCTGACAGTAATGGTTTCACAGAGTACTGTTCAATCTTGTATTCCACCTACCTCTTTCAGACTATACTGATTTCTATAGAGTACTAAATTATCACTCATAATATTCAGGTACAGTATTATTTTTAGGTTTGTCTTGACATGGGTTCATGGAAAATAGATCCTGTCAAACAAATGTGTTACATATTACAAGTTTGGTTGATAAAGGTAATAGTGTTGATGTAATATACTTAGCCATCTGTAAGGTTTTTGATTTGGTACCTCACAACATTTTGATTAAAAAAGTAGAACTATATAAAATTAACATGGCACACATTAAATGGATTAAGAGCTGGGTAGCTGAAAGGTCTCAAAATGTAACCATAAACAGGGAATTTCATCGAGTGGAAGTGTTTCTAGTGGGGTCCAGCAGGGATCAGTTCTTGGCCTACACTATTTAATATTTTTATCAGTGACTTGGAAGAAAGCATAAAATCATCACTGAAAGTGCAAATCACACAAAAATTGGGGGAATGGCAAATAATGAAGAGGACAGGTCACTGATTGAGAGCGATCTGGATCACTTGGTAAGCTAGGCGCAAACAAACAGTTTGCACTCTAACATAGCTAAGTGTAAATATATACATCTAGGAACAAATAAATACTAGGCAATACTTTAGGCAATGGAAGACTATATCCTGGGAAGCAGTGACTGAAAAAGATTTGCGGGGGGGGGGGGGGGGAATAATCAGATGAACATGATCTCCCTGTGCAACAGGAGAATCTTGTGCAGGAGTTAGAGAGATTTTCTTGCCTTATATTTGACACTGGTGTGACTGATGTTGGAATACTGTGTCCAGTTTTGGTGTTCATAGTTCAAGAAGGATGTTGATAAACTGGAAAGTGTACAGAGAAGAGCCACAAGAATGATTAAAGGATTAGAAACCTGCCTTGTAGTGGTAAACTCCAGGAGCTTAATCTATTTAGTTTACCAAAGAGAAGGTTAAGGGGTGACTTCATTAGAGTCTATAAGTATCTAGATAGGGAACAAGTATTTTATAATGGTCTCTTGAGTTTAGCAGAGAAAGGTCTACCACAATTCAGTGGCTAGAAGTTGAAGCTAGACGAGTTCAGTTTGGAAATAAGGTGTAAATATTTAATAGTGAGGTAATGAACCATTGGAACAATTTACCAAGGGTTGGGGTGGATCACTGACAAATTTTATATCAAGATTGGATGTTTTTCTAAAAGATATGCTCTAGGAATTATTTTAGGAAAGTTCTGTGGCCTGTGTTATATAGGTAGTTATGCCAGATTATCACAATGGTGTCTTCTGGCCTGAGAATCTATGAATCAATTAATCTACTAAATAACTAGGAGGGTGAAAAGACTGTTTCTTATGGTGACCAAAGGGACTGTTGTTACAGGTTGTGGATAACTTCTGTACCAATTAAACAATTCAGCAAAGCACTGAAGTATGTACTTAAACCATCCCAGTTCAACAAAGCACTTAAACTTGGGTTTGGGTTTATCTTAATTCAGCAAAGTATTTAAGCATGTACTGAAATCCCATTGATGTCAACGGGATTTAAGCACATTCATGTGCTTTAGTGTTTGCTGAATCAGGACCAAAATGTGTACCAGTTGCTAATAGAATGCTATGATATTTTGCATTATTTCTCTATCAAAAAGAAGATTACACTACAAAAAAACAATATTATCCCTCTGATACAACACACTTCAGATTAAAAAAAGCTAAATTAGAAAAAGAACAGTTCATCTATTAACAAATGTGAATTTTTATAAAAAGTGCCATATTAGTAAAGGGTAAATCATATGCTAGACCTAAATCCTGCAGTCTAATCTTCATGAATGAACCCTTTCTCCCATGCAGAGTCTTGTTGATGGAGGTGGGGCTCTGACGTGGTCCAAGAGTCCATTCATACAGATCCTGTTGTAGGGTAGAGCCTTGAAATGATTGCCTCAAATATACAGTTAGTATTAGTCTGATCTTTAACTGGCTTGTTTAATTTGACTATTAAAATGATTAACTCATTTAACAAATTTCACTTGCTTGGTTGGTTGAATTGTCCTTATTCCACTTTGGCTTTTTCACTACAGCTGATCAATTTACATTTATTTAACAAAAAATAGCTTTTTTGACCTACACGCAAAAAAAATTCCCAACAAAAAAAGAACAGAAGCTGAAAACTGAATTCCTTTGGTAGATGTTTTCAGTTTTTGGTTAATTTTTTTTTTAATATAAATATGTTAGGTTTTGTCAGGCAAGAAGAAGAAATGAACTATAAAGGCTCTTTATACCCTCCCACCCAAAAAAGTGGTGGTGTTTTTTGGAAACCCCAAAAATGTAGTAAATTCTGGGGATATTTTTTTCAAAATTTCCCACACACAAAAATTGGCAGTTTTTAATCAGCTCTACTTCTACCATATGGAACCGCAGATCATTATAGCAGATAGGGATGGTAAAGACCTTTTAGACTGTCAGTCCATCTTTTTGAAAAAGAAGATAATTCCCCACAGCACATCTTCTAGTTTTTTTTGATACAGTTTATTATAAAAAATTAATCCCAAGCAGTTGGACTTCTACCATTTCCATTGCTTATTTTTCTTGCCAGCAGGATATTCTTCCACAAAATTTGCCATTTTTTCCCACCTTTTAGTTGCATACCATTGGTCCTACATAAATCTCTATCACGGTCAATAATTCCTCTTCCCACTGTCCCAAAGTACTGTATGTGCATGTATATTGTGTGCTATCACGTACACATTGCAATTACCTGAAAAGTATTGTAGGTTTGCACGGGGGGGGGGGGGGGGGCTAACCAGACCAGTGTGTGCCTATAATGCCTGTTGTTCCCCTTTATGCTAGCACTGAGGTGGATTGAATAACAGAAGAGATACATATATGAGAGCTTGTGTGTGTGCATGCACATTCATGTGTACATAAATATACAGAAGAACCACAATTTTACAAATACCAGTCATACAAATGACCAGTTATACCTAACCATTTTTCCCAATGCACGGAAAAGATCTCATAACTAGAAGTGATGCAGATAAAGAACAAGTCAACATCCCTTCCCATTTTGATGCTTCAGTGCATTGAAAATTGTTTTGTAGTGATTTAACAGACAAGAAGAAAGTGATGCAGTGCACCACACTGCAACTTATGTACCATATTTACCATAATTTTGAGATGTTAAATTTTATGCAATTTTCTATTTCATGAACTCCTCAATCCTGAATTAGTTTACAAAACTCTTCCTGACATCAACTTTTCCCTTGGTATTCTAAAGAAATGATCAATATTTGCTTATTATTTTTATTTAACTTTCTACAAGTAGATTAATATATTGGTTTGCAGTCTGAACAGAAAAAGGAAGTCTCTTCTTTTCAGATTTATGAGTAATGTATGAAATTTTTATCATTGATTGCTCATTCCTGTCATGTAAAATCATTCTCACATTCCAGGCAAAGACAAGAAGGTGAGTTGTTTCCTATAACCAGTAAAAACTGTAAGTGGAACTGTTGGAAAAGCATGCAGCATACTCCTAAATCCTTGTCTTTAACTTGTAATGAATTTTGAAAATACAATTTATAGAATTTTTCTGAGGTGGTTTATATTAAATTTAATGATTGATACATTTAATTGCATTAAATTAAATGTAGAGAGATGTTGTGGATAGAAGTGTAGAAAATTAAACCTAAGCTTTCCTGTTGTTTTTATATCTAACTTTAATTTAGTTGGTAGAAAATTTGAAACTTGCAAAGTCCTTTTGTATTGTGCAGGGTTGGGTTTTTGGATTTTTGTTTTTGTTTTTTGTTTTGTGTTTTTAAAGCTAGATGTTGCAAAACAATTTAGCCAGCAACTACAGTGTCACAAGTGACAATGATAAATGAGAGTGAATAGCTAAAGACATTAATCTGCAACAAGATTAGAACACATCCTTAGGTAAATGTAACTAAATCAGCTATGTAGTGCATAATTAACTTACATATATATTAGTCTAAGTACAATATTACTCTTTAGATATGTAAGGTATTATCTCCGTATGAAATTTGTAATGTACTAAGTAAAGATTACCAGTTTATCATAGTACTTCATTCATATTATTATAATGTATGATGTATATTCCTCTTGTTAATGTTATTCTTGGTAATTCTTGAAGGAAATGTGATGTCCTTCCATATATGGCATGTATGGTTGGTTTTTTTTCATATATATAAAAAGAAAAGTGTGTGGAATTGTATCAAATTGGGGGACATTGCATCTTCCTCTAGTCCTTAGGCTGATTTCATAATTCCTCTTGTTAGTAATGGCATGAAATTTGGGAGTCCAAAAGAAAGATAAAGTGAAGGACCAACAATTGCATATATCAAGGTCAGGAATATTGTGATTAAGCTGAGGGTTTGGTCTTGAGTCTTACTGAACTGTAGGTAAGAAGAGGCTCAGATAATAGAGAAAATGGCCTTGAAGAGGGAGGCAGAGATTGTGGGAGAAAATATGAGTGGAAATGGAGGTGAAGTAGAGAAATTAAGCCCAAAGCAACGTGTTTGTAGAAAAGAGCATGATTTTTCAGAAAGTGATCTAGTCATGATGAAACAGAAGATGAGAAACCGAACTGAAAGAAAAGGAGTACTTGTGGCACCTTAGAGACTAACAAATTTATTAGAGCATAAGCTTTCGTGAGCTACAGCTCACTTCATCGGACAGACTGGCCAGAGAGAAAGAGAGGCTTGAGATTTTGCAGAGAAAGGGGTCAAAAAAAACCCAGACATAGAGCTCTGAGATCTGAAATGGGCATGACTGGGCCCTCAAAAAAAAAAAAAAAAAAAAAAAAAAAGGATATCTTAGGTGGAGAACAGCATCTAAAACAAAACTTTGGGAATGGTACAAACCCAACAGACATGGGAACCAGGAAACAGAGAAAATTTATTCAAGAAAGAAAGAAAGATTTAGCCCTGGGAGATTTTTTTATATGTGAGGATTTTTTCATGTCACAAAATGTATAATTATATATATTGATTTTTTTTTATTAATACTACTTGGAGGGAGTGGGGATAGACATACCCTATTGTCTTAAAATCTCCAAGGACCTAGAATTTGTTGACATTTGCATTATTTACATGGCTAAGGAGTTCACATTCTAACTGAAGTTCCAGTGGTATAAAAATATTCTTCATATCTCCAGAACTGCATGTTTTCTACATTTTTATGGCAAAATCCCAAAAGGAACATGATTTAACTAAAAGTTGGCAAATTTAGCCAAGAAACAGTTAGTTGTATGTTACCATCTGAACCAGGTGGATCTAGAGGCAAATTACTGAACATAATTTATTCCAGGCCCTTGTTGGAACAATTTGTGCTCAGGAGACTGCAGACTCGCAGTCATTAGAGAGCTGCCTTGCTGTATGTGATTTTACAGTTCCTCTAGTTAAACTAGAGATCCACATGCAAAATTTAGCACAGCCTTTGTATTTGTGCCATAAAACCAATAATGGGTTAAAATTATAGATAGATATATAGATATGGTTCTAATTGTGACAAGGATGCATTATTTTTAATGTTATATTAAATAAAACTTCTCCCATTTCCCTCCTCCTAGCTGCCTATATGTTCAAAACTTACACTTCTTTGTTATGACAAAATTATGACATGCACTTAAAATTCAGGTATTAATAATCATTATGTGACATGCTTCACTCAGAATTATGCCGCATGCACAGAAGTGCTGCCGCTTCTAATGCAAATGCTTTGGCTCATAGTGGTCAGATATATTGTAATTCTATGCTTTGTCTACATTGTCACTATATGGCATAAGAGGAATATGAGGAGGGATATATTTCTTTCTCACACATATTCTCTAACTCTTGAACTCTTAAAATTTCAGTCAAAGATTGCTCGAACTAATGTAATGCTAATTTCAATTGTTATGCTAAACAATGTTACATTGACTTTAAAAAATCTAGAGACCATTTTAAAAAGGATAGCTGGAATGAGGTGCATAAAAGAGTCAAAAGAAGGTAAATATAGGGCAATCTATGTGAATATAAGAATAATAATATAAATAGGTTAAGCTCTGTATCTTTTCCAGGCACCATACGAGTATGATATCATGAAATATGTTTTATGGTAGCTCCATAGATAGGTTTGAGCTGAGTTTTGTAGTTGAATCCCTCCAATATATCTGAAGAATATAGCATATCCTCCACAAAATTACAACACTTCTGGGGTCCAGAATGAATTTTAATCAGTTAAGGAAAGGTCATATTCTGCTTTTACATCTGAGTATCCCCCATCACTGCTACTACCATCATCACGTGTGTGAAGAGGACAGTACAGTGGGCAGGGCCAATGGATCCAGGACATGCAAGAGAATGAAGACACAGACCCAAGGGTGGAATCAAGGCAGCAGGCTCAAACTTTATTAACTTTAATCACACTAAAAGTGGGAGATCCTCCCCTGTAATGTATATGTTGTTTGGCTTCATACAATCACAACAAATGAGAGCTGGCATCCTTAACTAAATCTCCCTATTTACATATTTATTAACATTACTGAAGCCAGGATTCAGCTCTAATGTTGAATCCTCCTAATTTCCCACACAAGAGGGGTTGAGGGTGTAGATTAGCAGTGCCTCAGTCAGTGAAAAATGTAAGATCTCCCCGTGCTCCACAAGCTAATGGGGTCCATGCCAGGCAACACCGAGGTCTTGTGCTCAGGTTTACCCCAGAACTGGCCATTGAAAACTTCTTTCCATCACTGCCACAAGTTTCAATAATTATTATTCAGTGTATATTACCCCTTAGTAACTTATTCAATTATCATTACTATTCCTTATCCTCCTCATCATCCTAACCAACCAGGCCTCTGAGAGGAAAGGGAAAAAAAAAAACAATCGGACATCTTGCCAATCTTGGCTAGAGGGAAAACCTCATTCCTGGTCAGACCCAAAGCAAGCCTTGAAGCCCAGCTCTGATGTCCACGGCAGCATTTGGGCCACCCAGGAGAGTTTTAACTGATGGAGAGGACTCAGAGGGAGCTTGTCAGCTACCTCTTCTCCTGTGAACCAGTTTAATATGTGACTGAAAGAGATGGAGCCAATAGGCAAGCTCCATGTGAGTTGTCGGCAAGAAGTGGAAATGGCACAGGCTCCCAGAACACCAAAGGCACATCCTCCCATCTAACAAAGCCCATCTCCTTGCAGGACCAGTAGACCTCCTCCACCTCTACTAAGATGGGGTAGGGGAGAGGTGGGAGGCATCCTCACCTAATAAACCACAATGGAGAGGGAATCTTCAGGCAAATTAATATATTCTGTATAATGCTCCCAATGGCGACACACAAGCAGGAGAACCAGCCTCAGGGCAGACTGTTAAAAACCAGACACAAACCTCTAATTCGTTGTGAGCTCAGATTTCAGCTACCAACTGCCTCAAATGCAAACTCCTCCAGCACTTTAACAGCCTTCACATGGAGTCACATGTAGTCTCCTTAGGTATTCTAGTCTGTCTTGCCACCCATATTAGTGTGGTAGATGGCTTGTAATGCTAAGAACCACAGCAATATTCAGGTTACTCCTGATCCCAAAGGACCAGGCACTTACCCCAGGTCAGGTGCACTTTTGGTTTCACACCAAAGACAATGACAACACTTGTAGCCAATTATATAGTAAACTATATTAAGGTTTTATAAATAGAAAAAGGAAATTAGAGTTATTTACAGGATTAAGACAAGGAAACAGACGCACAAATGAGTTAGTTTTAGATTTCAAAAGGTAATATAGACTTCTCTAATCAACAAGGTGCATATGACCTTAGGACTAACCCACGGTAAGCAGCTGGGGATCTCTTGCTTAAGAAACACCTGGTCCCCCCCAGAATCCAAGTAACATAGACAGCCTTAGTTCCTTTGGTTTGGGATTTCTATCCCTTTCCTTCCATGTGCTCTGAACTGAAAACTCAGCTAATGGGAAGAGCCCACTGGCATGACTTATTTTCATGGGAAGTAGAGCTGAAAAACAATGACGTCTTTAGTCATTTTGTTGATGGTTTCTCAATCCAGATGTAGGGAGTTTCTAGTTGTGAGATCCACCCAACACCCATCTGGTATCCATTAGTCTCCTCTTTCAGGAGGGGAACAACAATTTCTGTAGAAGAGCAGCTCTGCGTGATAATTAACTTCCCTGTGCTGTATGGTGTGTCATACAGTCACAGAGGCTCACAATACAACCACTCAATTATTGCATTACTGTATGGAACACAGATATTAGAAGTAAGATTAATGAAGGCAGCAACTCACAAACATTTGATAAAGTCTAAACAGTAAACATTTTCTTATAATTAGAGTATCTGTTTTACCAATATTAACCCACACCTGAGCTGGACAGATTCCAGCTATATATATATATATATATATATGTATATATATATATATATGTATATATATATGTTAATGTTCGGTTGAGACAATGGTGACTTTGGCATGAGCTGGCAGTTGCTCTGCCAGCATCAGACCCTGCTGTAGCCCATGATTCCCATCTCTTGGTTGGGTAACAATATAAAATTTCTCCTTAGACTTAGAAATTGTTCCTATTCCCACTGTATCAATGGGAATTTTACTATTGATTTTACAGGTAACAGTATAATTACTTTTCTGTTCTATCATTTCTGCAGTTTTAAATAAAAATGTTATGAGAGAGAGAAAAAAATACCACAAGTGTTTTAAATGTTTGAAAGTAATAAGCTATTTTAAACCTCTAA
Organism: Dermochelys coriacea; assembly: GCF_009764565.3. NCBI lineage: Eukaryota > Metazoa > Chordata > Testudines > Dermochelyidae > Dermochelys > Dermochelys coriacea. Next base: position 216,390,312 of record NC_050069.1, read on the forward strand.
AGGCAGTGGGGGAGAGAGTATTTCCAGGACAAGTTTCCTAGGTCCAGGTGATTATGGTATATGTTCAAAAAGTAGCTTTCTCAGACTCCAGTTATTATGTATCTTTGAAGAATGTGGACTAATTTTTTGAAGGGAAAAATAAACTTAACAATGGGGGTCTAATGAGAAAAATAATTTTCTGAAAGCAACTGTGATCATTTTTGAAGTTATTAGATTAATAAGTACAGCCTTCATCAGATGACATTTCCCAACTGAGGAGGGTTATTGACATTTTGATATGAGACTGAGAGACCTTTAATGAGATCTCAATCAAAGGTAATATTTAGATAATGATACATGAATTCACAAATGCTAGTCAAATAAAATGTTGTAGTCCATTTTGGCCTCTGCCTTATGGGAAACTGCACAGGTTACCAGATGAACAAGATCAATGAATGTCTACCAATAACCTCTCATTTTACTGTCTAATTATGTCTGGCTAATTGTATGAGATAATGTTTGAAGCTGAGTCTTACAATGTAACTTAATCCATCACCCAGACAAATCCCATGGAAGAGATACATACCACTTCAGATATTAAAAATTGCTACTCATGTTGAATGTACAGTATTTTCAATGTTTGATTCGATGGTAGTGGGTCTTACATTCCTCTCCCATGCAAAAGTGTGTTGGGAAACAAATGACTGTAGAACCTGAAGGGTTAAAAGCCATTGCTGATGTAACATGGTATATGGATTTGTGTACAGGCCCAAAGTCCAGAGTTTGGTCAAGAGGTCAGAGGCCTAGCAAATAATAATTAGCTAAGAGAAAGCAAAATAACCAAACATAACCTTGTTTTTATTAAGCTATGCCTGGTCAGCAAAACCCCAGATGTTGGGGGCAATAATTGTGACTTATTCAAAGTTGCAAATAGAACAAAGAAGCCCTGTTTCTGTTGTGTTAGTTTCTTCTGTAGGGAAATTTTCTTCCCACACATCCAACCTTGAATTTATGAAAAGTTTGGAACATGTCAGCAGAAGATATGGCCTCCTCTCACTTCCCTTTCCCAGGAACCAATGCCTGCCTTAAAACACAAATAAGCAACTTGAAAGACAATCTTTATTGCCCTATGCTTTCACTGTTTCTTTGCTTTTTACCCCTAGATATGTATCTGTTAAACAATCAAAGGAGCTACTTCATTCCTATAAACCCCAAATTAAATTCAACATATATTCTATACTAATACATTTATTAAAGTACTAATTAAATGCTAAATGTTAATTTGTTAACATTAAGACCATGTTTGACCATTGGCTACTGTGCTATCATGTCTTTCAGCTAAATCTATCCAGGGGTGTGGGACTGCCTACCCTGTCACTTTCCCTGCCCATAAAAAATCCATATATTCCATTATAATCAATTGATTAACAGTGTCTCTGAGCCTAATAAACAAGGTGACACTCCATCAGCGCTGTACGTAATAAACTCCTGTGCTTGACCTCTACACAGTGTGGATTTATGTCCTTCAAACCTAAGTCAGATCCTCGTCTATGACTCAAGTGCACAGAGCACAAGGCGGTGATGGGTGCTTAAAGCTCACATTTGGAGTTACCTGATTTGCTGCCCTGTGCAGGGCAGTCCCCCACATGCTATGCTAGAGCAACGAGGGCTACTGTTTCTTACAATAGGTTGCAAAGGCTACAGAGGACCACAAATGCATCTGCCTTTTCCTCTGACCACACCTTCAGCAGAAAGTAAGAAAGGCAAATGATTCCCTGATTCGGCTCTGCATTACCAGAAGATCACCCTTATGCTGCAGTGATTCTCCCTGGTCTGCTTAAGCTTGTTTTAGGGCCAGATTTACACTGGGGAGGTAATACAAAATTGACCCACTGCTCTAGAGGACCTGGTCTCCTGGCATCACAGGAACCCAAAAGCTGTATCATGGGTAAGGTGAGAGAGTGGAAGGACTATGTGACAATGGGAAAAAGGTTTGGATTCTTTATCTGTTCAGTTTTAGACATTGTAGTGTTCGGGGGAGGGGGTTAAATAATAATTATACCTAGCCCTTACTCATCCATAGGTCTCAAAGCACTTTACACAGGAGAGAAAGATCAGTATACTCATTTTACTGAGAGTTTAAGTGACATCCACAAGGTCATCTAGCAAGCCACTGTAAGAGCTGGGAATAGAACCCAGGTTCAGTGCTTTGTCCAGTAGACAATACTGGCTCCCCTTTCAAGGAATAGGGTTCTTCCAATAGTTTTAAAATGGAATTAATAAGCTTTATCTTCCTTTGCAAAACACTTTGAAATCTTTGAAATTAAAAGCTTTATATTAGAGCCAAATATTTTGTGATAGTGTTTGTGTGCCTTCTATGTCTACCTATCTGCTGTACTAATTAAAACCTTCCTTTCTTACTACTGTGTGGATTTTATATTTTATATAGCTCTATAGTATATATCTTTGTAATTCCTCTTCTTTTCCCTAGTTGCACACCGCTGCCAAAGAAAAGGGAAAAATAAAACTACAAAAGACACTTCTCACCAAGTGCCTCAAAAGAAGTTTGAGGTTTCTAAGCTAAGCCATTTGGGGGAGATGGTGAGGAGAAAATATAGTAAGTGAACTGTAGGTAAAATTTGAAAACACCATTGCCAAAATTTTCCTAACTGCATTCTCAGCTTGCTTTTTATTCCCAATGATTTCAGGCAATTTAGATTTTTGTGCTAACACTTTAGACAACCAAATTCGAAAAGTTTGTCCCTTAGCTTTAAAACCCCTTTTCTCACTTTTACTAAACTTCTAAGTAAAAATTCTGTGTGACATGGAACATTTCAGGGAAGTCATTTTCTTTTTTGTGGAAGTTATGGATGAGGTTTTAAAACTAGGCTTACAGTGAGAAGTGAGATTAATCATAAGTGTGGAGCAGCAGTTTTACTCCTGATGATTTTAACTACGGAGGACCAATTTTCAATGACCTGTTGATAACAGGGAGAATAATTTGGCTAATGATTTGGAGCCCTGGTGAAAATTATAATGATAGCTACCTTACCTTATTCATTTTGTAATTGATGAAATGTATGCACCTCATGCCTCTTTATTCGGAGTTACATTCATGCTACTAGTTATCCCTTTAAAAGAAACAAAAGTAAAAACCTGTACTCATAAATAATAAAAATAAATCTCTTTCCCACTCCCACAGCAAGAGGTTATAAGTGCTACCACCTGGCATCTCACTGAAAGATCATAATAAGCATCTTTTCTTACAATATTTCAGTGAGATGCTACATGGGAAGAATTAGTAAATTTCCACTCTTAGATCCAAATTAGAGGCTCAGTCTTTACGCAGGCAAAAATTAATGGGATATTTGCCAGAGCAAGGCTTAGAAAGTTGCTTTTTAAAATACAATTTACAAACCTCCCCTTTTCTTTTTTTCTTTTTTCTTTTTTTTAAATGCTCCCTGTCAGTGTTTGTTTTATTTTTGTTTGTTTGAAGAATGAATGACTGCTCAAATGCACATTTAAAATCCATGAGTGCAACTTCTCCCTCTCTTATTCTGTCTGTTTCCCCATTCTGTCTACTCCTTCATTCACTCATGCCCTCTATTTCCTTCCTCTTCATTCATTTCATATCCTACATTCATTTTGACTTCATCTTCACCTCTCTCTCTCTCTCTCTCTCTCTCTCTCTCCCTCCCCTTTGCTTAGTATTTCACATTGGATTGGTCTATGCACAGAAGTTGTACCTATGTAACTAAATCATTTTCTAAATTGATTTAACTAAATCAGGTCCACTGCTTCATATAGACACTTGGCTCAGTTTAAAAGTGTCTAAAATAGTTTTAGCACAAGCAAATTAAGCTAAATCAATTTTAGCTACTCTTAGACCCCTTTAAAGATGCCCACACAAGCAAGGTGTACTAATTTTAATTAAACCAATTTAGTTAAATCAGTGCAATTTATATATGTAGATCATACTTTAAATTCCTTCTTCCTTTAACTGCCCTATTCTTCCTCTCCATGTCCTACACAGTATCTCTTTCATTTTCACACTAATCCAGTGCCTTGTCTTCTGGACCGGACTGCTTCTGGATTATACTCTGGAAGCTGCTTCTACATTCCATTTTTTGGTTGGTGAATTCTTATCTGTTTGTTACGATTGTTTATTCCAAATGGATAGAACTATTTTTTGCTATGAGTTAGCCAGGGTGGCTGTCTGGTAGGATTATAGGCATATTCAATTGGAACTTGAGCAGCTTCTGTGGCTTGCTTAAGAAGTGTCCTATTAGATAGAATATGTAAAGCTGTGACCTCTGATCATATCTTTACACAGCACTATTTTTTTGTCACAGAATTGAGGGGCAAAGTGCAATTTTGGAGTGTGATGCAATCGTTAGTTAGTTAGTTAGTTTACACCCCAGCCTTTCTTAAAACTAGCAGTGCTTGCTTATCACTCAGCAGTGGAAATCTGTGTGAGCCAATTCTCAGAGAATAAGAAAAGATTGCTTAACAAATAACTGATGTTCTTCCAGTGGATTCCCTTGCCCTCTTCTTCTCAGCCCTCTTGCCCACCACCTTGCCCACTTCTTCTCAGCAAGAACAAATTTTATCACTCTAAGGAACAGAATTCTCTGTTTTAATATTGCCAAATGCAATTGCATACATCTAGGAACAAAGAATGTAAATTATACTTACAGAGGCCTGTATCCCCCAAAGAAGTGACTTTGAAAAAGTCTTGGGGACCATGGTGGATGACTATCTGAATACAAGCTCTCAGTCTGCTGCTACTTTTAAGAAGGCTTATGAGATCCATGGGTTTACAAATGGGAATACTGAGTAGGTGTTGGAATACTGTGGCCAGTTCTGGTGTCCACATTTCAAAAACAATGTTGAAAAATTGGAAATGGTTCAGAAAAGAGCTACAGGAATGCTTAAAGGTCTGGGAAACCTGTTTTACAGTGAGAGACTTCAGAATCTCAATCTAATTAGTTTATTGAAGAGACCGTAAAGAGGTGACTTAATCAGTCTATAAGTATCTACTCAGAGAGAAGATTTCTGATAGTGGATATGATACTGGCAGACCAGGTTCCAGCTCATGTCAAGGTCACTGGTCCTCACTGAACACTGAGAAACTCGTAACTGGAAACCAGTCTGGCTTGCCTGTGTGTTAGTATTTTTAAAATAGATATTAGAGTTAAAAGAATGTGTTTAGTGTTTAGACTTAATGAAGTGCTTGTAGGATGCTGCATGCATTAATCTTACTTATAATATCTGTGTCCCATATTATAAGGTTATATTTAAGTGTTTATTCTGTAACTATAAAAGTGTTTGCTAAAACAGTAACACCCCACAGTCTGGGGAGAAGCATTACCAAGAGTGAAATACTAGTTTACCACAAGAGATGGCATCTCCTCCCCAACAAAAGAAGGCCTATAGACACAGACAAATGATTGTGGAACACCGGTGGGCAAAAGATTTTGTTGATTGCTTACCCCACACCCATGAAGAAGGTATGTGCACAAGCCCATATCCCATCATAACTTAAACACTGGGGAAAGGGCATAAAAATCCCTGTCAGTGTGGAATTGTTATCACTATGCTGCTTGGAATTTGGAGAAGGCAATATTTCTAAGCATAAACAAGGGATCCCCAAGCTGCTTGGCTTGGATTAGCCCTAAAGGAGATATAGATCTTGCATATTATAGCAGTTAGTATTACCTTTTGGAATGGAAGACTGTATCTCATTTGTGTGTTTGTTTACCTGCTTTAACCTTGTAAATGACTCATGTCTTTTTCTTAATAAATCTTCAGTTAGTATTATAGGATTGGGTACAAGCATTGTCTTTGGTTTGAGATCTAAGGTACAATTGACCCAGGGTAGGTGACTGGGCATTTGGGACTGGCAGTAACCTGAATATTGTTGTGATTTGTGGTGTCAGGGACTATCTGTCATAAAGGGAAGCTTACCTCGGTGGCAAGATAGACCAGACTTCCCAAGGGGACTGACTGTGACTCCATGTATAGGGTATTGCAATACTTTAGGAGTTCACACTTGTTACTTGGTTGGTGAAATCTAGTTATAGAACATACAGCCAGTTTGGGATTTGTGCCCCGTTCCTCGAGAGTCTGCCCTGAGGTTGGCAATCACGTTTGTGAGCTACTCTGGACAATCTGACATTGGTGTAATATTAGTGGGATTCACATACCACAGGTCAGTTGAATTTATAGATCATAACCCAACACTGTTAAAAGTTTAAATGTGATATTGAGAGTTTTAAAGATTAGTCACAATGAGTGAATCATAGTGACATGATAGCCTTGACACAACAGACTTTAAACATTTAAACAAGGAGAGAGGAATATCCTTTAAAAAGGAAAACCACAGATCAAGAACGGAGAGCTTTGCTCATAAGTGTTGACCAGGCATCTGAGCACCCTACTACCCAGCTGACACAGAGATCACTGAAAGGGAACTGGCCCGATTAGAGCACTTGGCAGTCCAAGAAGAATGTGAGCATGAATGAGAATGAGAGTGAAAATGTGAGATTGATGGCAGAACTTCAGATCAGGGAGACCAAAGAAATCGAGGAGGCAGAGGAAAGAGCCACCAAAGATGAATTGAAAGACAAGAAGCTGAGGAGAGGGCACACCAGAATCAGAAGCTCATGCATTGCAGCAAAAAGTACTGGAGTACCAAAAGGAATTTCTTCAACTTTGATTAAAACCCCTAGGGTGCTGAGGTTTAAAATTCCTTCTCTAGGGGAAGTCTAGTAGTCTGCCAACACTAGGGGGTGCTCAGCTCTTTAAAATCAAACACTGGCATATCAAGATCCACCGGCTGCATGTTGAAGTTAGACAAATTCACATGGAAAATATGGCACAAATATTAACTGTGAAGGTAATTCACCATTGGGACAAATTACCTAAGGATACAGTAAAATCTCTAGTACTTCAAATCTTTAAATCAAGATTAGATACCTTTCTAACATATATGCTGTAGTTTAGCTAGAAGTTATAGGCCTCATGCAGTAATCAAATGGTGACATTTTATGGCCGATATTATGCAGGAGATCAGATGATTACAATTGTTCCTTATGGCCTTAAAATCTATTGATGCAATCTTAGTTTCAATAAAGTCAGTGGGAGCTTTGCCAATTATTTTAATTGAGTCAGGTTTTCGTCCTCTGAAGCTATGAGAGGGGAAAAGAAATGAGGTGGTTGGGAGACATGCATGTTTATAGCCTTCCATGGTTGTATGGCTCATGGCTTCACTTTAGTGCTAGTAAAATATTCCAGGCTTATGGCCAGATGCATGTGCTTTCAGAGGACCAGAGGGGGAGTGGTCCTCTGGAAGCAATACAGCAGAAGAATATCAGTTACTTGTTAAGTAACACTTTCTTCACATACATAAAATGATGAGATCCATTTTTATCTACAGCCATTCGCCCTTGGGAGGAGGAGATTTTATGACAATTAAATTATGAGAAAAGTGCATTATGCAAGTCTTCCATTTCTTACAAAGCTAAAACATACAGCATTTGATATTTAAAGCAGTAGAGCAGTTTGATTTGAACCCCATTATGGGCTTCTGCATTGCATGATTCTTCCATTGCAATTGAAGCAGGTACACTTTAAACTAAAAAACCTTTAATTAAAACAATATATTCCTCTTCAAATGTCTTCTTTTAGTGACATTATCTCTTCTGATTTCTTTCTTCTCTCTTTAGTTCTTTTCCCTCTTTCTATTTGTACTCTCTTCGGAAGTAATTGGAGTTTAGGCATGTGTTATGTAGAGCTTCATTTAAGATACTGCAAGAATGCTGGCTTTAAACATATCTGGTGAATCAAATGGCATTTTAGAAGGAGAGGCTCAAGGCAAGAATAATATTAAGTTCAGAGAAAAAGAATAAATTGAAAATGTTGCAGAAAAAAGAGTATGTACATATGTGGAATTCAATTAGAAACAACATAGAAGAATTGTGCGCAGGTCTACCTCACCCTTGGCTCGCTGCTCACACTGTGTGGATCCTTTCATTTGTGAACCATATCTCTTTAACTATATTTGAAGTTAAACAGCATGTGTTTTTTCTTTTTTCTCTTCATATTGCCTCTTTTCTGTCAAACAGAATGACAGCTTTTACAATTCCCTTGTTTCACAGAATATGAATATTCCAATGACTGTTTTGATGGCTATGCTCATTGAGTTTTAACGTATCTGTTTATTAATAGCCTTGTTCTGTTAATTTACGGTCTGCTACTATGAAGTATTAAGGTTCTCTTAAATACAATATATATATTTTTTTTAATTTAGCTGCTTTTTTTCGTTGGTTGGTTGGTTGGTTGGTTGGTTGGTTTTCTAACATAAAAACACAAGGAAGATATCACAGATTTGGTATTTGTGTAATTAGAAGTGGTTTGGGCACAACTTAATCTCCAAGTTTGTCTACCTAAAGACCACACTGGCAACTTGCTGGGAGACCTGGGCTGCACTTAATTTGCATAAAATTAATTAGAATGCAGCCCCTCTCATACTTAATATGAAATTGCTGCTGAGGAGACTCTACGTTCCAGCGTGTGTAATGCAGCCTAGCTGTTCAAATCAAGCTGGGGCATTGCATACTGGGACATGTAGGGCCTGATTCTCCATTGCCTTCTACCTTTTGTAGTCATTACACCTGTGCAAAGTGAGTGTAAATCTCACTTGGTAACATTTTATGACTACTTTCCACAGGTGTAAAAGATGACTACATGGGGCAAAAGGCAAGTGAGAATGAGCATCATGGTCCCTGCAGTTTCCACATCTGGAAATAAGAAATATTGTGGGCCATGTTGCAGAACTTTGTGGGTCATACTTTGTCTATTCTTATACGTATAAGATTTCAGAGATATTTGTACTTATACTACTGGAGTACTCCAAATGTGCTAGGAAAGCCCCTGCTATGGAGAACGTAAAGTGACAGAACCGCACATTTAAGCGGAGGTGCACTTTTAAGTGGGCGGTAGGGTCTGGGGAGGGAATTTGGCTGGCTAGTCGAATGAAGGGAACAGTGCTTTATGGCTGAGGGACAGGAGGGAGGTGAAAACTGCTGCAAAAGGATCAGCATAGCTGCTGATTCGTCCCCTGGGAATACAGGATTTAAAAGAGGCAGCTCTGCATCTGAAACAGTGGTGATTACAGCATCATCTAATTAGCAAATTCACTGCTGAGTTGTAGGTAGGTTAGACCTCAGTCCTGTAGGGCTCTGTGCAGGTTTCCGTCCATGCAAATTTCAGTGAAGGACCAGGGCCTTAGTGGTTATATTCACATACCCGATAGTCTCATGATTAGACTAAGTGCTAGAAGTCTTAGCTCCTGTGTTAATTAGTCAGTACATTGCTGCTTCATGTAGCACTAACTATTAAAGTGGTTTTTGTGTTAATTGGTTGATTATATCGGGTAGCAAAATAGTCTGTGAAACTGACTCGTCCCACTTTGCATCTTACTGCCCCCTGTGTGATGTTATTGCTATGTATTCATATATACCTCTTAAGAGCACTATTCAGTGCAGTAGCATGCCACCTAAGCAGTAATTTCCCATGTAAGGGGTTTACTAGCACTTTTTTGCATGTAAGTTGTACAACTTGCGACCAGCTGCTTCTGTGCACGGCATGTAATTGATGGGAACATATGGCTTTAATTAAGTAGCCTATTCTAGCTGCTTTTTAGGCATCTATCCACATGGCATACAGTATTTGTTGAATCCAAATCAAGTTTCACAGCTGTCTCTTGAGAGAAACTGATTGACTGACATGAGCTGCTTTTAAACACTATCAGGTTAGTTCCCATAACCTCAGGAGATTCAAACAACGGGAAAGAATGGCTCAGCCACATGCATTAAAGCTCATATGTCTGAGTCACAATTTTTTTAACATTTCAGGCTAACCTTACATGTAATTAGGCTGGAGGAAACTGTTATGTAACTGCTAAAGCTGGCAGGCAGCACCAAAGAGCCAAAAATGATGGAGAAATTTCTCCCATTTTTTTTTTTTTTTTTTTTTAGTTTCAAGTACCGAAATGTATTATTGACAGTAGTTCACCATACCAAGTTGACCTCAGTCTGAATTCTGTTTTAACAGTAAAGACATTTACATAGCTATTGGTGGAATGAGGTACAAATACAGCCACTGAAGAACTGGGCTCCCACCTAGAAATTTCATTTCAATATAGACCTGGCTCATGCTGATAGCTAGAGAAAACACTTTGATAGAAAAGAAAAGGAGTACTTGTGGCACCTTAGAGACTAACAAATTTATTTGAGCATAAGCTTTCGAATGCATCCGATGAAGTGAGCTGTAGCTCACGAAAGCTTATGCTCAAATAAATTTTGTTAGTCTCTAAGGTGCCACAAGTACTCCTTTTCTTTTTATTATAAAAGTGTAAATGTATTTTCAAATGTATCTTCTATTTTTGGTGGTGTTCCATTCTGATAGAAGAGACAGATAATCATAATGGATGCCAAATAATATGTTGACCGTAGCTTTTTACTAAAGGTTTCAAATTAGAAGTTCTACATCGTATTGGCAGGGGAGAGACACGTCTTATATCTAATATTATGTATCTGACTCTCCAGCTTTGTGTTTCAAAAGGTTGTATTTTCTTTAACAATATGGAGAGAGTGAACCATAGCTACTAAAGAATTATGAAAATAATTCAGGAGGCCATGAAATTAATACTGGGTAAATTAAACATTTGGAAAGTTGATTGCATCTTGTGAATCACAATTTACTGATTTTTCCGTAGCAGGATGAAATCTAAGTTTTACAAACATGTATTCAAAGTCACCTGTCTCCAAAGAGAAACTAATAACAAATCATTTTCAGAGTAAAATGGTGGCATTAGTTACTATGGCTCTTTTTTGAAATGGGTTACTACTTCATTGATCAAAAATTATTCACAACTGTGACATTTTCAGCCTTCCCCTCTTTTTTTTTATTGGTGGGTACAATTATATTTTCATAGGGAGAATGCACTGGACCCCTTGGTAGTAGTGGAACTGCATCATTCCATTCCCAGGGGCAAGAGGGCATAGTTGCTACACAGGAGGACTCGATAGTCCTGGGGACACTGCGAGAAAATTGGAATAGGGTTTGCAGGCAAGCCAATGCATGGCCAGTGGCCAAGGCCCATTTTTAGAATACATCTATAGTGCAGTCACACCTGAGCTAGCATTAATCTAGCTAGCTCAGGTAGCACAGCAGGGAAACTACAACAGCACATGCTTTGGCATTGGCTAGCCCTGCTATTAATTACCAGCGTTCCTGGTGGGTTTGCATAGCCTATTCTGACGTGTGCTGCCACAGCTTCACTGCTCTGGTATTTGAGCTAGCTAGATTAAAGCTATCTTGGGTATGTCTACTCCAGCTGTAATCATACCTGTGATGTCAGTACATGCATACCCTTAGAATAGTTGGTAATAGGTGGTGGTGCACCCCACTTTGGATGGTAGGGTTGGAGAAAAGATTTCCTTCCTTCCAATTCAGCATGTCCTTCTCCAAGTAAAGCCTCTCCACTAAAAATATTCAGCTCTACCTAAATGTACCAAACTACTGATGTTGGTGGGAGACCAGGGAAAACAGACTAATGGACACATGATCTGCCATGCAGACTGGGCAAGGGAACTTTCCCCTTGACTTCGATTAATCTCCTAGTTTAATAGTTGGCAACTTTTTTGACAGTGGAAGAAAATTGTTCAGCTGTGTAATTCTTTGTCAGACTGAACTACTAAACTTGTTTAATTGTAGAAGTATTGAAATAACTACATAACTGTTCACTGAGTTACTGAGGGAGTCAAATAACTGAGTTTTGTTTCCCAAAAGTGTTCTGTACAGAATCAGGGAAATTATTGCAGCAAACTCTGTTTAAAAAGGTTTTATTACTGACAGATGACCTCCAGAAGGTGTGGTGATTCAGAGTGACTCTCTGTGTTGCACCTCCACGAATGCTCAGTCCAGGAGGAGGAGGGATTAAGATGGATTTAAGCTACTTTTGTGCCTCCCCAATTATTGGCTGCTCTGGGGACCCAAGAGACCCTGGATTTTAAGTAGACAGCTCTGGAGGTTGCCTGTGGGCTGGTCTATACTAACACTGTAAATTAACCTAAGTTACGCTACTTCAGTTACGTAAATTACATAACTGAAGTCGACGTAACTTAAGTTGACATACAGCAGTCTTTACACCATGCTATTTCAATGGGAGATGCTCACTCACCAACTTACCTGCCGCATCTCGGGGAAGTGGAGTACAGATGTCAATGGGAGTGCACTCTCCCCTTGATTTGGCTTGTTTTCCCCAGACCCATTAAATTGACACCACTGCATTCATCGCAGCAGTGCTGATTTAGCTGGAAGTAAAGACAAAGCCCTAAGTTATGGCAGCTTGCCCTCAGCCCAGCACTGCCCAGAATCTCTGTAATATGTGACACAGCCTCAACCCTGAGGCTTTTCACTCCTAGACCTATTTCCAGAATGCCCCGTGTACTAGGTCTTGTGACAAGATCCCCAACATCCCCAATACCGAAGGAATTCTCCTTTTGGCAGATCCACAGCTTTTAGAGCCTGCACTGGCCCTTTCGCCTGGCATGAAGGGGCTGGATGGGGTTGAAAATCTTTGGCTTGGGTAAACAATTGCCTTTAAAAATACACTTACCACTATCAAATCCATAATAAAGCTGCATATGAATGTTTACTAAACTTTTACCTCCCAAGCTATCTGTCTTTCCAGATGAAATGTCATTGGTGGAAATGGTGTTGTTGTTATATTCCACTGTAGAACATAGGGTTTCCAATGAGCTTAAAACAAGTCCATATGTGGTATATGCAGCAAAAACACACTCGCAGAACAAATGCAGATATGAAGGATTGGGCCAAGTGAAAATGTTTTATCCCTTCTATTCTCAAATGTCCTGATGCAGGACCAGGAACAAAACATATTTGTGGACACAATGTACTCAGCAACAGAAGGTAACCATGGAGGACTACTTGTGCTGCTCTGTGTGATCAGATCTAGACTTCTAACCAGATGGAATTTATCCAGAATATTACTCAGAAGGTAGAATTAACTTACATGCTATTTAATCCTGCAATTTGGTGACGCAGTAGCTGAAGGAAAGTGCATCCGAATTTTTCCAGCCTTTTTATGGATTAATTTGGACTTGCATGTCTCTCTGTAAACCTGTGATTCTAACATTAGAAGCTAGTATTCCTTGCTGTTTGGAAACATGGCAACAGGGTCTGGCAATTCAGTGAGAAAATAAATGTGTGTCAAGGTGACACAAATAATGGTTAATCAACCTAAGGCCATTATATTTGGGGAAATTGTTTAATACTGAAACTCCATATTAGAAGTACATTTTAATCATGAACAGTGCCTCTGAACTGTTGAGTTGTACTTGCATAATTATGTGCTCACAGCTGAGTTCTGCATAGTTTCAAGAGTGAATTTACTGTAGGAACTTCATACTGGAGTAATAAAAGAGTGGGTTAAAAAATCATTATGACCAAGTGAGAAAAATTCTTTATGAACTGTTAGTTTTAATTGAAAAGTGACCTGCAAGTATGTTTTTAAGTAATGAATTTCTAGAGGTGAATTCCGCAAATAGGAAAGGCAAGATCTATATAAGTGATTTTATGCTTGCCTTTTTTTTGAAGTGTCCCCCATAAACTGTCAGTCTCTTGCTAATGCATTACGAGATATCCCATTATTCCTACACTGGAAACATCACAGTCACAATGGACAGTCCAATCTGCATTCCTTACCCAAACAAAATTCCAGTAACTGCAGTTAAAATCAATAGTTTGGTTTTAGTGGAGAATGCTGGGATGTAGCAGGGAACTAGCCTCCATTGGCTTAGGTAAGTGATTTTATTTACTTATTTACTATCCAGTGTGATTTTTGCAAACTTTTCTTTATTTTCTATCCTAAAGGATAGAAAATGAGAGTATTGTCCTGTGAGGGCACTGGACTGGGTGTTAGGAGGTCTGGATTCTTTTGCCTACTTTTCCTTTGAGCCACTGTGTGACCTAAGGAAACTGCTCAGTGACTCTATTTCATCATCTGTAAAACTAGAATAATAATGCCTACTGACCTGTGTAAAGCACTTCGGGTGAAAGTCGTGCCCTGTTGAAGTCAATGGGAGTCTTGCCATTGATTTTCTGGCTCAATGAAGTCAATCTTTGAGAGCTGTAGATTAAAACGTGGTACGTGTAAGAAATTATTAGTATTGATGCTATTTTTTTGTTTTATTTAAAAAAATAAAATGCACTCATGTTTCTTGGGAGCTGTGAACTTACAATGTGGAGAAAATTAAACAGTGTGAAATCTCAGAAAGCAATCACTTGAAAAAGTACAGAAATTGAAATAATTTAGAATGTCATGTTATCAGCAAAGTACTTAGTAGATTCAACTTCTCTGTTTAGCATAACACTGAAAAAGGATTTAAATTCCTATGTATTTTTTTTAACTTTTATGCACATTTACAAAATAACCACTCTCTGAATTTCTCTACCTTTGGTTCACCCATCATGTGAATTTATGGATGCCCAGTTCTTCTTGTGTTCACTTTGTTTATTCAGTTCACTTTCTGCTTCATTTTGCAAGGACAGGAAAGATAGATAATGAAGTCAATTCCTGTAAGAAACCAATATGAATAAAATATTAAGAATTACCATGCTTGTCTAATTTGTGATAAAAACAGTAACTAAATAGAACAAAGAATTATTTCCATTACACCTGGAAGAAATGCATTAACTAGCAAATCTAGTGATATGCAGTACTTTTCACTTATTATACAAGCATTTTTGTATGTTAATTCTACCAGTGTTGAGTTTTCTGTATTTAAAAAGCCAAATATGGAGAGGAGAATGTGCTTCAAATGGCTTCTTTATGCTTTGAACACTTGTATAGACAAAAATATTAAGGAATCATTGGAAAGCATCTTTGATGAGAGATTTCTTACATTTTTCTTTATTGTCAGTGATAAAGGCCAATATTGGGTACACATTTGGGAAAGAAGTCATATTTTCACTGGACGCATACATGCAACTCGTATGTTGTATGCATTCCACTTTTACTATGGTAGCTTCATGGCTACTTCAGAATTACTGCAAAAGTAATCAAACTTGCTAGTAAAATGCTACCAAAATTTTAAAAAGGAGCTCCCACAAAAATATTCCCCCTAACCTGTGATTAAATCCTATGTTAAACTGTGCACTTAAAATATTTCTACTGTTGCAAACGCTTTTACTAGTTCTACAAGTTTTTTCCCTTTATAATTAAAGGAAATTTCTATCTGAAGCTGGTTGGATATTTATAAGGTAAGATATTAAGATAATCTTTGCTGGAAAAATGTTTTGAATTTGTCCTGAAAAATTATATTGAGTATTTTGAAAGAATAGCACAGAATTCAACATGTGTAATTTGAAGCAGTGTCCAGACTTTTCTTTCCGTGGATGGCAGAATATTTAACTTCTGGCAGCTCACAAGAGAATCTTCCAACACATTACTGGTGATTACCTGGATTATAAAAATGACAAATACTGCTCCAAGATGACTGGAGGAATGCAATACAGTAGTCTAATTCACCAGTACTGAAAAGAGAACTGTTAGTCTATTAATGATCTGATCATTTGTTTCTCAGATATACTTAGCATTGAAATGGTCTTTATTCCCAGAAGAATCCCCAAAAGAGTAAAGCAATCTATAAGCAGCATTACTGGAAATTCTCCCTTAATCACTGTTAAAGGTTCTTCTACCTTTGGAATTACAGATCATTGTTTAAAGTCTAAGAGATGGTTCCTCACAGATTTAAAATGTACTGTCATGACTCATTTAAAGTAGGATGACTATTTATGTTCAAGGAAGTAAAGGACAACCCTGTGTAAAGTACAGAACAAACATTGTTTTCAAGGCATTCCACTTTGCAGTAGTTTATTAATCGTACAAAATCATTCCTGTGTACATTCCATTACTTGATTATTTTTTGCAGCATAATTGCTTGAAAACTGTTTGTCTAATCAAGTGTTTTTAGTAGTTCTTCAATAGATATGATTTGTGGTACATTAGTCACGAAATAAGTGATATCTGTTAAAATACACTTTGGATGGTCACCCTAACTTTGATATAGTTAAGTCAGTCCTGTTCAATTAATTTAGTTATACCTAGCATTCCTAATTCCTGATCTACTAATAGTTGGAAAAGGGACTCACAAACACCTTGATCAGGACTGTTAATGTGGTCTTAAGAGACTTGGAGGGAGATTTCATGGAGATTGCATTATCCTTTACCAGTTCTGAACTTTGGAGATATTCCTAGATGTGCTATCTGTTTGCATGACCATACTTACAAGTAGTGATGATTTATTTGTAATTGAATTTTGAAGACAGGAACCATAAGGGATTGACTTATTCCTTGTCCTGTTGTTGTTAGCTGGTTAATTGTTTGATTATTATCAACCTTTTCAATTCTTCTTTGTATTATTATTATTATTATTAGCTGGTTAGTTATACTGGAGTAGCCAAAAGTGTATTTAGCGTTTAAATGGACTGAAAATCAAAAGTGGTAATATAAATCTAGTATGACAGAGAGAGGAGAATGGACTTCAAATGGCTTCTTTATGCTTTGAACACTTATATAGACCAAAAAAAATCTATTTTTATCCAGATTGGAAAAATCTTTGATAGCTTTTAAGACTGCTTATTTAAAATTAATAAATATTTCTGTATTTTTAAATGGTGACAAGAGGTTTTACTATTCAGCATTTCATTGTGGACATTTCAAATAATTTAAAGTTCAAGAAATTGACCTTATAGTAATGTTTAAAACTATACCCAGAATAATTTATATGCATTTGATACTGATTATAAATTATAAATCTGTGGGATTGTGTTCAAAATTTTTAATTGGTGGAAAAATCAGTAATTAACTGGGAGGACAGAAATAATTTTCTATCAAAGCTGTCTTCGACTGAGAATTCTACTAAAGCTGTTCACGATCATAAGGGTTATGATACATGGAAACACTATAATTTGTATATAAATGTCAGAATTATATAATCTTATAAAATGCTTTTGGAAAATAGAACATTCTGATTGGTTAACAAAAATGAAAGCATTACTATCCGCTTAGAGCTCTTTAACCCTATCAATCTCCATGAGATTAACATTTCTTTCAGAGGTGGAGGAGGTGTTTAGGGAAAGGAGAACAAGGGAGAAGTCAAAGAAAAGAATCTTTGTGTTCCCAGCAAATTTTACTCTTTTTATTCCAATTTACATAAGTGAAGAACTACCAACTTTAAAGTTCTGCAGCAACCAGCACCTTCAGAGAACTGAAGCCTTCACTTTTTGTCATTCCCATCTTATGAAGCTGCCACTGGGTTATTTTATGGCAGCTGAATTTCCAGCCATAGTATTAATTGAACTTGTTGAAAGTAATGTATGCAAAACTACTCAATTTTAAAATACTTCTCTAATAAATATATTGCTCATGAAATATGTTGGCCGCAAGCTTTCCCACACTCCATACTCCCATCCACAAGAGGTAAGGTTAACAATGAATTTAACACCTTCAGGACCCCATCTCCTTCATATAACACACATTGTTATTTACCGACACCCTCATCATCCAGGCACCCCCATAATCCCTTATTATTCTGTTTGCATTCAAAAATGTGGGGTATGGGCAAGATGAGGAGAAAAAGAACAAAAAGAAAAAGAACACGAATAGTAAGACACAAAGAGAGAAATGAAGTTTTACCT
Organism: Dermochelys coriacea; assembly: GCF_009764565.3. NCBI lineage: Eukaryota > Metazoa > Chordata > Testudines > Dermochelyidae > Dermochelys > Dermochelys coriacea. Next base: position 216,408,081 of record NC_050069.1, read on the forward strand.
AATTCTGCCTGCCTTTGGAGGCAGATAAGTGAAAAACCAGGTCTCTGTGCAGATAGCTCACTAGGGTTGTTTAATTTTGTAAGATGCTCAAATACGATGGTGATCAGCTTGGCATAAAATCCTAGATGGATTATTAGGTTAGACATTGACCAATTGGTACACCTCGTCATATTCTGGAGGACCGCCTGTAAGGGAGAGGATAATTTGGCGTGCATGTGGGTTCAATTAACAGCCATTCTGCGAGAATTACTGTTGCAAACACATCCTGTTTTTTTATTAATTATTGTTGTTATTATTATGATGTTTCAGATTTCTGTTTTTAGTAGTACGATTCTGATAAGAGCATGCTTATTCTTCCATTATCCTAAGAAAATACAATTACTCATCTTTCTTTTCATAATTTGAATTATAACCTAAAGGACTCTGGAACATATACACTACAATAAAAAGGCATAATTTTACAGATACCAAGATGTAGTAGTTTTTATATGGATTTAGCTATGTTGATTTGGCATGTAATCAGGGCTCAAGATGTGTTGGGTCTGTCATGGGCAGATGATGAAATTTAATTAAATTATAGCAAAAAGTTTGGGACAACTTGTTTGTACATATTTATTGTTTGCGTGTGAGGGGCAGAAGCATGATTTTCAATACTAGATGGCAGAATTCTGCAGTGGTTATATCGGGAAATGTCCTGAGTTGCCAGGTGGGGTGTGTTGTGTGATTGCACCAGCCCACTTATGGTGGCATCCAGGGATAAGTCAGGAGCAGTATTACAAATGGTAGCTCAGCCAAACACAAGTTAAGACATCTCAAAATACACACCCATCCTACTCCTTCCCCTGACAGCTGTTATCCCCATTTCAGACCCACCTCAAAGCTCTCCATTGTTTTAGGTCAGGTCAATGTCCATAGGGAACTCAGCCTACTGTAAGCTTTTAGTGTGGTAGCACTAGGATGGTTGACACTGGGATGTATATATGTTATGAGCAGGCTGTAATGAGTGACCTGTTTTAGGAGAGAACATATATTAATAAGTGTGGATATACTCACCAGAAATTAAAGCTAGGTCTCCAGGGACCCAGTCCAATGCTAGTACCACAAACCATCCTTTTCTTTCATTTATTTCTTGTTTTTAAATCATGCTTTTGTAACTCAACCCCATTTGATATCTACTTGTGAAAATGCACACTAAGAAAAAAAATGCCTACACCATGGCCTGAACCTTTATAAGCTTTTTTTGGTGATTTTTGGCTGCCTCAGTTTGTAGGTGCCCAATTTAAGAAACCTTAAAAGGGGCTTAATTTTCAGAGGGGTGGTGCACAGCATTTTTTTTAAATTTAGGAACCTTTAAAGGGTCCTAGTTTGGGCACCCAAAATTGAAGAAGGCAAAATCCCTAGTCACTTTTGAAAATGTAGGGGCTTTGCATTTGTGAAAATATAAGTATTCTAAAGAAAGACTGTGATACTACAATACTTATATAAAATGCATGTAAACATTACAATCATTAGGAATGGCATTTTGAAAAGAGTAATAATTAGGCCAATTTTCTTATTGCAAAATAATTATTGCAGCCCAATCCTGTATTCTTTAGGCCACAAGAGCTGTCTTCCTCTGGGCCCTGGGAGTGCTCACCCTGTCCCCTGCTTCACCCCCACCTGCCCTCTTCCCCTAAGCCCTCATCTCTACCCTGCCTCTCCCCGCCCAGTTCCACCCCCTCCTCTGAGCACACCGCGTCCTTGCTCCTTCCAGGGCTGGCTCTAGGTTTTTTGCCGCCCTAAGCAAAAACATTTTTGGCCGCCCCTGCTTTTTTTTTCGTGCCTCCCCAGCTCCGCCCAAACTCCATCCCTTCCCAACCCCTTTCCCAAATCCCAGGCCCCACCTTCTCCCCCGGGCGTGCTGCATTTTTTCCCCCATTGCTTCTTGTGGCTCCCTCCGCAAACCCCTGCCCTAGCTCACTTCTGCCCCTGAACACGCCGCTGCTCTGCTTCTCCCTCTCCCTCTCAGGCGAGGGAGAGGCAGCGCGTTCAGGGGAGCAGGCAGAGCGGAGATAAGCGAAGGTGGGGGGGAGCGCAGGAAGTAACAGAGGGGGGTAGAGGAACCGCTCCACCACCACCCCTGAGCTTGCCTCTGCTCGGCTTCTCCTCCCTACCTCCCTCCTAGGCTTGCTGTGCGAATCAGTTGTTTTGCACGCGGCAAGCCTGGGAGGGATGGGGGAGAAGCGGAGCGGTGACGGTGCGCTCAGGGGAGCAGGCGGAGGTGGAGCGGAGGCCAGCACCGGAATGCCGCCCATAGAAATATGCCGCCCCAAGCACCTGCTTGTTTTGCTGCTGCCTAGAGCCGGCCCTGGCTCCTTCCCCTCTCCCTCAGAGCCTCCTGCATGCTACAAAACAGCTGTTCCACTGCATTCAGGACGTGCTGGGAGGAAGGGAGGGGAAGGAGTTGATTGGTGGCCAGGAGGCCCTGTGGTGGGGAGTGGGAGCTGGCTGCCGGTGAGTGCTAAGCATCCATTAATTTTTTTTCCATGGCTATGATTTAGGCACCCCAAACCCGCAATGAAGTCAGTAGGAGTAGCCTACTCATAGTTATAGATTCCAAGCCAGAAGGTACCATTGTGATCATGCAATCTGACCTCCTGTATTATACAGGCCATAGAACTTCCCCAAGATAATGCTTTGAATTAAAGCAAATCTGTCAAAAAAAGACATCCAATCTTGATTTTTAAAGGTGAGTGATGGAGAATTCACCACAATCTTTGATAATTTTTTCCAATGGTTAACTACCCTCATTTCAAAATGTATGTATTATTTCCAGTCTGATTTTGTCTAGCTTCAACTTCCAGCCACTGGATTGTATTATACCTTTCTCTGCTAGATTGAAGAGCCTGTTATTAAATATTTATCCTCCATTTAGATACTTACAGACTACAATCAAGTCACTCCTTAACCTTTTCTTTGTTAAGCTCCTAGAGTCTACTACTATAAGGCATGTTTTCTAATCCTTTAATCATTCCCGTGGCTCTTCTCTGCAATTTATCGACATCCTTCTTGAATTGTGGACCACAGAACTGGACACAGTATTCCAGCAGCAGTTGCACCACGGTCAAAGACAGAGTTAAATTAACATCTTTACTGCTACTTGAGAGTCCCTTGTTTATGCATCCAAGGATTGTAGTAGCCCTTTTGACCTCAGCGTCACACTGGGACCTTCTGTTCAGCTGGTTATCCATCATGACCTGCAAATCTTTTTCAGAGTCATTGCTTCTCAGATAGAGTCCCCTATCTTGTTAGTATGGCCCACATTCTTTGTTCCTAGATGTATATATTTACATTTGTCCCAGGAATTACAATCAAGCCCTGAATCTTCTGCATTTCTTTGTGTGTTTGGATCTGAGCAACTAACTTTTTAATAATAGGTGTGTATATAAATCCTTGTCATGTGATGAAAAGATACTACCTAGGTTTGATACTGTTCTGAGTTGGGAGAAATCTTCTTCTGAGTTGGGTTAAACCCCCACTGAGATTGACAGGTGTGAACTCACTCTTCAATTAACATAACAGTAACCATAAGCCCCATCAAAGACAAAAATTGTGAACCCACCCTAAAGCTTTTGGGTGGACTGTTGTTTTGGTAGGTGTGTGTGGGAGTGCGAGAGAATGTACGGATATTGAGGTTCAAACAAAATAGAAAAACAGAGGGAAAGATGCAAGAAGAACCAACCAGTGGCCTGTAAGCACAGTATGTGAGCCTGGAAATAGCTAGAGGGACAGTTTTGGGGTATGGTGTTGACTGAAAAGGCTTGAGGCGGCTGTAAGCTAAGAAATGCTTCTTTTGTTCTTGGTTCTTTCTGCGTTCAGAGGCACAGGACTTGGTACATTCTTTGTCAGTGAACAAAGCTGCACCAAAGAAATACCTATTACCAACTTCTGCTTCCAACTGGAACACCCACCAAGACCCCAAACTTTGACTAGCTGCTCCGGTCAAAAAGGGTCAACAATACCATTAGTCAACTTGTCATTTCACCACTTGAAAAATCAGTTTATCTTAATTCTTCTGCAGTTGTTTATGCACGCTTAAAAGTGGATTTACTTAGCTAGGCAGGGATGTAACGTTATTCATATGAGATTAGACTACGCCCCAGTGTTTTGTAGTAAAACTTTTTACATTCTGTTACATTGAAGTTTAAAGAATCTAATTATAGAAATTTAGTATGTTATGAAGAAAAGTATATTTTGAGGTTAAAGATGAAATTGTATGAACTGCATGTAATCCTGTTAGACACATCAGTACGTTGACCTACTAACATTGTTGCAATCTGGGTCACTCTTGGATTTCTGACTGCCTGTTCAGATTTTCTGTCCTGTATTGCAAACATGCATGCAATTTAAGATTGTATATCTGGCTATACTATCTGTAGAAATTACTGTCCATATATAGGGGTGTGGTGATGCAATAAGCCAATCCACCAGTCTTTTAACTTTTGGAGTCTTCAGTTCACATGTAGACTTGGAACTGTGATACTCTGGGGTTCAACCCACACAAGTCCACTGTCGTGTCATTGCACAACCAGCAATTCTAGGTGCCTTCAATGCTCACAGCCCTGAAACCAACAGCTAGCCTACAAGCATGCAGATCACACCTTGGCTTCCACCACCCAGTTACTTTTTGCAAAGTGACTTCTGCCAGTCTTGAATTTCACCTAAATTATCTGTCAGTGTGACAATCTGCTGAGGTTCCCAGAATTGTGAGTTCCTGTGTTAGCCCTGAGACAAGGTAGGTGAGGTAATATCTTCTATTGGACCAACTTCTGTTGATGGAGGAAACAAGCTTTCGAGCTACACAGAGCTCTTTCCTCAGGTCTGGGAAAGGTACTCAGTGTGTCACAGCTAAATACAAGGTCGAACAGATAGTTTAGCATAAACAACACATATTCTAAGGGACCATTCAAGGTGAAGTGTCCTGTTAATACCCCAGTAGTCATGGGAAAAAATAGAGGGTTAGTGGGTTACGGATTGCTGTAATAAGTCATAAATCCAGTGTCTTTATCAAGACCATAATTTTAATGTCTAACAAAGTTATGAATTTAAGCTTATTTTTGGCTCATCTTTTGAAAGTGTTGTGCAGGTTTCCTCTGAGGATGAGAACTGATAGGCCAGATACAGAACGATGGCTTTGTGAAAAGTGTTCACCAACAGGTGATGTTGTGTGTTTATCTTTTATCATTTTCCTCTGAGAGTTCATTGAAGAGCATAGGGATTGTTTGGTTTCACCCACATAGTTGCTATTTGGGCATTTAGTACACTGGATGAGGTACACCACGTGTGATAGGCATGTTTAGGACCCTTGGGTCTTGAAAGCTGTGTTGTGGGTGGGGTGTTGATCATTGTAGCAGTAGGTTCTGCAAGTTTTGCATCTGTTGTTTTGACAGGGTCTGGTGCCACTTTGAGTTGGGTGTGTCCTGGTCGGTAGGCAGCTTGCTTCTGATGATGAGTTTGGAGAGGTTAGGGGGTTCCTTGAAGGCCAGAAGAGGGGTTCAGGGAACATTTCTTTCAGAATGAGCATGGGTTGTAGCTATTTGACGATACCCCATATGGGTTCCAGTGTGGGATGGACGATGACAACGAGGGGACTGTGCAGTCGGAGAGGGTTTTATTTCTGTATTAAAGCAGGTTCTCTCAGGATATTTAGGTGGCCCATTCCATGATGTGATCTTCTTCGTTGGTGGAGTGTCCTTATTTGGTAAAGGCAGGTTATGTGTGTTTTGAGATATATATCTCTAACTTTCTCCTTGGAGCATATTCTGTGGTATCTGAGTGTTTGGCTGGAGAATACAGATTTCTTGGTGTATTTGGAGTGGTGAAGATAAGTGTTGTGATCTGTGGGTTTCTTGTATATAATTGGCAGTAGGGTTCCATTGTTGAAGCTGATTGTGGTGTGGGAGTGTTCCAGAGACAGTTTAATGGAGGGTCATGGTGGTTGAAGTTGTGGAGGAAATCTAAGAGGGAGTTTGTTGTCTGTCCAGAGGATGAAAATATCATCCATGTATCTCAGGTATATCATTGGTTGTGTGGTGCATTTGTCTAGAAATTTATCTTCAAGGTGTCCCATGAAGAGGTTGGTATATTTGGGGAGCCATCCTAGTATCTATGGCTGTTCCAATGGTTTGGCCAAAATGTGTGTTGTTGAATGTAAAATGGTTATGGGTGAGGATGAAATGGATGAGTTTGGGATGGATATCTGAGGGCTGTAAAAAGAAAAGCAGTACTTGTGGCACCTTAGAGACTAACAAATTTATTAGAGCATAAGCTTTCGTGAGCTACAGCTCACTTCATCAGATGCATTTGGCATCCGATGCATCCGATGAAGTGAGCTGTAGCTCACGAAAGCTTATGCTCTAATAAATTTGTTAGTCTCTAAGGTGCCACAAGTACTGCTCTTCTTTTTGCGAATACAGACTAACACGGCTGCTACTCTGAAACCTGAGGGCTGTGCATTGTCTCGTAAATATTTAAGGCAGGCGGCAATGCCATCATTGTGAGGGATGTTGGTATATAGGGTGGTATATAGGGTTGGTATATAGGGTATCCATGGTGACAGAGATGATGTTCTGAGGGAGATTGTTCATGCTGCAGAGTTTGTGGAGGAAGTCAATTGTGTCCTGAAGAAAGCTGGCCCTTTTTGTGATGAGTGGTTTGAGGATGGTTCCTAGGAGTCTTGCTATTCCTTTAGTAAGAGTGCTGTGGCCAGATATGATGGGTCTCCCTTGTTTGTGTATTTTGGGAAGCCTGTAACAGGTCCCTGAGGTGGGTTTGTGTGGGCTGAGTTTGTAAAGTTTCTCTTGGAATTGTTTGGGGAAGGATTTGATGATATCTTTAAATTCCTGTGTAAATTATGGTGCGGGGTCCTCTCTGAGTTCTTTATACAAGGTGGTTCTGGAGAGTTGTCAATTGGCCTCATTAATGCAGTCATCATGTTTGAGGACTATGATGGTGCCCCCTTTGTCTGCTGGTTTGATCACTATCTAGTGTTTTGATTTCAGGGGTAGTCCTCTTAGCAATGGAGATATGGTGGTGAATGTGATGTTTGTTAAAGATTTCACAGTCAATTTTTTTCCCCCTGAAGCAATCAATGTAATGATCAAGTGTGTGGTTGGACACCACAGAGTGGACAAAATCAGATGATTCTTTTTTCTTATGATTGTTGGTGGAGACATGATAATTGTGAGTGGTGTCATTGTTGTGAAAGAATTCTTTGAGGTAGAGTCAGCAGAAGAATTCATCTAGTTTCTTCATGTGTTAATATGGTATCAGGTTCTGTAATGGAGCAGAAGTTCAGTCCCTTAGAAAGTACAGATAATTCAGTTCCAGTTAAGAGTAATCTTGATAAATTGATGTTTAGGTGTTGTGTAGTGTCCATGTGGTGGATACCAGTGCCATGGTTTCTCCCAGAGGTAGTATTCTGTGGGTTGTGGAGTAGTTGTAGTTGGTTCAACTTTTTGTATTTGTGTTGGATGGCTACCATCAGGTTTTTTAAAAATAGTTAATTGGATTTCCTGCATGATTTCCAGGTAACTTTCCTGATTTTTTTTCTTCCAGTGTGAGGGAAAATGTGATGATTTCATGTTTGTGGTGGTCCCTTCTGGAGTATGTGAGGTGCAGTAAGTGGTTCTTCAGTTTTTATGAAGTCTGTCTGCAGAACTGATACCCCTCTCACTTGCAGAGGCTCAGAGAAGCAACACAGTAACTCACAATTCTGGGAACCTCAGCAGATTGTCACATCAGCAGATTGTTTGGAGGAAATTCAGGACCAGGAGGGTGTTGGGGTCACTTTGCAAAAAGTAACTGGGTGGCGAAAGCCAGGGTGTGACCCGCATGCTTGTATGCTGGCTGTTGGTGTCAGGGCTGTGAGCGATGGTGGCACAGCATTTAAGACACCAAGAGTTGCCGGGCACATGATGTACTGGTCTGGGTTGAATCTTAAAGCATCACAGAAACTCAGCTGGGTTTTGCAGTCTACTGGAGCTCTCTTTTGTTCACATTGCACATATTTGGCATGGCTGTCAGTGTCTGCTCAAGAAAGATTCTGAGTAGGAATGTATTGATGAAATACTGTGGATCAGGTTGGAAGTACATTAAGAAAGCCCCTCTTTGCAAAGCTGAAACCAGTGCTGAACCAATAGTACCATGCTAAGTACTAAATTCATCCACAAAATACTTGTTTAAAGAAATTAGGTGGATTTTTCAAAAGTGCCTAACTGAGCTAGGGTCACAGGCTGGAACTTTTGAAGGAGGTGCTCAATTTACATTGAATTTTCAATGAAAGTTGGGTGTCTAACTGTCTAATCCCCTTTGAGAATCAAAAGTCCAAGGGAAAGTCAGTACGATATGTGCTCCAAACTCACTTAAACACTTCTGAAAATCCCACCCATTCTTTAGTATCCACTATTCTTTAGAAACAATGCTGTAATGGTATTGAAACAGCCATCTTCAGTCACAATTAGATTAGTTTTGTCTGGATATTTTTGTACAGCTAAAAAAGAGTATCCAAAATAAAATTGTATTAAAGCTGACTGTGAACAATCAATTAAACAAAAAAAGTCATTATAGGAAATTTAGTGTAATCTTAAGTAATAGCTCCTCTTTCTAATATGAATGAGAAAAATTAACTTTTACTTTTAATTAAATATAATGCCAAAAAGGTGTTCAACCCATTCTGACATATGTGGAAGATAGAATAATAAAGTATGGACACAGTCTTAATCACTCTGCATTATTAAACATTAATACACTGTCATTAACAATAACTGTTATCCTGTCATTTTGGGCCTCATCTCCTTTCAAATACTAATCACAAAAGCAGGTGTGTAAGATACTAGAATAACCCTTTTATTGCCGAGCTTGAGATGTAGATCAGTTTTGGGTTTTTTTGACAGTGTGTCATTGAGGCATATATAGGCAAGATGGACATCAGTGACGTTTCTTTGGCTGTATTATGCGGAATTCCCCAAACTACAGAAATATATTGAAGAGCTCTTATGTACACATTGCACTCCACTCTCTGTATCAATCTTGTGGTTTATATAGCTACTGTGTCTATAGCGCATTGTAGTATAATAGCACTTATTTAGCACCTTTTGTCACAGATATCAAGATACTTTACAGTTAAGCCTCACCATGTCCCCAGAGCTAGACACATATTATTTATTCCCCTTTTATTCCTGGGCAGACTTAGACACAGCGAGGTTGAAGAGGTGCTGTCAACTTGAAATCTGGTAAGTTTAAAACATTGACTTTAAAATAGTTTCAGGTACTATACCTGTCCTTAAGTCCCTCTTCATTTGGAGGGGCAGGGAAGTGCAGGGAAAGGGGAAGGAATATTTACAGTTTATTTATTGTGCTGCCCCTATTATTGTGTGACATACCCATTATCTAAAGGGGAAAGTTAACTCCACAGCTAGACTTTAAAACTGACTATAGACAGAATATTTTTGAATTAACAAAGTAAACAAAAGGGGAAAATAGAAAATGTTTTCTTTTCCCTCACCTGTCTTAACTGTAGTAAATCTGGGTGTTACTTGATAATAACAGAAGTGAAATCATTCTGAAATAGAAGTGTGTATGTGGGAGGGTGGTTTAAGTTGGCAGTGTCCCTTTAATTCACTTGACCATGGTCACAGAGCAAGTCACTAACAGAAAAAGGAATTCTGACTTCCAGGAACCTGCTGCTATCATCACAAGTTACCTTGCCTTTTTCTGAGATGATATTGGAATTGGGCATAATAATTTATGATCTAATTGTAGGAAATGCTGCTGCTTTAGTTTTAAGATTTTTATAGGAATAACACTGGCTGGTCAGATGACAGTATTGCCAGTTACAATGCTGAAATAGAGACAAGTAAAATGGCCAGTTTTAGTAACATAGAACTGTCACATAGACATGATTCTAGGCAGGTGGTCCTTAATGAGGGTGAACCAATTACACTAATAATCCATGTGGCACAGCTGTTTTTTGTCACGAGGTACCAGCAAGCTGCCTGTAGAAGCACAGATCCTACACAGCAGTCCAGTGGCACAATTCAACCTTCACACCCAGCCTCTCCCTCCCTTTCAAGTTCAGAGTTTTCACAAATCATACACCAGGAGCCAGCAGCTACCTATAGTCCCACTATTGGACTAGTTAACCGTACTCAGTACTACCAGGATTTTGTGTAGCCATCCCCATCTTGATTTCTTGAAAGTGGTAAGACACTGCCCTTAAGCACACCAATACTTGTGTAGCTGAAAGAAAAAGTGCCTCATATTTGGTTATATTGTGCTTTTAGGTTTAGCCTTGAGTAAGAGATGCTACATAAGATGTACCCCCATCAGAGCAGCCTTGGGAAGTATTGTGCTTATGGGACACCCCTTTGGGGTTAAATTTCTACTCTTGCTCTTGGTTGGTAATTGATAATTTGCTGCTGCCCTATAGGAGCAGGAAATTATGACAACCCTTACTCTGACTTGGCTCCCCTGACTGATATGGTCTGGGCCAGAGTCCACAATCTGCTCTAGTAGAGAATAGCAAGTGCAGAGCCTGCTTATCTCAGCACACTCAGACCCATGGCTTTGTAATCTTCACAGGGGTCCACAAGGAGCATTCTGGGTCCCTTTTATGTCCCTGATCAGTCTCTTAGTCCTAGTAACCAGTCCCTCTGATGCCCCTTAATCAGCAAGATGTTTTCAGATGTAAGGAAAATGCAATAGTGAATACAAAAATAAGCAAGCTATGCCAATAGTGCCTGTATATGTAGGGTTAAAAAGTCATGTGTGATCAAAGCTTAACGGAAAAGCAAAATAAGACCAAGCATTCAAAGATAGAAAGAAGACGAGAGAAATGTTTGACAATTGGTTCTAGCACAAACTTGCAAATAAAGTCAGTTTATATTATTTAGGCATTACATTGCACAGAATGAATGGCCAATTGTGGAGGGAGCTTTTCACATGAATAGTGCGGAAAAGTGAGGTGAGTTGCAGGTGCATGGAAGACGAAAAGACCTTTGCATTTTTTCTTTGCTGAAATGGAAGCCAGTGACTTCCCACTTATCCAGCTGGCTGTAAACAACCACAGATCTGTTTGGTACCATACCACAGTTACCTGTTTACTGGATCTCATGTGTCTGCTCCAGCAAATCTATCCATTTTCCATCTGACAGCGTCACTTGCACTGTGCTCATTGTGTATTCCTAGTAAAGCAGTAGACATATTGATTTGTTCAAGATAACCTAGAATCACCCTGCTTTATCTCTACATTATTCCCCCAAATTCTTGATGTTGTACTGTATGTTCATTTTGATAGCATGCAGGGGCGTGCACAAGGGGAAGCAAGAAGGGGCACAGGACTCCTTCAGGGTGGGGAGTGTGAGCTCCTCCGGATGTCGGGGGAAAGCAAGCTCCACTGGCTCTGGGGTTGGGAGGGAAGGGAGAGCCAGCTCTTCTGATCGTGGGTTGTATGGAAACCAGCTCCTCCAGTTGCAGGGGGCACAGAAAGTGCCCCTCCAGAAGGAGCCACATTAGTATTCCTTTGCATACCCCTGCTAACATGGAATTCACAATGCATTTTAGGCCAATTTTTGGTCCCACTGATATTTTCATTGACTAGAGTGGGACCAAGATTGGCCTTCCTTGTTTGCCATTTTACTTGGCATTGAGCAGGGATCAGCAACCTTTAGCATGTGGCCCGCCAAGGTAAGCCCCCTAGCAGGCTGGGTGAGTTTGTGTACCTGCCGCGTCCGCAGATTCAGCTGATCGCGGCTCTACTGATTGCGGTTCACCACTCCAGGCCAATGGGGGCTGCGGGAAGCAGCAGCCAGTACCCTGGCAGGCCGCATGACAAAGGTTGCCGATCCCTGTCATAGATAATGGGCATCTGTGAACAAAAGCTGACCTAGGTGATGTTAGTTTAGTTGATGGTCTCTTGCACATCTCGTTGAACACAGTCAGATTCACTCTTGCAATACTGGAACTCGGTCCTAAGTTCACCACACAGAATCAACTAATTTGGTCAATTTGTAGGAGTACAATTTTAAAACATGCACTATCATTTGCCGATTGATCGACCAATATCAATGGGCTTCAAAGTGAAACTTAAAAATGATTTAGTACCTAACAGAAGAACAACATTTTTTGTTTGTTCTGCTTATGGAATTGTTGCTTTTTGCTGCTCTGCAGTAGACTCGGGCTACTTCCACACTACTGCAGTAAGTCGATCTACGCTACGCAACTCCAGTTACGTGAATAATGTAGGTGGAGTCAACGTACCTTAGGTCGACTTACCGCGGGGTCTACACCACGTAGGGTCAACGGGAGAAAGACTTACCTTACTTGTCTCATTGGGGATAGAGAACAGGGGTTGACTGGAGAGTGATCTGCTCTCCATTTGGCGGGTCTTCACTAGACCTGCTAAATCGACCACCGGTGGATTGTTCTCAGAGCGCCAATCCCGGCTGTAGTGTATATGTAGCCCTAGAAAGCAAAGTAACAGTCATTTATGTTTGTGGCCCTGTAAATGTTGGGTTTCCATTAATTTCAGGAAATTGAATTTACTAACAGGAAGATTCACAGAAACAAACATTTTATAGAGACAAATAAGAAGTATTTGAAGAAACAAATTTTGAACTTAAAACTAACCATTTTCACTAGAATCCAGATAACAAGAATTAAGCTCATCCAAGCAGGGAACAGAAAAAAATAACAAGTAACCAGTGTGTGTGTCATCAAATACAACTATGAATACCGAATGTATATGATAAACTGCTTGTGCACAAAATATAGGTTAAGTTATTCACTGAAATGATTCAAGAAATAATTTCAAGTAACAAATTAATATGGAAAAATCATAATCTGTGTGTGGGCAATTTGCAAACAGCAGAAAGGGTCATACTTCTCGAGTAAACAGCTAGTTATGAATTATTAGCCTAGCTGTTCTACTGATCCACTTACATGAAAAATGCCTGAGCAAAATCATTGGGCTAGATCCTCAGCTTTGGCTGAGAAACACTCACTGTAGGGATGTGGCACAAAAGTGTATTTAAGCCTCCTTTGTAGCTCCATGATGTAGGGTTACTCAGGGGATGTCCTAGCTCCCTAGCACAATTTAATGGATGCTCTTTTGCTATTTGGACCATTGCTGGGAATTACAAGAGTATTCTGATTATGGACCTTATTCCCTGGAAATGTTGCTTATTCTGGGAATGAGAAGGTAGTGAGGATGTAGAACCAGTTACAAAGGCTCTGTACCACACAGGAATTTCTTCACTGGGGGGAATTCTCAGCTGGCCAGATTCACCAAGTTTCTGGCTGCTTTGTGCTGCTAGAACAGCCTCAAGCAGGCAGAATGGCGCTGAGGATATGGTTCATTGTTTGGTCCTCCTTTTCCATTATCTTGTGGAGTAACAAGAAAGTGAAGACAGGGAGCAATTGTTGCTTGAATTTTAAAAGTTAGGTATCTGATATATTCAGCTACAGAAACATTATTTTGTATTTGAAAGTTAATACTGGATTATTATAATGCTGGATTATTGGTGACAATTCTCTGTAAACATAAGCATGTAACCTCATGGTGGACCACTGTTTAGACCTTCATGGTGCTATCACTACCCACAGTTGATGCACATACATGGCTATTTGGATTTCTACCTCATGCCGTCTGTTCAGATGGCATGGTGCCCACTCACAAATTGGTAAGACCTGTGCCAACAGCAATTGATGTAGATGGTTGCATTAGAAAACACTGCAAGTGGCATCTCTTCTGTAGGAAGTTCCTCACTTTTGGACACAATGTTAACACAATATGGGGCCTCACAAGCATACCTGAGATTAGAGATGTAAAAGCCTCTTTGAGTCACCTACCTAACCCCCTGTCATGGAAAAAGAAAAAGGAACAGAAAGAATGATGTTTACAGTTAGCTGTGGATGGAACCCAAGAGTATAACAACTCATTAACAGGGATTAAGGTAACCTTTCCCAAATCTCAAAAAAAAAAAAAAAACACCTTTAAAAATCAACAAAAACTACAAGATTTTTCTTCGTTTTTTATCTGAGAAACCATTTTTTTTGTTTTAGTTTTTGTTGTTGTTTTTTGTGGGTCGCAGAGTCAGTGACATACGGCCGGAACCAAATCTCATTGAAGTCAATAGGAGTCTTTCCATTGACTTCAGTGGACCCTGGAGTGGCATCATAAAAAGCACTAAATCATGTATTTGCTAGCCTCACACTTTTCATGGATAGAATCAGCTCAAGAGCAAGTTGAAACCGGGGACTTGGATGGCTTCAGGGCTTAGTAATGGGATGCAGAGACTCTCTCTTCTAGGTTATTGGTTTAACTTCAGCTAAGGGCTGTAGTGACCAAAACTTATTATCAAATTACATTCATAAAGTCTACTGAATAGCTGTGCCATTTAGTGCTCAGGGTCCTTTGCCGAGTGGACAGATGGACAAAAAGACAAAAAGCACTCAATTGGTACCCCTGTTGGCAATCTCAGCAAAGAGGCCAAGGACTAAATTGGCATGGAGAGTGAACTAACTTTTCAGCAGTGTAAGTGGTCCTAGGTCAAAAGATGAAGGAAATTGGCAGTGCAGTATGAAAAAATTTGCACTGTTACTGTCAGTTGTGCACCTGTTCTGTGAATATAGGACTTTATTTACCAACACTGTCAAGTTGTCAGCTTTCAGTTATTAAAATCAGTTTGAAATAAAAAACAAAATAACATTAGTTGCACCAAGCAAGTTCCACAGTATGAAATGGAAATTCCAGAGTATGTGCAAAACTAAAGGAACTGGTTGCATGTTTCCCTTTAAGTGTAATTAACCGTAGGAGTGTTGTCATTTTTCCGCTGTGATCTTTTCCCTGTGTATGAATGTCAGTGTTCAGTCTGAGCATGCTTAGTTGAGTCAGTATGATATCATTTACGTGGGTGAGTTTCCATATATTGGTTTGTGGGAGGCATGATATTTTGCTGATTGTTAATCTTGAGATATTGCCAAAACCTTAGTCTGAATTTCACAGAAGTAACACTGATTATCTTTTGCTTCCTACAGGGAATTCAATAGGAAAAAAAGCCAGCTAAGCCTTAAAAAGGCAAGATAACAGATCAGAACAGAGTTTTTTGGCTGGAAAAAAATTGCTTTTATAATTTTCATAAATTCAGATTTCAGGAGATTGTCCTTTAAGGCAAGGACATTTTTTCTGATATAGATTTAGATTGTGCAAGCTTTTTACATTGGTGAGTGTCTTCATGAATATGAAGTTGGTGGTTGAAAGCCTGGCCCCATTGAAATCAATGGCAAAGCTCACATTGATTTCAATAGGCTAAGGATTTCATATAAATTTATATATTTAATATATTTATATATTTAATATAAATTTCACTATTCATATAAATTTCACCTATATAAGAGCTGTATAATCTAGCCCATAGTTTATAGTAATTGAAAGTTTACTTAAGGGCTTTATCTTTTTTTAATATGTGGAGGGTACTTCAGAACATCAGTCACTGTACGTTAATTCATAGGTGCTAGAACCATTTTTCCCTCCAGTACATGTTTCAAGGCACATTGTGTATTTCATAGTGGAAAAAAAATCCTATGTCTGTAAACAAATATTACAATAGATGTGTGCAATAGAATTGTGCAGAAACAAAAAGTGCACTGATAAAAGTAGATAAAAACAACGCTTTTGCTGGTTTTCTGAAAATGAAAACTTTGTCTGGGTTTCCTTCAAATTTTTCACAGGAGAGTCAGTTTCCAAAGGTATGAACTGTTTTTGCACTGAAACTTGTGGAAGTCCTTTAGTGCTGATGTGTGAAGAATTGCATTTTATTCTCTGATCCATTTTCTACATGGAAAATTGTCCCTTTGTGGAAACAGGAAAATTTCTCCATACAACTGTGCAGTTTTTCATTAAGACATGTGCAATTTTCCATGCATAGCTGAGCAAAGCAAAAATTGATATATTCACACGGTTCTATTGTGTAGATTCATTCAAAGTAGAAAATTGGATATTACTGAATACATGGTTACCCTGTAGCCCTATCATTCTGAAGAAATATGAACGGTAGTATACTTCAAAAATTCCTTAAAAATTGGAAACTGATCTATGTTGTTTCCATTCAAATGAATGGGAGTTTTCTTTTAACTTAATTGGGAGCAGAATTGGACCCTCTTGAGTTGACCAGCACAAAGTAATATTTATAGACAAAAAAGGAGAGGATTTTTTCAGTTCCAACAAGTTTATTTTTAAAAGACACATTGCTGTTACCATGAAAACCTATGTAACTCTACAGTTTGTCGACACTGAACTTCAATGAGTCCTGATAAGAAGCCAGTCAGTGGATATCCATTTAGCTAGTGATGATCTGAACTCCAGCTGATTGTCCTAGCAGCTGTGTGACTTCATTACCATTAGAAAGGCATACAGCCAAGCCAGCTGGTATCCAAAGAGGCTACTCAATACACATAGCATGTCAGTTTGTTGGTTTACATATCAGAATTACAAGATGCTCCCATGAAAATGTTTAGTATAAAATTAGAATCGACATAAAGAGTTAGTTTAAAAGCCAAGTTTAAAATTATTGTGCCAAATGAAGGCTATTTTATCATATGAATGTTTTGTTTCTTCTCTGATGTACTATATTACTGCTGTTTACAACTCTTCATTTAATGGCGCCTGTGTAAGATTTGCATTTTGATTCCAAACATAACTGCACTGCATAATTTCTCAGTTAAGAAAACATCTTTTTATTGTGTTTTGTATTAGTACTTTTGA
The DNA here is from genome assembly GCF_009764565.3 of Dermochelys coriacea. Taxonomy (NCBI): domain Eukaryota; kingdom Metazoa; phylum Chordata; order Testudines; family Dermochelyidae; genus Dermochelys; species Dermochelys coriacea. The sequence goes on from NC_050069.1 coordinate 216,424,882, forward strand.
GAACACATTGCCACTTTCTTTTATTGATTGGAGAGGAAAGCTGCTGAACTTTGATGATATCAGTTCCTTACCAAAAAAGAATAACAAGCCACAACTATTGTAATAGATTGTTTAACTTTTAGAGATAGCATCCCCAAAGACCAATTCTACCTGTGGGCAGCATGTATTTTTAAATGTGGAGTGTTAGGGAGAGAGAACAGAAATAATGAAAGCCTCAGTACTGCACGTGCAGAACATGGCAATCCTCTGTTAAAGAAACCAAACAAATACCCTCAGAAAATGTCTTCAGATGGTAGTACCCATAAAATAAACAAACCAGTCTTATTGATTCTACGTTGTTCAAACAAAGGGGAGATTTTTCAAAATTAGGGACTAAAGATGGCTCAGTTTTTCTCAAGGCAGAAGTTTGAGTGTGGGAAAAGTTGAAAGGACACATTTTCTATAGTTTTTGTTATTGTACATTTATAATAACCTCTGAAAGTGAATTTTAATTCTCTGATAATTTTGTCAGTTCGGTTAAACATTCTGTCAAGCTCTCGCGCTCTCTCTCTCTCACACACACACACTCACTCTCTCTCTGTTTTTAGTTGGCCTGAAATTTAAGAACAATACTAGCCTGAAACATAATAAAATAAAAAAGGCACCTTGTTAAACAGAAGAAGTGGAGTTGTTGAGTATTTGGAATCTGTTTACTTTGGTGACAATGTACATATTTACTATTTTTTCCTCCTGCCATCTTTGTAAATCCTGCACATGCCAGGAGAAGTGAGCTGGAATCTCTTTTAGATCATGTCATCTTATTAAAATTGTTAACTAAATTACAGTTAAAAGGCCAGATTCTGCCTCATTAGATGTAATCTGCTTGTGAGAATTTTAAGGCAATGGAACTATGGTTTAACTGAAAACAAACTTTGGCCTGCAAAGTCTTTTATTACTGTGACGATGCATTATCTAGAAAAGAAAAAAATATAACATGACTTTCAGATTCTAGACTCCTCCCTGGCTCATCTGTTTTTAGGTTTGAGACAGTTTTTTTTGTTTTGGACCCAGTGGAGAATATGTATGTTTTTAAATTGATTTCTTCAGAATAATGTTTACTTAAAAATAGATTGGCTGAAGTTTAAAGGTGGAGTGGGGAAAAACAGATCTTTTGAAGTTGGAAAATATTTTCTCACTAATTTTACAAAGGTTAAAATAAAACAAAACTTGAGATTATGCTATCTGATTGGAGATTTTTAAAATTCCTATAAATAGTATTTTCGACAACATTCAGTACAGTGCATATGAAGAGTTCAGCACTGCCTAAAGCACATTAATAAGAAACCTGCTTCCTACTGAAATCTAACCAACATTGTGTGGATTGAAAATAGATTAATTTTGAAGGCTATGATGAGACAGCATTGTGCACAATGCATTCATGTAGGGTGCATGTGATGGGGTATACAAACCCAACACTGTAGAGCAAGGAGTTAAGGAACATCTCCTGGCTCAGAGAGCCCCCCCCAAGCACACCTGCAAGGGCTGCACAAGCTGGAGGTAAAACTTATGAAGTTGTTCACCTGATTGGGGATACCAAGTGAGATGCTGATTGATCAAGGAACTAATTTAATGGCACGCTTGATGAAGAAGCTATGTGCTCTGTTAAAAGTAAACACGTTAAGGGTGTCTGTTTACCAGACCCAGACAGCTATAGTGGATTAGTTGAATGTTTTAACCGAATGCTGAAAAAGATGCTGAGGAAATTCATAAAATCAGATCCTCGCCACTGGGACCAGTTGCTTCCATCTCTGTTTGACATCAGGGAGTTTCTAAAGGTGTCCATGGGATTCTTCCTATTTGAACTGCTGTATGGGAGACAGCCTCGCGAGATCTTAGACCTCGCATGGGAGGACCAAAGATAACCAATGTGATGCAGCATGTACTCTAGTTACGGGAATAGCTTAATGTGTTAGGGGATTTTGCAAAGGAAAACTTATTGAAAGCCAAACACAACCAAGAAAGAGGGCCTACAACAAAAGGGCCTGCCTACAAGAATCTAGACCTAGTGACAGGGTACTATTACTGTTGCCAAATTCAGAGTCAAAATTATTAGCTTGGTGGCAGGGGAGCCGTTCAAGGCGGTGAAATGCGTGAGGCCAGTTCACTATGAAATCCAACAACCAGGGAGGAAAAAAGGAAATGCAAGTGTACCATGTTAACCTTTTGAAAGCCTGAAAAGCCAAGGAAGGGCTTCTCATAACATCAGTGACCCCAGGACCTCTAACCGTATCAATGGGAAAAGAGCTTTTACCAGTGCAGAAGGCCCAAATGGCGCTGATTGACTCCTTCCCAGAAGTATTTTCAACCTTACCGGGATGGACATGCCTGACACATCACCATATAGCCACTTAACGAGGACAGAGGGTCTGCAAGAACCCCTGACCCCTCCTATGGAAAATGTGAGATCCTGTGTGAGAGGAGGTGCAAGCCATGTTGGACCTGGGGGAGGTGGAAGAGTATTGCAGTTCATGGAGAAGATAATGGAGTAAATAATCAAGCAATCAATTTGCAAACAACTAGAAGATAAGTAACAATCAACATGGATTTGTCAAGAACAAATCCTGTCAAACAAACATAGTGGCTTTTTTTTTACAGGGTAACAAATTTTGTGGGTGGAGAGAAGCGATAGATGTGTTATATCTTGACTTTAGTAAGGCTTTTGATACTATCTTGAATGATCTTTTCATAAACCAACTAGGGAAATATAGCCTAGATGTGAAGGATGCTAGGCCCAAGAAAGTCATTTCGTCAGAAGACTGCGACCGAGACTTCAGGACTCTAAAAGAACATCTGTGTTAGGAGCTGTTACTGTTTACAAAGACTTTGAAAAAGGGTTTACATTACAAACAGATGCCTCTGGGGTAGGATTGGGGGCAGTTCTTTCCCAGGAAGTTGAGGGAGATGAGCATCCAGTGTTCTATAAAAGCAGGAAACCATTTCCTCGAGAAATAATCTATTTGGTAATAGAGAAAGAATCTTTGGTGGTGAAATGGACTGCAGATCTACTAGGAAACCCCTTTTCACATGATGGGCCATGCCCCCCTGCACTGTCTGAACATTGGGAAGGATACCAACCCCAAGATTATATGGTGGTGCATCTCATTACAACCATATAGTTTTCAGGTACATCACTGCACTGGAAAGAACTACCAGAACACAGATTTCTTTTTACGAGATGGCAGGGACCCGGGACAAAGAACAAGACCCCAGGCCCTGTTTTGGAGGGAAGGGTAGGTGATGGAGTATACAAACCCCACTCTAAAGAACATCTCTGGGCCCAGGCAGCCCCACCCAGGCACACCTGCACAAGCTGGAGGTAGGGCTTTAAAAAGGGGAGCACAGTTGTTCAGAGACAGGCAGTGGAAGGTAGCAGATGGCTGCTCTGAGGGGAAGTACTGCACAGGAGCTCATTGCCTGGGACCTGACAACACAGACTCGTGCAAACCCACAAAAGATAAGCAGGGGATAGAGTATGTGGGTCAGAGACTTGACTGGAGTGATTTACTCTGGAAAGCTGAAGAAGACTGGGATAGGAAGTGGTTCAGGGGGCAACGGCTTAGCATCCCAGATGTTGGGTATAGCTGCCCATAATTGGGCTCTGAACCCGAGCATGGAGGAGAGGGCAGGCCCCGGCTCCCCTACCCACTCCGAGAGGACACTACAACAAGAGCCTTCACCTCAGGCCACAGGCCATCGGTGACTGTTCAAGGGCTCATCCCTCAAAGCCCCAGTGCTAAACGGGAGAATTGGAATCTCACAGATGTGGGGCATAAAGGGACAGGACTCTGCTTCAATAGGGAGATGTCCTGCCAATCCCTGCCTGACCAGTAGGCAGCACCAAAGGTGGTTGTGCACCTTCTACAGTGCAATATTAAATGTTTTATAATCAGGTGGTGTGATGCATCAGGGGTTCCTGATATACTTCACATTAAGCACACGCTTAGGTACCTTGCTGAATTGGATTATTACAACAGAACAAGCCCTGATTCAGGAAACATTTAAGCATGTGCTTATGTCTCATTAACTTCCATAGGATTTAAGCATGTGCTTAATTGCTTCTCTGAATAGGGATGTTTTCCTGGAATGGGGCCCGACTGCTAATGATTTTGGATTCAATCATGCAGTTTTCTCGCAAATAAAACTCTTTGTATGAGTCAATAAGAATTTTAACCGAATAATGACTTCAGAACTGGGCTTACAACAAACTTGGAACTTTGTGAAACGTCAGAGACGTAAGTCCTTCTCATACCAAGATCTGCTTTGGAGACTTAAATATTTCCTTTAATAAGTTTAAGTATTTATTTTTCCAAATTTTCTAAAGATCCCCCTCCCTGAAATAGGATTGGATGCCTTCTCCTTGTTCCCCCTTGTAGCCTGGGGTGGTTGTGCGTGTCACTGCCTTTGTTTCCCCTTCTCTCAGGCTGCTTGATAATTATACAAAGGCTTATGTCCAATAATAATGCTTTCTTTTGGGGGCTGGCTTATTAGCATAAAATATACTCAAAATAAAGTCTCTTTCATCCCAGTTTCACTTTGGGTACACCCCTCCTCCCTAGGTCTGTCTGCCTTCCAGAGTTCAAACATTTTTCTGCTCCAGTTCCAAACTGGGCACAGTCCTTCCTCCCTGAGAAACTGTCTTCCTACTCTCCCAGCATTTCTGGCCTGGAGTTTGGCCTTCTCCTTCCCTGATGTTGGCTTCCCCACTGCTAATTTAGGGCCCTGCACAAGCCTTCTTACTCTGTGCAGTATCTGGAGGCACCTGCCAACACCCACGTGCAGCGTCTTCTCTCTCTAGGCCTCTTCCTGATCTACCCCAGGCCTGCTTGGTTCTCCTGACCCTCCTCGTTCTCCTCATCTGGGGAGAAAAATTGGCTATGGCATTTGGGGGTGTGTGGAGTGGGGCTGATCCCCATCTTGCCTTAATGGGGCCAGTCATCCTGTGATATCCCAACCAGTACATTAGAGCTTTCATTTTACATTTGAGAACTTCCTTGGTAAAATCCTCTCTTTTAGTGGATTTTCAAATTATAAGGCTATAAACCATCCCCAAACAAGTTTTTGAAATGAAAGGCTAGCCCTGTCTTACCACACTGCTACAGTGAAGTGTAGCTTTGATCCTACTTTCTGTACTAATAAATACTGTATATAGTCTATGTACTGTATTTGAGGAAATAAATATCCTCACTTTGCTTCTTCCTATTACAATCATAAACCACATCAAAATAAGAGAACCTCAGTGTCTCTGCTTCAAAAGGGAAAGTGCCATAACATATTTTTTTTCTTGTACTAGGTTTAGGCTGAATATGTGCTTTATGGTCATCACTGCTAGAATATTTCAAATTATGTGCAACTCCCTGCTAGGCTGTTGACTAAGAAACTCAGAATTTTATGTTGCTTCCTTACTACCCTTATTTAAAAAAAGACTCAGCACTGCCTACAAAATTGTCTAAGAAATATTGTTGCTTGCTCTGTTAGATTTCAAATGTTCCTATATATATTATGCCTCCCAAACTGATTTATATTAAAAATTAGAATAATCTGTTGTGTGCTGCATTTGACAATAGGTGGATTGTTTAATTGTTAAAGGTGAGGTTAGAATAATGCTGTATCAGAAGATAAAAAAAAAAAAAGAAAGGCATGAGGTTAAATATTAATTTGAATGTCTACAATAATGGGTACCTATGCTATTTAAGGAAGTCATTATTCCACTGTGTAGTCAACCAGAGTATTGATTAGAATTAATTCACTACAAAAAGTCTCCAATCATTTTTAATATAAGTTTTTCCTCTTTAACAGTACCCTGAAGCTGGTCTTTTTCCGTGGTCAATTTAGCAACAAATTTGCAATTAATCATTTGCTGATTGCAATGAATGGTCTGTCAATAATATGCAGCTTACATTGCTAAAAGGGTTATACAGAGTTTTATTGTTTTCCTTTTGTCTTGGGAACACTTTGTCTAGCTGTGTTTCCTAGAATGGACTTTGAATAGATGTTTTGAAGTAATGCATGCCAGTTTTAAAGAGACACCGTGGACTGCTCTAAGGGTATTAATCAAGATATGCCCTAGCTTTCTTTTGGCATTACAGTATTTGGACATCTGTTCTGACTCTTTATATGTGAAATAGGACACCCTGGCATAAATGAAGGGTTTCATTATCTTAAATGTCACAACATTTGTTTGAATTACTTGGTGTACATTTTAAATACGGAAATTGTAATCTTGGTTTTTTTATAGATTTCATTGTCCTTTCTAAAGACTACAAAAATGGAAGCCTTTTAAAAATTCCATCCATAATTCAGATGGCATAACTGACAATTTGTACAATAACAGTGAAATTGTTGTGGATGATACTTTAGTAATTTCTAACAATGTAAGTATTTTTACTGAAAGAAACATAAGAGCAAAAAAAATGTTTTATTCCAGTGACAATGTTTAGTAACAAATAATGCATGAATGAAAGCAGTCTTAGCCCATTATGAGATTTCCCTTTAGGGAATGTTGACATGAAGTCTTCTTTTCAGTTAAAGTCATTGTAACTTGAACATTTTCATTGTGCTTATCAGAAATAAATGTCTGTGTATATTCCAGCTAGCACTAAGGTGAGTGCCTCAGTAATGTGCATTTCAATTTGAGGATCAGAAACACTGCAGAGTCATGTATGTTCATCATGAAACTAGAGAGGTACCTGAACCCCAGGTTGAAATCCAGACTTCTCCAGATTGTATAGGTGTTTGGAGCGGGCTGATCTCTAAATTATACTGGCTTTGTTCTAGAAGTTAATTGGTGTATCTAACACTCCAGTAAACAAACATACAACTCCTCTGAATTGTCATTTTAATGCTGATAGTATACCAAATAGTTACAACAATTTAATTAAAAAGAAAAGGAGTACCCGTGGCACCTTAGAGACTAACAAATTTATTAGAGCATAAGCTTTCGTGAGCTACAGCTCACTTCATCGGATGCATTTGGTGGAAAAAGCAGAGGAGAGATTTATATACACACACAGAGAACATGAAACAATGGGTTTATCATACACACTGTAAGGAGAGTGATCACTTAAGATAAGCCATCACCAGCAGCAGGGGGGGGAAAGGAGGAAAACCTTTCATGGTGACAATTGTTCATATACGGTAGTCTAATGGTATGGTTGCCCTGGTATGACTGTGATACTTATGTCTGAATAAAAATGAACATTAACAAAAATTATCTGCTCTGTAATTACAAAGATAATTTTATTACAAGCATTGTCAAGCCAAGTATCTGCTTATTGTGCTGCAAATTTGAGACTACTAGCTTGTCATTTAACATTCATTACATTATTTAACTATCTGAGTTGCTGAGGCAAAACAGTGCTTTACAAACAGGTGCATTTTGATTTGCAAATTTATAAAATCTAGTAGCATCTTTCAGCCTTTCACTTTTTTTAAGGTCAAAAGTTCAAGGGTGTTTTGACTAAGCTTATGTTTAGACCAAAAGTTCACTTAGAACTTTTGATTAGATGAATCAATTTAAGTTATTGCAGTTTACAGGGAAAATATATTTCTGAAACTGTCTCTATAATATATATGCATAAAATATATATTTAGCCCAAATTCAGGAAAACCACCCTATTCAGGACAGTCTCATCGAACTTAATGCAACTTAAGCATGTGACTCTACTTAAGCATAGGCTTAAATGCTTTGCTTGCGTATGGGTGGACTGCTTAATTGTTGCACAGCTGTTGAAATCAGCATTTCATTTCAGATATTCAAAATGGCAGAAGCCTCTAGCCATGCATAAAAAATTGCATAAAATGCATAGATAAATGACCAGTTTAGCATCTAGTCGGCCATTTGCATATTCAGTCATATGGACCCAGGTTTATGGTCTGTTGAAAATCTATTTATAGATATTAACAGGTGTGTAGGCACCTAAATATGAATTTACACACCTATCCTCAGGCACCAGTTTGAAAATGCATCTATATTGACACTCACTGGTCTCTGGGACGGGCACCATATAATTGGATGTAAAGAGTGTGTGCGAAGTGGGGTGGAATGGGAGTGAGGGGAAGCCTTGGCAAAACATTAGATGGGTTTTTTTTTCTCTCCTTGACAAGTGTACTTAAGGAACTCAAGCCCAGTCATTATATTAGCAATTGTATACTCTTTGGCAATGATTTTAACTTTTACCAAACTAATTTGGGTACGATAACTTGATTATCTTATTCACTTGTTGGAGAATTCTCATCTCACATGGTAGTCTCAAGTATATCAGCCTTGCACAGGGGACTAATATGTGGTTTCATTACTGGAATCTTCCCAAAAAACTTGGAGCCAGAAAACTGAATCTGCTACACCAGTGCCCTAAGTGACTACAAAAGCCACAAATTGCTGGAGCAGCCTAGGCCCACTGTGGAGCATGGTGTAAATGCATAGACAGTAAATAGATGTGGGTTCTTAGTTATTAGATCTACTCAAGTTCAGAGACCCACTGGTCATGCTCTCGTTCCTTTTTAGGCCCGTGCGTAGCTCTTTAGCATAACTTATTTCTGTGGCACAAGGGGCAGGAGAGCCACTCTCTCTATACATAACACTCTTCACAATAAGAAAAGGAGTACTTGTGGCACCTTAGAGACTAACAAATTTATTAGAGCATAAGCTTTCGTGAGCTTGCATCCGATGAAGTGAGCTGTAGCTCACGAAAGCTTATGCTCTAATAAATTTGTTAGTCTCTAAGGTGCCACAAGTACTCCTTTTCTTTTTGCGAATACAGACTAACACGGCTGCTACTCTGAAAACTCTTCACAATGGTTCTGCTAAAATTTTCTAGTCAGGAGATTACTCCATTGGAGCCAAATTCTGTCTGTAAATTCACACACACAAGTATTTCAGACTAACTTAGTCCCCTTTTGGGGACACTCTCCAGCCGTGAAGTTGCCTTGCAAGGTGTGGAGGTGAGATATGGAATTGGTTTACACAAGTCACTCTGTTTTTCTTTAGCAACTGATGCCAAAGAGAGCAATTTAAATAGATTCTAATGTTGTCCCTTCACAATACTTAGTTATTAGCCAATTGGAGACTGTGAAGGTAAATTGATATCCTTTTAAGAAACATTCAGATAATAATCTGTGACTTATTGCTTTTATACCACATAATAGAATCTGTCTGCAGAATAAATAGAAATATTTAACCTCAAAACCTTTTAATGTCAAAAGATGACAAAAATATGTACTGTATTGCTCTGCACTCCATACACTGTGTAGATACTGCCTGTAAAAAAAATTTGCATAACTAAATTATTTATTCAAACCAGATATAAAGAAAGATGGTTATGTTTCTGCAGGGAAATGTGTGTGACTCAGTGTAGAGAATTTGACTGTACAGATCACAAAGTACAAGTCATATATCTATTATTATTGGTGCTATTGACTTGTTAGTAATGTCGCTAGCTGTAACCTGTTGTCATTTATCCAGTTACCAACTTATTTCAATTATTCTTAATATGCTTTAATCTTTTGGAAATAGGGGACTTGGATTTCATACTGTGATTTCATAATATTCATTTCTTTTTCTGCCCCTGAATGCTCAATGTAATGATATCTAATTACACTGATTTTAAAAAAATTCAGTCCCATTTTTCAAATAGCCATTTCTGCACTGGCTATCTTTACTGAAGAGGAATTGATATGAAGTGTCTTCCATGTATCCCATATGTTAAAGAATTAACCTTAGGAATGTGAGAAATATTTCATATAATTTTCAAAACACTAAAATATGCTATTTGTTCAGGTGTCAACTTTATTATTATTTTTGAACATTTATATTATGGAAGGCCATAGCCAGGTTGAGCCCATTGTGATAAGCATTGTATAAACACATAGTAAATGACAGTTCTCACACAATTTCCTTTGTTACTGTGAGTTGTTTCACAGTATAGTAAAATTGTACTTACTAATGGAACTTATTGGAGGGCCACCCACTTCCTCTCCCAACTTAATGTTCAAAACTACTTAGAACCATGCGTGAAATGCTGGATGCTTGTTTCAAACCAGGTTGAATCTGAAGCTGCTTGTCTGCTTTTTCACTTATATGAACTATTGCTGTATGTGCTAGAAAATCATCTGTAGTAACAGTAGTGTATATTGCATTGTATTGATTACACTGATTGCTAGTTTAGGCAATGACCTTGACTGAGTTCTGCTCAGTCACTGTAAAATATTTTCTGGCAATTTCAGAGCAGTTCCCCATTGGCAGTTATCAGAAACACTGGAAATGTTTACCACAGAAATATTTAGTGTATTAAATAAAGATCTCTGAGCAACATATGATGATGATACTGTAGTTCCTTCGTCTTTATTTGGCCAAGCTAGCTGACTAGCATATGATCACTGCTCTACTCTTCTCTTTGCTGACCATGTAATCAATCAGCATGGCAGTCTGGGTCCAGCAAATTCACCTGCACAGATAATTCAGTTCTATGGTAGGTTGTGCTGTTGTGAAGATTGACATACGTGTCTTTCTGTTGCCTTTAGATCACTCTACATAGTCAGGACAGCAAATATTGCACAAATACCTCCTTTCCTGAAAAATGGATTTCACTTTGTGGTGTTGGGAAATATTCCAGTTCCCTGTTACTCAAACACAAAGCCAGGGATTCAACAGAAAGCTAGCCCTAAATATGAGCCTTAAGCATGTGGTGTTGGTTATGACTTCCAAATACACATTTCTCTGTTCATCCATCATTCATAAATAACTGGGTGAATACATAAATTTAATTTTGGTATTAGAGATATTACCTATACTTAAAATATGGAACACCACTTAATCAATAATATCTCTAGAAACAGAATGAACTTCTTAGGTATCAGAGTAGCAGCCGTGTTAGTCTGTATCCGCAAAAAGAAAAGGAGGACTTGTGGCACCTTAGAGACTAACAAAACAGCTCACGAAAGCTTATGCTCAAATAAATTTTAGTCTTTAAGGTGCCACAAGTCCTCCTTTTCTTCTTAGGTGTGTCCATCTAAGTGCGGATTGTGCAAAGAATATAATTGACACTAGGAATAGCATTATCTAAGCACTCCTAAATTTGTCCTGGAAGAACAGGGACACACAAGATTATTAATCCAAGAAAGATTCCAGCAATTTTTGACTTAAAAATAAATATCATTATTACGGTTTAATTTGTCAGGTTCAGTTTCACTAAAACCATTCACTAAGCTTTAATGATTGAATAGCTTATATAATATCAATTGTTCCATTTCATTAGCTCTTTTAAGATGTGGGGATGGTATGTATGTAATTATTTATACTGAAAAAATTGACAGGTATAGGCTAAGAGATTTTCTGCTGCTTAGGAAATATGCATGTACAGTAGAATGTATAAAGAGCAACTGTAATAAGAGAATTCCTTTATCTGAAAATGAAATTTTATTCTGAATTCACCAAAGCAAATCTCTCTTAATTATGCTTTCTGTGATTTTGTGTATCTCGACTACTCTATGTTAACAACTGAGTTGAATGAGCAAACTCTTTGCTAAAGTTAGATTTTCATTCTGATCCCAAAGATTACAGGTTACTGAATTACCCCTTAAACTTCATAGTCTTGTAGATCCATTTAACCTAATTAAAGAAGCATCTTAGAAAAATAATCAGCTTGTTTGCATCCAAAGAAGATGCATATTAGTCATGTGGTTGTTTATTAGCATAAAAATATTATTTAATAGAGATTTTAATCACAGCAAGCTTATAGACAGACATATATTAAATGCATTAATCTTTCTATAAGGTTATTCTCAATGTATAAGGTTACTCCTCTGAAAAGACTGCTTCAGATTGCTTTCCGGTAATGCTAATACCCATTAAAAAGATGAATATATATGTGTGTAAGTCAATCATAAGGTATTAAAGAGGTATAGCAACTTAAGCTTCTTTTCTTCTTGGCAGGTCACTTTGAGAAATGTCCCAGTTCAATTAAAATATTTTTTCCATTTCCTAGGAGCAGATACAGATGTGTTCTGTCCTGTCTCTATCTCATCTTCACTGTCAGGGTTTAAAACAGACCTGAGCAAGAGGTGACTAAGGATTGTCCAGCCATTTAAAATTCTAGGGGGTTAGGGTACGGCTAGTATCTCTTAAAGAGAACAAGGGGCTTCCATTCTGTATATGTGTACTTTGAGGTTATTACCTCAGATGTTATAGAACAATTCATGTTCTTTACTAAAGCCAGGATTAACTAGGAGTTATATTTACCAAGTATTTATCAGTTACTTCATCTCTGCTTCCAAAATACCAAGGTAGCATAGGCAGTGATTGGGCAGTAAATGGGGAAAAAAGTCTTAAGGGACAAGGGAAAACCTATGATATTTTCAGGTTAGATGGGTGACATTGTCTAGGAAAAGAGAGATGCAGAGAAAAGATGTCATCATTCTGGGCAACTATCTTAATATACTGTATAGATGACTGTAAAACAAACTGCATATGTTAAACAGGAAGTAGTAGACATTGGATTATTAACATCCTATTATTGAAGACTTTTTAATGATCTTCTCAAAGCATCATGCAATAAATCAACTAGTTAGAATAACTTGATAATAAAAGTTTGATATTCAGCATTATCTGCAGTGGACTTGCTATAGATCTGAGACAAAAACGTTTGTTTTCTTGCAAGAGATTTTTCCTCTTGGAGTCACTCACTGATGTTGCATTGACCCAGAACCATTAAAAGCAGCTTAATAGCTTAATAATGGGCCTTGTGCTTGGGCACATTCACAGTTAGATGTTGTGGCTGCATATTAAAACAATCATAAGCCTTTCCTTTCCTTGTTTCCTTCTTCCACCTCCTAACAGGCATCCCACCAGTTGTATCCCAACTGGATAAAACTTCTACCACATGAAAAGAAATTAACTGTCTACTAGGTGACATCATGGGGGAACAGTGATGTATTTCCAAATTATAATAAGGGATTTCCCAAAACATTTTTATCACAATTAGTTATATATGTGACATTTCCTGGGATGAAGTACTTTTGTTTCACCTCCTTCACAAAAAAACCACAAATCCCATACTTTCTTTCCTACTCCACACCATAAAATATCAATTCCACACACTTTTCTACACTTCAGAAAACCCATCAGTTCCATACTCTTAATCTCATAACTCACTAATTGAATACTCTCTCACCTGATGGTTCTCAGGGGACCCAGAGCTGTGAGACTCCTTGTTACCCCCCTGCCACCAGTGAAAGAGAGCCTCCCTGAGACCAGCAGCCTGTTAGCCACCGAAGCACCCTCCTCTGGGCAACGTGAGTCCTTACTTTGCCTTATGGTTAACAATAGGTGTACCCCAGTCCCCAAGCCCTTTTGAAGCATTTTCTGATAGTGTCCAGCCCTGCCTCCACTGAACACTCACAGAAATACCAGGGCTGCTGTCCCCAAGGGAATGGTGTATATGTCACCTTGTAGGATTCAACTGAGGATCAGCACCTTGCTTAATACTACAGCACAGAGATATATTTATAGTGAAAAAAAATAAGTTTATTATCAAAGATGCAAGAGCTACTGAGTTAGGATAATGGAAACAAAAGGGTTACATATGAAACAAAATCATAACACACTTTTTTAAAGACTAAACTTAACAGGCTAACTACCTGTCTAAAGATGTTTTGTCTCACCCAAAGTCCTTTGCAGCATCTTTCACTGAGGTAGGCAGAGATCCTGTTTTTATGAATGTAAATGTGCTGTCTGTTTACTTCCTAGAATAAAGGGGTGTCATTTTGCCTTCTACTTATATTCCCAATGTTCATTGTTTGTACTCTGTGTGATAAGCTTTGTGGCTTATTTTCCTGCATGCTGCTACCTTGTTGATTTCATGTGCCCCTTCCGGCTTCCTATGTAGATGTGTAGTCATTGTGTTAACTTACAGTGTTTAATTTTCATGACAATATAGAGACCAATGAATAAATATCTTTTGTCTGACAGAAAACCTGTTTGTCAACTCTGCCTTGAATAGCTTTTAAAATACATTTTCAGTATACTTATGTAACTTTTGCATAGTCTCCATCCATCCATTTCACAATGATATTAATGAGCAGCGTTACCCTAGCTTTCATTAAAGACCTCACATAATGTGCTTTGGTGATCCAGAATGTACATACCAGGATCAGTCTATTCAAGAAACCCCCTTGCTAGTTGGCACTGAGGAGGTTTTGAGTTACATCATCCCAATCCATTAATCCTCCACCCCCTCTCAATATCCTTTAATGCACCAAGCTTGCCCAGTAGCTCATGGAAGCTAGTCTTGATGGCTTACCTACCTGGCAGCTTTCCTCAGTAGCAGAAGCTATTGGAGGCAGGCAAACTGCCCTCTGATCCTTGGCTCTGGAGTGATTGGATGGGATAGAGGGACGGTCCTGTTTTGTGGTAATTGGATCATTGGTTGTCAAATGAGTCTTCTGTGGTTCTGCAATTCATTGGGTCTCCTCTTCCGGCTGGTGCTCCCCTCCCTCCAAGCTGGTTTCTCCCCTGGATTGTGTGGGGAATGGATCTCTAGGCTTCCTCCCAGTACTGACCATTCAAACTCTGTGCTTAGATTGGGCAGGCAGTTAGAGGTGAATACAGGACTTCCTCTAAGTACAGCAATAGCTGGGCCTTCCTCTAAGTACAGCAGTAGTAGTCCTCCTTTTAACATGCCAGAGTGACTGGTGGGGCTGAGTAGAGAGCACTTTGGTTGCAGGATTTGCTATTTTTATTATTTATTGGTGCACTTGTCATGTTTTCCTTCTGCTATTGGTGTGAGATGCAGGAATATTTTTCTTGAAGTGGCTGACTTGCCTGTATTGCTAGTGAGCTCCACTCACAGCTCAGCATCTGGCTGAATGAGCAGCAGCAGCTTGTTCTTCCCCAACCTTAGAGCAAGCTGGAAACATTAACATGCCCAGCCACAGAATTGTGGGAGGGAGTTTGAAACAATGACCCCTAACCCAAATTTAACCCGTTACTGTCCACCAGGAGCATATCACTGTGCACAGAACCAGCCTAAGGAATCTGGAGAGATTTGAGATACAGCCCTAAAAGTATTTGATTCCATTCACTTTAAAAGGTGTGTGGACCAGCTCTCTGGTCTACTTCTCTGGTGGTGTGAAGCTCGTAATAGATTTCCCAAGGTAAAGAGGATGTTGTCTGGTGATCTCTAGCTGCTATATTTATTAGAGAGTGGATCTTAAATTTACTCCAACCTCCAGATTCCTGCTGCTGGTTTGTTTTGGGCCTTGCAATTAGTTTGCATTTGTTTAGACCATTTTATGTAACACTAACTTAAGAAATGGGCTAAAATATTTTTTTAAATGAAAGCTGGGAGTCTTCATAGGAACAAAGGGCTGCCCTGTTAACAAGGGTCCCATGTGAGTCCCTTTCAGTGTCTCAGTGACATGGAATCCTATGTAAATTGGCCAGGCCTGGGTGCAGGTTAAAGCTACAGAATCTAAGTGCCAATCAATGGATCTTGGAGTCCAGATTGGATGCACCATTGATGCCAGTCTTATGCCAATCAATTGAAGAGCAGCTCCTCTGCTTCAAAGCATATATGTGTGTGGGTACCAGTGATCAGTTTGGTTTATATTTTTTATAAACAAAGTTGTACCCTTTCAGCAATGTTTATATTAAATTTGTGTGTCATGCATCTGCCTGGTGCTGTGCTCATCAAAATAGATTTTTATGCATTGTCCTTTTTAACCTCTCAGCTCACTAAGTTGCTTGATCTGTTTTGGAGTCAGAAAATGTTCAGGTAGGGGAAAATTTCAAGCAAATTAACCTTCCATGGAAAAATAACTGCCTATTTGTCATCTGCAGTAGGCATTGATCCCTAACTTGTTTATGCCTTGCATTTGTTATGCATGTGTAAGCACATTAGCCTTTTCATTTCATTCATTAGACAGTTAGTCCTTGATTAGTGTGTTCTAGTTTCTGTCAAAGACAGTACTACTTCTTTATTCATTTTGTTTTAGGTCTTTCTTTTCCTTTTACCTTAATATAGAGGAAAGTTAACAATTTTAAGCACAACGGTGGTCCTTTCTGTTTATTTTTTTCTAATAAATATACTTTCACTAATTGGAGTGTCTAACATGTGGATAAAGTACCCAAAACGGTGCTTTCTAGATAGCAGAGTTGATTTTTATCTACTGGCTGTCTTTACATGGATGATTGGCAGCTCAAGTTTTACTACCAGCATCACTTTGAGGATAAAGTATTTGTAACTGCGGGATTACCTATAATAGTGAATATTTGCCTTGTAAAATTACTTTTCAACTTTCTTATAAATACGATAATACGTGAATGATAAGCAAATGAGACTGACAGGACAATGAGTTTGGGAATACTCCATTGAGACAAGGAAGTTCCATTGAGGAGTTTACAAGCAAGGTGAAGCAGATAAGGATGTGTTTAAGGTTAGCAGTTTCTCTCTCTCTCTCTGTTTTATCTTGCTCATAGGCCACTACAGTTGAACTTAAATAGTACTGATTTTACAGATAGATAAATATGAAAAATAGCATCAATAATTTTCTATTTTTCTATAAATACATGGCACTTAAATACATGATGTGAATATGGCATAGTCTGAAGGTTTTACTGACACACATTGGGGATGATATGTGTAACTTGTAAGTATTGAAGCTACTTGGGAATAATTTGGTTAGCCATCACAAACTCATACTGCTTAAAATCTTTATTCCACACCACATCATCATGTGTGATGGTTGTGTGTGTGCACACGTGCGTTTGCACCAGGCAAACTGTAACTTAGACCCCTTTTAGTGCCTCTTGAGTGTACCCCATGGGGGACATGCCTGGCTTCCTGTGCCTCACTCTGGGTGGAACAACATGGCCCAACCTCTCTTAGATTGGACTCTGGGCTGTACCTTCCTGTTCCCAACCATGTTAACAACACAGGTCCAACTTGGTTTTGACACCTGTAATAGTTTCCCTTTGAGAGTCCATGATAGCATATGTTTTCAATGACAAAGAAACAGTATCTTCAAAACAAAGCACTATTAATTCATTCCTCAGAAGTACAAACCACTTAGAGCAAAAGGGGGAAAAAAAACAATAAAAAGCCTAGACGCTTTTTTAATTATACCTTTGTATGTTCCCCTAAAGTTTAAACCAAGCCAATTCCAGCTCTGGCAGGGAGAAAACAGAGGGCCCCCTCTGTAATTTCTACCTCTGTCTCTGTCAATCGGGTATCAGCTTTTCATTACGCTGCCTCTTCAAGCTCACCCAACCCCGCCTCCCTTTTTTAGGATCTTTGGGAATTAGACGTCCTTTGATCCAGGCTTAGCTTTGGAAAGAGTAAATCATTCTAAGCTGGATGGAGCCAGACAGGTAGTTTATTCCCCAGTGATAGCTCAGCCATTGTTTTCTCATGGATTCTTACACATGTTATTGTTTTACCTTTCCTGCTTGGTTCCTTAAACAACCCCTTTTGAGGTGCCTCCATAGCAAATAACCCATCATAACCAAACACAGAGAGGCCTTGTGTGATACTCCCTGGGGGTACTTAGGATTGTGAGCCATAGTCACTATTATATACCCTTTGCATCAGTGAGCTTTGTCTGTGCCTGCCTGGGTTCAGCTCCCAGACTCCACCAGCTACTGGCAACACAAGCACCTCTCCTCCAGGCCTCGCTGTCTCTTTACACGTTAGTGTTGGGCACACTTCACCCCACAAGTCGTCCTAGCATTCCCAGTGTCCAGCCCCTGCTCCAGTGGACACTTACAGAATTACCAGGTTTGATGTTCCCAAAGGAACAGTGCACCACAGCTTACTAGTTCATAGATTCATAGATTCCAAGGCCAGGAAGGGTCACTGTGATAATCTATTCTGATGACCTGCCCAACACAGGCAATAGAACTGTAATTCCTAGTATTCACCTTAGAGCACAGCTTTGCTTAAGACATAACAATTAAATGTCTGTATAGAGAAAGAAAGTATGTTTTTTTTAAACAAAGAATAGAGATTCATCTAATAGCAAACAGAAATATTGAAACGAAGTGTTACATATAAAACAGTCATAACATGCTTTCTATGGCATCAACTTAACTAACAATTGTACTCCTGTTTAAAGAAGTTTATCTCACCCAAAGTTCTTCCCAACCTTTTCAGCTAAGCCTGGTTAAGATCCCTTTTTCATGAAGCAAACACACTGGCAATTTACTTCTTCAGTGAAGGACGTCAGGGCTTCTTTCACTCCCAGATATACCAGAACAGACCTTTAATCTTCACCTGAGAACTCCCCCTCTCCCTCTGTTTACCTCTTCCTGTTAATTTTCTTTTAAAGTGCCCCCGAGCTCTTCATTACTGTTTAACTTGATATGCTAATAGACTTCTGTTGTAAGACACATAACCATTAGCTAGGGAGATAAGTGTCTCTCACCTCCTCTCTGGAGAAGTTTTTCTCAAGTAACTTGCCTTTAACTACAAGGCCTTAAGAACATAATTTCCAATATACGTGCCTATCTTCTTACATGTTATCCACACATGCAACTCGCAATGATTCTGATGGCCAGGGTGATACAGGCTTCCATTAGAGACTTTACATGACGTTCTTTGGTGGACTAGTAGGTAAACACCAGAAACTGGGGATCCCTGTAACCCTTTTATACTCCTGTCCGTCTTGGCTCAGAGAGGTCCCTGTGTCACACCTGCACTATATAAAGAATCAATAGAGATATTTCCAGTCCATCACGTGTATAAAAGCTTACTACTTACTTGTTATTTTTAATCCATGATTTTAAAGTGCTTTATATCCTCTTCATAAATTAATGTCATCAAATCTGTGTGTATTTGTAATATATATGATATAATATAAAAATATACCCCCCTACACATTTCTTCCAAGGTATCTATGAGGTAATAGGACATGTGTATCTAAAGGCTGGGAATGCCTGTGCTCTGGAGGTGCCTTATGTAGGGATCTGATTTAGAGATTTAGCATGCAGTCATTTTGTAATGGCAGTGGTGGTGGTTCTCCTATATAATGAATCCACTTATTTTTTTTTAAATGTGTATATAATATTGGGTAGCCAGATCACGACCTAGACCACTTAGAACTCTATATACAAGACTGTTGAATGGTCCTATACAAATGCTCAGGCTGTATACAGGTGAGGTTACCCGACTGGGTCTTCCACCCTATTTTACCAAATAAATAGATTTCATAGATGTACTCTGTAGTCCAGCAAAAATAATGATGTGGATAGTAAACCTTCACTGAAAACAAATGCTTGTATGCTGCACAACAGTTAGTTATTTTTGCTGAAAGAATCTCTATCACTTTCCATTCACATAAAAAGATGTAACAGACTGTAAAATGTGTAGTAGGTGAATGATCTGGAGATATATCTGCTTGTTGGAATACTGTATATCTGAGATTTCAAAATTATCAGGGCACTGCTCTGGTATAATGATAGTGCACAAAACATCTTGTGGTTTATGTGCCTCGGTTAGAATTGCGATTTTATATTTTGCAGTTTTACCCATGATGATAGATTTACACATTTCTTTTTTCCTGTTAGGATGCTTCAATTGCCCACAGATTCCACATCATGCGAGAAAAACATCCAGAGAAGTTCAACAGTAGGTAAGAATATAAACGATTTTGCATGTGAATAGGTTGTTTTCAAATGGGTAAGATGTATGTTCCATGAGGAGGTAAATTCTGCATTTTCCTTCAAAATATTGATTGTTATTACAAGACAGAATGTTACTGCATCTTAATTTAAATATCTGGTTCCAGATTATTCCGATTAAAATCAGTGATATCTGGTCGCAGTTGAAATGAGCAGCATTATAAATAAAGTGTTCTCACATGCAAAATGATTGACTCTGAAGATTAGCATGATAGAGATGATGCACTGTGGTATCTGAGGATCCCTGAGTTGACACTTTGCCATTAGGAACTGCAGAGCACTTATTAGACAGCTGCAGCTGGGGATCCTTATCTTTCATTCCTGCATACACACTAGTATGTTGACAGGGGACTCTTCCATATATACTCTTTGTGAGGAAGGGCAACTGAATGCTGTTTTATAAATATATACTTCTTATCTTTAAGAAGCTTGGGAAATGTCTAAAATGTGCGAACTGAAACTTTGCGTATATCCACGTGTTCCTTTTTGAGTTTGATATGGACTGTTGTTCCAAAGCTTTTTTGGAAATGTAAAATGTGTTAACATATACTCTAAATACATCTTTCCTCAATAGACGGCTTACTGAGTAGATAAAATCCATAATGCAATACTTGTTTGTCTCTCATATTAGGGTAATTTAACAGATCAACAATGATGGGGAATGGCAACATTTCAGAAGCCTTAAGTAACATTTTAAAGGCACAAGAGAGGAAAATAAATCAATACAATATATAGGAATATATACTGCACATATTTATTTATATACTTATTTATTTATGTACTCTCTGGATCAAATTGTGGCATTTATCCACTGACCAGAATTGGGGGCTATGTGGAGCTGCTATTCTCCATAAGGAAATCTTGGAGCAATTGTGCCGCAGGTAAGCAAGCTGCCCTAATGGATGAGAGTTACACAGGCTGCCATTTCTATGGGATAGTGGATCTGCTTTCCCTAGTATGGCTGTCCTGCTTTGTGAACTAGTACAGAGTGATATGAGTGGGGCCATTAACCACTGCAGTGTGGCTGAAAACACTGTGCTCCCCCAAGCACAGGGACTGAGGTTGTCACAAGCCATACGCCAGGAGGCTTCTTACACGTTCAGTACCCCTCAGCATCTGTGAGGATCTATCATGATTCAGGGTTAGATATATTACAATAAATTCCACAATAAGCGCCCATGTTATAACACAGTGGTGGGCAAGATGCGGCGCCCATCAGGGTAATCTGACTGCGGGCCACGAGACATTTTGCTGACAATTGACCATACACAGGCATGCCTTCCCCCTCCCCGCAGCTCCCGGTGGCCGCAGTTCACCATTCCCGGGGATGTGCTGGCCACCACTTCCCACAGCTCCCATTGGCTGGGAACAGCGAACCATGGCCACTGGGAGCTGAGGGGGGGGACGTGCCTGTGGACGATCAATGTCAGCAAAATTTCTCGCAGCCCGCAATCAGGCTTGATTGGCCATAGGTTGACCACCACTGTTATAACAGCTCCTCTTCATAAAGCTCATATATTTTTCACTCCCAAGAAATATATAATGAAGAGAATACAGTGGTTCATAAAGACATATTGCTGGAGCTATCGGACACTTATCAAATGCAGGTTTTCTAGACTATGAAGGTGAAGCTGGTTTATCCGTGGCCCTTCTGCATATTTTCAGCAGTTGGAAATTTTAATTTATAAAAAGCTCAGCTAATAATATGAGTTTCAGATCAGATTTCATGTCACAATAAATCATATGCCATTAATAACATCTGCTGCAGGCTCACCTTGAAATTCATCTATATTTTAAAGATTCTGATGTTTCTAACATTATCTTAAGGAAATTAATTACAAAAATATATAGTTCCAATCTTTACACTTCTTGTTACTGAGATACTGAAAGAACTTGAAAAGGTAATGATATTTCCAGGGGTTAGAAGAGCTCTCGTTCAGATGATATAATATTTATCAAAAATAAATCTAAGTATTAACTGTTAAAAGTTATAATTTGCTAGCATGTTTATAATAGAGAAGTTCTAATGTCAACCCAGTCATTTGTAGATAGCCAAAGCGCTACCTTTAATTATGATATTTTAGACAAAGACAGTACATATCTTTATTCACATAGTTTCCTGAAGCATTTTGCTACAGGCTTATCATTTTAAAAATATTTGTTTTATTTTGCAGAGAGGGAGAAAATGACAAATCCTGCTAATGTAATTTTACATACAATTATCTCAGATGTAGTTTGTTCTTTTAACAGCAGTTTGCAGATGGTGACATTCCATAATGAGAAACCTGCTGTAAGATATTATGTGAAAACAAATCCCATTTTAGAACTCCACTGAGCCAGTGGCTATAAGCTTTGTAATTTACTAGAAGGTGGCATTTTCAAAAGCATCTCGGTGACTTGGGAGCACAAATCCCAATAAGGGACTTGTACTCCTAAGCCATTTAGCCTCTTGGAAAAAATCTCACCTTGAATTCCTAAATTCTTATCCTGTCTCTGAAAAAAGAATCCCTCTCAGACTTGGAGGTCGCTTAGTAAGTTCTGATTTCTCAGAGACGATAAGCACTCAGAACTCCTGTTAAACTAAGTGAGAGATTAAACATTTCTGTAAGTCAGACCATTGCACTGCAGTTCTACTTTCAGAAATGCCTATGTAACAATCTGTTACCCAAGTAAGATGGAATTCCTTGCCAAACAGAATTTGATTTTTTGTGTTATACAGAATAGATATAGAATCATAAAAATGTAGGGCTGGAAGGAAGCTCAATAGGTCATCAAATCCAGCTCCCCTGCACTGAAGCAGGACCAAGTAAATCTAGTCCATGTCTGACAGGAGTTTGTGCAACCTGTTCTTAAAAACCTCCAATGATGGGGATTCCACAACCTCTCTTCCAGAATAGCTGGAATAAGCTCTGAATATCACTTTAGTGACAAAACTAAGTTTTTGTTACTTTAAACAGACAGTACAGGTTGGGGAATGTGAGCTGGATTCTATCCTCGCTCATGCACCTCAATAAAATTGATAACTAAGATCCACATTGAAGGATAATTCTTCCCTCATTTAATACACCTGTTCAATTCCATTGAAACTAAAACAGGTTATAGCTGCAGCAGTGTAAATTAGGACAGATTTTGGCCTGATTTTTTTTTAAATGAACTACTGATGATTCATAAGCTGGAAAGAATCCAACTCGACAGTCTGAACCCAGGTTATATTTGTAGGGCTGGCCATTTTTTACTTGTAAACTGAGCAGATGTGATAGGAAAATGAAATCACTGAGATGCAACCACTATGGGACCTCCCATGCCAGTTTTATAGTCACTTCTCAGAGGACAACTTTGCTGCCTCAGTTTCACCATGTATGAAATAGAAATAAAAAATGTTTCTATTTCAATGGATTTGGAGGATTGTTCAGTGAGTGTTCATAAAATGCTTTCAAAGTAATACAATCTAAGTATTAGGAACTCCTTCCTCTATTCAACATGTGACAGGAGTAATTTTCTTTTTCATACAAAGCTTTAACATTGCTAATTTCTCAAAAGTACAAAAAATAAAGTAGGTCTGAGATTTTCAAAGTCACCCACGGGATTTGGACACCCAATACCCTCTCAAAACCTCAACTTAAATACATAGCAAATAAAGAAATGCACATAACTAAAGAATGTATGCAATAAATATACTGTAATCTTTAAAGTTACTCTTCCGAAAACCTAGAGTTGCGTCCTTTAGTGTGATATTTTTCTTTTCAATGATCAAGTGTGTCCCATGGTCTTACTGATAAGATACATACTGTTACCATTCCACAGACACTTAAGGAGGTAAGTGTTTAAATGCATTCATAACTACTAGAATCTGAGTTGTCATAGTAGCCAGACACCGGTGGCTTGAAGTGCTGAGATTACTGCACTTGAGAAAGCATGGTTCAACTTCTAGTGCCTCCTGTTCAGAGCAGGATCAAATTTCTTGATTTCAGTGAGCAAGTGTCTAGTAGCTAACCCTAAGGGGAAGCAAACTTGCAGAGGACAGCATTTGAAGTAACACAGTATCACTAAACTGGAATGCTGTTAAAATAATCTAGTTTGGCCAGAATGTGAGCCCAGGAGCTGTGCCATGCTTGGCCAGACAGTGGGTCCACTGCACTACCCCATAGACCACAATGTTTGATAGATAGCCACTAAAAGGTGCAGAACATTGGTGATATATGCTTACATAATTATGCCCTTTAGAAGTTGGGCAACTGCATAATGATGTAGGTTGCAGATGGATTCTGCAGAAAATCCCTAGTGGAACAGCACAGTTTTCACCTCCATGATGTGAGAAAAAGAAGGCCCTTGGGAGTAAGGGATAGCCTTGTTGTCTGATCAGAGAACTTGATGGTTAACAAATGACATTTGCTATACCGTTGATGTTCTGACCCAAGCAGCATAAACTGTATCCAGCTTTGTGACTCAGTCTGGAGACTATCTGAGAAAACCTCATCTTAGTCATTGTGAACATTAGATCTTGGTCTAATGTTTTAGAAATGTTATCTGTGCCAATATTGATGTCCTTTAAGGTGAAGAAACACAAATAATTCAGATACTAAGTTTAACAACTATTCAATAAGTTCCCAATGGAAGCCAATAGACCTGCAATATAGTCTGGATGGCACCAGGATACCCACATTGTCTTTGTCCTAGGCCAGTGCTTGCATAGCATGTGAGTGCACCAAAAGTATTTGTTTGGGGGAGGAGGGCATTCCTGCATTTGAGGTCATATGCAAGGGGCTGCCCCTCCTCCCTGGCCTAAATTCATGTTATAACCAGAAGCCAACTGGGCCAAGGTGGGCCAATACAAGCCAGCTTTTGACTGTATATAAACATTTTCGGTTCTGTGTCAGAAAACAGATTATCTTGCTCTGCTTTTGTCGAGGATTGCTATTACATTAGCAATTATGAGCCTGAGTTCAGAGGTGTAGTTCCATGGAGTCTTATCCTTTTGTGAAAAATGTAATCGGGCGGGATCAATGAGACAGGCAGTAGATGTCTGCAACCTGGTCTCTGCATTGGGCTGGTGTCTTCTGACAGAATCTTCTCATCCAGTCATAGCCAAAACAGAGAGAAGAAGAGAGTTCCTAAAGTGCTTGTAGTACTTGCTCTCAGGAGCAATTGTTTTTGCTCTGCTTTCAAAGCTACAAGAACAGCAATTGTGTTCCGTTATCTTTGCTACCAGGCCAGAACTGGAGCCCACAGAGGGACATACTTTCACAGCAGGATGCCTGTGTAATATAGCACTATTAATGGGGTGAGAGACTTGGGAGTTTTTTTGTTGTGTGTTTTTTTATTTTTTACAAGAGATATCTAAGGTGAGATAAGGTGATGTGCTATGCTGACCTCTGTACACTGCAGTACTGGACCAGGAGGAAGAGGGAGAACTGGCTAAAAATTCAGTTATTTTCAGTATCTGCTTTCTCTTTGTTCCCAGAATAAAGCTCATGGTTTACAGGTTATAAACTAATCCACAATTATGTGCATATTATTCATTAATAAAGGGCTTATTTTCTTGGAGGTCACTTGCACAAAGTAAATTGGTATTTAGTGTTGTTTTTTTAACACCAGTGTCTTTAGAGTTTAAGTGCATAGATACTGGCACAAAATAGAAGCATAATTCAACATGATAAAAGTGAATTTCTAAAATATAAAATCAAGAATTCTACACTAATCAAGTTATTAGGAATAGGAGATTGTTTTTGTTTTAGGATTTCTTCATCATAAAACAGCTTTAGTGTTTGAAGAGAGAGTCGTGTTTGAAAATCTCTAAAATGATGTACTTAGAACTGTAAATGCAAACTATAAACTCTACTTTAGTTTCTTGAACCTCAAAAATATCTTGTGCGCTATTTGGTGCCAGAGGGTATGTCTACACTGCAAAGAAAGTCTCAGTGGCTCAGGTCAATTGACTTGGGCTTGCAGGGCTCGGACTGTGGTGCTAAAAATAGCAGTGTGAATGTTCCCATTCTCACTGCAGCTTGGGTTCTGCCACCCTCCCCCTACACTGGGTTTCACAGCCCGGTCTCCAGTCCAAGCAGGAACATCTACACTGGTATTTTTAGCACTGCAGCCCAAACCCAAGTCAATTGATCCAGATTCTGAGATTCAGTGCTGCGAGTTTTTCCTCTGCAGTGTAGACATACCTAAAGAGTCATGTTAGCAAACTTAATTTAATCAAATACTATTTTAGACTATTTAATATGGACTTGAATGATTTTTGTAAAATGTTTAGTTTGTCTCCACATGCAGGTTCAATTCACATAAACCATATATCTATTTTTCTCAGCACCAGTCTATGATGTATACACAGATCTCCCTGCCGGGGCATTCTGACCAAACTGGATTATTTTAACAGCATAGACCAGTGAGGCTGTCAGTCTATACCTGGTGTTCAGTACTCTGAAAAACCTTTTCTCTACTCCCAAGTCCATCGGAGTATTGGTAGGGGAACCCAGACCCACCCATTCCACTGGGTTCCAGCTCAGGGCCTTGGAGTTAGGTAAGCAGGGTCAGTGTTCTTCAGCCCTGAGCTTCTTCCTACCTTCCCCTGGGTCTCTGCAGCCTCTCCAGCCTATTGATCAGTTCATCCCCTCTTGAGCTGTTGCCTCTGGGCAACTCTTTAGTAGCTTACTAGCAGGAGCCCCTTTCTCCAGCCTGCTCACTCCTTTGCTTCCCATCCCTTTGATCCTCCCAGCTGCTGCGGGGCTTCCAATCAGCAGTGCTGGCAATGCCTATATTAACACTTTGGTTGCTGGGCCAGTGTGGGGTACATACATCCCATGACAGGGCCATCTCAAAATTCTGTTCTTTGTCTTGAAAGTTCTAATGGGCTAATGACGAGCTATTTAAAAGGCAACCTCTCACTGTTAAACACAGCTGCTGTAGAGGACATCTGGGAGGCTGAAATTGATGGAACTTGTGTTCAAACTTGTGGGGGCTGCTGCAGCATACTCTGGGAGGACATTCACCCACATAGAGGGCCAGCACAAGTCTTTTGCCCTACCTAAGACTTCAAAATATGGCTTCACAGACGACCTGTACCTGCTGATAGTGGGGATCACAATTTAAAGGTTCGGCTGCCCCTGGAACAGCTCAAATCAGACCTCTCCCCAAGCTGGTCTCCCCCCTTACCCTCAGTCTTTCCTCCTGGAAAGCAGCAGCCCCTCCCTACAGCTCCCAGCTGTTGCTCCTGTTTCTCCCCATGGGTTGCAGCTTGTTGGCTCCGGTGTGCAGGGAGGTGGCCCAGCCACACTATGTGACCAAGCAAGGCCAGCAAACCCTGGCAGAAATCTGGGGATCATGATGGCATGAGCCCCCTCCCCCCTCCGCTTCTCCCCCCACATCACTTCCTTATGGCTTAGATGGGAATTAAGCAGTATGTACTCGGTATGCTGACCTTCAGCACAGGAGTGGATTTTATACTCTCATTGTAGGGTTCTCAGCTTTGAATTCGCTACTGCTGGAGATCAGGGTGAGCTAGAGTTTTCCACTTTTATAATGCAATGTAAGACTTATCTCTTTCACCTCAGAAGTTGGTTCTGAAGTGTCTCCAGCTGTGTGCTCTAGAAAATTGTGTTCTGTTAATTGTGAGGGGATAGGAGGTTTTTTTCTTGAGGGAATTGATGTATTTTTCCAGTTTATTAGAAGAATGGTTGTCTTAGAACCATGTATAAAATAATAACAATGAAATTAAGAGAGAGAAAGTCTCAGGCTGTATGCACTATCTAGCATCTCAGTATTATTTAGCAAGCTATGATATTGAATTGTAGAAAATGGCCCAGCACACACTCTACAAGTAAGAAAGTGTTGATTCATAACAGATCTATCCATATGCTATAGGCCAAGGTCAATAAAATCTAATTCTCTTCAAATGATGTCAAGCTGGCAACTTATTTTATTGAAGAAGATATTTCATTATTCAGAGTAGGTCATGAACCTATTTTTATGGATTTTGAAATACCAATTGGATATTTGGTACATTCTTTAATTAATTAAAACCACTGCCTCTTATTGCATAGTAGTTTTAAGGCTAATCTCAGTTATTAAATGAAGATCAGCATATGGGAACTATATCTACGAATTTTTCATTTATAATCTGGTCATTTGGAATGAGAAGTAATAAAACAGAAAATGATACCCAAAGCTCTCTCACGACTTTCCTTCATAGTCAATTTAACATATGAGAGTGTGTACCACAGCCAGAAGGCTTTAATTTGACATTTGTTGCCTGCTGATAAAACATATTTGTAGTTTTTTGTTTGAATTAATAAAATGATTTTGCCCAGCTTTCAAGTGTCTACTTTGAATCAAATATGCCAACATTGTGCTAACAATTCTTGGTAAAATATCTTTTTAGTGGGGGGGGTGGGCTGTTGATTTTGTACAGGGAGAGAAATGGAACAACTGAGTCAATGAATAGTATAGCGGAGGTACAAAACTGGTTCTGGATCTAGTTTGGCAGATATGCAAAATAAAGTCTGCCTCCCTATGATAAGATGAGAGTGGTTATGTCTTGGAAGAAATGTTTATATCAGTTCCTGAGCTGCATAAAGAGGTGAGTAGCACCCATTTCTGATATATATTTCCAAAACAAAACAAAAAAAGCCGAAACAGCCAACTTTCATTTAAAGAAAACAGTTAAGATTTCTAAGTGAATACAATGGTCTGACCGATCACAAAGCCTATGCTGTTAAAAGCAAAATGAAGTGAATTGTTAAGGATGCAATAATTTTTACACTTACCATTTAATAAATATTAGTAGCTGAAAGCCCATGCTGTTACATGGGTATGGCAGTTGGGCCAAGTAATCCACCATCTATGCAGTCTCCCTCATACAAACAATGAAAGTTAGCTGTAGAGTAAGGATAGTGAATGGTCAAATTACCACTAATATCATAATGATCTAGGGCTCTTGGCATATCATATGTACGTGCTTGGTTGTCACACAAGTATAATTTATTAAGTCAAAAATGGCTGAGAACTTAACAATTGGACTGTAACAGACCCTGGATTCCAGTGATGGTTGAGCCTGGGGATATTCTGAACAAAAAGAGCTCTCAACCCTGTCACTGTTTCTATGGCTTTTTACTGACTCATCAGATGTTCAGGCTTCAGAGTGACACAGACAGGTGACAATCCTGGAATCTTGTACAGATAAACACATTATTCTTAAGTACAAAGAAATGAAAATTTAATCACAACACAGAACCTTAACTCTGATTCATAGATGTTTTATGGATTATTTTTGTTACCTTGATTCCAGTATCTAAACCCTAATTCAGGAAAGCATCCTATTCATAGCTCTTAAGCAGATGCTGGTAATGAGGAGACCACCTGCTGTTGGACTGGCATGAGATACAGCCTAAATCCTGGTCTGTGACCTAGCCCATAAGCAAGACAGCTTTGGATCAGACCCTAGATACTGAAGAATTGGAAATCTCAGACAACCTGTTTTTACTAAATTTCCAACCCAGTTTTTCAGACTGGAGCGGTATCTATAACTTCACATAACAACCAAAACTTGAGGTGCTGATCCAGCTCTAACTGCTTAACCTTTTAACATTTCTCAATCATTAGTGCTCAGCATTTATGTTTGTTCAGATTGCCAGAAAACTAATCATATTAACCAGCGTGCCATGATCCTAAGTCAATTTCCTGCGGCTCCTGTCTTTGCTAAGCATGTGAATGAGGCATTTTAGATATTTGACATATCCTAAAATTTACTTAAAAAAACAAAACAACTCCCCACACCTCCACCAACCCCTATGTGAATATCTGCCACATTTTTATACAACATTTTCCTTTTTCTTCCTACTTGTATTTGAATGCACTTGCCTTGCTTATGTTGTTTTAGTCCATGTATCATTTTCATGCAAATAACCAGACTTCTTGCTGACTTGATTACAAGTTTATAATTACACAGCATCAGGACTGTTTTTTTACATGGCTTTTCAAATTTGATATATGCAAAATGAAAACCATTTCCTATTATATAATGTATAGCAAATAATAATCTGTGAAGGAATTATAAAGTAAATCCTGCAGACTTCCCTCAATCAAAACTTTTGAAGATTCTAGATAAATTGCTTAGATTTAACACATATTCCTCCAATAAATAAGCTGTGAAAATATTAACTTTCATAAAAATAGAAAACATCTGTACACACATCTACATACATATATATTGTGATACAGCATGGCCAGAGGGCAGCAGAAGAATGTTAGAAGGGAGCCTTATTCCCTACAGAGGGAAGAAAGTTTGCTATAAATTAATTAAAGCACCTGAAGCCAATTAAAGCACCTGAAGCCAGTCACATTATAAAAACTCCCTGCTTCAATCGGACAAGAGGAGGAGTTGAAGCAGAGTGGATTGGTGTTAGAGCAGAGAGCAGTTTGGAGGGAAGCAGAGGAGAGTTTGGATAAGTGCTGCGGTGGGCTAAGAAGACCAAGATCCTAGGTAGAGGGACATCTGGTTTGTGCAGAGGGAGGGCAGGAAGCCCCACAAGCTGAAGGGCAGGAGAGGGAAGTAGCCCAGGGGAAGGGACCACTAGTTCTAGTGGTTTACCGCTATCCCTAGGGCCCCTGGGCTGGGACCCGGAGTAGAGGGTGGGCCCAGGTCCCTCCCTCTCTATTCCCCTTCTCTAGGTCACTAGTGGGGCAGTTCAGGGGCAAGAAACAGTGCCCTAAACCACCCCCCCGCCCAAAAAGAGAAAGCGTGAGACCCATCATAGTAGTGCCAGCAATTTGACACATATATAGTAGTGAATTCATATGTTTGTGTGCTATATATATTGTTCCAGTCATACAGGTGCTCATGTCTTCTTTAGAAGAATTTTGATCAGTATTTATTTTTATTGCAGTCATAAAAAGGAATAACTATATAGCTAACACTGAAACAAATTAGCTCCTCTTAGTATTATCTTTAAAAATCAATGTATAGTTAGTCTCATGGTTTCTAATGTGAACAGGTAATAAAGAATGAAACTAGATTTCATATACTTACACTCAGAAGATAGAAAGCTCATAATATATATGGTACTGTACTACTTTCTTTGGTTCCCTTATATTTGGCCTATCTGTAGGCTTCAGACATTAATTTTAATAACATACAATGTCTGGGCATGGTATAATCTCATATTTTAGTTGGTTAGTGACACTTCAGTTTTCATTTGTGACTTTTTTAGAAAAGTTTGTAACTAACATCCGTCTCAGCCAGACATTATCAAATTGGCTCCTGCAAACTGCTTAGTTCCTTCCAAATTGCTAGCTGCTGTAGCAGCTGATCCACAAGAGTCTTGCACATCTCTGATTTATTTCCATATCCTAATATGTCACTGAACAAATGGCATTCTTTATTTTTCTCTTATAACCATGTTCCTTTATCAGCTGTCATTTTTAAGGAGCACAGTTCACTCCAGAAGAAAATTGTTCTTGGATAATCTCAAAAATTTCCTAGGTAATCCGTAAAGAAACATTCACAATACCCTGTTCCAGAAAGCATCTATATACAATATCATATTGACACACTGACATTATAAAGTCTTATCATTGCAGTCTGGTAGAGAAAGAACCCCAGTCTTGGGCCCAATACCTTAAGTAAAAATGTGTTTGGTTAGCAAGGTTCCTTTTTTGCTAAATAGTTATTTATGAACTCTCATTAGTTCCATTAAGCCCTCTTTTCTCTTCACTTCTTGTCCTCAACACTCTATATGGAAGTTGATGCCATCTTTTCATGAATGATAGCTCCTGAGAGACATTGAGCTGCTTCTGGTTCTAAATCAATAACTTAAAGGATTTAGTGATGGTATTCTACCAGTGGTCAGGGCGGTAGCCATCCTAGTCTGAGCTTTTGCACTTACATGGTGTAGATGAGGAATTTCTTGGAAATTGCAAAATGTTGCCAGCTCATTTCAGCAAACTCCTCCTTCAT
Source organism: Dermochelys coriacea (assembly GCF_009764565.3). Classification (NCBI taxonomy): domain Eukaryota; kingdom Metazoa; phylum Chordata; order Testudines; family Dermochelyidae; genus Dermochelys; species Dermochelys coriacea. Next base: position 216,456,546 of record NC_050069.1, read on the forward strand.
TTCTATGCAGGTCTGCAGAATCTTCTTGTAGTGCAAAAACGTTATCTATTCCTGCCCACTTGGCAGGTTCTATAGCTCCATAACACTCATGTGCTGCTGTGGGGCTGGAGTTGTGAAAGAGTCATACAACTGTGAGTTTCATGCTGTGGAGGTTATGGATTGCTGGTTGGGGAATCAGCAATTCTCTCCCCCCCCCCCCTCAAGCTGACCAAGGTCAACAGGAGATTGGGGAGAAAGAGAATAGTATGGAATTCCATGTCATCATTTTGATGATGTCTTCCAGTTTTTCAAGCAGCAGTGGCTGGTGGAGCCTCTGAATTCAATGGTTAGTCACTGATTCCATCAAGGGGGGCAGAATGTTGACTGGCAGATCCAGTCATTCCCAGAAAAGCAATGGAAAATGTTAAAGAACCAGAAATAGCCTGCTTCTGGCTTTTGACTAAGGCTTGCATTCTTGAGCCTGAGGGAAGATACTGCAGGCTATGTCCATTTATTTTAACACTGACACATAAAAGGGATACTTTATTTACATTACCTTGATCTTCACTGTGTCCACACCACCAGTCCCATACACTGTCATCTTGTGGGTGATGTGAACTACCTTAGCCTCCTGCTGAGACAGCGTCTGCTCTCCCTCTGCATTCTATACCCACAATTCCTACACCAGGCTATGGAATGGCAGTTCAATAAACCAAGAAAACAAAAGATGGAAGTTTTAAATCATGTAAACAAACTCTCATTGACTATGAAGTGATACTGAGGTCAGAATTCTGTTACCTAGCTATTTCTGAGAATTTATTAACTCTTCCATGTATTTTAAATAATGTATTACTTGAATTACTAGAACTAACATATCGGGTATACTTTTGATATCCTTATGCCATAGAAGTACTAATACCATTACTGGAGTTCAGGACAAACAAGTTGATAACTTGGAGATGCATATTTTTAGATTTGACAGAATTCAATATTTATTTTTATGAATAATATTAATGCATATTTTTAAGAATTTTTTTAGATTTGTATTTATTTAAATTTGATCTTACCATAATTTTATGCAACTGTGAAGACAACTCTTTAATGACAGTAGATGTTGAGATTCAAAAAGTTAAAGCTTTATAAAAAGTTAAAACACAAATTATCAACATCATATTGTTACCCACACAATTTATGGCCCTTCCCTTTCCCTAGGGGTTAGCAGGACCTTTTTCCAGTGAAAGAGCCTTCACACACAAATCTGTGTTTATGAGCAATTAATCAACAGAATACACATGCCAAGCATACAAAGCTCATATGTCAAAATATACAAAGTAAATATACTTAAATCAACAAATCATACCTTTTTACTATTCATTCTCTAGTCCATTTGTAACAAGTCTAATTCAAAAGTCTCAGTACTGGATTTTGACTCTAATAAGTTGTCAACTAGCATTTTTCTTACTTTGCCTATCTGTACATTTCAATTATTACCGATGGAAATATACTTTTGTCAGTTTGTGTGTGTATGGCAGTATCGATATTTAACAACATTTACTGATAAAAATCTAATCCTTACAAGCCTACATATTTAAAAAAAATAATGAATTTGTTAAAAAAAAAATTCCTGGTGAAGCCCTAAATTTATTATTTGACTCTCTGTAGTAAAGGTGGACATGTCACAAACTATTTACAGTTGCTATTCAGACAAAGAGTCTGTGTGTTAGTTTTGCCATTGTTTGTTCAAATGAGACTTAGGGAACAGCAGTGAGTAACATATTTTCCTCATTCTTGAAAACCTTTCAGTTTTAGTGTTCCTGGGAACTATTAAAAAAAAATCCATATGAGGAACAAGGTCTGGTAGCCTCTCTTGCATCATGCTATTTCTCAGCCAGTTATGGAGATATCTAAAAGCTTTTTCAATGCTCTTTGGAACAGTAATTTGTGGTTTGGGAGCATAATGGACATCTAAAGAAGTTTTTCAATAGTTGGAATATTTTGTATTACAACATATTATAAACAAGGGTAGTCCTGAGGATTTTTTATATAGTTTAAACAGATTTCCAGGACTTCTGCCTCCTCTAGTTATAGTGACATTAATTAGTACAGTATCAATGTACTGTAGAAGAAGTTTAAATTTATTAATGGTTCAGATATTGATGATAAAGCCTCTAGAGTTGTATTAAGCTGGTAATCTTTACTTCTTGATCATGATTTTGTTTGTCTAAGGGGAAAAAACATGTTAATCTTAGAAACATGAACTTTTTGCTGGTGTGAAATGTCATTTAAGTCATTCTGAATGAAATCTTCAATATTTATTGTACAAAGAAATCTAGGGTAAAATTATGAAAAATGCCTAATTGACTTAGGAGCTTAAGTCCCATTTACAAAAGGAACGTAGGAATTTAGCAGCATAAGTGTGGGTTAGGCACGTAGGTCGTTTTGAAAATTCAACAGTCTGAATCTTTAGGTGCCTAAGTATATATAGAAATCTGTTCCCCAAGTGCCTGTCACTTTTGAAAATAGGGCTTAGACACTTTTGAAAAATTATCACTAATCAATATACCTAGTTTTACACAACACATCAAGAATATTTTTATCTTCACTCACAAGGAGTATCACTTCTAGTGACTTTTTTCAACAGGATGACAGAACCATGTACCTCTGTCTTCTTTAACAATTCTCAAAGGCCCTCAAACTGTTCCCAGTAACAGTGGCAAAAATAAAAATCAGTGGGTGCAGAGCAGTTGTCTTGAAAGTAACTGTCTCAACATCATTCATTTCTTCTAGGCCTATAAACATCATCATAGTTTGCTGACACTGATTTAATTAAATCTACCACTTGGGCATAGACTGTGTCCATTTTGTAGGTTCCACTTGTAAGGGTTATTTTTGTTTCTTTGTTGTTTTTGTCTTGTCACTAAGAATTATTTATATTTAACAAACCATGAGAACATACAATATATTGACTCTATGATAGACAAAGTTATTTTGTATTAGTCATACAAATATAGAGAACTACTAGGTTATGTACTTTAAATGCCTAACAATGAACATTAATGATGGGAAAAATGTCTTCAACAAAGAAGATTTATGACATTTAAGGGACCTTCATGAAATAGATCCATTGTAAATCTAATTCATTACCACAGAGATCTTTGTGTATAGTGATACCTTTTTAGCATCCAGAGGCTCTGTGTCACAGAATGTAAGGGGGGCCAGATAATCGTTCTATGCAAAAATGCTGATGGGAGAAGACCTTTGGGTAAGGAGGGTAGGTAGAGACCATAAGAAGATGCCTTCATGGAGTTTTCCCCAAATCATTTATGGATGGCTGCGGCTGGCCCCCCATGGAATGAACTGTGGTTCTGCTTCTAGAGCAGGTGGAGCCTGGGAGATCTGCAGGAAGAACAGGGCAACTGAAATATATTACTAGATTGTCTACTGGCTTTAGAGTCATTTGGAATCTCTGTAGTATTCCAGCTCAGCTGGATTCTGCAGGAAAGATAATATAAGTTGGAGCTGTACCTCTGGCAGCATGGATCTGCTGAGGCTACAGCGTAGCTACTCTTGGCATTTAACACAGCCCACCCAGTCCTAGCTTCTTGAATGGACCTACCATCGTGAAGATCATGGTCTGGTCAAAGGATTCTAGTATAAATCCTTTTTATAAAACATTTCATGAACACAGCAGTTTTCTCTCACTCTTTTTTCTTAGTTCATTTTCACATGTATTTAATTTACTATTAATTCTTTCACTTCTTTTTGGAAGGATGGGGATGTATCTGATGCATTTCTGATGGAGCAATGAGGGATGCTCCCATACCTACCAGCTTTAAAGCTCCTCCTTTCTTACCAATGATGCTGATACCAATAGCATAGGGAACAAGAGACTGTGGTGAGAATGTTCTCACATAGAATAGCAGAGCGCAAACAGCAGGGCTGGCATAATTCTAGCTCTTTCACAGAATACATCATAATTTCATTTTATGATTCAGGAGAACAATACGGAATATTTTAAATTGAATTAAAGATTTTTTTAGAATTGACATTATTGTTGACAGGTCTAACAACTAATGAAAGCTGCCTATATTAGTATTTACATTCACCTCATCATTTTTATCATAGTCTGAAAAGGCTAGTACTTGATGAACTTGAGTTGTTGCGTGGACAATTTTTGAGAACAAATTTCCTTCTGCCATGTGCTTTGTCATCGCATCAGTATTTCTGCATGTGCCCTTGTAAATCTGGAGCTGTGTTGAAAAGCATATAAATAAGTAATATTGAATATGATTATTTTATAAATGTAAGTGAACTTAAAGGGTGGGAATTCAGAAGAAATGTTCCTAGATCACCACAAACACAAAAGTTCTTCATTTGTAATATCACAGAAACAAGGCAGATCTAAAGAAAATGGTGTACTAAGATGAAAATAGGGACCAGCAAGACACACACATAGCTTAATCATGCAAATACTTAGATGAATAACTTAATGCACTCAAATAGTCACTTACTCCAATAGCACTGTGCATGACAGTGAAAGTACTCGGTGTGTAAATGTTTGGAGGATGTGAGCCCTCTATTTTTTTTCATATATAGAGCCCTATACATATACTGTATAGGAAGATACCTAACAGCACAGATTACACATCATAACATTAAGGATATGTCTACACTGCAATCAGGAGGTGTTATTGCAGCAGGTATAGACATACCCTAACTAGCTTTCTGATAAATCATTTTCTGGAATAAATATTAATGCTTTTGAATTCAAATCTCTTTCCACAAATATTCCACAATATTCTCTTAAAATTTGCTTTTTGATCAAGCCTTCCTCACAATAAAATCATGTATGTGAAAATTCAATATTAGATGTGTACAAAAGCAAGTATGTTCACAAATTCAAATAGATATTTTCAATAATCTTTTCCAGAACTTACACAGCTTTCTCTGTACTAAACAGATGTCCTTGCAAAATTGTCAAGAAAAAATATCTACTAGTATTTAGTAATACAGTAAAATATTCACTAAAACAATTAAGTGTTAAAAGGGAAAAGAGAGAGTTTCTCCAAATATATGCCAAATGTTGCCAGTCTCAGATGCAGTTATATTGGCCTCAATCTCCAACCATGAGTTTATAGAATAAGAAAGACCACTTTGAACCAGTGGCTTTCTTTTGGACAAGTGATCGGTCTGCTCTCCCCACAACTTCCCCCTTCATGCTCATGCTTAAATATCAGACAAAAATGCATGAAAAAGTCTTCCATCAATATGCCTTTATAATCTTGAATGCTCTGGGAAATAAGAGGGTTTCATTTAGTTGTGCTCCAACTTTGTCAGAGCTGTGACATTCTGATTACATTGATGTCAATAGGAAAACTCTCATTGACTTAAATGGGACCAGAACTTCACCCCAGGTAATGCATAAAGCTCTGAGCTATAGTTTGATTTTTCTAGTCATTGTTAGCTGAACCTAACTCAGATGAATTGAAATCTCAGAAATTACAGTGATATCTTCTTGATGCCTCCCAAATTTAAATTTATTTCAATTAAATTCATATTAAATGGTTTGGTTAGACAGTCCATTAAGGATTCATTTTACTTTTAATCTTTTGGCATTGCACTCTGTCTCCTCACCTTGTACACTACTTGTTTGTTAACACGCAGTGTAGAACCATCTTACTGTATGTGCTTGTTAGATAATATGATGGCATGAGTTGCTGTCCCAATCATTCTTTTTTAATGAAGAAATACCCCATCTCTAAAGTTAAAAAAATGTATATTTTGGAGGACAAATTACAATTGTGCATTTTTAAAATTAAATAATAATGAATTTACCTGCAGTATGTAAGCTACAAAATTTGCTGTGATTGCAAGTCATTTTTGTACATTCAGTGAGAGTATAAATCAGTTTGTAGTTTAATGGAAGATCAGAAGATTTTAATAAATAATCTCTCATTTACTATGAATTTCCATGACTGCAAAATAGAGTTTACAAATGAATACACCCATTCAGAAAATCAGTGGTGGTGTTATTTATTTGTACTACAATAGTACCTAGAGGGATCAGGGAATAGTACCTCGGGGATCAGGACCCATTTGTACTAACCTTTATACAGACACATAATGAAAACATAAACCCGGCTCTAAAGAGCTTATAAGGTCCTAATCCTGCAACTTATGTGGGAACAGCAGTCTACATAGGCACAACAGAGCCCCACAGACTTCAATAGATCTCTGCAGGTGTGTCAGTGTGCCCATGGCTAATGTGTGCCCATGGCTAACTAATTTCAGGATAGAAGCCTAAGTATAGGGGGAAAATACCATCAGTGTGGTTAGAAAGCAGACATGGGAGCACAAGCTAACACCCAGCAGGAGTCACAGCACACCACTTCCCTGACCATTGTGAGTGTTTTGTTTCTCTCGTGATACCTACAACTTATTAAAGAGAGAAATTTTAGAGCTGGAATTATAATCTTATTAAATATAGCAATCAGTTCCTGAACATAGTATATGCTAAAAATGTGTCAGAGTAGCATCCGATGAAGTGAGCTGTAGCTCACGAAAGCTTATACTCAAATAAATTTGTTAGTCTCTAAGGTGCCACAAGTACTCCTTTTCTTTTTTTGCTAAAAATGTATTTCACCTTTATTCTGCTGTTTTTCTCTTTTTTGTTATAGCCTGCATTTCTTCTCTTCGCCCACTCCATTTGACTCCTCCCTCCTTCTGTTGCCTTTCTAGATTTTTTGTTCCTTGACCCCATAGAATAATCAAGGTTGTAAGGTTCAACAGAACTACACTGTTGGCTAAGCAGGATTTCACTTTTTATTATAAAACTAAATCAAGAGCTACTTAATGCTCCTGGTTTAGTGTTTTAATAAAAAATGAAACTGACAAGCCGACAGAGCCAGAGGGAAGTGCTGTAATGAACATGTCTGCTACTTGAAGTTTAAAGTGTTGCAGTGTTTGGACTATTTTTATTTTTTCTCATGTCTTTATCTTTTGGTATATACTTTTGTCATTAAATTCTTATTCACTATTAAATGTTAAGAATACAGCTGTATTTTACATACTTAGTACAGACTTCTTGTGTCAATTTGAGGTTAAGTGATAAAATAACAGAGATGAGCCAGTTTACTTTGAGTGGGTAGCCCTTTCTGCCCAGAGGCTAGAGGTCACACATTCAAGTTCCATACCAGGACTTGAGAACATGCCCAGTTCTGACATTGAAGACCCACGCCCAGAGCTGCTGACTGTACTATTGGAGATAGCATTCTTCAGATTTGATGTCAAAATAAGGTACTTTTGACCTATCCCTGTTGTCTGGGCAGGTGGAAGTTAAGAAACCAATGTACTTTTTGAAAAGAGTATGGAAAAATAACCCCAGTTTCCTGACAAGCCTTCGCTCTGTTAGTAAAACCAGGCCTTAAGTGTGAGGCTATGACTTAGCTGTTGTTGACGACATAATTACAGTCCCATTTGTCCACAGAATCACTAATGTTTAGCTTTTTTAAAAGCACTTTGAGATACCAAAGTATGAAAAGTATCTTTTTCAGCTCTACAAGAATTTAGGTTTGGGAATAAGTCTGAATCTGTTGGTTTTAAAATTAGCTCTAGTAGATCAGGCTGTACTGCCATAGAAATCCTAATCTATATTATATTAATTATGTTATATTATAGGCATGATTTTAATTTTCACATATATAACCACAAAGAAATGCAAAGAGGTAGAATTAATTTAAAACTTGACTTTAAGATGTGTTTCATTGGCTCAAGTACAAACTTCTACTACCTAAATTAAGTAACCTAATATGTTAGGCTGAGGAAATGTCTGGTTTTACAGATTGCTAATAAAGTTCCTTGTGAGTGGGGTTTTATGTACATTATATTGTCCCATAATGTAGACATTCTTGATAGCGGCATACAGGATTTATTTGTCACCTGGAGCTACAGAGGCCAACATTCAGAAGTGTCAGAAAGCACTTAAAGGTGGTAAGTTTGTCTTGTAGCTGAAAACTGTTCCTCATTAGAAAGAAATTTGGAAGTAGTGAAAAATCATTTTTGTGTAGTAAATATTTTCATAAAATTGGATGTCATCACAGATGTCGTCTTATTGCCATTAACAACAAAGAAAGGATGTCTGAAAGTTTACAGACTGATGTAAGAAACTTTCTATGAAGGCTCAAAGCTTTACTTTTTCAGGATTTACATCCAGCCATACAGAGCAGGAGAAAGCTCCGTTCACTGAAGCCATGAAAAGAGTAGAAACCTAAATGTAAATTCTCTGTGCTATCCATGAGGGAAAGGATTTGCATCTTCTGGGATGGAAAAACAAGACTTAATGGTGTATGTCATGCAAAAAACAAAACAAAACATGGATTCAAAATGCATTGCAGTCCTGGGATGCAAAGAGTTCATCTCAGTGGAAGAAAACCTTAAATAATATGTGGACTCAGTAGAAGTCACACTGTCATGCTGTCCCTTGCAGGAGAGGTGCACTCATGGCTGGAATCCTGTCCTATCCCTTGAGCAGCAGACAGCACTGGTTGCCACAGGAGAGGGGAGCCTTTGCAGATTCAGATGTGGGATTTCTTCTCTAGAGATTCTATAGATTTTCAGAAATAGCATTACCAAACTATACATTTCAGGGCTCTATTTTACAATCCCATGGGACCATCTAAAGATGATCTCTAGGAGTGGCTGTGGTAACTCCTCTGATTGCATTTTTCTCAGTCTCTTAAGCTGAGGTATAGAATAGGAACTGGCAGTTTTACAGAAATATTTGGTATAGAGAAATCAGTTTCTACTTGTTGAAAATCCACACTGTATTTGTTGAATATACACTGACTGGATCAAGAAATAGTGGAAATAATTTCAGTGTTTGCTAAATTATAATGCAGAGTAATATAAAATGCACATGGAACATATTTGTTTCTTTCAGTTTTAGAAACCATTGATATCCTCATTTATGCTTCATGATCCACCACAGTGAAAGCTTAATAGACCATTCAAGAAATGGTGGGAAGTTAATTTTAATATGAAATGGTTATGAGGGGTTTTAGTTTTTTCCTTAATACAATGAAGCTTCTAACAATTTTATTTGCAAAGAAGATGATTATTTAATAAAGTGACACACTGTCCCACTGATCGGATACATTAATTTGCTTCTAAAGCTGTTCCTTGAACTCCATAAGAAGGTGATAATTAGGTTTGCAGATTAGAATAACATAATCAGACCACTTGTGTCGGTGCTTGTTAAAATATATTTTCCTCTTCATATAAGCCTTGTAATAATTAAAACCTGTTTTTTTAAAAAAAGAATCCTTCTTTTTTCAGCATAGACTGTTCAAACAAATCTTAATAATATATCAAATTATTCTTAAGATAATTCAACTTTTTAAAAGGTTAATATTTAAAAAAGAATATGGGAAGTGATTCACTGATGAGTTTAAGCATTAGCATTGGGTTTTGCTGGAACACCTACAGTATAAAACAGCATTCATTCATATCCTGATTTAATTTCTTTCACTGTCACTGCTGATTGTTCCATTTAATCTTTCTTAAGTTACATGAAATTAGCTTGTATGTGTAAATTAACAATCATTTTCTAATGCTGCTGCAGACTTGAAGTATTATAAAAAAAGATATTGCCAATGATTTTTTTTTTAATTTTAACTACATGATGTTACAGCTGAAACATTGCACATTGAGTCTGTGCAGGATTGCGTGACAATTCTAGAAATGATAAAGTCAGCAGAAAAATAACAATGAATGTGAGAGTTGTATACTTCTAAAGTCTTCAAAGTTTAAAGCTTGTCTGTACCGCACTGGATCAGAGTTGTATCCGCTGATCTTCAGTGTTAAGTCACTAAAGCCAATTTCCTTTGCTTGGGATTATATACTTAAAACTAACTTCCTGACCTGAACCAAGGTGGGCACTGTGCAGGCTAAGATCATGGCAAATAGCTTCAAATGCTGTTATTCCATTACTTTTAATAAGATTGAGAATTGTTTTATTGTACTTGAAGCACATAGCAACACACATGAAATTAGTTCAATATAAACAGGACCTCTGTAGTGGGGGAAAAGGTTTCTCACAAGTAAATTTTCTTTTCCATTCCTTCATTGGATTATAAACATACCCTGTCTGAGTTGTTTTGTTATAATTTTTATGGGCAGTATATATACAAAGGATGAGGACCCACCAAACCACTGAGATAGAGGATTCATCCCCATTACCATCAATGGAGTTGCATCCTCTAACCCCATAAGTGAATTTGGCCCAAAGTAAGTAACTACTGGTTGCAGAATAAACTGTACTGTGTTAGCAGAAGATAATTGTTCACCAGGTTGTGAAATATTACACCCAGGCACTGCTGTATGTGCACAGTTCCATATATATATAATAGACTAGCTTTGCACAATTCTATTTGCCTTTGACTAATTTTGTCTGAGTGAGTAAAAATTATTTATTTTTTTGATTATCATGATAGTAAAGGGTGGGGGGAATATATTTTGTGTTTGGATTGGAAAATATTCCTATCAGAAGTGACAAATTTACAGTCCTTCACTTGAAGAGATGGTAGATAGACTTCTTTTGATTGAAATTAACCATTAAAATAATAAAGGGGTTGATAAAATATGTATTTTAAAATATTGCTAATTATTCTTTTTTTCCGGTTATCCTTGGATAGCAACCAAATATTCCAGTCTGTTTAAATAAATCACATGACCAAAATTACCCTGTGCTGTTTTCCAGATATTGATCAATAATGACTCTACAAGTCTACAGGTCAGTAATTTAAAAACAATTGACCACAGCTTTTCCTTTACAAATAGACAATTCATGTCAAACAACACTGTAGATTGCTTCAATACGTGGCATGTTTGCCTGGGTATTTCATTCTAGGTTTTCTTGGTTTGACATGAAATACTTGTCAGAAGACACAACCCAAGGAGGACCAAATATTCTGATCATTTCTGAGCTCTCACGAGCTAGGGGAGGTGGGCACTGGGCAGAAAGAGAAGATGACTAATGAGGTACACATGGGGGAAAAGATCATCCTTTTGCCTCCCCATGTCTGGTTTTATAGTTTTAATGCTACCTGTCTTGTGTGGTTATAAATTCACTTTTAAAATATGTTGCACTTAAATACCATATAAAAACAATGCATAACAACATAAGAGGGCAGGAATTAAATGTCCTTGATTTCTGCAGCATGTAGATGAGGAGGCACCTTTACCCCCTGACCAGTGCTATAGCTGTGTGGCTATGAGCTGGATAGGGCCCTGCAAATACCCTCCATGTATTTTTTTTATGTACTGGTCTATGGCACTCTTCACCCTACCACTTTATAAATGTTAGTGTAGTTATTTAGAGAAGTAGTATTATCCCCATTGTACAGATAGCTAAACTGAGGCATATAAAGATGTAAAGCCTAGATTCACAAAAGTACTTAGGTCTGGGTTTAGGTGCCTATTTCAGGCTCCACTGTGATTCAGAAACTCCTTCTGAACCCTGAAAATGCTTAAAGTCACCTGTCACCTAAGTTTTTGCAGTAAAAGTTCCCTAGGTATTTATGTTCCTGCCTCCCGGGATATGCAGCCTCACTCTAGGCGCCTGGACCCACTATCTCCTACTGAAGTCCCGCAGCAATCTGCAAACCAGAAGATGGATGTACTTTGAGGGGGGAAAAGGGGTTAAAAACAGGTATCAGCAATCTCTCAGATGAGTGCTCTAACCATTGGGAAATCCTGATGTGAGGATACATGGGGCTTCCTCAGTTTCTGTTGTTGCACTGAGGATAAATAATTAGTTATTTGGGGCAAATTATTATGGGGTTTTAAATGTTAAAAAAATGGCTTAGAGAGTGGTAAAGGTTAGAAAGTTTGTCAGGTCACTACATCTTTTTCTTATTATCTGGATTTTAAGCCTTCAAGTGTTAACCTTTTGAAAAGGCAGAAAGAAAAGCTAGATGATTAGGAGATACTTAATTATGTTTCCTCAAGGAAGATATGGTCAGGTCCAACCTGGTTCAGTTGCCGACACCTGCATAAGGCTGCTGGAGAGAGCTCTTCTGAATACCCAAGTGCACGGCCCTAATTTGAGATAAAATAATGCATCTAACTATGCTGTCATCTATAATTCATGGGTACTTGTGAGTATAATTCATTGAAACCTCACCTCTGGCCCAACCTCTGCCACTCCAGGAAGCAAGATTCATAGCACTTGTCTTTCTGGTTTTATCCAAATCATTATGTGAACCTTATAGGGGGTTTAGGCAGTAAATCTTACACAATAAACATATAGCGGAAGTCTGCTATGAAGTTGAGTCTTTTAATAACAGAGTTTGTATTTGTTTTCTTTCCCCCTCTTTTAGAATATAGGGTGGGGAAAAAACAATTTGGTTGGTCCCCTGCTAAGACTAAGCTCTTCATTGAATGTCATCTGTTTTCTAGGACTGTAAAAAATTGAAGAGCTTTGCCCTTTTAACCTACTAATACATCTCAGTCTCAGTTCACTGAGGAGCTGTGGCAACATACACACTGATAACAAGGCAGACAGTTACATCCCCATTTTTTTAATCTTGGCTGGACTGGCATTACACTGATAAACCTGATCAGCAATTTGGTATAATGTGAATTAATTTGTACTAGTGCCCTTTTCAATTTATTTAATTTAAAAAGTCACCTGTAAAATTGTCCAGAAGATTCAGGTATCTTAATGTTACCTAATTAGACTTTTATTCTTGAGTTTGTCAGTGAGAATATATTTATTGGGTTTTTATTGTGTACTTCTGTGAATATGTTTTTCTCAGGTTAAAATAGTCTTCTTGTACTTATTTTACTGAAATGAAAAATTTTACTCTGTAAAAAGAGAATCCTGTGGCCCATCCCTTCCCCACCCCACCCACAAAAAATCTTGTATGGGCACACAAAATCCAAGAATCAGTGTAATTGCTGTAGTTCTATTGCATGGAGGTGCATGAGTGTGCAAAATACAGAGAAGGACATATGTGCTGTGGGCTAGTAGATTCTTTGCTTTCTCCATGGCCGCACAGGGGTGGGAGGGGGAGCAATGATTTGGCCAGTGGTTCTGTCAACAGCAGTCAGAGCCCTGCACTACGCATAAGCAGACTAAGCAATTTCTTAGGGCCCGGAGCAGCTCAAGGCGGACCCCTATTCATTTTTTTTTTTTTTAGTATTTGTTTGGGGGGGGGGCAAAATATTCCTGCTTAGGGCCCCCAGTGGGCTAGCACCATCGGTGGCAGCAGTCCACTCATCAAAATTCTCTCATAGACTTGTCTGCATGTAGAATTCACAGTGGTTTAACTAAAGATTTTTACTGATTTAGTTAAACCAGTCCTACTTTGTGTGTGGACACGCTCGCATGGTTAAAAGTTGTCTTACATCAGTTAGCTTGCCCCATTTGAAAAAGTGAGAATTGTATAGGGGTTATTTGTGCTGAATCAAAAGAATGCCAGACATACAGCTGAAATACCACCTGTTGGGATAAGTTAAACAATAAGAATTCACACACAAGTTGCTGGGATTTAAGTAAATGGGAGCAAGAGCACTTCTTTAGTTAAAGCAGTGTAGTGCAGGCTTTAAGGATGTGTAATAAGCTGCAGATACCTAGAGACTGAAGTAGCAACTTTGGACTAGATGTGTAGCTGTTCTGATCCTAACTGCGTGAAAGCATTCTATCTTTGCCCTGCTATCAAAATATATACTCGGACTTTACATAGACATAAAAATATGATGATTTCCTCCACCTTCTTTTTTCCAATTTATTGAAAACCAGAGGTGGTTTATTTTAATATTGTGCTGAGAACCTGTTAGCCTTTTAAAATTTGTATGCACTAGTATTAAAAGATTGTTTTTTTTTTTCTTTTATTAGTGACTGTTAAATATTGAAGGTAATAATTACAGCTCTGTGTATATGCAAAAAGAAAAGGAGTACTTGTGGCACCTTAGAGACTAACAAATTTAATAAAGGTGCCACAAGTACTCCTTTTCTTTTTGTGAATACAGACTAACACGGCTGCTACTCTGAGCTCTGTGTATGTGGTTTTATTTTGATTCAGCAGAAATAACCTTGATAAAATTCTCAATTTTGCAAAGATGCCCTTTCAAGATGCAAATTAACACAATTACCATTGCTGAAAACATATTTCAGAGGTATGCAATCAAAATAATAAACTAGTTAAAGCGTGCATGTGCAATCACATTTGGTAAATAAATATTTCTTAATGAGGAACTTTACAAGGTTTGCTGAGTGTAGATTTGAATTCAGATTGTAGTCAGTTCTAATATAGATACAGCAGAACATCCCACCTAAAAACCAAGTGCTCCTTTACTCTGCATAGCACAAAGGGAGGAAAAGAAGCAGGAATTGCTTTGGAAATGGCCCAAGCAGGACATGTGGAGGAGAGCCCAAGCTACAGAGTATGCTCACTCCTTTCCCTGAGCTCAAGTCTATTGAAGATTCTCCAAGCAGACATCATGATGGAGGTACTATGAGTTTTGGGGGACCATGTCAATTCTGGGAGAGGGGCATATAAAAAGAACAGCCATTGTATTTGGTATACTCTTGTTAGGAGCCTCCATTTTGAGACCAAAATCCATGCAGGTATTATTGATGCTTTTTGGAGAGAGAGAATAGTGCACAGCCTTGGAAGTGAGCACAGTGTCACTATAGCTCAGTGGATCTCAACCTGCGGCCCAATCAGCACAGAGCTGTGGCCCATGTGACATCCTCAGGGCTATATACTATTGGATGCAGCTCACCATGGTAAATAGGTTGGGAACCATTGCTTATATCTCCTAAGTGATCTGGTAGCTAGTGGGAAGGCAAAGCATTGGAGCAATATCTCCAGATTGATGTCTTGGGATTCATGGAAAGAGGAAAGTTCCCACAGATCCTCAGGCTCTGCCCTGTTTCAAGGATCTGTTTCTCCTCTCTTTGGCCAGAAGTCTGTCCTTCTAAGCCTTCTGGATATAAAATAAACCAGGCTGGACATCTGAGAACAGGCTTTCTCATGAATTTTCACCCAGCACTTCCTTGTTTGAGCCAAGCCAGAATTGCTATGTGAATTCTCTACCCTTATGGTATTTTTTATTTTCTTTCCTTTAAGGAAATAAGTTTGATTTTAAATAATTTTATAAAAATGTGCTTTCTGCTCCTCTCATATCTTGTTTAGTTTAAACAGCAATTTAGAATATGCACTATTTTGGTGTCAAAGGCAGACTGTAATCTGGGTTGTCCTACGTTATCAGTGGAGTGTATTATTGGTTCAGATATGGAAAGCTAATTTCTAGTAGACACTGGAGAGGATTCTTAATAAGGCTGATGCAATACAAGCTTTGATTTCAGTAGGTAGAAGGGGCTGAGTATATTGAGAGGTGAATAGTTTTCCTTTTGCATTACATAATAGACAATGTATGTGTTCTCTAGCAAGACAATCCATGATAAAGAGATTTTATTTGTTTTGTTTTACGCTGGTCCTATTCACATCTATTTTTTGGTCTCCATCCTCACCTTCCCCGTAGATGGCTGAATCAGGGTGTGCAGAATTATATTCTCCCAAAGCCCGTAGTTTTCATATTCTTTTTATTGTAGATACAAAAAACATCATTGCAAAATTACATGAGGAAAAACAATTTGGGGCAGTGGTCCTACTGTTTTTGTTCCTGGACCAACATTGTCGATCCACAGAATGATCTGGCTGCAGAACCAAGAAGTGTGTGTGTGTGTGGGGGGGGTTGTGGGGATATGGGTCCATCAAAGAATTTCTGAAGTGGTGTGCTAAATGAAAATGATGGAACACACCCAGCACAAGGCAACAGTACACTCCTCTTAACAATAGAACTGTAGGTTAACATATGCTCATTGTGATGCTTGAAATATAATTATCATCTATTTGTAGTCTATGTAGATGTGTTAAAAAATGCTTTGGGGGGGAGTCAGCCCTCCAAAATGAAAACTGCTCTGCTGCCAGTGCTCATGAATACTGCATGTGCTTTCTGAATCCATGAAAAGGAACTTCAGCTAACAATACCATTCTTTTATAGCATGATGTCATAGTGTTATGTTCCTTACAACAAATGCCTGCTCACATCTAATCACTCTTTCATCAACTCAGCTGACAATCATCCTTGTCTTTGCTCATGTCATTTAAATATCTGAAAAACGAGAAGAAGTACTTGTGGCACCTTAGAGACTAACAAATTTATTTGAGCATAAGCTTTCGTGAGCTACAGCTCACTTCATTGGATGCATTCAGTGGAAAATACAGTGGGGAGATTTATATACACACACACAGAGAACATGAAACAATGGGTTTTATCATACACACTGTAAGGAGAGTGATCACTTAAGATGAGCTATTACCAGCAAGGGGGGGGTGGAAAACCTTTTGTGATGATAATCAAGGTGGGCCATTTCCAGCAGTTAACAAGAATGTCTGAGGAACAGTGGGAGGTGGGGTGGGGGGGAGAAATAGTTTTACTTTGAGTAATGACCCATCTACTCTCAGTTTCTATTCAAGCCTAAGTTAATTGTATCCAGTTTACAAATTAATTCCAATTCAGCAGTCTCTCCTTGGAGTCTGTTTTTGAAGTTTTTTTGTTTTTCCTGCCTCTCACCACTGCCTACAGGCAACTTCCACCAGCATGCAGTTTATTTACAAAGTTGCACTCTCTTGTTTTGGCTTCTTTGTTTCTATCAGATGCAGAAACTAAATTGGATAAAATGTGGATGAGTCAATCAGGTTTCAAATTTTATCTGAGCCATGGCACATAGAGCTAATAACGTCATTTTTTTATGTTGGGATTACTACAAAATATTGAACAATCCCTTTCAAAAATCAGAAATGCTCCATGGGATCACCACCTCCCTCTGAGATATGCTCACACTGTAAGTTTTTGATTTATTGTTTGGGCCATTTTCTCAGCTGCTGCAAATCAGCATTGCTGTATTGACTTCAGTGGAACAATGCCAGTTTACACCAGCTGAGGATCTAGTCGTTTAGATCCTATTTTCCACTAACCCAAATGTAACATAAACATGGAAATACATTGAACATCAGTAGAAATTAGATGAAAAATAACCCATTACAATCTTTCCTGTTAGTAAGTCATCTTATTTCTTTTAGTGGTTCAGGAGTAAGTGCTTTTGTTATCCATTGAGATATAACTGTCATAGCCTTTAGAAACTGGCAAATGTCAAGATGTTGCAAGATATAACATTTGTAAATAATACATCTGGTGTGCATTTACAGAGTCTCATTAATCCTTTATTGGACTATAAGTACTCAGTCATGTGTACTGTACTTCTCTTAGGAAAAATCATTTATAGTGTCACTATATTAGGTAAAATGTGTGGGTCACTGCATGCTCATAGATAAACTCAATACTAAAAAATAGAACTACCTAGCATGACATTCCTGCAGCCTTTCAGGGCAGTAAACACACCCCTCTAGTGGCATATTTTATTCACGCTACATAGTAAATTTAGATGCATGCATGCTGTTCAGAATTGTTAAAGATGGCATGCAGATGGTGGGAAATATGTTTATAATGAATTAAATGATCAATTAAAAATACAAAACTCTATATTGCATTAGCTGTAGGTTTCTGGGCCTTGTTACAATTAAGCAACATGTGAAACAACCCCCTTTAAACTGCAGTTATTACACTGTTTTTGTGTAGGCAGTGTATTGGTGGAGTGCCATGTATGTATTATATATGATATAATTATAAGGCCTGAAAATAATTGACTCTTGAATTTAATTGTCATAAAATGACTGTTTGGTTTTTCTATGCTATTGCAAAGAGATCCTGTACAAAAGAGTGATATATAGAAAGTAGAGATGTACACCCATCTCAGTCAGGGGGAATTTGGTTAGACCAGTAGGGGGATGGCCAATCCTTAGGGTCCTGATGGTGGTTGGGAAGGAGAGCACTTGTAATCAGATGGCCTAGAATCTTTCCCCTCAGAATGCTTATGGTGAATGTGCTTTGGGAAGGGAAGCAGCTTTTTTTCTCCACCCTTCTCCACCTCCCATTGGCCAGTCAGGGTTTGGGCAGGCAATTGCTCTCTCAGCTCTCCACTTTAGTACTTAAACTGATCCTGCATGTTCAACGGCCATCATCCCACTATTGCTGCCTATCTTCCCTTCCTATGTTTGAGGAACTGCTGGTTGCATTTCCAGGATGCCTTGGGTCAGACCAGAACACATTTGAGGATCAGGAAGAATTTTTTTTTTCCCCTCTTGGCCAAGAAGGCAGGACATCCACGGGGTTTCACTTTGCATTATCCTGGAGGCCTGGTTTATAATTTATATTTGTAAGAATAGGAATTTAATGTTAGAATGTAATATGGGCATGTCTGGTTTCTCACAGCTTGTGGCCAGTGCACATAAAAGATTAAAATGGCCAGAGGTAAACATGAGTAAGAGCACTGGGAGGTGGCTGGTGGACCTGTTAGCCTGTAGGAAAAAGGAGTGAATTTAGGGCTTCACAGACTAAAGTACCCTCATTCCCCTCATGGGAAGAGGAGTGACAGGATTCAGAGGTGGTTACATCCTAGGAGAAATGAAATCCAACAGTGGTTTGGTATAGCAAGGGTGAGCAAACCTTTTGCCCTGAGGGCCACATCTGGGAATAGAAAGTGTATGGCGGGCCATGAATGCTCACAAAATTGGGGTTGGGGAGCGGGATGAGGTGAGGGCTCTGGCTGGGAGTGCGGGCTCTAGGGTGGGGCCAGAAATGAGGAGTTCAAGGGGCAGGAGGGGGCTTTGGGCTGGGGTTGGGCAGGGGGTAGGGTGTGAGATCCTGGGATGGGCTGGGGATGAGGAGTTCGGGGTTTAGGAGGGTGCTCCAGGCTGGGATCAAGGGGTTTGGAGGGCGGGATCAGGGCTGGGGCTGGGAGTTGGGGCATGGGAAGGCTGGATCCGGCCCATGGGCCGTAGTTTGTCCATCACTGGATTATATGATGTGAGGCCATTTAACCCCACACTAGACACAATAAACACCTGGTGTTTCAGAGGGGGACAGAAGAGTGGAGGCCTAATAGCACATCCCCCCTGCCCCTCTCCATACCTTTGGTTAAAGTTATTAAAGTTATAGTCTCCCACTTTGAAATCTATTCCTGTGTCTGTGTTTTATCTACCTGTGAGTCCTCATCAATTACAACTCAGGGCAAAACTACTATTAAACTTCATGGAAGTTTTACCAAAGTGAGGTATTACCTGATGACTAGTAATGGTTCTTCATTGCCAATATAGTCCAGCTCAGTGTAAGCGTGACACATTTATAGTAAGAAGGCTTTATTTCTATGATTTACAAGTGCAGTATAGCTACTGACAATTATTTACACACAAAATAATCTTATGTCACTGTTTTCAATGACAGAGGGCTTGTATACACTAGCTATTTTAATAACAAGCATCTGTTCTTTTTTTCCAAAATAGCAAATCAATTAGTCCAGTTTACAAATTATTTGCCTCCAAAAGTCCATTTTAAAAAATCAATTCTTTTTTGTCTTTAAGCCATTCATTCCAACATTTTATTGCACTCATATCTCAAAAATAGTTACATATTTTTCATTATTAAATTTTGCAAACAAATTTTTAGAAGCTCAACTTTTAGTGGCAAGTTTAAATGTAAAACACATTTTAAAGGGCTAAAAATAAGAATTTATTGATAATGAAAAAACAGACAGACCTTCACTATAGTGTATTTGGACAAATGGCACTTTTATAAGAGGCACAAATATACCTGAAGAAAATGTAAGAAACGGAATATAGAGTTCCTGGAAAAAATGCCAAATTGTACTGATGAGTGATTCTTTTTAAACAAAACACATTCTCACAGGAGTCCTAAACTCTTTTTTTGTAATGCTGGAAATACACATCTGCTAGCTTTTCCATTGTAAAATTCCATTTTAATGGGTTTATAATTGGACCATAAAATTCACTTTTTGCTCAAACTTGAAATCTGAAAAAGCTACAACAGTCCTTAGGATAAGTTATAAATTAGATGATAGTTAGTAAACACATTTGCATCTCGCCCTCTCTCTCTCCTGATAGTCCATTTGACATATAACTGTTAACCCTAGCTAACCATATATTCAAAGCTAACCATAGCATCCTCCTCTGAGACTTATACATTTGGATTCAAAGACTGATTGGTCAATTCCACAGTAAAACCCATGGGAGAAGGCTTGGAAAAGGAAATCTACAGCAGGCTCCGCTCACTGAGATTCCTCCACACTGTTTCATCAGGATTGGGGATCGCCTGCAAAACAGGTCACAGGATCCACCCCTAAACCCTGTGAATCTTGCAGCATAGATTCATAGATTCATAGATACTAAGGTCAGAAGGGACCATTCTGATCATCTAGTCCGACCTCCTGCACAGCACAGGCCACAGAATCTCACCCACCCACTCCTACAAAAAATCTCACCCTTGTCTGAGCTACTGAAGTCCTTAAATTATGGTTTAAAGACTTCAAGGAGCAGAGAAGCCTCCCTCAAGTCACCCAGGCCCCGTGCTACAGAGGAAGGCAAAAAACCTCCAGGGCCTCTCCAATCTGCCCTGGAGGAAAATTCCTTCCCGACCCCAAATATGGCAATCAGCTAAACCCTGAGCATATGGGCAAGATTCACCAGCCAGATACCCAGGAAAGAATTTTCTATAGTAACTCAGATCCCATCCATCTAATATCCCATCTCAGGGGATTTGGCCTATTTACCCTGAATATTTAAAGATCAATTACTTACCAAAATCCCATTATCCCATCATACCATCTCCTCCATAAACTTATCGAGTAGAATCAGCAGGTTGGGTCGACCTTCAAATATGTGCTTTTACTTCCTTGCTCCCTTTCTAATATTAATTTGTTAGAAGGGTAGAATTTGGGAGCCTTGAATGAAAATCTGGGATGGCTTATTCTAATGTTGGTCTTCATATTTTTTAAATCTCACTATATATTTACAAAAATAAATAAAACCCCCCATAACTCAAAAACCATCCCTTGCCAATAAAATGTTATAAAGAAGTTAATTTTTTTAAAAAATCATTAACACAGAACTGGATAAATTAAATTAGATATTTTTGCATACAAAAATATGCAATATGCAGGGTTTTATCAATATACTTTATATTAAAGGCTAAACATTTGAATATAATTTACCATTGTCCAGTGCTGAGTTCTTGACAGCAGATACTTAAATCAGGTTTGTAACCCTAGGATTACAAGTCTGGGTACTTGGATCTGTTTGGGCTCCTTCTGTACCAAAGGCCGTATACGGTCATCCCTAGTCATCCGTGGAGTAGCTCAGTTAAAATGGTAATGGGCCCTGTGGTGGGGCAGTGCCCCACCCCCAGGCAAGATTGGGCTACAACAGGCCAGAATGGCTGCACGGAACGGCAGCCAGTCGGGGCCAGGCTAGGCCCTATAAAAAGGCTGTCCAGGAGAGAAGCAGGGAGTCAGTCTCTCCCATAGCTTCAAAGGGGAAGGTCTGTCTCCTGAGTGAGGAGACAGCACCTGGGACAGCGCAGTGCTGGGTAAGCTCTGGGGAGCAGATGGGGACGCAAGCCCGGTATCTGCCAGGCTGCAGGCCCTGATAGAAGGGCCCACAAGATGCAATTGGGAAGCAGTCCAGGGAGGAGACGTGAACAAGGGGAGCGAAGGAGGGCAGGGAGGCTGCTGCCAGAGGGTCCCTGGACAGAGACCCAGAGTAGAGGGTGGGCCAGGGTTTCCCCTTGTATTACACCCAGCGTTTAGAGCAGCCATAGCAGACTGCACCCGACCTCTGACAGAAGGGGTTAGACTTCGGGGGGGGGGGGGGGTCTGCTGTGGCTGAGGCGAAGAGGAAGGACTGCTGTTAACACTCCCCTCCCCCAGAAGGGGGTGAGCGTGAACTAGGGGGCACTGCTGGAGGCCAGTGTCCTGAAGAGGACGCCGCGAGAGAAGGGAGCAACACGGGTCCAGACGCCAACAGAGGGCGAAAGACGGACGGGACACCACCAACGGAGGGCACTCCACATAGACTGAGCTAATTCCCAGACCTGCCAGCGGGAAGTGCTGCGTTGGTGAGTCCCAACCCCGTCACAAGCCCCCATGGAAGAAAGTGCTGATATGTTTTTGAATACTGCAGGGCTGTGAGGAGAGAAAGAGATAATTTTATCTATTGGACAGTCTAGAATCTCAGACTGGCTTTGTGGTTGCTCATGAATCTTTAACCCATCTTAATAACAAGCTTAGAAGGACAGACCACATCAATCTGGGAATGTCATATCTTCCTCAAAAAGGGCCTGATCCAGTGCTCATTGAAGGCAATTGGTGTCTTTCATTTGACTTGGAACAGTGCCAAAGTCTCTTTCTTAGTACTTACGCTGTTCTGCACATTCTTAATTACACTAGATCACATCTTACACTTCAATACCAAGAGAATTTATGTGTATATAGGTATATTTGTATTTCTGCACATGAGAAAAGGTGATATCATTTGCAGCCACTTGTAGTTGCCATCACAGGTGCCGGCGAAATCTTTTAAGATTCAGGTTGTCAAAATAATAGTCTCGTGTTCTGTTTGAGTCTGATTCTGTGTTACTGGAAGTCAATGGCAAAGCTTCCATAGAGCTCAAAGGTGCAAATTAGACCCTTAAGTTGTTGACAAATTATTATCTCTAGATAATGATGAGCTCAGCCACAAAGAAGCAAAATCAAATGAGCACTTTCTGCACCTGGAGTTATTTCATTGGTTAATTCACTAGAGTAACCCTAGTCTTAGAATGACATAGTGAAGAGTGGAATTTATCCTCCAAAGGGAGCAACCAGATGAAATCATGTAAGACTAAATAATGGTGAAAAATGGAGTTGAGGTGCTTTCAATATGAGCCAAAGGTAAAGTGGAAAACTTGCAACCCACTGTTCAGAATGAAGGAAAAAACATGAGAATGAGTCAATAAATGTAAACTGAGTGATAATTGGATAGCTTACTAGCTCCTTCTTCTAACCTGATTCCTGATGTGATCTGATCCCAATGCCTGGAAATGTATGTAAGGAGAGTACTGGTAGGGAGAGCAAATACTTCCATTAGCAATTGGCTCCAGTGCAATGTCACATGTCTTCTGGATCCCTCCTGTCAGTGATGAGGATGTGAGCAGTCATGTTTAGTGGTTAAAGCCTGAGTCGGTAGTCAGGAATCACAGGCAATGTCAGAACTGGAGCCAGAGGCCAGAACCAAGGGTTGAAGTCGGTCAGAAATTGGAGCTGAGGGTCAGGATCAGGTAACATGGAGTGGAGGCAAGGCACAGGAGCTATCACAACCACAAGTGAAGGCTTAGAGCTGCTGCTGCTGCTGGGCTTAAGAGATGGTCTGCTGAGTCTTCCAACCAATTAGGTGGTGTAGCCAATCAAGCAGCCTACTGCAGGCCAGCTGCACTGATTATGTTACCCAGAGACTGACTCTGCTGCAGGCTCTGGTTCCTGATACCACCTTTCTCTTGTGGTGTAACTTCTGGGTTTTTCCCAACCTTAACAATTATAAAGCATATATATTTTTAAGTGGCATTGTTATTTTGATTTTTATAAATGCTTTAATAGTAATCTTTTCTTAGCAACCTGCATGTAGGAGGTTGTTGTTAGTTATTCACTGATCCTTTCAAAAACATAGTGCAAATAAAGCCTGGTTACATTAAATAGATTGCTCCAAACAGTCGTTAGTAGTTTCAGAGTGCTTACCATGTAGGGCACTCTTACCTTCTTGTGAGGGTTCTAAAATGCTCAGTATGTTTCAAGAAAGGAAGTTTTTTTGCAATATTGATTGTGACAAGTTCCCCTGATGTGAGACAATGAATAATGTAATATTAAATAGGTGTGAACAAATGAAACAACCAAACTTTTAATTAATTGATCTCATGGAAATTTTCCTGAGCACACACTTGTTGGGACAACCATTATGTTTGATGATGAACTAGAACTTTGGGCGAGATCCTGAGCTGATATAAAATGGCACAGATCTATTGACTTTAGTGGAGCAATGCAGATTTTAAATGCCAGTTCAAGAGATGCAAGTGGCTCTAAGAGTAAAATATTTTTTAAATTGATTAAATCACTATTTGAAACTCATAACCAAGCACTGTTGAGAGGAAGCTCATACTAGAATTTAGCATGGCAGCTACCTGCTGTTGTAGAATCTTCATTTATAAATGAACACCAAATTTAAGAGAAGAAAGTAAAATTAGGTGGGAGTTTAATAAATAGGCTTTTTTAGGTACTTGATTTGGATAAATGATCTGCACTACAGTACTGTCAGTACTTATCACAGTTCAGATATTACAATACAACCATTTAATAACATGGTTTTTAAAAAGACAAAATTTTAAGACAATTTATTGGCAAACCATGTAAATGTCTAAATAGTTACAGGAATGCAATTCGGTTAAATGGCATGTTTCTCAAGTTGTAAAAGTAAAACCTTAAATATTCAGTGAATTAATTTGCATTAAAAGTGTCCAAACCCTGTGTTTTAAGGAGAGGACAAGCCTAACTGATCAGTCACGAGGGATGAGTCATAACCCCTTCAGTACTGGCTTTTTCTGGGGAATTTATTTTGGGTCAGAGAGTGGCAATTTGTTTTGCATTATTCATTCAAAAGATAGAAATCTCAGCAACAATAAAAGGTTTGCCAAAGGAACATCAACATGTCTATCTCAGGTTTAGAGTAGCAGCCGTATTAGTCTGTATCCGCAAAAAGAACAGTATCCACACCTTCTTGTTAACTGTCTAAATTGTCCACCTTGATTATTGCTACAAAAGTTTTTTTTTTCCTCCTGCTGATAATAGCTCATATTAATTAATTAGTCTCTTACAGTTTATATGGCAACTTCCACCTTCTCTGTATATATCTTCTTACTATATGTTCCATTCTATGGATTTGTTAGTCTCTAAGGTGCTACAAGTACTCCTGTTCTTTATGTCCATCTCAGTGTTTTACTACCATAGCGTGAACTTCTTCAGAAGAGAGAAAGAGAGAGAGAGCGAGATCATCCTTTTTTTTGAGGGGAAACTGGTTAGCACAAGTGCCAGAACAGGGTTATTATACCCATCTGAAATATATACAGAGTAGTTCAATGCAAGCAGTAGCATTTAGATTTAATGAAACACACTGTTTTCTGTAACGTAGCTAGCTAGAGGAAAGAAAGATCTCGTGCCAATAAAAATCGCATCAGGTGATGGCTTTGACAGAACATCCCAATATCCCTGTCACCCAGAGCTATCATAAACAAACCACTGAGGAGACAATGACAGTAATTAACATAGTGTTAATGGGGCAGAGATGCTCACAGTTATTTTTCAGCTACAGTGAGCTGAATGAATGCCAGCCAGTGCATGTGGCATAATATCGTAACATGCTTCTCTTTTTATTTACTGTGGTTACTGTTGGGTCTCTGCATGTTCCAGATTGCAGATGCTTGCTTTGATCTCATGAATAAACTGGACACCAAATAACAATATTTAGTAATATTTCAGGAGATGGGGAATCTCACATACTTTTAAAAAGCTAGCTGTTCTTGGAGCGGGCTAGCTGAGTGTCCTTTGCTCTTGGAATATGAAGCGGTGAGAAATCTTTATAATTTAAGATTTGGTCCGTGTATAAAATCTGTTTTTCATTTAAAAAACAACAACCTAATTTTCTACTCCTCTTGGTCGTGAAGAAAGGCATCACTTGACCCGACTGCACTCCTAAGGCTAAACACCAAAGGACCAATAAAAGGAATGTAAAATGAATTTTGTTCCAAATCTCATTGAACGTTGTGGTTGGCAGTAGTGTTGTTCTGAATTGGAAAGCATCATTGTATAAGAAACACTATTGACATTCTCTCAGGAATCTTCTGTCCTTCTAAATAATAGCACCCTCTTATCTGACCAATGAGGTGGGACAATAGAGTCTATTAGATTGTACTTTTTTTTTTTTGAGAAGGGAGCGTCTTTTTGTTCTTGTGTCTGATGCCTAACACAAGGGATTCTGGTCCAGGACTGGGCTGCCTACGTGCTACCAAAATAATAGTAATAATGCACAGGTGAAAATTTGAATTTGAAATTCCTGTCAGTCCTGACTTGAGAGTTATTGTCATGACTTAAAGACCTATCGAAAAGCTAAGGCCACCATTTAAAAAAAAAGAGTTCCTGAATTAGGCTTGTACAACTAAATGTAGGTGTTTAAATAAGTGGCCTCAATTTCAAAACTGCTGTGTACTCACAACTCCCATTGAAAGTCAGGCCACATTGAAAATCACACCATTTATTTAAGTAGGATACACCCATTCTGCAGACATGTATGACCTGATATACTAAATCTAGTGTAGTTCCACTCTGCAGAGAAAGATACAGGGCATCTGCAACTCCTGAACATAGTTTTGTGTGGCTCTGTTTGGACAGAAAACAGAGGGGTGTTTTAGGGTGAGTTTGAGGCATGGCTGGTGGATCTATGATTAGTTGGATGCATCAGCCAAAATCCCTCCTTCCACTCTTCTGGCTGGATGCAGCTACCTCAGAGGCTATGGAATGAATTTATTCCCTGTGGAGAGAATCCTAACCATTTCCCCATTCCCTGCAGAATTCTGTTGTACATCCATTTGAAGCATAGGTGTAGATTTTTCTTTATAAGGGCAAACAAAAATAGGATAGCATGTATCCAAGGTTAAATTAACTCATCACTATACTAAGGAGCTGCTCTGCACCAATGGAGACATCATGTCAACTTAGAGTAATTTGTGGCTAGCAGATACTTAGAACCTGGGAACATATAGCACTTTTTAACTGCTACATCAGTTCATTTAAAATGTGCTACCTGCTTTAATCTTTACACAATTAATTTAAATTGATTATTATGCACTTTAAAGAAAACCCATCAGCAAATGATAGCTAACATCAGGCCTCTGGTTCACAAAGATTTAAAGCCAGATGGGTTTTTCTGGTTTTAAGTTAGCTTATAGTATCATCTGTGCATTAAAGGCTATTAACAGAGGTTTAACACCAGAAAGAATGACTTATGAATTTCAATTTAATGTTATTTCTGGTGGCAAGCCAAAAAAGGCTATATATTTGCCAGAAAATAACATTTTTTTTAAATTATTTAGATAAATAATGCAAAATCATTATGTAGTTTTAGGCTTCTTACTAATAATGGAATAATTTTCAAAGGTGTCCTTGGACCCCAGTGTGCCTTGGTTATAGCAAGCTCAATTGGTTTCTCTTTTACTTATAACAAAATTGAATACCTTTTTACAATATCTGTACCTGTACAGTACTGTTAAAAAGTCAGATCTCCAGGAAAAGACAAAAAACATGGAATTAGAATATAATTGTAGATCAAGTTGTTTATATACACACCCCTCTCACCTGCCATATATAACTAAAAATGCTTGGCACAGAGAATTCACAACTTTGCACATAAGATTCCAGTCAGGAACAGTTGTCTTGTAAGCTTTAAGTGGAAAAAGTTATAAGTAATTAAAAACTAGCTGTGGTGCATACTCAGTACAATATTTATTTTAGGTTGTGAATTGCATAGTTACTGGTGGCAGTTTGAATTGGCAATAAACACAATTCCCTACTCCTCTATGTTGCAGCTAGCTGATAAGGCTGCGAATAGCAAACTGATGTACATCCCCATTTCTAGTTGCTGGTAATAATCTCAGAAGATTTCTTTTGAGGCTGAAATGTCACATAGTTGGAAAGAGCCTTCCATCGAATTTTTGTGGAAAGTCTCAGTAGAAACAGTGTGACTTGTTTTTGAGTTACTCACGACACTGAGGACAGAACAAGAAGTAATGGGCTTAAATTACAGCAAGGGACATTAAATAAAAATTAATTGTAAGGGTGGTTAAGAACTGGAACAAATTACCAAGTGAGGTTGTGAAATCTCCCTCATTGGAGGTTTTTAAGAATAGATTAGACAAACACCTGTCAGTGATAGTCTAGTTAATAATCGGTCCTGCTTCAGTGCAGGGGACTGGACTAGATGACCTATCAAAGTCCCTTCCAGTCCTACATTTCTATGATGATATGATTCAAGAGTGAAAACAAATCACCATTTTTGAATTTACTGTAAAAGATACTTTACCATGAGACCTACACATAATAAGAAAGACTTAATGAATAATAGTCTGGAAAGGAAACAAACTGATGTAAGATGCTACAGTTCTGATTTGGCAGCATTGTACAACCATGTACTCAGTTTCTACAAGGGTAAATAGCTACTCAGGGTGCAAGTGGTGGAGAATCAGGCATGCATTTAATGGTTTGGAAAATGGGAGCTTTGTTGGATTACTCATACTGATATAGCCACATTATCAAATCCCTTCCTGCAAACAATGATGGTGTATGTGAGTGCACAAGCAAGCACTAATGCTGGTAGAAACCACTAGATCTATATTGTTCTTTGCTGACGTATGGACTCAGAGCAATATGACACAACCCTTCCTCAGCCTAACTGCTCACTGGATTGACAGGACTTTAATAGAAGACTAGGCAGTTCTGCATCGTAAGGCTTTTGATAGAAAGCATAAATGTACTGCCCTTTCTGACGGCGTCTAAACATGCTAGAAAAATGACAGGATGTCAGAATTAAGCACTATGTTGCTCACGTGAGGAAAGAGCAAGCATTATGAAAGCTTTTCATGATAGCAGTGTTTTTGGTTTGGGCTGTTTTGCTTGCACCTTGCAACTATGTATGTATTGAATGCTTTATTGAAACCACTGTCTGCAGAAAAATGGGTTGTGGTGACCAGAATTTGCACAGCTCTTTCAGACATGCCTCCTTTGCTACCTCTAAACGCTACAGCAGAGAGGACTGGATATGAACCTGCCCATTGTCACAGAAGTTAGCTGTAGACTGGGTCAAATGAAGGCATAAGCGGTATAGGCCCATACTGAGGGCCCTGATTTCCGGAGTCATTTGACTGCATCAGCATCTAAGCTTTTTTTTTAAAGCCAGTTTCTAGGTGCTGTGGTTGCGAAGAAAAGCCTTGAAAATATGACCCGAGTGTAACCAATGCACAGTGTCTGCCTTTGGTTACAGACAGTCTGAGACACGAGCTCTGAAAAATGTGAACTGCCTGGTTCCCACTGTCCAAACTAAGAAATGAAAATAAATAAATTAATTTAATTAAATAAGGGATGGAGTGGTAGGGAGGAGAGTGATAGATGTATTTGACTTTTCCAGTTCTCTCATTTTTCTTTGTAATCTAAGTTTGTTTTAATAATAGCTAAGTAAATTTTTATTTTTAGTACATGAATTTTAGCCTGACGCTGTCCCTTTAAGGGTGTGATCTTACATCACTTTATGCAGTACTGAAAAGGAGTAGGAGAGACTTGTGCACCATTGCAGTTGGACAAAAGACAATGCTAGTGCATGCATTATTTGACTGGGTCATGATACATACACACACGTGTCCTGCTTCCCATGTTCCACAAATTGTATCATGGAGTGAAAGGGTACAAAAAGAGAGACACAAAGGTAGGCCTCCTTATGCCTAGTCTTGGCCCCAGACTCTGGTTTTCTGGAGTCATTTTTTGTGGGGAAGCTCCTCCACATGCACAAGAATACTGTTTTGTGATGTATTATTATGATTTTTATTTAAAATGTATAATGTGTCATTCATAACCTTTAATCTTAAAGGTACTACAATATCCCTGTCTCAACCAATAAAAAGTGAAAGGTGTGTGAGTTCGGCCTTTCAGTGTCTTTAATTATGTTCTGCAATGTAATTCTGGTTGCCTTAATTACAGTACACAATAACAGTTTTTATTGATCAATTGATACTTCACAGTGGGAAATCTTGTAATGAATACAACCTTTCAAATATATACTATGGGCTGGTGAATTGTCAGTTTAAGTAAAGTAGACATTCAGTGATGCTGATGCAGAAAAGAAGCACCCAGCAACAAGACAGAACTCTGGCCATGATTTTTAAAAAGTAGCGGTTCATATACTATGGAATGGAAGAGAAACACTAGGCCAATTATGTTTCTTTCTGTCTACTCTCCTCATTCGAAATGTTTACCAGTTACTGCTCTGAAGATATTGGTTTTTCTTGCACTCTTTTCTACTTATGCTCTGGTTATACCTTTCTACCTGAATTTTTTTGTCCAGTTAACAAAAGTGAGAGGATGTCGAGAACTGCAAATATTTTATCGTCATAATCATCATCATAAATCAAATACACCATAAGATTTGCCTTGGTGTTTAACAGATTCAGCTTTTTTATTGACTGTCTTCCATAATTAATAGCATTTTACTCTGTAAATCAAATTAGCCCAGTTTTTCTATAAAGATTTAGTGAGATCATTTTTAAAAACACTAAATGACCTTGACAAAAACGAGGGATCAATAATGTTTTGATTAGCAGTCTGTTTGCTGTAATATTGGATGTTTCCTTTGTCGTTAGTTTTTCCTGTTGCAATTCTAGTAGAGGTTGAAGGTCATGGCTACATCCTGGTAATGTTGTTTTCTATAAACAGTAGATCCTACTCAATATGTAACACTTATGGATTCAATTAGCCATCTGGATTTTCCTAATGTGCCTTTTAATCTATACTTTTTTGGATGTAAGGTTATCTTGTGGGAGTGTTCATCAACTTTATTTTCAGAAATAAAATTTTGTTTTGGAATTATGATCTCAATTTCACCTGCTACCTCAAATTTAAACCAATTTACTAGTTTAAAAAGTAGCCCAACAATCAGAGAAGAAAGGTGACCCAGTGGTTAGGGCACTAGCTAAGGACTTGTGAGACCACTAGGTTCAATTACCTGCTTCACCACAGACTTCCTGTGTGACCCTGCTCTCTTTGGGCCTTAGTTCCCAATCTGTAAAATGAGAAGAATGGTATTTCCATACTTAACAAGTGGCTTGTGAGACTAAATGCATTTAAAAGTGTGAGGTGCTCAGATACTAAGGTAAAGGAGGACATATAAATACCGAAGATAGATGTTACAGCTGATCAAAAATGGGAATTTTTATCCGTTAGGAAATTCCAATATTTTGACCCTTGTTTCCATCCCAATTGGGATGAAATATCAAAACTTTGCATTGAACAAAAACATTTTAGTTTGGAACAGTTTGACTTTTTCAATCCAAACTAAATGTTTCAACATTCCTGCATTGAAATTTTTCATTTAGGCTTAGTTCAATATTAAACTGTATCTATTTGAGGTGCATGGTATCTCATGGGAGTTGTAGTTTGAATGCCTCATGCCACCTTTCTTTCCTATGGGCCATGCTACCAAGCCAGATTACATCTCCCATTATGCACTATGGTCATGGAACTCTCATGATTCATTGCATAGGCTCAGCCAGAAGGGAGACCATTCCAGCAGCAGCTGATCAGCAGGAGGTTGCAGAGTTTGGGAACATACCACCTTTCCCATAGGCTAAGCATCAATCATGCCCACTGCATTAAGCACTATAAAGGGGAAGAGCGATGTCTTGGACTGGAATTGAGTACACCTCTCTGGAAGTCCCTCACACAAGGGCAAATCTGGTTATATCAGCTGTAAAACATTGCTATGTATTCTGTGTGCAGACTAAAATATGGATGGCCCTTATGTGTCTTAATATCTTGCTCCCATTTAAGGAGTATTGTCATTGCTTTTGATAATAGTTGGGACTTATACTATACAGTTTTCAGAGTAGCAGCCGTGTTAGTCTGTATTTGCAAAAAGAAAAGGAGTACTTGTGGCACCTTAGAGACTAACTCTAAGGTGCCACAAGTACTCCTTTTCTTTATACTATATAGTGCTTTTCATCTGTAGATCTCAAAACACTTTGTAGAATTGAGTATTCATCCTCATTTGTTGGATTGTGAAATGAGATATGGGTCATTTTTTTCCCCAAATTTAGGTGCCTAAAGTTAGGCGTCTAAGTGAGAGGTTTGATTTTCAGAGATGCTGAGGTTTCTGTTGATTCCCTTAATAGCACTATGAGGATTCTGTTTATGACTTCATTGGCATTTGTGAATGTCAGCACCTCTGAAAATCAGACCACTTATTGAGGTGCTTAAATATGGATAACTTTTGGTATCCATCTTAAAAAAACAAAACAAACAAAAAACTGCCTGTGTTGCTTGCCCAAGGTCATAGATCAGGTAAGTGGCAAAGCTAGGAAAATTTCTCTGGTCTGGATCGGCCAGTTTGCCTTGGCCCCAGGTACATGGGGAGCAGATAAGTTAAGTAACAACATACTATTTTTACAGAGTTCATTTTCTTACCATAACCACATATTAAAATAGCCAAATTGATTTTTTTTTAATTTGCTCTCGAGCTAAGACCAAAATGTGATCACAAACATATGCATTATAAAAAGAGTATTGCTAAAATCAGACATTCAATAGAGCTACAGTTAAATATTTTATTAGGGGTGAAATCCTGGACCCATTGAAATAAGGAGCGTTTTGCCATTGACTTCAATGGTGCCAGATTTTATCCTAGGAGCCCAGATACTTGAGTGACAGACACTTTACAAATGTTAATTTTCAATTACTAAATTAAAAATAAACCTTATCTCATTTTGTGTTTTTTATGCCACTACACGTGAACATAGTCCAGAGAGGTAACATAAAGATAAAAAATATGAAGAACACTAAAGACATAATTGATTACAAACACTTTTCTATAGACCTTAGTTTCATTTTTATGTTTTAATGTGTTTTATGTAACAGGAAATTAGAAATATATTGATTGAAGTGAATATTATAATATGCCATACCAAAGCTCTGAACTTTGCTTTTTTGTGTGTGTTTTGTGTTTCCAGTTTCTTATGAACATACTAAAAAACCCACTAAGGAAGTCAGAGGAATGCAACCACTGAAATTTATGTATCCATAATAATAATTATCGTGCCTTATATGTCCAAAGAACTATACAGATATTAAATAGCTAATCTTCATAATGTTGTTCAACATTTCTATTAGTGATCTGGAAAAAGACATAAAATAATTGCTGGTATAATTATCATGTGACGCACAAATTGGTAGAGTGGTAAGTAACAATAATGCCAGGTCAGTTCTACAGTGCAATGTGGATCACATGGCAAGTTAGGCTCACTTGTACAGCATGTATTTTAATGCAGGGGAATACAAGGTCATACATCTAAGAACCAAGAAAGTAGTTCACACTTATGGAATGGGGGACCATATTATAGAACACATTGACTCAGAAAAAGACATAGAGGTTATGGTGGATAACCAGCTGAACATGAGCTCCCAATGTAAGGTGGTGGCTAAAGAAAGCAAATGAGATCCTTGGATATATAAGCAGGGGAATAATAGAATAGATGTTATTACAAAAACACCTGTTCAGCTGCTGCGTAACCCTGTAGGTCTCTAAAGTCCCTAGATGACTAAGTTTCCACTGGTAATGTCCTGGGAGTGCCTAGATTTCTGCTGGTTAGCATGCACAAAGCTGCCTGAGTTCTGACACCTCCAAGCTGCTCAGTGCCTAGCTCATGCTGAAGCCCTGGTAAGATCCTCAGGTTAGGCGTTCCCCTGCTTGTCTTGCCTGCAGGGCTTAGTCCAGTAGACGTTCTCAGAGGCCACTTTAGAGCATGCCGACCAGCTGAACAAAATATGAGGAACAGATGGTGGTGGTTCCCCCCCCCCTTATATCATATTGCTTGTTGGATGTTCAGTTTGGGAGAACAATTCTATTTCTGTTGACCCTCCCTTTGGCCTGAGGACTGTGTTGTCAATTGCCTATGTACAGTGGGGGTAAATGCAGGCAGTTTTCAAAGAAGACAATGGTTACTTACCATCATAACTCTTGTTTTTCAAGAGGATTGCCTGTTTGGGGCCACTCCCCTGCCCCTCTTCCTAGCTGTTCATTCAGAGTCTTACTACTCATTCTTGAATTACAGGAAGGACTTGGGTGGTGGTTGGGGCTGGGTGTGAGAACACAGACAATGTGCATTCTCATCCCCAGAAGATACTGCTATTCAAACACTCCAAGCTCATGTATCCAAGGAGTGTGTCACTTATAGCATGCATCCATGCAGGCAATCCTCCCAGAGAACTACAGTAACCATGGTAAGTAGCTGTTCTTTTCTATGTGGTCACTTCTGCAACTAATTGAAGCTTAGTTACTGGGTATTGGGAGTTTTTAATATTTAAAACAAAACAAAAACTATTGATAGTAAAAAAAAAAAAGTGTGGTTTTGTCATATTTTGATGGACTATTTTTTTAATCAAAGAAAATGTGTGTACCCCACAAAAGGGAGTACTCAGTGTCATGGTCTATAACTATCTCTGGTAAAGAACACAGCAAAGTCTCTGCTATCTCAGAGCGTCTTACCATATGCGAGCTTTTTGCACACTTCTAGATGGGAGAAGGGCAAAACATTTGGTCCAACAAACATCTGGTAGCTCAGGAATGGGGAAACAAGGTACTGATTGGTTCTGACATCTGTCTGCTTCGCAGCAGTATTTAACCAGAAATATTTGAAACAGATTGATATGAATAATGAAAGATTGTGTGATGTATGACAAAAATAAACTGCACCGCAATTTAACTCATTAACAAAGAAATTGTTTTCCATCTAGAAATTGGGATTTAACCCCCACCCCCTTTCTATGTTGACCCCACTTTGGATATTTTGTTTTTTAATAATCTGATGATAAATAGGACTTTAAACATCATTTTCCCCGCGATATATTGCAACTGTTCACTGTGAAATAGGTTGAATGGGATGTCATCATCCTTTAACTTTAACAAGTGCTGCTGATGGATGTGATCCATTTAAATGTACAATAGAGAAGTGAACTAGATAACGAACTTATTATTACTCTCTGAGGATTATAGTTTAGTCCCAAAGGAGTGCAGTAAGCCAGAGAAAATCCATATCTACTGGCTAAACAATAGCCAGAAGGCTGACTGGAGATATTGATTTACTTTCTAGGCCATTTAGACCTTAATGGTGGAGAAAAGCTGAAGTGCTGTTTACTTTTCTGCCAGAATCGACCAAACAACCAGTCCATTTTTTACAGACTTTGATTGATTTCGCTTAGAGGAATTAGAGGTGATTTATTTTTAAAATGAAAGCAACTCATAAATATCCCCAAGTACACAGGTTCCCTGAGAGTAAATGTTAAGTGGAAATACCTATTGAGAAATACTTTGTTGCAAATCAATGTGAGCAGGTAATACACCTCACAAGGAACAGTCAGGTGTCAGACACCTTTCCAAAGAATGGCCAAGACTCTAATTATATTACTTGAGACAGAGCGCTTTTGAAAAGTCTCAAGTTTTGCAGACTAGTATAAACCTGATTGTGCAGCTAACTTTGAGCCAGCTGCACCCTGCTGACTTAGAAAGGGCCTTGGATAGGATAGCAAAAATTGTGTTCAAGGCTAGCATTGAGGAACTTCAACGTTTGATGGACAAAAACAGTAATGTATCACAAAAATGACAGTTGTCCATGATAGTTCAGACTCACATACAGAAAATATGTAACTCTAAGAAAGGAACAATTCAGACAAAAAGTGGGTTGGGGTTGAGGACCCAAACATTAACATAGACAAATTTAAAAAAATTCCCACTGAGACTGGGAATGGATGAGTCATTACACAAAGTAAAACTTTCTCCATGTTATTTCTCCCCCCCCCACCCAACCCCCCACTGTTCCTCAGTTGTTCTTGTTAACTGCTGGAAATAGCCTACCTTGCTTGTCACCATGAAAGGTTTTCCTCCTCCCCTCCCCCCCCCCCCCCGCTGCTGGTGATGGCTTATTTTAAGTGATCACTCTCCTTACAGTGTGTATGATAAAACACATTGTTTCATGTTCTCTGTGTGTGTATTTCAATCTCCCCTCTGTATTTTCCACCAAATGCATCCAATGAAGTGAGCTGTAGCTCACGAAAGCTTATGCTCAAATAAATTTGTTAGTCTCTAAGGTACCACAAGTACTCCTTTTCTTTTTGCGAATACAGACTAACACGGCTGCTATTCTAAAAGTTTGTAAAAGCACTGAATGCTCTTAAGAAGAAAAAAGTGTGGTGATTGTTTCAAGCACTGGATAAGCTAAAGAGAACATGGCTGGCAAGTGAATTGGCTTTATTTAAAAACTGCCAAGTTTATTGTGAACATAGAGGATATGTAAAAAAAGTCAATGGAAGAAAAAAGTTCTTCAAAGTTTTATTTTGGAGCTTGGCATGAATGTTAATATACACGCACACAAATCTCCTATTTCTATTTTAATAGCACACACACAGCCTACAATTTCTACTTAGGAAAGCTTGTAGGAAGCAATATGTGAATATTCCACCTGCAGTCCGTTAAATACTTTTTCTTTTCCCAAAAAGCGTCTAATATTTCTGTGTCCTGGAAGTGCTCTTGGTTTGTATTTTTCTCACTCCAGTTTTTACTCTAACTTTCTTTTGTTAATGTGATTGCTGTCTCTTATTTACATGTCTGCTATATAACACAAGAGTTTCACTTACCTGAAGTCTATAGTTATGATTGGCAAGTTCTGAGGCTTAAACATAAGCAAGTTTTGTGAATTATGATGCTTTTAATCTAAGAATTACAGCTGAGATCCTGGATTGTGTCTTAACCGTTTTAAGCTACTTTCACTGTCTCCCCCCTACCCCTCTCTTGCTGATCCTGGGCCCATTCATTT
This sequence comes from Dermochelys coriacea, assembly GCF_009764565.3. Taxonomy (NCBI): domain Eukaryota; kingdom Metazoa; phylum Chordata; order Testudines; family Dermochelyidae; genus Dermochelys; species Dermochelys coriacea. The sequence goes on from NC_050069.1 coordinate 216,493,209, forward strand.
GATGGGCCAATCCCTAACATAATTTAGAGCAGTCCCCCTAGAGCCGTATCTATCAACTGGGGATTGCCAGAGCACAGACATGCTTCACCCATACTCTTTTTCCCTGTCCATGCCCACATACATCAGTCAGGTTTCAGAGTAGCAGCGCGTTAGTCTGTATTCGCAAAAAGAAAAGGAGTACTTGTGGCACCATAGAGACTAACAAATTACTTCTTTTCTTTTTGTGAATACATCAGTCAGTTGCATTTGTATGGCCTAGAAGCCATTCGAGTAGTTGCTTTCAACAAGAATCCTCCCATCATCAGCTCTGCTGAGCATACAGTCCCTTTGCACCTGTGGACTGGTGCAAAGCACCAACAGAGAAGCTAAGAATCTGGGTATACATTTCAACCTACTCCTCAGCCAGTCCACCATTAAATGCTAATGGTGGAAGACCCATATTTTTTAAAAAAAAAAAACCTGCACCCTCTCACAAAACAATAACAATAGTGCACCCTTGAACACCTGAGAGTAGAAGTACAAATGTTCTACAATTATTTCAAAAGCTTATGAGAGAGAGAAATATCTTAGCGAGCTATTTTAGAGGCTCAGATGATACATCCTTATTTCCTTTTGAGCTTTTGACTTTTTGAAAGAAGGCCAAATCTTTAAGCTTGCAAGCTAAATTCTATGAGCTTTGTACTGCTATTTTTGCTAGTGGGACAGTTTGCTGCATCTCTCATGTAATTACTGTGAGGCCAGTGCTGCAGTAATTTATGTGCTGATAATTTACACTTTCTTGCTTATCTGCAACTGTTCACTAAGAACTATGTATGTATGTTAGGAACTGGTATGTGGTTCTAGCTGTGGTGGATAGAGGCTTGTCTAAACAGGAAAGTTGCACCAGGTTTACTTAATGTGTTTATTTAAACCTATATCATTAAACTGGTGCAAAAGACTGTGTGGACGCTCTAATTTTGGTTTAGCTTAAGTCAATTAGGAACTGGTTTAACTAAACCAAACAAGTCACTCTTCTACTGAAATAAGGCCCTGATCCTCCACACTTAAGCATGTGCTTAACTTTGTGTAGTACCATAGTTCCATTCAGGATCAGCCTTTTGCACTGATTTAATTATTTTGGTTTAAAAACCAGTTTGTTACACCAGTGCATATAAATTTCATATAAATAAACCCTAAATCTCCTAAGATGGAAAAGAATTAAAAGGTGATTGTGGCCCCATTACCTAACGCATGAGTTCTTTATCAAGTTTACATCCCAAAGTATCACTGGCTTCAGGCTAAGTGTGAGACAGCTCATTTTCCTTTTGTCTTGGGAGCTTAAAAAGAGAGACTTACAGTGAGTAAGTATAAAGAAAAGGAGTACTTGTGGCACCTTAGAGACTAACAAATTTATTAGAGCATAAGCTTTCGTGAGCTACAGCTCACTTCATCGGATGCATTTGCATCCAAATGCATCCGATGAAGTGAGCTGTAGCTCACGAAAGCTTATGCTCTAATAAATTTGTTAGTCTCTAAGGTGCCACAAGTACTCCTTTTCTTTTTGCGAATACAGACTAACACAGCTGCTACTCTGAAACCTATAAAGAAAAGGAGGACTTGTGGCACCTTAGAGACTAACAAATTTATTAGAGCATAAGCTTTCGTGAGCTACAGCTCACTTCATCGGATGCATTTAAGTGAGCTGTAGCTCACGAAAGCTTATGCTCTAATAAATTTGTTAGTCTCTAAGGTGCCACAAGTACTCCTTTTTCTTTTTGCGAATACAGACTAACACGGCTGCTACTCTGAAACCAGTGAGTAAGTATGAGGTTCAAAGAAATTTAAATCCTTTTCTGCAAGTGAAGTTCATTAGGAAAGAAAACAACAGCTGGTATCACAGAGCTGTGTTACATTTTAAAAAGCAGGGGTGAAGTAATGATTAGAAATGCAATATGGAGTTACAATACAAGAAGTAAAACCACAGAGGCACTGAAGAAGACAAATATAATTTAGGTAGAAGCACAGGTCTAATTACTAGGCTTACTTGATAACTTAGAATTATCTCTCACAAAGGATGGTTCTTCACTAGTACTCTGGCTGCAAAAAGAGTCCCATTAGACACTGAAACTACATTTAGCATTTCTTCATTATATGATTACCTAAAAGTTAGAAGTATAGTAGCTTTCTAAAAATTTGATCTTTGTTTGTATACTTGTAGAAAAGTCCTGAAGAATTCAGTAGACTATAGAATTGTTTCACCAGCCTATACAATTCCATAGCGGGGAGGTAGTTCCCTATTACATTCTGTAAGGTGGTATAAAACTTCTATGGAAAAGATATCATTTCCTGTGCAATTTATATAGGGTTACTTTTTAGTCATTTCTGTGGTACTGTAGCAGAGCTTGGGCTTTGGGGTGCATATCCATGCCCCAATGATCCTGTGATGGCCTTTTAAAACTGGAAGCTCTAATTTCTGATCATCTGCTTACTCTTAGTCATGTGCCCCACAGGAAATCATTTATAAGCCTACCTGGCTTCTAGAAAGAAGAGCAGATACAAGAGACCCAAGCTTGGGGAATGACTTGGAAGATGGCTCTTGCACCTATCAGGCAGGAGGCCTGAGAGGAAGACATCTGGAGGGAGAAGGAGCTGGCTCGGAGGGGGAGGGAAGCCTTAGTTGGGGAAGGCTGAGAAACCCCGGTGACTAAGGGCTAAGAGAAGACCCTTTGGGGACAATGAGGACTTTTGGGAGATGGTTTTGGTTGAAACAGGGTTACTAAATGAAGAAAGAAAACCCCAGATCAAAGGAACTGTAGCTGGGCAGGTAGATCTGGCCACCATCTTACATGAACCCCATTGGTTTCATCTCTCACATTCTATAGGGTTTTTTCATACAAATAACATTGTCTCTTTAATACTTTCTTAGCCAGAAAGGTTAATGAACGTCCTCACTTTATAGATTGATGATAATTGATAAGCACCAGGGCTCAATTTACATCTTGGATGTGGCATGTCCTATGCATGCACACTAGTAAAGTAAGAGTGTAAAGCGCTCCCTATGCCTATGCTCTCCATAGCAGTGCAAAGGGCAGAGCAGTCTGCCTCTGTGGGATTTCTATGACTCTTCCCATTCCCCATGCCACACCAGATGTGTATGTGGGAAGAAGAACGGGTAGACCCTGATCAGGAAGCTGGCTTGTCCTCCTTTCTCTTTGAACACAAAGAGAGTGTAGGTACCTGGGTGTGATTCCAATGGGGTGCACTACAGTGACAACTGTGAAATACTAGGTGGCTACATATCTGTTACACCCTCCAAGCCCACCCTACGTAAAAACAAACCAATAGCGAAACGGTGTAGATTGTAGAGGAATTAACAGCGGTGCATGTACAGCTGTGCATATCTATTGGACAGTTGTTTGAGCATATATTTGTCAACCATCCAACAACTAGATTTTCAAGAGAGGGAATCACTAATAAGCTTCATAAAGAGAGAGAGAAACTGTGGTATTCTGCGCTTTACTCCCTCCTTGTCAGCTTAATTCATCCTATAAAGTGCCATTTAAGTGTGGGAAGTTTTTGAGATTTTTTATTTCAAACAGTGATGTGGTAAAGAGCTGTAGTAGAAGATTTTATTATTTATATAGCCACCATGGACACATATGGTGCTAAGCTTTGATTTCACTAAGTAAAGACCTTCTGTCATACTGAAGATACCCTAAGATAACTCTGCATGTGGGGAATATTTATATAACAGTATTTTGGGCCACCATTGGTCACTCAGTGAGTGTTTAAATTACTGCAGAATAAACTATTGCTTAAAATTATTGGGACTCACTACTCAAAGGGTGTCTATTGATAATGTTTGCTTGTTTCTGAACAATCAGTGAAGAAATTCATATGAATTATATGACATACTTTTATATGTAACATGGTTTATTTGTATGCAGTGTTATTGTAGCCATGTCTTTCTAACATGGTTCATTTATCATTCCTGTAAGGAGTGTTCTGCATCTCAGAAATAGCCAAAACTATTTTCTAGGAAATAGTAAAGCAAAACAACCCATAAATTCCCAGAACATAAGGGTCAGCTCCCACCCCCTTTTGGGAAAACCCACAGGAGGAAGCTAGAGAGGAAGAAAAGCTCTGAGAGGAAGTGAATAAAGGATTGGATTAGGATTTCGGTGATCTTGGTTCAATTTCCAGCCCTGCCTCAGACGTCTTCTGTGATAAATCACTTAATCGCTCTGTGCCTCAGTTTGCAATCTGTAAAATGGGGTTGCGGGTAGTAATTCTTCCTTTCTATTACTCTTTGACTGTTTTGTCTATTTAGACTGTACGACCTTCAAAG